>NC_058338.1:53520164-54154203 GCF_905475395.1 Chrysoperla carnea | reverse complement strand
ATTTGTTTATTAATGATTGAAATATTTAACTTACACATTGTGTAAATTGTAATTATTCATGATCTAATACCATAGTAAAATGTCCGTACACTTTCTTATAGAATGAAATAAAATTTTGAGTATATGTTAATAACCACCCCTTTGAGAATTTTTCAATTCAAAATTTTTTGCCCGTCAATTAAAAAGCATATCAGTTATCATTTAAATATTAAAAGCATATAGGTATAAATGGGAACATTTTGCACGGGATAAATGTACTAGTTGACTCAAACTCACACATTTTAAATGTTATCTTGAAAAATTTTCTACAGATTTTTTGTCAAAAACAACTTATTATACTTTATTTTAAAACGAATTAACAGATAACTGTGCTCGACTGAATTGTAGGACCCATATTGTAATCCGTAAGAGACAACAATAGTTTAAATGTAAAATAATATTCCTCGTAAAGAAATTGTTCGAAACTTTTGTTCGAAACGTTTTTTTGTCAACCATCACAGTTTACCTGGAAGACACTAATGAGCCCAGGCAATAATTCCATTAGCTAGGCTAATCTTATAGTTAATTAAAATTCTTAAACAGAAAATTGGTAATTTCAGTTAAAGCATATTGTTGAACTAGATCCAAATTTACTGGAAAACACAATATTATCCTAATAATGTTTCATTAGCTGATTTTTATCTTGATAATTTGGACCTTCTTCTTTTCTTCATTTTATCCGCTTATTTTTCACATTAAAAACGCATTCTTTTCCAATAAAAGTCAATTGAAGTAGCCGCTCGAAGCTTTTTCTTAATGAATACTTAGGTTAGGTTAGGTTATATTAATACGAAGGACACACTTAAACCATAGAGCCCATTGTGATACCATATATGTGTTTTACCACCTTTCCGCTGATAATTTCATTTATCAGCTCCTCAATTTCAGAGGCTGAGTGCACCTCCTTCATGTATATACCATGCATTACACCAGTCCATCACAACTATTAATTAAATTTATTTTGTTGCGACGGCGGGAATCGAACCCGCTACCCTAAGCATACCGCGGACGGAATTGGTTACCCTTAACCAACTGAGCTAATAGGGCGACTAATGAATACTTACTTTCTGGCCTAATTAGTGCTCACGCGGGTAAACTATGATGATGAAATAAAAAATATTTCAAACAAAAATTTTTTTACAAGGAAGATTTTTTACATTTAAACTTTTGTTGTGTAAACAAGGCAATTGAACACTTTTACAAAGATTCATTGACTGGTCGTGGATTCTAAATAATAAATCTTAGGGCCATCCACTAAATGTTTTGGTACCAAAAAAACGGTTATTCTCCGTTTTTAAACTCCCGAACCAAAAAAGGGTGTTATAAGCTTAAGCGCTATGTGCTTGTGTGTGTCTCTCTGTGGCATCGTAGCGTCTAAACGGATGACCCGATTTTGATTTTTTTTTTGCTTCGTTAAAAAGATTATTTAATGTAGAGTGTTCTTAGCTATGTTTCAATTGCAAGTTTAAGGTTGCGTATCTGAAAAAATTTTCGGGTGATTTTAAAATTTTGTAAATTTTACTAAATTTTACTTGTATTAAAACGATAAACACAACTTATAAATATGTAATTTAACATTTACAAAGTAAAATTCAACTTGTTTGCAAATGCTTGAAAAACTTTAACATTAATTTGGGAAATTAACCGATGAAGCCGCGAGTACAGCTAGTACATATTTGCTACACAACTTGTATATAAATTATTAATGTCTTAATAATAATTTAAATGTAGTGAGAAACCGCATTGCAAATGAATTATTAGTGTATGATGATAGTTCTTCGTATTCATGCACAGGTCGACTTCACATGAACTTCGTGAAAATCATTAAACCATGCGACTCACTAGACATTCGTTATATAAATTTTAATTCTTCTATAATTTTTTTGTATTCTTTGTTAATACTACCATTTTTATTCTATCTCTAACGGTTTACAAGATCCAATTGACCAATGTTGTTCATTTACAAACTCAATCCGACTTTTTACGCCTTGAACATCGTTTTCGTTTTTGAGTTATGGTGTTTACGGACGGACAAACGCAAAAGGAATAATTAGGTGATTTTAGAGATACCTATACCAAAATTTTGTTCGTTTTATCAATATTTCTATAAGCGTTACAAACTTGCGACTGTAATAAGTATACCTTGATATATATTTCATATATACAGGGTATCATAATTATTTCCAATTTTTGTTAATTTTAACTTCCGAACCAAAAAAAGGGATGTAATTAGTTTGATCGCTATGTGTGTCTGTCTGTCTGTGGCATCGTAGCGCCTAAACGAATTAACCGATTTGGATTTTTTTGTTTCGTTTGAATAGTATTTTAATTAGGAATGTTCTTAGCTATGTTTCAAGTGTGAGTTTAGGGTTCCGTACCCAGAACAACTAAAAATTAGGCGATGATCCTCAAAATCGGTTCAATTTGAAGAAGGTTCTAAAGAAAATGGTAATTTAATGGAAAGTGTTCTTAGACACGTTTCAAGTGCGGGTTTAGGGTTCTGTACCCGAGAAATGTCTCGGAGGTTTTTTAATTTTTGAAAATTGCCCTTATGTTTCTGTGGTGTTAAAATTATATATTTCGACACACAAAAAACTGCTGTTCGATTTTGAATCAAATTAATTCGATAAAAATGATTTACTTGGCCAGAAGTAGGTAGAAAATTTTTATAAACGAAAAATAGCTGTTTTGTCTAAGATGATGGTTGATTTTGTTGAGCATTATGGCGCTGAAATCTTGAAAAATCCAATATTTTACAAACTCATCATCTAACTTTCGAATATTAAACATAACTTCTTTCTATATTCTATGTACAAAAATATAGGTATACAAAATCTAAATCCATTTGTTATTGTTTCTTTTTCAAGGTAGTAATTTTTTTATATCTATACGACAAATGACTTTATTTGCATATAAAATCAAACATACAAACAAATCACGAATGTATTTAGAGGAGTGACTTCACAGAGATTTGACCACAATGTCATTTAACACTCACTCACTCTCAGTTAAAGTATGACTAATATACCTGTTAATAATGTGTGTGTTTAATCAGTAATTAAAGTAAATAAATAAATGAAATAATGAATCATTCATTAATCCACAGTTATGTAAATTTTATTTAATAAAATTTATTTATTGCTGTCAAAACGCACCTACGCAAATCAAATCTTGCAACATAAATAAAATTATTTTAAGGTAAACAAAGTTGATCAAGTATGAAACAAATTTTTTGACAAGGGTTCATACATAGCTTATTTCATATTAAACTGAATATATCCTATCAAAATTGTTATTGTGTAATTAAAATTTTCGAAAAAAAAATTACTTAATTATATTTTCTTCATTAATTTGACAGAAAAGTTTGAGCAAAACTGAAAAGAAAAATTTTGGAATTCTGACCGCATTTCTTAAAATTAATTTTTTTAAATCGATTTTCGACACAATTAGTAATTTTTACAGTTATGTTTTAAATAACTGTAAAGTATAGTAATAATATCTACAAGGGTGAACAAAGTCATATCTTATAAGCTTTAAGCTTACACTTTTTTTGAAAATTTTTTTTCTAGCACAATTATGAACTAGAAAGTAAATTTTTATTAATAAGAGCTAGAAATATTTAACATTATTGAACACTTTTCAGTCTTATATGCATAACTTATATTCAAATCCGTGGAATTTAAGGGAACCAAGGAATGGCAGATGCGGGCAGATACCCCCACCATAGAGCATCAAAAAAATTGAATCAAATAAGTTTCGCCTACTCTTGCTGACGTTAATTCGTCAACTAACCTAAATTATTTTATATATTTAATAATAATAATAATGGAATTTAACCTCCGTTTCTCTGACATATACGCCTATAACAGAGACCACCCACATCATTAAGTGTTTATCTTTATTTTATTTAACTTACATACATATTTACAATTACATTTTGATGTGGGTGGAGTCGGTAACTTCGTTCTTATCCAAGCGACGACAATGTGTCCCCATTAATTTTATAATTGTTTACACTGCCGCTGCCTGGATTCGAACCCGCAACCTATGTCTAAGTAGACAAGTGGTCAAAGACTAACGCCTTTGACTGCTTGACCACTTAGGCTCTAATTACTTTATTTAAAAAAATCCGACAAGACGAAAGACTACTTATCTCGTGGAAGTAACAAAAGGATAAAAATTGGTCCCCTTTTGTCTTCTTTTAACTAACAGTAGCCCTTAAAATTTGTATCTTACAATTCATATTCTGTACTTTTAACTTGTCCTAATGAGGATGGGGCTTAGTTTGAATACCTAGTTATATCGATCTAAAGGAAAACACTAAACATTTTGTCGCTTGTCGTATCTGTCACTAACTAATGTTCAATGAAAGACTCACTGAGCTTCAGTAGGCGAGGAATGGCAACTCATATTAGGTCCCCTGTGTAATACTTACTTTTCTTTCATCATTTTTTTACATACTCGTTAATTCTCATGCACATCCAGAAACCGTTTTAGAAAACTTACGTTATCAATACAATAACTTTACCATGAATTTTTTATTTATTATTTGCGTGGTAGCTAACTTAAGATAGTAATACCAGTAGGCCGATTTAGATCCCTTTACATTTTGTAGTCAGGAAAATCGCCGTAGGTATAGTGAAAGAGTTTAGAATAATGAGCAACATTGGCGAAGCGATTGTGCCATTTTATTTGCGGGGAAATTCCAATAAATATTTTTCTGATGTGATTAGTTAGTAAGTTATTAAGGTTTGAATGAAATGGTTCTATTAGCTCGATAAAAAATATCGTACAAATTCTTTAAAAAGTTTTCAAGTTTTTTTATAATTATTATCAAATAAATACCTACACCTAAAAGGACACCAAATTCATGCCTCACCGGAGATGCTTAGATGAGTAAGACAGGGGCTGCCCTAGGTCACCGGTTTGCTACGGCATTTTTAAATTTTCTTAACGTTTCCGTTCTCTTACATATTCTTCACGTCGCTTCCACCATAATCTTACCTCGTAGAGTTTTTCGAATAGAAAATAGATATTTTACAACGATGAAGAATAGCAGAATAGCTTGTACTTTCTTCTTCATAAAAATAAAATCTAACCTCTTAGAATGGGCAAAGCCTCTTTCAAAATTTAGTGACATTAACCTCGAAATTAAAAATAATATTGTCAACGGAAAATTTTCTCATTGATGCGGAATGCTGAATATGTTGTCTCCAAGTTAACTCCAAAACAACTATTCTGTAAAAAAAAAAAACTATAGTAGTGGGTGTTATTGTCTTATTTGTAGGCTTCCTGAAACAAATAATTATCAAAAATCAACTGATAATCGATTTGAATATCCATAAATTAAAATTGAAAGTAAATTATATATGGAGCTCCTCCTTCCCATGCAGTATTGAAAAAATAATTCAAACGAAAATTTCTGATTTATAATAGATTTAACCTAATACTTTTCCGTGTATCTGTCTAGAATTATCTCAAAAAACAAAAACATAACTTTTTTTATTTTCGGAAGATGATATAAATATTAGTTTTCTACATATGATTTTAAGAACAGGCAGAGTTAACAAGTTTTATTTAATTTTTTGATTTTAAGAACATAAATAATATAGAAACATGTACAAAAAACTATGCCAAAATAAAATATAGCTAAGGTTTGTTTAGTTCGTGAGTTTTTACCGCATCTTTCTGTTTCTATATCTGTCTGTGGCTAAATATTCCACATCACCTTTGTTGTTAATAAATCATAAAACAGATATAATAACTTCTAAAAAGAATGTTTTTTTTCAAAAACTTCTATAAGTATTAATTAAAACACTCAATTACAAGTATACGGTTGGAATTTAAACAACTAACTTGGTATTGGGGAAATCATTTTGCCATGCGATAACCCGTGCTTTCAATAAAACTACGATAACAGGCTTAAACAGTGTTTCAACAGGCGTCGAATAAATATATGGATATTAAGAAACCATAGTAACTTAAAACAACACTGTTCAAAACTATGTATGACTTCTCTAATAAAAAATCACATACCCATTTAATGATCTAGTCGTATTCCATGGACTACTGCTGTTTTTCTAAATTTTTGTTTGCTTATCACTGAATCACTGTCTGACGTCAATTGTGCTTTTGTCTTTAATATTAAATAAAAATTCATCGTTAATTATTGTTACCCCTCCCCCTTTCACATAAAATGTATAATATACGTCATTGCAGATGTTTTTCTATTAATAAATTTTCTAATATATACAAAAAATGAAAACACTATTAAGATAATGAAAATATAATTAGTAAAATAACATGTTTTAGTAAAAAAAAAAAACAACAAACCTAATTAAATTAATAATTTTAATTATTAAAAAATGTAAATATATACCACAAAATAGAGATAAAAAATTGGTTGACCTAGTCAAGTCAATTATGTGAATTTGAATTACTAAGGTTGGTTCTTATATTCAAATGTATGTTGTATTCATTTACAGAAAATATCATTTAATTAAAAACTAAATCATAATTTTATTTTTATTTAATTACTATATTAGTCGAGGATTTGTTGCTATACGAATGCAGAAAACTGTCCACCAATATTTTTCCTTCAGATCATAGAAAATAAGAAATAAACATAGGGGAACATAATATGTTGTCGATTCGGAATATTGCCAGTTTACCCCAACAATCTTATTAGGAGTGTAAAAATATCTGTAAAAATTGAATTTTCAATTGGTTTCTTGACGCAATTAAAACGTTTTTGAGATATCATATCGCAAAAGTAAACAAATTAATTTTGCTACAACCTTTCATTTGTCGTAAGTGCAAGTTTTGTCCACTGTAATCAATGGCTCGTCTTTGGTCGCAAACCGTCGTCGTCTCGGACGCTTTTTGACCAGCAAAAATGAGCCAAAATTACAAGGTACAGAGTTGAGATTTTAAGTAGGAACGCCCAGCACATTTACAGCCATTCGGTAAGCAGGAGCAGAGTTATCATGCTGAAAACTCTAGCTGCTTGGGCACCCATTTTAGTCGCTTGGTTTTCAGCTCGCATGTAACTTGAGGTAATGCAGGCAAATTTGAGTTTATCGAAAGTGAGGCAAATGTTTCAGCTATATCGTTAACAGATTTCTGCTAATAGCTTTCTAAGATAATGTATGCAATCTTCTATTTCAATGTATTAATCATACATTTCTTATTATTAACTATCAGCTAATAACAGCAAGCATGAGCAAATGGAACCCACTATCAGGAATTGTATGCCCTCCGGGATTTATATTATTTGAAAGGTATTGATCGTAACCTTGAAATATGAACGTGATGGGATTTTTAACATATCAAAGAAGTTATTACGCCACTGGGCAATTGCGATACGACTAATACCTTGTTAGAGACTATTTTATTTGTTACGGACTAATTTTTATTAACTAACCATTTTCGAACGACCATTTACGAAAATCATCATACCATATTTTTTCGAAGCTTCCAAACACCGGACATACTTACATTCATAAAACGGTGTCCTTGCGGCGGCATGGCTACTTAGGACAGTCGGAAAAGTATGGCATGACCGCTGTAACCATCATTTCTCTTTTATTGATTATATATCTCGACCTATTATAACCAAGGTCAGCATTTTTATAACAAACTAGCTTTTTCCCACGGCTTCGCTCGTGATTTTGATTCATTTTAATGTATTCCATAAATTAATCGTTGATTCATTTAGAGAACCAATTTTAAAGACTTATAAAACCAACTTTACTTACATCACGTTTGAAAACAACGTGTCATTCGTCCATGGAGTTTGCTGTGCTCCTTTAAAGAATGAAATGAAAAAGTGATACAGTATACTTTTCTCTCAATTGCTTCTGCTAATGATTCATTTAGTGAATCATTGATTCATTTGGAGATTCAATCTTTATCTCACTTATTTCCTCTATTTACTGCAATATACACAATGTTAAAGATACACAAAATGTTGTTTGAAGACCCAAATGCTACTCTTCAACCCGCTTGTCTTCACCTAGTCCGCCGCCCCCTAAAGGTCAGCTTTACTTACATCCCTTTGCATACATGCATACGTTCATCTATATTTGTCTATAAAATTACTAACATGGGTTTTCCATCTACAAAATTCGCACTCCTTTTTTACCCCTTAAGGGGTGAATTATGGAAAATTATATTCTTATCGGATGCCTTTGCATACAAAGAACACATTCTCCAAGTTTCAGGTCTCTACGATCAGCGGTTTAGGCTGTGCAATGATCCGTCAGTCATTCAGGACAAAGAATTTTATAGATATAGATGTCTTGATATTTTGCTCCAGTGTCTCCACACCTATGACAATTTAAAACACACGGTACATATACATTAATTTTATTACCAATCCTTTTCATTAAAAATATATTATTTAAATGATTTATTATTTAAAAGCATGACTGGGAAATTTATGTTCATATTTCCATGGATAAAATGACCCGTAAATATTAAAATTCAGTTAACATGCCCTAATTTATTTATTTTTTCATTTAAACTGTAAATATATTGTTTCTATGAAAACTATAAAACTATGAAGCTAAAATATTAATTAATTCCTTTGTAAGAATTTACTTACCTAAATATTGAAAACTAATATTAGTTTTAAATATATATGGAAGAGTATTGTACCTAAGTATGTATTTTTTTGAGAGAATTTTAATAATTTTTACAACATCAATGGTAGAAGGCTGTAATGTAAATTGAAACATATTCTAATTTACTTTGGTATGTTATTTTAATCCAAAAAATGGTGGTACACCTTTCAAACTTTACCTTCTTAAAATTTAACTTTATGTTTAAAACTGGAACATGGCATAACAAAATATTCACCAATAAGAGGTACAGCACTTTATCCTTTATACACTTTTAGAAATGTATCCAAACTATATAATATTTCGATATATTTTATATATGTTAACTTTAAGCATATTACAGTAGAATCTCGATAAGTTAAAAACCAATCGAAATTGAGTTTTTAACTTACTGAGAGTTTAAGTTAAGGAGATTTTAATTGTTCATATTTTTACTTAGGCAGGTTTAATTAAGTTCTGTTCTGTGTATATACCATTCGTTTTATTTACATCTTGGCATAGGCATCTCCCAAGAGTATGGCAGAGAACTTGCGCTAAGCAATGCGTGTAATAGGTGTTGTATGTATTGTATGTTTCTTGCAAGTGCTGTCTCTTCGATTTCCTTTAATCTGTACGAAGATTTTGCTGTGTGTGCTGGGTACATTCAACTCACAGCATGAAAACATGCCTATAACACCTCTTTCTTCTTTGCATTGCTTATTGTATGCGTACGTACTCTCTCATACTCGTGAGAGATGTACTATGACGAGATGTAAATTAAACAACCAGTATATTATTATTTATTATACACACAAGGGCTAGGTTAAATTATGAATAAAAATACAGATGCTTTAACTTACTGAGGTAGTCAAAACATTACTTAAAGCATGAGTAAGCACAAATTATTCGATTTAGTTATAGAGGCTTTGTATTTTAAGTAAAAGAGATTTATGGTTACCAGGGGAAGCGAACAAAAAAATGTATTCATGTATATAAGTTTTTACGTTATCGAGGTTCTACTGTAAATCCAACTAAATGTAAATACCATGACAGGAAATATCCCGGATATATGAAGTCATTTTGTCATGTATTTATATAAACTGCAATAGTGGAAAATTCATTTCAAACAGCAAGTAACATTTACCATACAAAAGTGTATTTCATAGAAGTACTTATTTACATTAAAATACAAACTGCATCTTCATATACTACTCATATGATGTTAAAGACTTAAGTATTCTTCAATTAATTACAAATATTTAATCAAAACGAAAAATGTTAATTCTAAAGGCACATGTCTTATACGGATATTAAATTCAATCAGGTTCAATTAAAACCCCCCTATAATTCATAACTGTCGATTATAAGGCGAACACTTTAAATTAGAAAAGCTCGTTGTTCTTTATAAAAACGTAAACATTTTTTGTTTGAAACATTTTCTTGTAAGCCGAATTGTTTAGTCAGTTATATGATACCCTATAAGTAAAAGAATACCCTATAAGACCCTATAAGAAACTACATATCATATATATTTTGCGCGTTTAATCGCATTCATTCAATTTGAACAAAAATGGTCTTAATAGAAAAGCAAACCACTTTTATTGGAAATTTTTTTTTCGAAGAGTGCCTCCGCAGAAGACATTCGAGAAAACAATTTTTGGGTAAAATTTTTCAGTCCGTTTTTGCCTTAACTGTACGATTTGCGGAAAATGTTTCTAACAAATATGTTACCTTTTTAATCAATAACAATTTTCTAATTTAAAGTCTTCATCTATCTATTACCAGGCGTGGAATATAACGAGCTTTCCATTGAGCCTGAAAATCGAGATCAAGTTCTGGTAATTACGATTGAAATTTTTTACCTACATTCTCTACTAGCCTTCTATTCAACACTGTAAATAACTACCTACACCGTGCAGGTATAATTAAACAATGTTTGTAACCATCGGATCTTTGAACCTTTTGTACTTGATATAAAATTGATTTTTCTTCAAAATATCCAACGAAATATTTATTGCGTTTTATTCATCCATATTTACAAACAGCTTTGAATCTTTTTAAATAAAATATTATTTTTTGCTATTATTCAATTTTCGACAAAACATTTGTATATTTATTAACCAGTCGAACAAATCTTTTAAGTTGCAATATCAACTTGATGTAATTAATTCCCCTATATGATACCGAAATACCGGTGCAAGGAACAGTTGAACCGCTAGAAATTGCTGTTAGAAAATAATGAGATGTTATTATTGTAAAATATATGCATAATATAAAATGAACTTATTAAAAAGAATTCTAAATACTACAAATTCGAAAGGTTCAAGAGGTTATTCATTATCCTCTTCCTTAATATTATTGAATCAACAAAATTTTATTATTAAAACTTCAAAAATTTTCGACGTTATGAATTATTTCAAATATTGGACTTAAGTTTTGCCTAATAAACAGCATTGATTTTCACTATAGAACGCGGTTGTATGAAATGTCCTGATCATGTAATCTTTACAGTGATAATAAATTCTCATACTCGTTCATTTCGATAAATATATTAGGCAAGGATTTTCATCTTATCCTGGATAAAATTCAAAACCACAACGAATTATGTAACATTTAATATGTATGAAAATTTAATACATATTCAACAAAGAACAAGAATACAATTAAGCGTATTGGCAGTAAGCAAAGTAGGTGGAGAGGACAGTTAAATCAACCACAGCGCTGTTATCTTATAAAATTTGCAAAAAATCATATGTTTTATTTAAAGTATGACTAATTTCCAATTGTTTACATGTAAATGGTGTACTACCTAAATGGCAAATACAAATTATTAAAAAATGAAAACATACAATTGACTGAGTTAATTGTTGAAATACCACGTAGACAGTGTTGATAACGTAATCTTTTGTTTTTTTACGTCATGTAGGTAAAGAAAGATAGTTAATCTTAGATAGTCCAGTCGTGTATGTATAGCTCGACTATGGTGTCACACACACATAACTGATATTCCCATATAATACATACCTACTAATCATTGTTCGAACCTAATTTGCGAAATGAAGTTTACGAAGTTGAAGTTGTTAATTTTTTTATAAGGAATATTTATCTTTAAACTTTTGTTCTCTCTCTAACGGTTAACAAGACTCAATTGACATATGTTGCTCATATACAAACTCGGCCTCACTTTTTACGCCCTGAGCACGCTATACAAATTTCAGCTTGATATTTCTTATTGCTTTTGAGGTATCGTGTTTACGATCAGATGGGCAGACAGACATTCAAACGAACAACCGGAAATGGATTTTATTAACACCTATACCAAAATTTTGTTCGTAGCATCAATGTTGTTAAGCGATATTGTTACAAACTTGGGACTAAACTTAGTTCACCTTGATATATTTCATATATACATGGTATAATATCCAATAATTAAACTTGTTGCCTCAGAAATTGTGAAAATAAGAGACAAAATTGCGTACCTAAAAATAAAATTTTTAATGTAAATTAACATAATTGCTTATTTTTTTCGTTACTAAAGTAACTTATTTTGTCGTTATTTTGTCGTTAAAGTAATTTCATGAAATAAAACTCATGCACGGAACGAATAGGTATTCAATACGAATACACGTTTTAATATTACAATATTAGAAATGTCTGTATATATTATTCTATAGAAAATTACACAAACGTTCATAATTGTTTGAATTGTATAACAATATCAAAAAATACTCGGTAACAGCCAATTAGACCTTTGCATTTAAAATAATTTTTAATGTTGATTCGCTTTTTTTCAAATAACATCTTAAAAAGCTATTCTAGCTTGTAAAAAAATGTCAAATATGAAATTATAATGTTAATATATAGCGTACTTCATTAAAAACAAACATATTTTAGCTAAAAAATTTAGGCACCAAAAAAATCCTTCTTTTTCGACCTACTAAATGTTGAAAGTGAAAACACCTTTTCTTGTTTACAAAACTAATATCTAAAAAATATTTCAATAGATTTTAATCAAATATTCAGTTTATTGCCAGCTAGTCGTGGTTTAGATTAATTACAATTGAATACAGTAAAGACGTACTCGCGGAGCAATATTCGAATTTCACAGCACTGAAATAAAATTATTGTATTTATCGGCCCTGAATTTACTGTATTTAATTAAAATTTTGTAAAAAATTATGTGCTGTCTTATTGTGAAAACGGTAATCGGAAAAAAAGACCAGGAATAAATAGATTGAGAAAATACGAAAGTCCAAAAATTTTATAAAACCGGAGTATTGTTGTAATTAAGAGTTGGTTAGGTTGAGTTTGTCGACTGTAGAGGAGTTGGTTGGATTCTGAAGTTTTTAGCCCTTATGTTTTTAAATGGGACACTATTGCAGAAATTTTTTTCGGTGTATTTTTTCCGGGTCTATTTTAAGGGCCTTCTTTAAGTTATTGAGACCTAGTGACAATTTTGCGTCATGGGTCTTTACAGATGGAACCGCGAAGACCTTTTTGGGTGATCAAGTTTATCATCGATCCGCGAGGGTATTTTGTGGAAGATCAAATCAAGCTTCAACCCGGGCACACCTTTTTTATCGGTCGAACGTATCTTCCAATTGCGGAAACCTCACTCGCTGCAATTTATGAACCCCATAAAATACAGAATCCTGGGAAAAAATGCACAATAAGAAAGAGGGGCAGATGATTCTACTCACCCATATATTCAATTAATATTATCCTTTGGCTGGTATCCTATCAAAAAAATTTATATAACCAAGCAAAATATAAATGTCATTATAGTGAAGATAATAATGCATGTTAGATATTATATTGGATACATTCAAAACCTATACATTTATGGATGTAACAACAGTGTCAGTCACCCTTCGGCCCCATTTTTATACGTATAGTTATAGATAGGTTATTATGTCGCCATAAAAGGTATATTTACCCCAATAGTTATATTACATCTTTTGTAATATTATTACCATTGTTATAAATATATATTATTTACTTTTAACATTATTATTAGTTCTAGAAAGATATTTTGAATATTGGATAATTCTAATAAACTAAAATAATATTAGGTACTTATTATCCATAAATATTTCTAAATAGGTATATTCTAAAATTTAATATATCTAAGAATTTTTAATACATATTTCCAAAAATATGTTTTCCAAAAATCACGCTTTCTTCATCATATTTACAAGTACAAAACAATGATGAATAGCCCTTACGGTGCTAAATTTTTAGATATGCACGATCAGAATAGATAAGCTTATAGTGAAACGAGTCATAATTGTTCTCTAATAATATACCTACCCCCAGAGGCTTCCTACTAACAGAACTTGTTATCAAAATACAAACTTTCCAATGCTCTCCGTGTTAATGATAAGAATTATATAAATTTCCATGGTAATTGTATAAAGACTATTCTTAATCAGTACACAATTTAAAATTTGCGGAAACTTTCTTCGGATATTGAACAATTGAACTGTTTTTTCTTTATAATTAATTGAAAAAACTCACTGGCAACGTTAAAAATATTTTCTTACAAAGATAATAATGCCAAGCAAATTCAATCTTGTTCTATAAAATACGTTTAAAGTTAGAATTTTCAACAAAGTCGTATTTTTTGGAGCTTTTATTCCCAGATTTGTGATAAAGATGGCCATCTTGTATAAAATGCTATTTCAAACCTCAATATCTCGAAAACTTTTGGTATCATACAAAGTTATTATAATTAATTTTTATAAACTTTTTTTTCAAAATAAGATGCAAACCCCAACAATTTAAGCATGAAAAAATTTTGTTTGGCTAATATACCAGTAGAAGATCCTGAATTTCGCTAAAATTACACGCTTTCACTTGGGAATTATACTACACTTTATCAATAGGGAAACTATAATTATTATTATTATACCTAATATTATTTAAGCCCGTATTGTATTGTTTGTTTGTTTTGTTTGTTTTTTTTTTTTGTTTTTTTTTCCTTAGTTTAGAATAAATGTATTCATGTTCAAATGATAATCACTCCTCTGTTTCCCTCCAAAAAAAGAGTATTTTATTTCGAATATAGAAACTCAGTAATATATATCTCTCCTATAAATTATTAACTAAAAATAAAATGTAAAAAAAGTATCCGCCCCCGGGTGGGCTCGAACCACCAACCTTTCGGTTAACAGCCGAACGCGCTAGCCAATTGCGCCACGGAGGCTTGTTAAAAATCATGAAAATTTTTAATGATTTTCAATGCGACATTATAAATTTAAATCAAAGGTAATAAGTAAGAAGTGTATTGATTTACATATATTTTATATTGAATTTCTTAGTAATCAGAGATTTTCATAAAGTATGTTATTTGTTGTAAAATAAGAGTTAAATATAGTCGTCAATATTCATTACATTTCATTAAAATATTTATTAAAATTATAAGATACATACAGCTAACATTAATTATTTAGGCAGTATACGAATTAAATAATTGAAAACATAAAAGTAAGTTATATTTGGTAAACCGAATAACTAAAGCTTAAAATATTAAATTTTGTATCATTTTTTTCCTTTATAAACATAATAATTAAGTTTCATTATTAATAACTAATACAGTAAAACCCAAATGCCTACCATCGTACCTCAATATCTTGAATTCCTTGATAACTCGATTTTTTTAAATATTCTCCATTTTTCTATTTTAAAAGTAAAAACCTTGATTATACAGTTGAACCTCGATTAAAGTCCTGTCCCAAAAACTATAGTTTAGAAACGTTTTTTTAAGTTCTAGTTACTAAACTTGGTACCCCTCTTGTGGTGCCCTTTCAAAAACAATGTTGTTGTTTTCATAAACGTACTTGGGGCTCCTTTGTAGGGCGCTATTTCGGAGGCACAGTGGATAACTGCTTCTTTGTCACCCCTTAAATGCCCCACTGAAGATTATATAGGCATTTGAAAGATTCATATTCTTTCGCGGTGGAGTACTACCATGGTCGCTCACTAACGGTCATATAACAAGAAGTTGCATATTTAGAATCTCCTTGTGGGAGATTTGAGCTGGCGTCGAGGTTCAACTGTATTAGTTAAAAAAATGATTGATCAAATATGTCTTATCTATAGTTTTCCTTGTATATAATTAATTATTAATTACAAAAACTAGATGTAACATGATATTATTATTAACTTCAATAACTCAAAAAAACTCGGTAACTTTTTATGGAATACTTTTTAACAAACTATTTCCATTTGACTGTTGTCATATGTTTCCAGTTTTGAGAATGTTTAAAAGTTAACAGGAATTATATAACTTCATAATGAATAGTTTTAATATCCGGTATATTAAAACCTATCGAGCACAAAAAGTTTAAAAAAATTAAAAAATATTACTTTTATATTATCTGCTTTTCTATCTTTTACCAAATTTTTAGTCCTGTTAAATATCCCATATTTGGGAAATTGTTTGACAAGTTTCGACATTCACATTAAAAACTCCTTTTATTGGGAAAATCACGACTGATGATAAGCAGCCAATATGGTAATCATAAGTAGACTTAATAGTCCAGTAAATTCGTAGAAAAATACCTCAGTTTTAAAATAATTCTACTGTCCGGTTTTCCAACGGGATAATTTTGATAAATAAGAAAACATGCTCTTTTATTTGATATCCCACTTGGGTATATTTGAAAATATTCGATTATTCATCTCCACTTTCTCGCGCCACCTTTCCAACCCCCGAAGGCTAAAAATAGATAAAAATCATAGATCCTTGAAGCTGGTTGTCTAAATTTGAGCTTAATCGGTTCACAGCTTTTTAAGTTTTTGAAGCACACCCCTTTTCACCCTTATTTCAACCCTTTACAGCCCTTTTCTTAATAACGACTATTTTTATCATAATTATTAAATTTTAAATTTAAAACTCATTTGGTTGCACTATAAATCTTAGAAAAACAGCAACAGTCTAAGGAAAATTATTAAAGAGTGGGCTGTGTTTCTAGGCAGTTCATTATAATACATTAAATAGCCTTATTGTAAATTACAAAGCTTTTTTTAATATTCTTCTATTTATCGAACGCTTGCTGAAACTCCATTTGTCCCTAGGCAAAAAGATTTTCCGCATATACGGATTTATTAATAATATTTTATCATACCAATATAGTTTTTTGCACCAGGAAATATAACGGAAGTAACAGTTTCATAATATATTATTATAATTTGAAATAAATAATTTTACGAACAGGAAAATATAATATTAATGATAACATACTTTTTAAATACACGTTAAATATCGATCACATGATGAATAAAAAAAATAAAACGCCATACAGCTATAATATTTTTATCATTAATTTTTTTTTTTTTTTTTTTTTTATATAATTATTATAGATATTGAAAGAATATCAAAATATATAGGTCAGTCTAACATAAAATTTAATGAGTAAAATTAAATATTTATATTGATTTCAAAATAATAATATATTCAATATTTTAAATATTCAATTCACAAATTTAAAGTAAAATATATGTATACCTATAATGAAAACACGATATTATTAGTCGAGGAAATAAAGGAATGAACTGCCAATTTTTTTTTTTTTTTTTTGAGCAGTAAACTACGAATATACTAGGCACCAGGTATCTCAAGGGCCATTTTCATCATGATATTCGTGTTCAGCGGTCCCGAAAACCCACGGATAACCCACATATTATCGTAAAACTCCAAAAGACGAGATGTGTAGTGCCCGCCCTAGGAACCAGGTACATTGAGGGCCATTTTTGTTGTGACATTCGAGTTCAGCGATCCAAAAAAATTCCGAGCAACAAAATTTGCTTCATTTTCATCGATATTTAGTTTTCAGTTTTTCATTTCTCCCTCGAAACTTCTGTTCACAAAGATTACAGACGCCCTCACGAGTCGGATACAAAAAGTTTTTAGTGCTTTATTTCTTCGTCTATTTCTGACTTTTGGCAATATTACATCTGTAATGAGGTCAGTGCTGGAGATACCAGTTGGTTGAGTAGGCTGCAAATTTTAGGAGCAACAAATTTAGGGACAACCTTTATTCAAATTATACATGTAACGACTCGAAGAATAACTCGGTAGAATATGTATACTTCTAGCTTCTAAAGACACATTAAAGCAAGCGGCAGAAATTTTTTCGATATTAGAAAGCATGCTACGTTAATGTATCGCTGGGAATAAATTAATTTAATTAATAGTTGTGATGGGTTAGTGTAGTGCATAGAATATGCATGAAAATAATTGAGGATCTGAAATTACCAGCCCAAAAATTGTTAAAACACATATATGGTATCACAATGGGCCCTATGGCCTAGGAATGTCCCTCGCAGCAAACCAATTAAAATTGCATCCCAATTACCCACATATATGTATAATTAAATATTTATGAAATTTCTGTACAATTTAGGGCAATTTTGGACAAAAGACTTGATTTTTTAATATTGGTCTTATGGGAAACGGTATGGTAGATGGATGATATTTTTTCATAGATTTCTCCATATTTAGTGGGTGAAAATAGAAAAAAGCTATTTAAATTTAAGTTAAAACCTTAATAAATTGTTGAAAACAAAAAACCTCTTGTGCCTGACTAATTAAGGATTTATGAGCACGGTAGTGGGGACACAGATTAAAAAAAATTATTTTATTTAAATTTTGATGGTGAATTATGTTATAAATTGACATTATAAGACTAAAAGTAGGAATAAAATTTGAAAATTGAAAATTTTCTTTAATTATTTAGCTTTCGATATTTCGAAAACCAAAGCAGGTATCGAAAGATTTTATTATTATTTTTCGTCTTCAATCATGAAGTTATAACAAAATTAATCATCAAAGTTGAAAATAAAAAACAAATAATTTAATAATTGAGGACTAATAATTTAAATCTAAACTTGCCTTGGTGCTCGTACTACACCTTAAGGTATGAAAATTTTTGGTACCTGTACATACCATATTACTCAAGTGTGATTTAATAATAATCTTATTGTGTAATAATTATTTTATTTAAATAAACAATAATTTTTATTTTTAAAATTTATCGCAATTGGTACAAATAATTGACTACATTAATTATCGTCATTTTTAAAAATGAAAACGTTATACATTTTAAAAACTAATCCGGCTATACTTTATATTATATCTCATAATTACTTAATACACGAAATATTTTATTGAATTTTTATATTCAATACCGAAAAGAACATTTATTTTAGTGTGGAAGTAAAAAACATTTTTATTTAAATTTAAATATCCATTAACTCCATTGATTTTATTATTAATTCTATTCCTGTTGTAATTAATAATATTTAAAAATTGTGTAGGTACTGTATTTTTTATATTCAAGACGTTAGAAAAGAGAGTTTTTTGTAGCTTAAACTCCACGTAGCAACCATGATGTGTCATTTAATTGGCTAAATAGTTACTTGAAACGTTTTTTTTTTTTATTTATTTGATATATAATATACAATATATACGCTTAATGTTGATTTTCCGTACAAATTATCTATTTGTTTGCGACAATTGTTTCAAGATTACAGCGCTTCTTGATGACAAAATTATAAAAGTCATGAAATTATTACCAAATCTACAATACATCCAAGATATGTTTTGAATACATCCGGGATATGATCTCTTTGTTATGAAACTAGCTGTGAACTACCTCCTTAGCTGGGCAACATCCCCACTTTCTACCCTCCCTCCATTTCACCTTGGGCAGGGGTTACAGTTTTGTAATGTACACGTCATGATCTTTTATTTAATACCCCACTTGGGTATATTTGAAAATATTCGATTTTTCACCACCATACTTTCTTGCTCCACCTTCCCATCCCCCGAAGGTTAAAAATAGATTAAAACCTTTCAATTCCTATTTCAACGTCTTTCGTTACTATATTATGCATGTATTATACATAAAAACTTCCCTCTTGAATCACGTACTCTATTAGAAAATCGCATCAAAATCCGTTGCGTAGTTTGAAAGATCTAAACACAAATAAGGACATAATAGGTGCAGACAGCGGGAAACGACTTTGTTTTATACTATTTATTGATTATATTAAGACCCCTCCTCCCCCACTTTCCCATTCCTTAAAGGAATTCTACACACTGCACTGATTAATTGTCAATATTTGATGGTAAGTTTTTTAGTTCTTTCTCAAAATTCGTAAGTTAAATATATCTTGGCAAAATCTTGTCGAGTGATTTATACAAATTATTGCATAAGTCTTGTTTTTTTATAATTTTGACCATTATTGTATAAAAAAAAACTCATTTATGTCAAGAAACAAAATAGTTAAATAGATAAATTTTATAATTAATTAATTGAGGCTAGATTTTTGCCCGAAAAACTCATTATTTTGCTCATAACTCAAAAAAATGAAATGTTAACTTTTCTTATCATCTAGTTAACTTCAATCCATATGTCTCCATAATTTTCACATGCAAATTTTTGTTCACGATGTAATCTAATCCACTTGTATAAATTAATACTACCAGCCTAGAAAGGGTCTCTATGATATTTTCTATACTACCACCTTAGTAAATATATTTCATTCCTGCTGAAAAATGGTACATACTTGTTTAATTAATTGTACTTTTTATTTGTTTCAGAAACGTATAAGAAAATTTCTAATAAAAAATATCTGTGATCATTTATAAAATAAATAAAAATACTTTTTCAAAATGTCGACCGCTGTCAATGCTTCACGCTTGGGTCAAATGAAGGTAAGCTTCTAATGTTTAATTATTACAAAAGTTTTAACATATAATTAATTCCTGTATCACCCACAATTTGTCAACTATTAAAATATTAATTCGAAAGTGCGTTTAGAATTATTTGAAATAGTTATAGAACAAACTTTACAGTAACAAAATAATACGACAGATATTAACTACCTTCTTAGAGAAATTAATACATTGAAGGGTTGTATTATCACGTAGATGTGAGTTTATCCCTAGTAAAAGGATCATTATTTCTTCTCAGTACAGTTCAGTACAGATTATCCATGTTTTAATTAATGTTACGTAATAACCAATAAACATCTCATTTATATTGTACTCAAGATTAATTGTAAGAGGCAACAATTATAACGTTTCATTTAAAATCTAAGCTGCCATTCCGTGTTGTCAATTTCCAGAAATAGTACGAGAGCCGGCAACTTTTTCGAGAGTTTATTTTAAAACGAATAAAATAACACATTAGAGAGCCACATATCTTTCTTGTGTCTCTCTTCTTTCTTGTGTCATAATCATCAGCCGCCTGTCTAAAGTCTAAAGTCTAATTGTTCCTGTCATGACAAGTACTACTTTTTTTGGTTCAATAGTCCTAAAATAAATAGATCAGTAGTTCTTACAACTTTTTCGAGGATGCGCAGTAGTAAACGCAGTCGCTCCCAGGTGCAAGACGTGCATCATCTCTGTTTAATTTCAATAAGAAAACAAATATTTTGGATTAAGAGTCGTAAATATACCACTTTTTAAAGATTGAAACTTTCAGGATAGACATTACAATTCGTACCTATTATCTTACTTATGGCTGCTTAATCAAAATTTGATCCAGAAGCTTAGAGTGCTCACTATAATTTGGTATATAATTATATGCCTTATCATTGTACATAATTTAATGCCGTTTTCAAAATTGCAAAAAATCGCCTCCTTCTTTTTGTTCTGATGTGACTTTAAAGTATCGGCAGCGTTTAATAGTCGTAATAATTAGGTACTTTTATCCTGCAAATTCCATGCTTTAATAAATAAAACAAAATACTCACACGATGACTTCTAGTAAAATTTATTTTCTATAACTTTGTTTATGATAAATTTCCTTTTTTAACATCTTTTTTTTAACGAAAAAAAGGGATGTTATAAGTTTGGCCGCAATGAGTGTGTTTGTATCTGTCTGTCTGTCTGTGGCATCGTAGCGCCTAAACGAGTGAGTCGATTTTGATTTTTTTGTTTCGTTTGAAAGATAATTTAATGTTCTTAGCTATGTTTCAAGTGCGAGTTAAGAGTTCCGTACCGGAAAAAAATGTCGGGGGTTTTTTTTTAATTTTGTAAATTTCACTTTTACTATATACTGCTCTTTTTCTAAAACTCTAAATTTGGTAGAAAATTGGTTTATGTTGCAAATTTGGTATCTGATGAATGCCTGTCATTGCATTGGCTGGATCGGTGACTTCCGAGAAAATAATTACAAGCGTATAATCAATTATCAAATCCGTTCAGGGACCAATGGTCTCGCCATCAGTTTTATTAAAGTATTGTTGTATGAATCGAATTTCCAATTAGTTTTACTGAGTTATTGTTATGCGTGTGAAATTTTAAAATGTGTGTATTGAAATAAACGATAAAGAAACCCAATTGTTAATAATTTCACTTGTTATGCAAATATATTCATCCATATTTGGACATGAGTAATTTATTTCTTACATGTATGCTATCCAAATAAATATTAAGTCTCAAAAATTAATTGCAATTAATATGTTTATTTTGTTGATTAATTGTTACAAAATTTCTTTTTTAATAATTTTTTTCTCTTTTAAATAGAAACTACTTTCCTTATTAGTAAAAATAATTATTATTTGGACGGTTTAAGTATTTAAAACACATTTAACAATTTCAATATTTTTATATATAGAGTGCCCATTGACTTTATAATTTTATATAGACAAAGTATCGTCTATCTTTCCGTACAGTGAGAAACGTTCCAACATCTGAGGTAATTGCTTAGGTCAGCTAGTGATATTTATTAAAAAAAATACATTTATCAAAAGAATATTTATCAAAAAATATACATTGAATATAGGGACATTTATCAAAAACACATGCATTGAATATCAAATTTTCATATATCACAAAATGTTTTGCATCAAACATCGTGATTTCACTGACTGTTACGCTTTTTGATTTAAAAAAAATACTTATCACTTTACATTTTTTCTTACGAATCGACAATGGTTGGACCTAAGCAATTACCTCAGATGTTGGCACGCTTATAATCGTTTGAAACTCTTACTATCTATATAACTCTATCGTCAATGAGAGTGTCCCACATTTTCTTCGACAAATCGTTAAATTTAAAATGAAAAAAATAACACAAGCAAAATTTTACTGTAAAAGTTTTTCTTTTCCTAGGAAGACATCTAGTACGAAGATCTTGAATTTAAACTTGACTTTCAGGATCGTTTAAAATTCAGCTCATATTAATCTCATCAAGTTATCTAAACTAATATTATAAAGAGGAAACATTTGATTTTTTTGTTTGTTTGTATTGGATAAACTTAAAAACTACTCAACCGATTTTAAAAATTATTTCACCAATATAAAGCTACATTATCAGCAACTAGCATGAACTGTATTTTATTTTTTATACCATGTATATATGAAATATACATAGTATATTAAGTTTAGTCCCAAGTTTGTAACGCTTAAAAATAATGATGCTAGGAAAAAAATTTTGTCATAGGTGTTCATAAAATCACCTAATTAGTCCATTTCCGGTTGTCCGTCTGTGGACACGATAACTCAAAACGAAAAAAGATATCGAGCTGAAATTTTTACAGCGTACACAGGACGTAAAAAGTGAGGTCGAGTTCGTAAATGAGCATCATAGGTAACCCATAGTAAATTGGGTCTTGGGTCCGTAGGACCCATCTTGTGAACCGTTAGAGATAGAACAAAAGTTTAAATGTAAAAAATGTTCCTTATCAAAAATTAAACAACTTTTGTTTGAAACATTTTTTCGTAAACATCACTGTTTACCCGTGAGGGCGCCAATTAGGCGGAAATTTTATAATATGTACTATACTTGATTATCAGTTATGTATGTGTCACATGTTTGTATGTGTAATGTGATAAAGAAATGAACACTGACTATGCATGGTATTTCAACAATTAACTCAGTCAATTGTTTGTTTTCACTTGTTTAAATTAGAGTTCTGCATCAAAAAATTGAAACATGAAATTGATAACAAAGGGGCATAAGTGAGGGCAAGCGAAATGAAGGCTATAACAAAGTAAGTTGAAATTGCCCACCGAATCGGGTAGAAAAACAAGTTTAGAAAAAAAATATGACACACCTCTGTTCCATCCCCACTCCAAAAAACATTTCTAATCTATTCCTGAATGTAAATGAAAATAGAGCACCCTATATATTATGTAGTCTTATACCATGTCTTACAATAATTTATGTAATTTATGCTGAATCAGAAAGTGCCAACATGTATGTAACGTAGCTGTAATATTAGTGAATTGTAACAACACAAACTGTATTATAAACAGATTAATTAATCAATGTCATAAAATCTATTGGTATTAGTTTGTAGTAATATTATGACATTTAATAAATATATCTATTATAGTGTTACTTAAATCTACCTATGACCGAATTATTAGGTGCTTGTTCTCCTTTATAGTACGGTTCATTAACTGCCTTAAAATGGCCCGACAAAATCCGTCATTGAGCATGAATTATTTTCGGAAGGAATATCTTTGCAGGATCCCATTTACAAAATGCTCCTGTACGTAAAAGTGAAAGTTCCCAGTGGGTAACCCGGTAGGATTTTGTTGTAACTAATTTTTTTTAAATTAGTAAAAAATATTAACCGAATCGATTCGGAAAAATTTTTATGATACAGTTGGGGTCAAAATTAACAACAACTGTTCTTGCACATTTTTCTCTAAAACCCCCAGTTTTCGAATAAAAAATTCGTAAATTTTTTAAAAATGCGATTTTTACGATTTTCATCTCTCAAAAAGTGTATGAAATAATCAGATTTTTAGTATGGTGTAAAGTAATTTTATGTGTGGTGTAAATCCTTTTCAACAACATCCTGCAAAAATCTTTGGCATAATTGCATTTTAAGTGCTTATTTGTTAATTGATAAGAGAGCGCGCGAAAAACCACCCAAAAATAACGATTTTCTGTTCTATACATGCTAGAAAAATGGGATTTTCACCAATCGACTCGAAATTGAGTCAAATTAAAAAAAAAAAAATTTTCCACAACGCAAACTCCCGGAGCATCAGAAAAACTATTTTTCCGGGGGATTGCGTCTTTTATTATAAGAAAAATTGCATTCTGTATACATATATTTTACCTGTGTAAAACAACCCCTCCCCCTTTTTCAAGTGTTATGAAAGAGGAATAATGGAGAGCAAGAGAGGTGGAAGCTATAATGCGTTGGTTTTTACTTTTAACCTCAGCGAAACGGTCCATTATCAGGTTAGTAATGACAATTTTTTATGTCGTATTTGCTCCGAAAGCGTTTTTCGAAAAAATGTTTTGAACAAAAATTATTAGTTTTTTTATGAGGACAAACTTTCTGACTTTCCAACTTTCTAAGTGTTATTCTATCTCTTACCGTTTAGGATTTATATTGGCTGTTAGACAAACCCGAAGAACTAAGGCCAATGTCAGAACATGATGTCCCCCATCAATCTCTTCAACTTTTGCTTAAGTTATTTTTTGATGGGTAAACTACAAAACGAGATATTTAGGTGTATAGATTAAAATGGTCTACCCTGTATAAAATACTGCCGGTTTCAATGTGTCCCAAATTAATATCAATCGTTCTAAAGTCTTCATGGAAACTTTTTGCCCTTTGGTTTCAAAAACCAAATAGTTGAAATGAACTGTATGTAGCGTATATTTAACCTCTTACATTTATGCTTTCTGGCAATGAAATGGAAACTTACTTTGTTTGGGAAGTTAAGCTAAGGAACCGTACAACACCAGAAATAAATTTTTTTTAAATCCATTTATAATTATAATTTATTTAGGTATTTTACCCTTAAGTATTAGTGCATTATTATTGTCAAGAAATTATACATGTTAATTATCAGGGTCTAATCTACAAATTACATAATATGATTAGTGATTTGTTACGAGTGACCTAATTCATTTAAACAAACACGAATATCACGACATGCTTCTTCTGTTTAGAAAAGTTCATTCTGAAACATGGATTATTGTTAATGTATAACAATATCTCCGATATTAAATACCACGTTCCCTTATGCATGATTACAAATTGGGAAAGTGATATGTAAGACTCTTTCGGTTATCCATTATCTTAACTCAAAATTTTGTTAAACTTCAATTGTAAATAGTCAGTGTAAAGATATAAAAGACCACACGTGAGTTATACGTGATTTTTTGAAAATCAAAATTACTCTCTGCACTGTTTCTGTTAAAGTCAGCATTGCGCATAGAATTTAAAGCTATGAGATACATAATTTTTGCACGTCTTAAATTCCGAAAGAAGCACTTATTTTAGCATGATTCAAATACTACAACGTATGCTATATACTTAAATATAACCATAATTTTTGGCAATATTGCGGCATTAAATTAAAAACCTAAAAATACACCCGCTAACTAAAACTTTTTTAATTTCAAATTTATTCCCATTGAACCATTGAACCCTATTTAATTTTTTCGACCGGGATAAATAAGCATAGGATATTTTTCACAATTCGTTTAGGACTTATTTGAATCTTTTAAAAATGCGCTTCTGGTTAAAATCCGTTTGTCTCATTTTTAATTTTTACAAGGGGCTTAGAAAATCCTAAAAATTTGATAGAGAAATTTTCCTCCAATTTTCAAGAAATATTATAATTACTTCAATCGGGATAATGAGAATAAGATATTGTTCACAAAAACTTCGTTTGAGGCTGCATCTTTCGAATGCTCCACTTATTTTTCGGAATTATTTTTCCCGAAATATCAACTATCAACTTCACATGGGTGTTAAATTTAAAATTCAATGAACTAATAATGTTATTACTTGAAATTGACAAACACTTCCAAATACTCGATTATATCAAACTAGCTGGGAACTACCCGCTTTGCTGGGCAACATCCCCACTTGCACCCCTCCCTCCACATTTCCTTGCGTTGGATAACAGTTTTGTAATGTACACGCCATGCTCTTTTATTTGATACCCCACTTAGGTATATTTGTAAATATTCGATATTTCCTTCCCACTTTCTCGCTACACCTTTCTACCCCCGAAGGTTAAAAAAATTTCTAAATGTAATTTAAAACATTCTGAGCAAGTTTTGAACTATTAAAAGCCATAATTGAAAAATATGAATTTTTTATTCATGAACACCCCCGCAACCCCCCTTGTGGGTGGAATTTCGTAAAATCCGTTCTTAGCTGACCTCTACTTGGCAAAAGGAATATTCCTGCCAAATTTCAATTCTCTAGGTCTTATAGTTTCAGAGATATCGTGATGAGTGACTATCTATCTATATCTATAGAAAGTCTCCTATATATATAAGATATCAACTTCATATGGGTGTTAAATTTAAAATTCAATGAACTAATAATGTTATTACTTGAAATCGACATACACTTCCAAAATACTCGATTATCGTAATTTTTTACCGATTTTTTTTATAATTACCTCTTAAACAAGTGAAAACAAACAATTGACTGAGTTAATTGTTGAAATATCCTGTATAGAAAGTGATGAATATTGCTTGCGTTATTTTCTTATAAATAAGGAGAGTTTAGAAAAACAACATTGGCCTTTCAGCCGCCATTTATTCGAAAATTTTCATGAAGTTTTTTTCGTTTTACGAGAATGTTTCACAAAACCACTATTTGAAGCTACCTGCAAATTTTCAATTCCTCATATTTTTGGAGAAAAAGGGCACCAAAGTTCTGTCCTCACGGCTAAATGCATACGAAAAATGTTTCAAAAGAAAGTTGATTATTTTTTTAAATGGACCATTTTGTACCTTTAAACTTTTGTTCAATCTCTAACGATTTACAAGACCCAATTGACCGATGTTGCTCATTTACGAACTCGACCTCACTTTTTACATCCTGAGCACATTATCGTGTCCACAGACGGAGACTAGGAAATGGACTATTTAGGTGATTGTATGAAAACCTATACCAAAATTTTATTCGTAGCATCAATATTTTTAAGCGTTACAAACTTGGGACTAAAGTATAACCTTGATATATATTATATATAACAGGGTATAAAAACAATTTTTTTTAACATAAGCATTTTTAGAATTGAATTCCAAATAATAGATAATATAATTTCTCATTAAAAACTAATATATTTCATTATTATGGAAGTAAAAACAGATTACATAAATGATTTAGTTCAATGTGATTTAGATAAAGAACAAATTCTACCTCTTATTTATTATACCACTTTATCTGCCATGGTGGGCGAAATCTTACCGTTCGTTCGTTCTATAGATTTTACTTTGGTGTGTTTTAAGATGAGGGCAACTAAATTACAATATATATCTACATTAAATTCATACAAACATACATACATACCTCCTGTCACTACAAAATCCCACATGAAATTTATAATAAGGTCAACCGACCCGTTTCACATATGCAAAACTTTTTACAATGTGATTCAGTATATTTATTACTTGTTTCAATTCAAACAAACTTTAGAATTTTAGCAAGAAGTAATTGTGAACAATGAAAACAGAGATGAAACAAAAGGCTAGCTAAGGACCTTACATAATCCTTATGGAAAATGGCTTTCGGTTGAACTTATTGAAACTTTAGATGTTGATAGTTCTCTTTATTCACCTTAGAAGAATTGTCAAATTGTCACTGGAATACTTTTTCTAGACTCTAGACTCTTCCCCTCCGACAAATATGACCTCACACTCCTGAAGCCATGTATTATTGCTTACGTTTGTACGTTCCTCCCCCCCCCCCCCCATATATATATAAAACGAGAGGTGTCGTGGGACACTCGGAAGAACTATATTCCTTTCGTGCAAACAACTGTATTAGTAATTAATTATGAATATTAGTTTTGTGGTACGCTACCTTGCAGGTTTGTGTAATTAGTTTCTTTTGATTGTTTTTTTTCCTCTCTCGATACTTGGTAATTTTAGGTTTAAATTGTTTTTTTTTCTTGCACAATACTGTTTGCATATCTGTACATTGGTAATTCTGAGTATGAAGTGTTAATTTAAGAAGTCAAATACTTGTTTATTGTTTAAAGAATTAAATATTTTATCTACTTGATCAGGATATTTAATATGTGGTACAGTAAATCTGGCATTTTGACTGGAAAAAATTACAATAGTGACTCTGAGGTTATAGATCGTTAGGGGGGCATGTAAATAACTTAAAAAAAAGTTAAGAGAATTTTTCGTTCCGCTGTTTTTGAGAAAATCCAAAAAAATGGGAAATAAATATTTGGAATGCTTTTTCTCGGAATCTATTGATTTAAGGGAAAAGTTTTTCAAATAAAAAATGTAGAAGACACTGTCAGCTACATTTTATGTCATTGGAGCAACGTCATACGAGTTAAATTACAAAAAGTAGGTGGCGTTAAAGTATCAAAAAAAGGGTTTTCCACGGTTTTCATTAAGAAAAAATGATTTTTTTGTAAAAGTGTAAATGAAAAAGTTGTTTGACTCAAAATTAGCTTCAAATTTTATTTAAACAGTTTTTAAGGTAAGTTTTTCATAAAAATTGTTTAAATAAAAGTTGAAGCTAATTTTGAGTCAAACAACTTTCTCATTTACACTTTTACAAAAACATCATTTTTTCTTAATGAAAATCGTGAAAAACCCTTTTTTGATACTTTAGCGCCACCTGCTTTTTGTAATTTAACTCGTATGACGTTGCTCCAATGATATAAAATGCAGCTGACAATGTCTTCTACATTTTTTATTTGAAAAACTTTTCCCTTAAACCAATAGATTCCGAGAAAAACGCATTCCAAATTTTTTTTTCCCATTTTTTTGGATTTTCTCAAAAACAGCGGAACGAAAAATTCTCTTAATTTTTTTTAAAGTTATTTACATGTACCCCTAACGATCTATAACCTCAGAGTCAGTATTGTAATTTTTTCCAGGTCCGGCCTTTTTTTCGTCTATATTGACTGAATCAATGACATAACATAAAATTTCCTTGTAGTTACTTTAAATTATCTCTATTATGTTTAACTATTGATAACTCACAAATCATTTTTTTTAATGAAAAAACATAAATTTTGGACAATAAATACATTAACAGGCTGTAACATGTTTTTGCATATTCTCAAAATTCATGACAAGCTGAATCGATTAAAAAAATTTTAGTTTCCTAGGTGATCTACATGTCGGTTTTTGGTGTCATGTTGCACATTTTTTGGATTTACCGCCCAACCAGCAAACAAATTGTTCAGGTTGACTGAAAACCATATAGGGATCGTAAGGAATCCTTTTAGTCTTTTTAAGTTCTTATACTTTTTTTTTGCAAGCATTTTTTAATACTTGCCGTTGTTCATATATTATGATGATTCCAAAAAATTATAAATTTTGTCAATTTTTGTGATCCTAGACAACTTACTTTTAAACATGCTGTAAAGTTTTTTCAAAAATATGCCCCCGCATGTCATAAAAAAATACGATATAATTATTTGCAAAACAAAATTAACAGAATTGTCAATACCCCACTCGTAAAAACTAAATAATAAATTCTAATATTTCTTAATACAAAAATCATATAAAAAATTTTAATTAAATCTTTTTAATCGTATTTTTAAACATTTTATACTATTTCAAATTATTTCAAAATTGATATTTTTCAGCCATTGATTAAGCTTATTCGATTTTTTTTTCAATCCTCTAGCAGATAGGTTTGATTACTTGTAATTTTTGTAATTTATTTCAAGTCTTTATCATAAATAATTCGCATATATTCGAAATGAATTAAATATATACAAAATAATTCACAGTATTGGCACGTTCCGGTATGGGGCGGTAATTCCAGAAACAAGAGGCATAAATCTAGTCATCAGTTTCTACATTATTCTAATCAATAGGTTCAAATTGGTGAAATATACCTAGAAATGATTATCATAAAAATACGTGTGATTGCTCGTTGGATTCGGAATGATGTTTAGAAAAATGTGCCAGAAGCATTCTTCAGCACATAAAAAGTAGTACTAGGATGACCGAGCTTTACTCGGTATTTTTATACCATGCATATATGTAATATGCAAGGTATACTAAGTTTAGTCCCAAGTTTGTAACGCTTAAAAATATTGATGCTATAAAAAAAATTTTGGTATAGATTTTCATAGACTCACCTACTTAGTCCATTTCTGGTTGTCTGCCCGTCTGTCTGCCAACGCGATAACTCAAAAACGAAAAGAGATATCAAGATGAAATTTATTTACAGCGTACTCAGGACGTAAAAAGTGAGTCAAGTTCGTAAATGAGCAACATAGGTCAATTGGGTCTTGGGTCCGTGGGACCCATCTTGTAAACCGTTAGAAATAGAACAAAAGTTTAAATGTAAAAAATGTTAAAAACTAAAACTAAAAATAAACAACTTTTGTTTGAAACATTTTATCGTAAAAATCACTTTTTACTCTTAAGGGCGCAAATTAGTCGTAAATTGTATAGTATGTATTATATGAGAATATCAGCTATATTAGTTATGAATGTGTGACATGTATGTATGTGTAATGTGATAGAGTAATCAACACTTTCTATGCATAGTATTTCAACAATTAAGTCAGTGAAAACAAAACTTGTTTGAGTTAAAAAGAAACAAATTTTATCACTAATATAAGAGTCATATAAAATGTCTCCACAAAAATACCAAGAGTCATTTTTTGCAGTCAATTTTTCAACACGGATAAAACGACGTTTTCTAAAAATGCAACTTAGCTAGATCGATTTTTAGCCCCAAAAACCCCCCGCATACCAATTCTCAGTATTATTTTTATTATTCAGGTAGGGAAGGTTTTCAAAATTTTTTCACTCACTTTCAATTGAAATTATTGTAGATTTATTTTATATCTAACAATTTTAAAATTGGTTTTCTGCTATAAATGGTATTGTGTCATGAAATTTTTTTTATAAAACCTGACTCATCTTTTATTATGTTTTGTAATAAAACATTGCTGATGAGGTGTCTGTAAAACACCTCCTACATAAAATGTTCATTATTGTAACAGACAAAAAGGTTATTATAATACAGTAGAATCTCGATAAGTTAAACCTCGGTAACATAAAAACCTTAGTTACTTCAAAAAATACTACGTTCCCTTCCCATCAGAGCCCAAAACCTCTATAGCTTAAAATACGCAACCTCTATAACTTAAATAAATAATTTCTGTTAGGCCCTCAGTAACTAAAAGAAATGTTTCCACAACCTCTATAACATAAAATTGTGTGAATGAGTCATTTTGAAAGAGTGTCAAAACAAATGGTTTCGATATTTATTGCTTGCACGTTTTTACTTGTTAACGTAAACAATAACATTACCTATTGTTTGCTTTATCTAAATCAAACAAAGTCCAATTTCTTCCACCAAACACAACATCACAACTTCAACCTTTGGATCAGGGAATAATTAAAAATTTTAAAACATTATACAGAAAAGAAGTTGTTAGAAAAATGATAGCTGATATGGAGCAAAATACATAGACCCTTGATAACTAAAAACCTCTATAACTTAAAATATTTTTTGTTTCCCTTGGACTTTAACTTATCGAGATTCTACTGTATATTGAATAACCTAGCCTTAAGGTAAGCATGCCTATACAAAATTTAAAACGTTGTAAAGTTAACACTACCATTTTGAATTGTATGAGTTTAATATATTAGTTTTCAACGACAAAAGATAATGCAAAATTATTGTAATCGGAAAAAATACCCAACGACGTATGAACTGAACATCACATTATACATCCAAACAAGTCTTTTCCTCCTGACGGGGAAAAAAGCTATTGGGAAATTTTTATTATTTTTTGCAATGTACACAAACGAGAATTATAATTTTAGCTGCTGGGTTTAATATTATGTTTTAACTTAACTGTATCTTTTAATAATGGCTTACCATCATATGTAAATACGAATTAATGTTACCGGTTTTTTGTGTTCACTTAATGAAATTGTGCACTTCATAAAAGATATGTTCTTCTTAAATGAACAAGATCACTATAGCTATTTGAGCTGCAAATACAACACATTCACAAGATATAAAATACTTAACAAGAGTACTATTAATAAAAATTTTTCTTCTCGAAAATTGCGCCTTTTATAGTGAATTTTTTGAAAAAAGTTATTTTTTAAATAGGCCATTGATCAAGATTAAGATGGCTTAGAGAAACGATACAGGGCTTAAATTATACAAAAAGCAAGGTGCAGTAAAAACAAGTTAAATAAAAAAGTTGCAGAGAATAAAAAACCCTATCGAATGATTATTATAAAAATTTAACCGTTCACAGCGAAAACAAAAAATGAAGATTTGCGTTGAAATTTCGCGTTTTCTCGGGAAATTGGAGGAAATCGTATCCACTCTACATCATTCGATATGTTTTTTTAATCTCTACAACTTTTTCATTTAACTTTTTTTTGTCGATGACTTTTTTTATATAAATGCGAAACCGTTTTTTCGACTTTTCCGATGTTCTTCAACAATTGGATCCAATGATATAGTTAGGACTATATCATTGGATCATAGACTCCCCGGGCTATTGGCGTCTTTGACTTTATTGCAAATATAATGACGTTATGTAATACCCCATACTTGGGGCATTTTGTGGCAAATTTCCAATTTTTCTAACCAAACATTTTGGCAAAATTCACGATAATATCTTTCTTAAATTTCAACACTCTGTATCTAGAAAAGAGCGCTTTCCTGGTTGTAAGTGTAGGGAGAAATTGTCGTCATTATTTTAACGTTATCTAACATTTGATAAAGTCTGGCTGTTTTAACTTAGAATCCTGTAGAGATAAATTAATAATCATCTAAAAATTCAATCAATTACATTTTATTCTTTTATTATGGTTTTGATATAAGATGGCAGCAAAGAAACTTGTTCATTCACATAACTGTTCTTAACATTTACAACTTTTGTACATAAATTACTTAGATTTGAATATCGTATATACAGTGTGTCGCACATAAGATGAAGATGAACCTCATATTTTCGTTATTTATAGGAATATCGATTTGAAATTTTGTACAGTAATACAGGATGATTGTTCACATTTTTAAGATACTTAACGAATCAGAACTTTACACTCAGCCAATTACAAATTGACAAGTAGAGCTGATTTTTAATATTTTGCCTAGCTTCAGAGATGGTTAGAGATATCGAAAAAAAAATTATTAGAAAGATTTGCTTAGAATATTTTCATGATAAAATTCGCATTTTTAATTTTTTCATTTTGGTCTTTACTCAAAATTGTTACAAGTTTTTTGAAATATTTGAATATATAACACTATTAAATTGTCAATTTGTTCAGTTTTTACATTCCATAGCACATTTGCCATAAAAGTTTATTTTTTAATTTTATAACTAGTGTGAAATGCGAATTTTGTCATGAAAAATCGTATGTGGGTATAAAAAAATATTCTAAGCAACCTTTTCTAATAATTTGTTAACGCTACAGTGGTAACGTGGACAAAAATCCTGCCAGTGATAACGTTGGGTCTACCAGACCCAATTATTTAAACATCTTGTAAACTAATAGTTTTTGATTTTAAGGTGAACAAAACTCTTTACACAGTTTCCAACATCTATATTTAGCTTTTATGGACAAATCATATTTAATTTTTTATAATATAAGGAATGATATTAGAAAGTAAAAATCAAGGAAAAATTCTAAACTTATACAAACTATTATGGGCTTATTATTATTATTATGGGCCTATTAGACCCAAGTTGAACTTTGTATCCAAGTTTAACAACAACTGATAACATTAAATCTTCTCTTTCATATACGTTAGCTTTAGGAAGGACTCATAGGAAGGTACACGGGTGGTTATAAGGAAAACCCACTCTCAACTAGTTTTAAAATGACGTAATAAAAGTGCTTGGGTCTGACAGACAGTAAACAGTAAAGTAAATAGAATTCGATGTATGCTATTGTGCACCGGAAAGGGGTCAGCAGTTTTTTAAACTGCCCAAGAGTTGCATATTTCTAAATCCGGAAGCTAGGAAAGAAGAAACACTGAGTTGTTACCAAGTATATTCATAAATATTCATTCTAAAATTATAGGTAGAGTATTATATTTTTTGAAATTTGAAAATACTAAAAAAATTCTCAGAATTTGATATTTAAATATGATATTGAATATGTAAGTATGTATATTAATATCGTAATAATAGCTCTACTAAAACAATATTGACTTAATATCAAGATTATGTGTTTACATATCAACAAACCATGGTGCTTATTCCATAAAATTTCAAAGACTCTTTTAGTCTTTTTATTGGGAAAAGCGCTACTTTGTATGGTTGACACATCTCTAAATTTGAATGGAAGCGTCCAAATTTCAATAAATCAACAGATTTTTGCATTATCGGCTTGTCTTCCAACTTCCTGGAACTTTCAAGTGGTAACCCAAAATGTGAAAATTACACAGTCATAAGCACTAGATTATTAAACAATGGCCTACGGTTTCTCAATATCCATCTATTTACTCAACGTCTTCTGAAAACCAGGCTAAATATTTTATCATAAGTTTATTTTTTGTTGAATGGCAAAATAATTTTCCCATTATTTGTGGCCAATCCAACTTCTTCCGTAGTCAAAGTCAATTCTCTAAATGCACCTAACATGGATGTATCGAGGTAGGTCAGGGTAGATGCCCCCCCCTGGTTAGGTATGTGTTTAGTCAAAAATTTTTTATTTGCCCACCCCTAGGCAAAGTTCTCTGTTTTGCCCACCTCCACTTAGGAAAAACCTGGGCACGCTCATGTAACCTGGTGTCCCACATTTATTTAGGTTTAATTTTTTGCACTTGCAGCCACGAGTTAATGGTTGGTATACTTTTATTAATTATTAAAATAAGTTGTGAGTTTTCTATTTTCAATTAAAACATTAATATTGTTCATAAAATTAAATTCTGAAAATAAATCTTTTATATTTCTTGATGATTTTGCTGTATTAATCTACAATTCTCCCACTTGAAACTAGAATCTTGAAATATAAACAATTAAACTGCTATGAATTAAATTATTAGATGGCAATTTTTTTTGTTTATTTTAACAAATCTTGTTTGTGTAGATCATTTAAATAATATTTTTCCTAATGTTTCATGGGTTGCATACCTACACCAAGCGAAAAATCGGCCGAGATTTAAAATTCAAAATTTCCGAATAGATGTATATGTATATATAACAACTTACAGGCTGTAGTTACGTTGACATCACTCCCATAATTTTATTGAATTGGCGCCAATGTATAATATATTTTCTAAACCGTAGTACAAAGATAAAATTTGATATCGCAGTATATTTTTGCCTGAAGTTTCATGTTTTGCATGATAAATTTTTCAATATTAAAATAAAAATAATATTAGCGCAGGAGCTAGACGGAAAATCAATAAGAGTAGTCGTTAACCACTTAGTGGGTAGGGTTTTATTTTCGACCTTCGAATTATCCCTTCAAGAATAACTCCACAATATTATGAGTTATGGCTTGGCTCTACCTTTAATGATGCTGAGTTAGCGGGAGTCTGCACGTTTTATGTCCTTTACGTTAACACTGTGTCATGAGTTGGCGTTGCCTGGAATGGGCTCGTAATCAACAATAGAAAAAAAAATCGAGATAATATATCGTTTTAAATATCCTAGAAAAAATTGTAGAAAATTATGGTCCATATGAGTCATTTGAGAGTTTATTTATAAGCAATCGCCCAGAATTTGTCATTTAGAAATGTATTAAATGAATCATTCACGCAGAGATATTTTCGTATAAGGTTTTTTGAGGGATATTTTTGTTTGGATTACTTATATTGAGAATTTTTTTGAAGGATTTTAGATATTGAGGATATATTGATTTGTAATCAATTTTAATGTTTTTTGCAAAGATTTGAAGTTTGATGGCTTGTAAAGAGCTTTTACGGAGAATGTAAGTGCGATAAATAGAACCCTTTTAATTAGCAACATAACTCCCTGACCTCTTGTTGTTGGAATCTTATATACATAATACAAATCAAATTATTAATACAATGAATAAGTCGTGAGAAAAGTTTGGAAATAGCAGCGATTTCAATGAAACTATTGTAAGGTGTTTATAGTTAACACTCAGCCAACTTAAGCTAGTCAAAGAGGGGCATAAGGATCCAGATTTGGCATTGGATTCGTAATTAGTGACCAAAAAACCTCTTAGAGCACAGTTTCGACGATAAACACTTCAGAAAATCCAAATAATCTGACATAAGATTCGTATTCAGCGACCCAAAATACCTAATATGTAATAATTTCAGGTCTAAGTAAATTAGCATTTCCAAAAGAATTTTGGGAAATATATGCTCCCGCTGGGCTCTTATACCCCTATAACTGGGTTAAGTTAACTATCTCATGGGATCCTATAAACACAAAAAGTTGCATTAAAATCGGTGCTGTTTCCCAACTTTTCCACTATCGACACTTTTTTCCGGCTTATTCACTCATTGTATTATATTGAATTATCTCTTGGTACATAATAAAACAAAAATTTTACAAACATAATAGTGCATTTATATTTTAATGTGGACATGACATCATAATTATTATAAAAATAATAGTCAGATATCTTATAAAAATGATTTATATTTTATGGTCAATTGAATGCTAAAAATACCTTGCCATATTTAGGAGTATGAAAATGCAATATTTTTCTTCAATAAAAAATTAGATGAATACATGCAGACTTCCAATTTATGGATGTATACCTTCGTTGGCGACAAGAATCTTGTTTTTTTTATTGTATTTTTATGTTATTTATTTAAAAAAATTATATTATCATTAGTTGTCTCTCGAAATAACCTTTATTGCAAATAATAATTGAATATTTATTATAATTTTTTCAATTATTTTATTTCAAAATAATTTCTAAATAAAATGGTATTTATTAATAAAAATTGAGAAATATTTAAAAATAATTTTTACTATATTAATGTGCCAGATATTCGTCTCCATGTGCGCGGATATCCGTCATAAATAAAATATCCGTATTCGTTTCTTTTTAAAAGAATTTGGTTATTAAGATATTTTTGGCCCTTTTCATATTTGGCCTTTTTTTACAGACTCAGAATAATATTAATTGCGAGATTCCGAAGTTGCGGAATTTTTAATCTAGATCACAAGATAATCAAATACAAAGTTCGCGAGTTCCACATTCAAAGCATGTAAAATTCACTGTACTCACAGTTATTTTTTACAATATTAAAAAATTATCTCGACAGAATAGAAAAGAAGAGTTGAAAGGAGTGTTTTTAGAATCAAATTATAAGAAAATTCTAAATATCTACTAATTTTCTTTTTCGATATATTAATTTTGAAGTAAATTGGTCAAAATTGGAAACGTAATTAACTTTTTATCTCGTTAAATTCTCGAGAAAAAATTTTACCATAGCTTTAGCATAAGAACTGCAAATACCATGCTGAAAATACCTTAAAAACTAAATTAACAACAAAATTTACACATAGCAGACCATTCTAAATTTTGAATACATATCTATCTTAAATAAATTAGTTATCACTGCATGCAACTCTGGTTATTAAAAACAGTATTTTATTTTTTTAATTTTATTTCTGTCTGATCTAGTTTAAGCACGCATTAAACGAAATTTGCAACTGTAAATCAAAAACTCTTATCCGCGAAATTTGACTCCAATGATCCACATCTGTATCCTTGGATCTATATATTACCTAATATACATTTTCGCCGATCTGGCACATCATTTATTGTTACCAGCAACGAAAATTAATCGATTAAACCGAATAACGTATTTACTAACGTCAAAAATAACCAATAAGTATGTAGAAGGTTTTCTGTTAAAATCTACGGTTTGAAAACAATCATAAACTTTGTAATATTTACATCTAACTTTCCACAAACTACTATAACTTTCTCCATAATCCCCAAAATCCACAACACGTATAGATAGTAATAATCGATTCTTGTGCTGCACGGTTCGTTGACCTTAAAAACGAAAAAGTTTTTTTATTTTGAAAATTTTGATTATCCCAAAAAACAGTAATCAAATTTTCGAAATATTCTAATCGTATATTTTGCTTACCTTGAGAATTTTTCGTTAAAATTCAACTATAATTTAAAAAAAGTAATAATAATTCAAAGCAAATCATAAAAAAACATACTCAGAATAAACTGAAACTCAAAAATAAATTATCTTTTGATTAAAATACGGATTGAATTTTTCAATTCAATTCGCCTCTTTCCCGTGTATTCACGAACTAATTTGCCGCATAATAAATAGCCCCTAGTAAAAGTTTCCCTATATTTGATTCTAAACAGTTTATGTTCAAAATTTGCACAAATTGCTAAGCAAAACTTGTTAATCATTTGAGTAGTAAATTTTAAAAAATATTTTGAAAAAATGCATGTTTCATTTTCACTACGAATAAACAATAACGTATTATAACGAAATAAATTTACGTAGGTATAATAATGAAAACAAAACGTATAATTTTCCTTGACCTTAACACTCACATTAAAATAACAACACCATAATTTTTCATGGTCTTAACTAACATTATTCTTAGAAAATTCATTAAACTGTAGCGTAGGTACTCTCGAATTCAATACAAATGGACAATTCAGAAATGTTCCATTATCCAAATTTTACATGCAGAATATATGCCCTGTACCTACAACAGAAACAAAACACAGCCTCCTCGTAGTAGTGACAACTCAACCAAGGAGGATTCAATTCGACGCCCGTTTTGACAAAATAGTACAAAATGTAGTAGCACTGTAATGTAATAGTATTAGTATTATTTGGATGCTTATTTTGATAGTTTATTCTTATCACATTAAACTCTCCGTGTATCTGGCACCAATGATGTATTTTTCAATTTTATGTCGACGTCATACTCATTTCAGATTTAACTTTAAGCTGCAATATGTTTCATTTTCACTGCTAGTATTTCGATAAACTAAAAACGAAAATAAGATTTATTTATCAATTAATCATCCTTTTATACGTCTTTTGTGAAAAATTCTTATCGATTCTCTGTATGGTTTATGGAAAATTAACTGCACAAGTCAGTGTTTTTACCTAAAAAGAAGTCTCATTTTTCATAAATCGTACAGAGAATCGATATGAATTTTTCACAAAAGACCTATATACAAGCCTGATTAATTAATTTAAAAATTTGAAATTTTTGTTATCATATTCATTTCAATTCTTTAAGATATTTCGATACCGTAAAAATGAAAATGAAACAAAAATTTTGAAATATTATTGATCAATTACTGATTCTTTTATACGTCTTTTAAGAAAAGTTCACATCGATTCTCTATACGGTTTATGAGAAATTTTTCATTTTTATGCACAGTTCTTAATTTTGGTATGTTTATAAAGCTTAAAATTTTTTACTAATTTCACACACAAAATATCAGTTTTCTGGTAATACTTTCGTTTTGATATCAAAACGCCTTAATAGTCCAAAAAAGAGGAGTCAATTTAACGCGTATGTCTATATGTCTGTGTATTTTGAGTAATAAAAATTTGATCCGCAGCGATTGAAGATTGCCTGCTCTTTTTATAATTGCACAGGGTTATGAAGAAATTGTGTAATCACTTGGGAGAATAAATGCCATTAACAGCTATTTAATAAGAATAATGGCATAATTTCAAAATAGTTTACTTCCCTGCGTTTCCACCATAAAACTCTTTTACTCAAATATTCTAAAAGATAATTAAACTAAGTTAAGAACAAAATCAAAAATTTAATCACTTAAAAATTTTTAAAATCCATAACACACGAGACAAGATCCATAATCTTCGTTCTCTCTGTTATGGAAAAAAATACGAAAGGCTATCAAAGGCAATATTACTACCAATTCCCATTGAGCAACGCAATTTCTGTTACAAAATTTTCCCTTTTATACGAAATTATTGGCAATGTGGAAATATCGAAATTAATATTTGTAGAAAACATTGACGTTTTATAACCTTTGAATTCGGATATTGAAGAAACATTTTTTGATTTGCATAGGTTTGCATAGAAAAGTCCTGGGTTCTCACCTATTCTTAAATGCTTCTACGGTTTATTTTATGGCTATTTTTTAATGTTTTTTTAATTCGAGTTGGCTCAATTTTATTAAACAAAACCGTACAATGTTCGAATCCTACACACATACCATTAAACCCATTAATGAGTACAAAAAACTACCTATAAATTAAAATGAGTAAAATAAAACATACACGAATACATTTCTAATAAAGATAGAAAATCGAATAAATGACATCATATTAACCCTGAAACGGAATAGAAAACACAACTTATGTTCACATGCGCATTTACCCTATGTAGGTATTTTCACCCCCTTTACGTGAAAAATACTTTTTTTTTTCGATATCTCTTTTTAAATTATATTCAATACGTTTATGTTAATAAAGGAAATCATATATTTTATTCAAAACAATTATAACATTTTTATGTTAGTAAAATAGCGATAAATTCGTGTTTCGATTTGTAATAAATGTTGTATTTTATGAAAAATTTTTAAATAATTTATTCATTTCGAGTATAAAATACGTTAGAAAGAATTTGTGAAAAAGTAGAATGAAATTAAAATAATTTAAAGAAAATGTATCAACGTTACGGTTTAACAAAAAGTTTTCCTAATGTTTCAATGGATTTAGAAACATCGTGGGCTGCTAAATCATGGCATGGATTTTCATCATTTGATTTACCACTGTTGACAAACGTAAATTTTATATTAATTTGCTTAATTATATTCACAATATAAGAATGAATTTTTCGAGAGTCGTGGTATTTATTTCAATAACTTTATCCATAATATTTAAGTTTTTTCACAGCTGTATTTCTAAATGTTTATTTGAGTTTTCTTCTCATCTTGCTAGTTTTTCTGAATTTTTGTAATTTTCCCTGTCCGTTATGCAAACTGATAAATCTGCTTGACAACAAAATCAAATTCGAAAACTCAATGTTATCAAATTTTGTCTAATTTATTTTTTTGAAAAAAGTTGAAATAAATTCTCATATTTACCTCTACCAGCCGATTTTTGGCGCTAACTGGAAAATCGTTTACCATATTCAAAACTGTTTTTAACCCCCGAACTAAAAAAAAAGAGTGTTATATAAGTTCGACCGCTATGTGTTTGTGTCTGTCTGTGGCATCGTAGCGCCTAAACGGAGGATCCGATTTGAATTTTTTTGGTTTTGTTTGAAAGGCAATTTAGTATTCTTAGATATATTTCAAATGCGAGTTGAGGGTTCCGTACCCGAAAAATTTGTCGGGGTTTTTTTTAATTTTGTAAATGTCACTTGTTAAGTATAATACTTACTTATAACTTTAAATAGTAGGTTTCGATTAAATCGAAAATACGAACAGTTTGGTTTAAATTTTCAATTTTTTAATTTAGATTTTGTTTACTTAACCGGAAAGAAAAAGATAACGTATAAATTATTTTAAAAAAACATTTTTGATACTGTAAATAACCCCCCCCCCTTCTTGGACACGCTAAATATTATCGGGCAAGAACGCTATGAAGTCGAATTCAATAAGCTGGCTGTATCATTTACAACATTCTTTCTTTTGTAATTTTGAAAAAAGCTTTTTTAGGGAAATATAAAATCTAGGTGAATAAATATATCTTCGCTGGTTATGGAGCGGTTTAAGTGATTCTTGTTTTATTCCTACCTACGCGTCCAAAGAGGCCCTATTTAAATTTGAAGAAATATCCACGATTAAGGGATAAAGGAACATATAATTTAAAAAAATTTAGCTAAGCCACTAAAACGTACCAAGAAGTGAGACTTTTTGAGAAAAAAAAAGCTTTTGGGGTAGAATTTTTTTTAAATTCAAAATTTACAAAATCATCACAAATTGCATGGTAAAAACTTATTTGCAAAAAATAGAACCGACTAAAAAAGTTCACAAAAAAGTGAAACTAATTTTAAAATAAATAATTCCTTCAATAATTCCCTTGTTAGCAAATACGATTAGAAGCTAACCGTAATCTTATTCACTATTCTTTGCTAAAAATCGATTTGTTGACGCCGACTTCAAAACGTATTTCTTTTGAAGAATTTATTGAGAAGTATTTATTTTAAAATTATTTTTTTACATTTTTAAGCTTTTTAAAGTCGAGGCTTTAGTTTTTGTTAAATATTTTTTTAAATATAAATATGCAAATATTAAAGTAAAAATATTTTTTTTTTAATTATTATTTTTTCTTTTTTTCTCAAATTATAGGCACGTTTTCAACAAAAGCAAATGCAGGAAAAAGAAGAAAAATTAACACGTTTATATGAAACACAGCAACAACGAGCCCTTGATCGTGTGGTTACATCACGCACTAACAGTCGTAATACAACAACAGTAACTCGTAATAACACAATGGGATACAGTAGTGGTGAAACATCACCGGGAGCCTTATCTTCATCAGGAAGTTCAACTTTAAGTTCACAGTTAGGTGGAGGACGTGTTCGGCAAATGTTCGAGGAACGTCGTACCCATACTAAAGCTGCTGGTATCGATAAAAGTTATCCATTAGAGCCCATTAAAGGAGCAAAATCATCCAGTAAGTTTTTACTTATATTCTTACCTTCTTCTAAAAATATTATAAGTTTTGAAATTACCTAGACGAGAAATTAGACAATTTTTTATTCAGCAATTATCCCAACACAGTAGTTATGGATAATACATAATCTGTGAGGACAATAGCTCAAAGAAATAGAATGCAAAAAAATGTATTTTAGAGCTGATAAGTAACTTTAATTTCATAAACTTGAAATATCAGTGCATGGTTTTCTCAAAATAATATTTAATTAAAAATTTTAAGAAATCCCCGTCATAAAATCAGGTCTGGTCGAGTAAGGTATCAAAATAAAGGAAATTAAAAGGGTATTACAAAAATATATAAGTTATAATGTTTTAATTTAATAAAGATGGTTAAATTATAAATAAAATGAATAAAAAAATAAAAAACCCGACTGCGTTAAATATGATCTGAAAAGAAAAGAATCAAGTCCACTAGTTTGTATAGCGACCGTAACAGTCGGGGCCCATTAAAATCTAAATCGACTTCCCAATATTGGGGCCCAACTCATAAAGTCGCTATGTAAACTACTGGACTTGTTTCTTTCTTTATAGATTTTATTTAACGCAGTCGGTTTTTTTATTTTTTTTAATTATTTATTTTATTTATATTTTAACTTCAACTCCGTAAATACACGGTGTTCGAAGACTAGACTATGTTACTGATTTAGTTCTTTATTTTAGACATTTTTGGCATTGTTTTTTCCGATATTAATTCTAAATCCAAAATTATTATTGAATTTTAGCACATCGAACTGAACGTACAACGAGTTTAGATCGTAATTCAACATTCACAAAAGGTCATTCAAAATTTAGTTCAACAACAAAACGTGTTATCGACAATCAACATTATAATTCGAATACAACTCTAAATTATCATAATAACAATGAAATTAATAACAAACATAACAATAATTTCAATGAATCGAATGATTTCGATTCATCCGATATCGAAAATCATAACGATACTACTGAGGAACAAATTATGAACAAACATAATTTATACGAAACATCAATTGATGATGAAATGTTTCCTGATGTTCAATTAATTGACGATGATTTAGATGTGACATTTGGTAAAATGTCAAATACTTCTAATTTATTACGTCGCCAATTACCTACATCCAATGAACGTTTAAATGCATTAGCTTCACGAACACAACAAAAACGTGCGGAGCCAATTAAACCACGCCATGAAAAATTAGTAAATTCCAAATCGAATGGAATCTCATCAAATGTCGAGAAATTACCATTACAACGTTCCAATACGGTTCAACAGCAACGGAAACAACAAGTAGGCGATGGAGATTCAGTTAAGAATAATAGTGACTCGAAGTCATCGGTACGAAGTTCGGTTACAAATGGTCGAAAAGTAGCGGTAAGTATTTATCTTGGCGGAATCTTGTCATCGGTCGTTGCGTTCTTTGTACTGCGCATCAGGCTGTCTAAGTGATTGAAAACAAAAGACAGTCTGATAACAGTACAAAGTACGCGACGAAAAGAAAGTCTCAGATTTCAAATACACTGCCGTTCGAGGCAATGCCGAGGGTGACAACATGAAATCTGAGACAATCTTTACTTGTTTCCGTGGTAAAATTTTTTTCTGCACCTTTGCTTATTACAAAAATTTCAATTTTCCTAAAATTATTCACGAATTCCTGACGAATAACAACAACAATTAGGGAAGCCATAATCTTGTCAATATAGTACATCGAATAAAAAAACATCCAAATACTTTTTGACTTGACAAGTTCATTCTCTATATATTTATTCTTCAGAGTTTATTTTATTACATGCTGAAACAAATTTTTGTTTTAAAAGTCCCTTAAAAATTTAAACAAAAAATCGTTAACAAATGAAAACAAATTTGAAAAAAACGGAATTTGTCGGTTAACGGGAGACTCGTTTTATCGAACATCGTATAAAATGATTTTTCCATTTGTTATTCTATGACTTTCCTGATAGAATAACAACATATGCATTATTTTAAAGCTTTTTGGCACAATCATAAATTTTCCGGGTGGAAAAATATCAAGAATCGATATTGTTAATACTTTTTTCTAAAAAACAACTGGATCATTTTTTATAAAAAAATTGGGTAAATTAAGAATCCTTGACAACCAAAATTTGTAAACAGCCATCAAAATAAATCAATAAAAATTTCAAAATTACAAGTGCTTCCGGCTATCACAAATGATTTAATTTAAATTTTCACATATACCTATATAAAAAATTTTCCAGTTATTACAACAAAAATTGTACGTTCATTAGTCAAACAAAAAATAGAAAAGGAAAAACTGAACTAAACTTTAAAATTATTTTTTAGGCAATGAATAAGGTAAGCACACCGCCGAAAAAAGTTATGCCAACACCAATTTCAACATTCAAAAAGGTCACGAGTCCTTCAGTGACACCAAGACAATCACCAATAAAATCTTCAGCGACAACACCAGTCAAGGCAGAGGTACATAACAATTTGAACGTTGCCCTTTATTTAAGATAATTAATCTATTGTTAGGTTTCTCTAATAAAAAAGAAAAACAGAAAATTTTTTAAATTTTATTCGAGTAAGAAACATTTTATTATGTCAATATTTACTACTTTTCAATGAGTTAATTATGAGAGGTACAGAAAAACCTCTTCCAATGTGTATTACGCGAGGCTAAACCATTTAGCCGATCTTCAGACATTGTCAATCTAAGATATATTTTGACACGTTGCAAAGTTGAAAAAGAGCGTTCTTTCATCGTTGTCATAGATAAAACTGCCAGAACGCAAATCATTTGGTACTAGACGTTTAGAATAACGCACCCTCATTGCAAATATCCTGAGCTTCGAGTCAAAAATTCAACGTTCTGTCCGCTAATGTGTTTTCGACAAAGTTTAACTTGAACCAGATGCAAAATTGAGGTTTTGAATAAAAATTAATAATCAATTTTTTTTTATTTTATTTCAATTCTTTGTAATAAATAATAATATTGAACTTCGCAAAGAAAACTGGCGAAATAAAAATTAAATATGTTAATTGAAATGAATAAATTATACAAAATAATTCACATTTTTCAAATAGAGGTCTGAATGATGTCTAGAAATATGTGCCAGAAGCATTTTTCAGCGCATAAAAAATTGCAAAAGTTATAAACTATGTATATATTTCGTTTTTCTCCAATATTTCACATAAAATATAAATATTTAAGAAATTTAAAAATTATTAATTATTAAAGAGGAGGAAATTTCCAATAAAAAAAAATCCACTCCCGGATGTCTATCTCCACGATGAAAATAAGTTTTTTTGCGTCATTTTTATATTGTTGTAATATCATCAAAAATGAGTAAATAACTCCACACCACAAAAAAATAGATATCTTAAATTCCTGCTTTGTATTTGTATTGGGCATATGAAAATAGTCAAGTGTTTCAAATAATTTTTAATGTTTTTAGATTAAAACAGCGTCACCTTCAAAATCGCCATCCAAAACTATGACAACTAATACTATAAATTCTGCTTCACCACGACGTACTCTAGCAAATAGTGTTTCGGATGATAATTTAAAACCATGTAGAAATTGCAGTCGTCGATTTGCTGTTGATCGATTACAGAAACATGAAGAGATTTGTATGAAAACAGCAAATAAAAAACGTAAACCATATGATGCTTTAAAACATCGCGTTCTTGGCACTGAAGCTGAAGCATTTGTCGCCAAACCAGGAAAGAATGCTGTAAGTATTATTATTTTTTAATATTTAGATTAGATTTTATTACGAGCATATTAATTCTAGTAAATTTTTAGATTTATACAATTTTTTTGAAAAAAAAATCGTTTTCCCAACCAATTATACAGAAATTGTTTTTTGTATTTATGAAATTTAACGTATACAAATTATAGGCTTAGAAGTTCCGGATATTTTATCTTAAATCAAGCTAATTATCATTCATAAATGCAAAATAATTTAAAAATCGTTATTAAAACTCGTCGATGTATATATTCGGCATTTTCTAAATAAACATCCTTATAATAGTAAAGCAAAACTAAAACTGAAAATCATTGAGTCTCAAAATTAGTTAAGTGCGGTATTTGCGAGCAGTGCTGGATTTACACTAGGGGCAGTCGGGGCTAGCGCCCAGGGCGGCAAATTTTCTAGGGCGGCAAAATTTGGAAAGTGAGAAAACATTTTCTATACAATATATAAATAACTAATTCTTTTAAATAAACATTTGATCTTTCAAGAAATATATAATTGCATTATGTATCAAATTAAAATTTTGTATATTATAATATATTAAATTTAAGTGAAAACTATATTAAAATAAAATTAATTTATTTCCATAAAGGTTTGAAAAATAAAATTTGATATTTTTTTTTCTGGAATTGATAAATATAGTTTTTTTTCGAAGAATTAAAAAAATTTTTTTTTCTCATGTTTATTGAGAACTCTGGACATAAAGCTGAAGATTTGCTAGTTGCTGTATTATCTGTTCTTGAGTTTTTTAATCTTGATCTCTCAGATTGTCAAAGTCAGTCATATGATAACGCGAATAATGTATCAGGGATTTATTCGGGCTTACAGGCAAGAATTCATGAAATTATATCTTGCAGAACATGCTCCTTGTGCTGCTCATTCTATGAATTTAGTTGGAGTTCACGCAGTAGAATGCGCCCCAGAAGCTGCTTCATTCTTTCATACAGTACAAACTTTATACAACTTTTTTACTGCATCAACGCATCGCTGGGAAGTCTTACAGTTTCATACTGAAAAAAGAATTGCGTTAAAATCTTTATCTGCAACCAGATAATTAGTTATTCTAATTCTTAAAAAATAAGATATCAAAACTATTAAAATAAAATTTCAGTCATAGGGCGGCAGAAATTTAAATCCGGCCCTGTTTGCGGGTAGAATAAGTAAGTAAACAGACAAAACGATGTTATCTCAGTTCTCAGTTACTGAAGTTATTGCATATAAAGTTCACTCGCTGTCTCAGTTATGGAAATAATTTAAAATCGAAAGATCGAATCCCAGATATAGAGGTTTGCTTCGTCCCACTAAAAGAGGAAATTCAGTGCCAAAGTGTTGGAATCTCAGCATGAGTTCCAGTTATGCAGATTTCTCACTTATTTAAGTCCCGCTTAACCAAGTTTCACTATATATATATGTATATTTCTTTACCGAAACCACGATTTAGGATGTCTAGGACCTAGGGCGCCATCACCATCAAATCCGCCAAATTATTTAATCTAGCGAAACAAACAAACGCAATTTTTTCGCACATAATCGATCAAACTTTTATCAACATTCACTTAATTTACTAAGATAAGTTTTTATAATAATTGTCAATCATTTTATTTCAATTTTTCTGGGATGTAAAGAAAAGCACTAAGAAGGTAAAATATATATTTTAATAGTTAACTATTTCGCTTTGATTAGAACCAAAAAGGATGAAAATTAAATATGCTAGAAATCAGAACTTAAACCTTAGAAAATATGAATTCAATGGCTTTAAAAACTCCTTGTTTAGGACCTTTTTTCATTTTATCAGAGATTTTCATTTATATTCCTTCATAGACTGGGAGGCACTGACCCAAAATGTCAGTCCAGTGCTGTGGCCATCATTTTTTTTCCAAATAGTTACATAATCCTAATTTGACCAATTAACGAGACACCATATTGCAATAAATGGTTTTAAATTTTGTGTCAGTCTCCAAGTCTATCTGGTTCAAAATTTACTTGGTTCTAATTTATAAGAAAAATTTTCTAAAACAATGATTCTAATAATTGAAATGTTTTCTGTAGAAACAAGCGGCAGCCGCCGCACCAGTAAAGAAAAATGCACCAGATTGGCGACGTAAACATGAAGAATTTATTCAAGCAATTCGTGCCGCGAAACAAGTACAAGCGCATTTAGCAGCGGGTGGAAATATCCGAGATCTACCACCCCCACCACCATCATCCAATCCCGATTATGTACAATGTCCACATTGTGGACGTAAATTTAATGAAAGTGCAGCCGAACGGCATATACCCAAATGTGCAAATTATTCATACAATAAACCGAAACCAGCAGCTAATAAAAATGCTATTAAAAAAAGATAAATAGATATTTTATACAAATAAAATTGTTTCCACATTTTGTTTTCTTCTTTTCATCCATTGTGCGTTCTTCTCATATTTATCATTGTAATTAATTCAAATGGCTCTAGCCATTAAAATATTTTTAATCGTAAGGTGTAATATTTTTATAAAAATCTATTTTTCTATTATAAAATTAAAAACCAAAATTTTGCCTTTTTCTGTAAAATCTATTTAAAAAAAATGTCTTTGCTTTTAGACTAACTTTAGAACCAACATAAATTTTTATTTCTATTAAATGTCAAATTAAGGAAAACTCACGCAGAAATATTTCTTTCCTTCCATTACCCGGAATTTTAATGACGCTGGCCACGTGTAGGCGCCTTAGCCATATACTCTTGTGAATTTGAAGGAAATATTGAAAATCAAGTTTTTAACCTAAACGTTCAATATCATGCAGACGTTTGCTGGTTCTTTAATGTCATATTATGTGGCAGAGTGCTGCAATTCTTTTTATACCATGCATATATGTAATATGCATGGTATACTAAGTTTAGTCCCAAGTTTGTAACGCCTAAAAATATTGAACCTACGAAAAAAATTTTGGTATAGAGATTCTTAGAATCACCTAATTAGTCCATTTACGGTTGTCTGTCCGTCTGTCCGTCTGTCTGCCAACACGATAACTCAAAAACGAAAAAAGATATTAAGCTGAAATTTTTACAGCGTACTCAGAACGTAAAAAGTGAGGTCAAGTTCGTAAATGGGCAACATAGGTCAATTGGGTCTTGACCTATGGATCCGTAGGACCCATCTTGTAAACCGTTAGAGATAGAACAAAAGTTTAAATGTAAAAAATCTTCTTTATCAAAAAATAAACAAATCTTTTGTTTGAAACATTTTTTCGTAAGCATCATTGTTTACCCGTGAGGGCGCAAATTAGGCGTAAATTGTATAGTATATATTATTATATGAGGATATCAGTTATGTATGTGTGACATGTTTAGGTATATGTGTAATGTGACAGAAGAATCAACAATGTCTATACATGGTATTTCAACAATTAACTCAGTCAATTGTTTGTTTTCACTTGTTTTAAATTCCTTTGAATTTGCTATTTAGTTAATTCTCAGTTATATTTCGAAATAGAAGATGGCGGCGCCCTTGATACCGCCATGTTTGGTCAAAATTTTAATATTTCGAAATATATTAAAGAGAGAGTAAGATGTATTTTACACCTTCTCTATCACCAAAAATAGAGACTATACGTTCTGTCACGGCCAACAAGATACATATATAACAGGGCGTGAAACTTCCTATGTGATGCTTAGTATATTTGCTTCCAGCTCAATGTCAAACCTCAATACCTTCTCTCCAGTTATCGACGATAAAGATAATTCAAACTCTATATTTAAAATGTTTTCGGGACTGTAAGTGTTTAAGGCAGAAAACAAATTATAAGAATTTCTTACACTAAATTCTTAGCAAAACACTGCGCATTATAAGTTTTTGTATACAAAATTCCGTTAATTCACCACTCCCTAGTCTAAGATGAAACAAAATAAAAACAAAGCATTCTCATTTGCCTAAACCAGTTTTATAAATATCACTTTTAAAATTGCCTTATTTTTTCATAACGCATTTTCTTTAATTATTTTTAACTTATAAAAACATAAACTTTTTTACAAAGTTTTAAAAATTTTGATTACTATTGTTAATGTGATAATAAATATTTTAAGTTTTTTGGAATGGTGACGTATTAATATATTAAGATGCTTTTATAAAAAAAATATCGATTATATTGTATAAGAATTAATATTAATAAATTAAAAATTTATTTTGTACAGATCAAAAAATTTTATTTAATTAAGTGAAACTGTTTTTTTATTTACCTATTATTCATGTGTTCATAATCCTTTCCATAAGCAAATTTCAGCCCCGCGGGTACTCCTTAAGTCTTTCTAGTCCGTTGTTTTTTTTGTTGTGTTTGGACTCAGTACACCATATCGTCCAGAACCCAATACAGCTATACTCCCAATATCAATAAGTGGCAATCATTACCTTCAGTGCCGGATTTACCTCTGACGGGGCCCCAAGCAACCTCAGGTTTTTGGGGCCCTCATTGTAAAATACCCCCTCCCCCCCCCCCCCCCGATATTTCAAAATAATGAATAACTAGTTAATTTTGCATAATCAATATATTTTACAGTTAACTTATAATTTACTATCTAAATTACAACTTTTTTCTAATTTTCTCAGTCGCAAATTGATGAATGACATCATCAAAGTCAAGTTTTTCAAGCTTGTCTTTTTCGATAAACAGTAAGCCTAAATCACTAACTTTTTCTTGACACATCGATGAGCGTAAATAATTTTTGACGCGTTTTAATGCGCTGAACGATCTCTCCCCTGTACTATTAGCTATCGGTATTGTAAGGAATAGCCCCAAATCGTTTGGGGACAATGAATGATCGATATTGTTGACATGGATTTTTTCTTTTTTTCATGTGTTATTTATTTTTTTTTTTTCAAATTTTCGAATGTGTTTTCAAAATTTTTCATTTTTTGGGGCCCCTGTCCAAGCGAGGCCCCAAGCAATTGCTTCCCGGTAAATCCGCCACTGATTACCTTAGTAAGTTTTTACTCGTAGGGTACAAATTACAAAAATCATATTATTTTGAAGACCCAAATATTTCACCAAAATAGATATTAAAGGCGTAATATATCGCTCTGAGTTTTCAAATTTAGGTTTACGAAGCTTATATTTTGAGAATAGTGAACCAACGGAATTGATTTCGAAGAAATCGAAAAAGTTTACCTAGAGCAATCCTATTCTTAAAATTGGAGAGAAGAATTTGTATCGAATTTTTTTAAGCATCACTTCAGGAAAATGCAAAATGAGTATGATAATCATTTTTTACTCTTAAAATACATATACCAATGGATATCTTTTTTTAAGGTAATTTTTACATAAATTAAGAAATCATTTCATATTTCAAGGGTTGATACTTTTAATTCTCTAGATTTTCTGAGATCTGTGAAGTTAATACCTCTAGAACAGTACGTCAAATCGATGCTTCACGGACCACATTTATTTTGCTGGGATGAAATTAGCCGAGAAAAATTGTAGGTACTGTTAAAATTGGAGACATTTTTTATCCAATTTTGCATGTACCCATTGTTTGAAGTGGATATCAGAAATTTTAGTTAACTCGTTCAATGGGTTTTTTGAGGTCATTCTGTATCCAAAAAGGCAGAACATATGGAGAACAATATTTTTAAAAACACTCCGCAAATTTTATTTTAAATGCACCTGTAAAGTAAATTCAAATATTTCGAAGTTTTGCCGTTTAATCACTGCGTAGACTTTTTAACAATATAATGTGCGCTTAGAAGCATGTGTTCAGTATTTTTGAAAAAAAGAAATATTTCTTAAGTTAGGCAACTTACTTGTCATTGAAACAATGATGCAAAATTGTTGTTTAACTTTTATATGATTTCACTACTTGGTATGTGCGTACAATACTTTTACTATCGTAATTTCAACTAGTTTTATTGTAAAGCTTTAAATTATTTTCCCAGTGCTGGGAAAAGGGTTGAAAGGCACTTGTAGCAACATGTATCAAAGTTATTTAGTAGTGTCCGATACCATTTTCAATGCCAAAAATGACATTCTTCGCTTATATAGCAATATCGCACAAGCAACATTTGATAAGTTTTAGGACAGACAAAAAAGTATATATATTTCTTTTGGAATCAAGTTTACAAAAATACTATTTTATTGAAAAAAAAAACAAGTTCAACGTCTTTAAAAAGGAATCAAATCAAAGATTTGGAATGGATTGGAATCAAAGATTCAAGTGGAATCAAATAGATTATGACCCTGGTGGAAAAAATATTTGAAAAAAGAATAAGTCTTAATAAGTCTTAGAAAACTCTGAAAAAGTCTTAGAAACTTTAAAAAAGTATTAAGAACTCTGGATAGCTCTGAATTAGACTAGTCTGAAAACGTTGAGAATTCAAAGTTCCTAAGACTTTTTCAGAATTTCTTATTCTTTCTTCAAATATTTTTTCCACCAGGGGAAGCTATTGAATGATTTACAACCGCCTCGTTTTGGTCCATTTTACCTCAATATGGAGGTATAATGGAACACATTTTAAGTCAAAATGGACTTGCTAAATAAAACAGAAAACAAATGAACTATTTCATGAAAAACAACAAAATTAAAGAAAATATTATGGCGATATTATGCATCGCACCAACTCTTCTCTAGTGCAATATAAAAACATTTTGCATTCTCGTTCATTTTTTAGATTAAATTTTCTTTTTTCTTTAATGAGAACCGTATGGTCCGTTTTGTATCATCATGAGGACATAAATTATAAAGTTTTCATAAAAAGAATTTGTTATATTAAATAAAATAAACTATGAAAAATTAAGAAATATAATAAAATATGAACTTAAAATTAAAAAAAAAAAAAAATTATTTTTATTTCCTTATAATAAATTCAACGCATGAAGGCCTTAATCCAAAAAAACCGTTAAATTTAAAATAAATGCGCCCCGAATATTCGAGAGACCCACATCATTCAAAACAACAGTAGCGCTACCTACAGTTAAAACTCGGCAACTGTTTATCCAAGATGGCCGGTAAGTAGAAGCTGCTAAATATTAATAGTGTATAATTAATGTAATTAATTTTAAAATTTATTTTGATAGATGTTTATTTTAATAAATGTATATATTGCCAAGATGACATTAATGGACTTCGAATTCAATGTTGTGTTTGCGAAGATATTGTATTATGCTTACAGGTATGATGGGTGAAGTCATTTAATAATCAATAAATGTTCCTGCGCTTAAATGTTTATACATAAATGGCGCTATATTTGATTTTGAAATTTTTTAGTGTTTTGCTGCTGGAGCAGAATTTGGGACACATAAACGAAATCATGCGTACCAGTTTGCGGTAAATATTCAATGAAATTGTTTTTAAAATTAATTTTTAAACAAATACTTTTTTATTAGGATGATTGGCCTAATAATATCATAGTTAAAGGCGAAGGAGATTGGACTGTTAGTGAAGAATCAAGACTGTTAAATAATATCGAAGTATTAGGATTTGGAAATTGGGATGGGGTTAGTGCGATAATGACAAACCGCACTCCTGAAGGTATAAGTCATTTATTTTTTATGAGCTAGTATTAGCGTTGAGTATATTTTAGTGATTCGTCCGACTAAATTAAGTATATCTAGTGATAGGAATACAGATCCCTTGAAAAATATCCATAAAAATGGTTCAAATTAATCAGGTTAACTGATTTCGATACTGAAAATTTTAATTCAATTCGAATTTATTTGGGATCTCTTTCCCAACAAACTTTACGAATCATTTTTATTTATTTTTTCCTTGTTTATTTGTTGTGATGGCATTTTTTTTTTTAAACAAATAATATTTGTAATCGAGGAAATGAAACCAAAAAAACCGTCTAGCTGAGGAATTCTCTCCTCGTCAGTAGATTTTTATGGTAGCCGGTGGAAAATGTTTGTCTGAGTGTACTGAAAAATGTCATATAGGTGAGTGCTTGTGCTTTTTTGATTTACGCCCATGGGGCGGGGCAGAAGTTCCCTACTCCCGGGCACCATGTTGTCTTTATTAAACATTAAAAAAAACTATTGGATTTTATATTTTGGACAATTTTAAACATTTTTTGATACTATACATTTTTTACTTAACCTCACCGTTTTCGATATATAAGACTTCGAAAAAAAAGCATATTTTGGCCTCGATTTCAGCTACACTCAGACAAACATTTTCCACCGGTTCCCATAAAAATCTACTGACGAGGAGAGAATTCTTGGGTCAAATGCTTCATTTCCTACAGTATTGTTTGAAACTACTGCAGTTAAATTCAGTAAATTAAGTATATATTTTTAAGTAAACTAGGTGATTTTATTTCGTTGTGTAGGCCAGTTATAGCCATTCTGAACAAAAAATTTCAATATTAGTCGCATAACCTAAAGTGAAACGTCTTTCACAGTTGATTTGTAATCAATATTTTAAAATATTATTCTGTAAATCTTTTACTAATTTTTTTTAATAATAGTTATTTTTTGAATTCACAGAAATAAAAGACCACTATTTATCAAGATACTTAGATGGTGTTATTGGACGTGCAACTTGGGCAGGAATTCAACGACCTGATTTAAGCAAAAATACTGATTTACCTATAAGCGAAAAAAAACCAATTGTACCTAGATTACCACCGTTAGATATTACTTTAGAAGAAGCTCAGTTACTTAGTTATATGCCAAAAAGAGATGATTTTGATCGGGTAAAACAAGTCGAAAATTTATCTTTCTGATAGAAGTTATTGTATTTATTCTTGAAAATCCCAATCAAAAATTCTATGGTAGGAACCTTTATGTTTTGAGCCTGAAAAAATACGATCAGCTATAAATTTAAGCACATGATATGATGATAATTCGTTCATTTTAGATTTTCTTCTTTAGGGTGGAAATATTTAGAGAAACAAGAAAACACATTTTGAAATATTCTTGACTAATGTAGTAAAATATTTACTATAAGAAATTCTAGAAATTAAATTTGGTTGTAATTTATCGATGAATGCAATAATTTACTTAATCAGAAAGTTGAAAAGAATTTACTTAATCGGAAAGTTCTAAAATGTGATAAATTTTACAGGAGACTAGCACGGATATTGAAGCAGAACAATTAGTATCATCATTAAATGGTATTGCCATTGATAATGAAGTATTGGATACAGCATTAAAACTAGCGCAAGTTGATATGTATATGCGAAGATTACGTGAACGTGCGCGTAGAAAACGGATTGTTAAAGATTACCAATTAGTTGCAAAGTTTTTTGCATCACATCGAAAGCATGCATCCAAACCAAGTTATACAAAAGAACAAAGGTAAAAGGTTTTAACAACATAAAATTTAAAATCCGCTCCAATTTCTTAATTCAACTTTCTATTGTAAATAAGTATTTCGACCACAGTGTAGTCATAAGATAGTTTATAACAAATTCAGCTCTATTGGTGGAAAAAACGAGCTTCTTGATGTCCATTTATTGAGACATTTCAACCATCATCAAATTCAAAAAATAAAATAAAAAATAGAAATTCCCAGTTATCCCAAAAATTTTCAAGGAAAAGTATAATTTTACTGAAAAACTAGGAATCGTCAAAAAAATATTTTAAATGAAATTTTTTGGGCATTCTGTTTATAATGCAAAGATTGATCTAGAAATTTGGGCGTTTTTAAAACGTTTTCAAATAATTTTAACTTATAAACAATTTAGGGAGTTTCGAGACCGTATGCGTATATTTAGTCAATTCAGTACTGCAACGGAACATGAATGCCTAATATCGGGCTTAGAACGTGAACAAGAATTAAAATTACGCTTAAATGAATTGGCTCGATATCGGCAGGCGGGTTTGACACATATGGATGAATGCGTTCATTATGAACAACATTTAGCATTTGATAGACGTAATCAAACTGTTGCACCAACTGCTATCACGCCGGCTACACATCATTGGAAACATGCCAAATCTGTAAGTTTATAGTAATATTCAAAATTGTGATTTATGTAGTTACGCCTAACTTCAGCGCTTTTTGAAGCAACAAGTCCATGCAAATACCGAATTTCACTAAATTACAAATCACAGTTATAGTTTTCAACATTCTTCGTTTTTCAACGAACGTTAATTAACATTTAACATGAAAATAGGTGAAGTTTAACTTATTATTTTGAAATAATTTGATTTAATTTTCCGATTTGTTCAAAATTTAACGTTTTAAGAGCAAATATTTATTCTTTCCAACAATTTTAAATTCAAATATTTTACCGTACATCTATACAGAAACCTTAAAAAAATAAGTTTATCATACACCTGTGAAATCTCCTAAAAAATAAAAACTAAACATCTACCGTTCCCAAAGTCTACCGCTGTAGCCTCAAGCCTGTTTAGTCTTTTATCCGTTATCTACGAGGATCCCTTAATAAAGAAGTGTGCCATCCATACACATGCGATCATCTCCTAAAAACTAAAAACTACCGCTTCCAAAATCTGCCGATTACAGTCGTTTGTCCGTTGTTCCAATCAGATGAGTTTTCAAGTATTGTTACGCAAAAAATTAAACCATATATATTTTCAGTATTTATCAGTGTTATTTTCTTAGGGCAGCAGTGGATTCGATCCATACTTCCAGGAAGTGCCTCAAGTAGGAAGAAGGTATGCATCAAGTTTTTTTTTTTTTTTTATATAAAAGAAAATAAGTTTATTAAATTCAACTTTTTTAAACAGAGAAAGCGTAAAAGACTCAAATTTCATCGACCAAAAGTACATGTACCACACCGAAGACATTTATACAAACGAAAACCAAGAAATTCTAAACACAACACAAACAACGGTGAGACCACACCAGGAACACCAACAAACACAATTGATGGAGTCATCATATCAAATGACTCACACCAATCGGGATAGTCATTCAATAACTTCTATTTCCACTAATGATTTACTACCTAAAAATGAATTACAGGTTCAGTATTTTTTATTTCTCCACTTTTCTAATATTTTATATTATTCTAATTTTAAAAGCTTCTATTGATGAATAGTACATTTAATTAGTTTTATATTTTGATTTATTTTTTAGCTTTGTTCAACATTAAATTTACATCCTCTACAATACATTACTTTAAAAACGGTTTTATTAAAGGTAAGTTTTAAAATTAATTGTCTATCATACAATAGTTTACCAAATTCAAACGCATATTTTTTTCCACTAACTCTTGCATCGACACCTACGCCTGTACTTAATCTTGCTGTTGGTTAGTTGTTCTTGTTACCTATACTTTTTTGCAAAGTGTACACATTATAAACTAAATTCTTCTTGGTAGTTCAAGTGGCGTCAGCTATTTTTCATTTAATACCACTGTTAGCGTTTATAGAAGACAGTTAAATAATGATTATTTTTTGGCATATCCAACGAAACTAACTTTACAAATATCCACTATCAACGAGCCTGTAAACCTTAATGTTCGCGCTTCTTGCTACCCTTTTTTTAATGTCAAAAAACATGAATTTACACCATATTGACATTCACTTCATTGAGTGTAAGTAGCTAGAATTAATTTTGATATGATCTCCGTTCTCAGTTTTTTCAAAAATTTCACGCCCACTTTATTTTTGGAAATTTTTCTAGCGACTTCGGATTATCATTTAGTTGTGTGACTAAATCTATGATTGAATGCTCTTCTAGGTTTTCTATTACTTTCAATATCTCTACGTGTCCAAAAATCTAATATTATTTATAATGAAGCTAACTTTCATTTTTTCAGAATCATTTTGCTCCCGAAAGTGGAAATGGTGATGATAATAGTGGGGGAATCAACCGCACAAATAATAATTGGGATCCACAATGTGTTAGTGCAGTTACTAGTTACCTAGAATCTAAAGGTTGGCTGTTCTAAATATTTAAAAAAAATTAGTAAACAAATTGTAATTTAAAAAATTCAAACTAAATGTGCCCACAATTTTTTGGGACTTATATTGTATTCTTAATTTATAACAATGAATGATAACGTAACGTAATTTCTTAATTTTTTGTTGTACAATATCAAAGGCTGTGTAAATTTTACATTTTAAAGCACTGAATCACTAGGACAACACAGGGTTGTGTATGGTGTGGTAAGTTGTCAATAAAAATTGTTAAAAAGTTAAGGAAACAATATATTTTTGTGTTTGTATTTAATAGAATGTTTTCCCGAAGTGTGCAAAAATGCACATTTGATTTGAATGAAAAAAATATATATTTATTAAAATAAAACTTTTTTTGGAAAATTACCTCTATTATTACAGTACGTGATAAATATAAATATTTTTGCATAAAACTACCATTGATTTAACTAATTATATAGGGTCGATTCTAAAAGTGGTTATCTGTCTCTTAACATTAATTTACGTAAATCAAAATTTACTTGAATAACAGCTTTTCAATTTTTAGACAAACTACTAAGACATTGTATCTTTATTAATGGCAATTTACAACCCAGTAAATGAATTAATCGTAATCATGTTAATTGTATAGTCATAAAATGTCAAACCGTACTGGGTAGAATACTGACATTAATAAAAGAACTAAAGAATTTCGTTTCATAATATCATAATTTTGTAAACATGAATTCATAGTGGAAGCTGTGTATATATGTCTCATATGTACCCAGAATATAAATTCGACCCCATTATCTTTTTGCCTTAGTAGAGACCTCAATTCTTTGCGTTCTTGTTAAGATGTGAATTTTTTTTTTCCTATATCCAATCATTCACAGAAAAGAATAGGGCCACAATTTAAAAAAAATCTTTTAAAATAGAAATTAAGTGTGGGCCATGATCGTTATTAGTTATTTTTGAAAAATGTTAGTAAATACTATGAGACACACTTTCCGATTATTGAGACATGCGAATTGAATATTTTATTTTGTAATCGATTATAAACTTTGGTAAGGATGAATTTTGTTTCACTCGGAAGGTGAAACGTGTCAACTTCTAAAACCTTTGATTATCAAACAAAGCAACAATTATTGAAAAATATGCGCTAATTAATAGTAATTTTGGAAAAGAAACAACTGATGAGGTCTCTCCGCGAACTTAACTGTAATTTTGTTTTTTGCAATCTTTCGCATATTCACTGTTGTACAGTACAAAAATAATTAAACATTTTGTTAGATTCGTTTTAAGTAATAGAATTATCAAATAGATTTAAGTAGGAAAAAACTATAAGCTAAGACTCCAGAATATCACCGTTCTATATTTCTCTTCTGAAAATGAAGAGATCAGAAGAAATTTATTATGAACCAATTTTTAGGTAAGACAAACCTGCATTCATGGAAATTTTAAGCTTTATAATTTAACTTTACAAAGCAATTTAAAATTAAGAATATTTTGTGGTCTTAGGCTTATAAAAAAAAAAATAAACAAACAAAAACATCAGGATTATGGCTGGGAATGATGAGATGCTTTTATTTTGGAAAAATTAGAATAGAAAATAATTCACATATTCAAAAATTACATAAAATGGCTGTTCCTACTAGCTTAGGTCGCTGAATTACTTTTGGAGGTATAATTAATATATGAGATCAAGTCAAACTAGGAAAAAGCCAGAACTTTTTTATTGGGTTATATAGTTTGAACTCTATTTGACAACACCCCAATAAATATGTGAGCACAAATTGGGAAATAATTATAAGAGGATTATAAGTAATCATCAAATAAATTACTCGTAAATCAACCTTTAAGCATTTTGATGGTCGAAATGTATTGATATCACCATTCGTTTCCTGTCTTACGAACGAAAAGTGCAACCATCTCAAGAAAACTGTTAATAATTTTGATTATACCACTGGAATGAAATTAAAAAGGGTTGGTTAAAAGAATTTTAATTGTCTTAGATCATAAAAAACAAAAATTTGTAATTCTGAGTTAACCATTAATTGGAAACTAGATATGGAGGAGAAAATACTACTCGACATTGACTTTCAGAAGATATTTGGCGAACTTAGCTAGATAACTATATAATGATATTATATCCGTAATCGCCTTTACATGTAAAGAATTTATTGAATTTCTAGAACTAGATTAAGTTTACAATTTGAAGAAAATTAAAATTAAGTTTACAAAGAATTAAAAAATAGATGAACGATCCATAGACACAAATAAAATCTATGATAATGAAGTGGGAATATCAAGAAAATAATAGAAACCCGAAGATTTCAATTTATTTTTAGTTATTTATTTAAAGTTCATTTTTATTCTGAATATTTATTATTTTACTATTGCTATGCCATTGTTCTCATTTACATAGAACGTTATCGTGTGTCTGTTAACTTCGATTTGAGCAAATGATTTATGTAAATAAGCCAAAGCAATTCGTTTTTACATAAATTCTTTCCTCAATAATTGTTTAGTGAGAAGAATAAAAAATACATTAAACAATGTCCGAAAATAATACGTAAGTTTAATTTTTTTAGAGTATACAGAAAAAAAATTGTTTTTATTTTTAAATTGGATTGTAAATTATGTTATTGTCTTACCTATTTTTTTTCTCATTATATTTTCAAAAATATACACCATTTATTTAAAGCCAGTTTTGCGGTTTTATTTCGAATACCTTTATTACAGTGAACAAAATTTGTACGTGAGAAGTTTTCAGGGACTATTACATTGTCAAAATTTCTACATAGCATCAAGCATTCTTGTTGAAACTTTGTTAAAGCTACTCTAAAGGAGGGCTCAGTAGTTAACTAATGATAAGGCGAGATGTTTGATGAATGATCTAGGAATAAAACGAACCCAATTATTATTTTACCTATTGATTATGGATAGTATATATAATCCATACTACTGATAAAGTAATAAATCTGTTGTCCAGTCATGTGGCGTAACTAACCACTAGATCAACACCACGGCGATTAAATGCTTTTTGTCACACACAAGAGATTTGGAAGTGAGGAAGATTTGAACTGAATTGAGTAGACAACGAGATAGATAGATATCCAGAGTTTGTGAAAGAAGCCTAGGCCTACCTGTAGGGGCAATTGACAATACAGCATATTATATTATCAGCCACACAAAAAACTGATAAGACATAAATGTATGAAAAAATATGGAAAATTTCGTGAATGCCACCAATAGAAACTAAAAATCAGCTTCATGGAAGCGAACGCTTAACCACAGCAACACTTGCTAGTTCAATTATAGATTTGAATTAAAATTAATGAAGGATTTTTTCCGTAATGGTACATCCAGAATATAATTTTTTATACCTCTGTTTAGGAAAGAGTACATCGCTCTTTTAATGAGGGTAGAGGTGAAGAGAACCATCTTTGTAGAGTGCGTTCAAACCAAAGTGGCACTGTACAAGAGAGAGTGTAGATACGAGAACACATACACATGCATCATAAATAAAAAGTATGGAATCTAGAGTAAAAGGAGTATCATCTAGTATGGCTGTTTGACTAAAAGTGTCCACAAAATAGCATTAAATAAAGTGGCTATAATGGCGCATGTGTAGTAAAAGAGTGTTTGATTTGAAATTCTTTGTTCTTCTCTAATAACTTTGTTCAATTATCTATCCTACTCTCATTACTTTGAGCACATCATTAAAATATTGGATTTTAACGCTAAAATGTCAGCGCCACGATTAAAAAAATGTAAATCAGCTGATTATTTCAATTATTAAAGAGGCAGGAGATATATATGCTTTATTATACATTTTAATGTGCTGTGCTATATTTGGCTTTCTGACAATAGTTCTTTTTTCTATCGCTAGATAGTCTTTCTTAGCATTGAAATCCAATAAATCTTTGCTACAGCAGCGCCATCCTTATTTATTGCTTTACGACGGACACTTTTTATATACAGAGATGGTTCTCCTATAATAAAAATTGTCCACGAAAAGCAGAAAATTGGTAGCGCTGCTATAGCAAAAGAAGTTTTAAAAGTAAGATAAACATCTAAACAAATTGTTAGAGAGGGGTAGAGAAATTTATTGTAAGTACCTACTCTCTAGGCATTTAATTATCTCCGATGTGTCTTACCGTAACCATTTATTCGAAGGCTAAGAAAAAAACTACTATATTCCTAAAAGGTAAAATAAATTTACATATTGAGATTCATTTATTTTTATTATTTTTTTTTTACACAAATTAGGTCCAATGTGTTGTTTATTATATCAATAATACTAATTAACAGGATTTGGTGAACTATAAAAGTTTGATGAACATTATTTTATTATACTTTTTTTTTTTTAGTTATTAATAATTAATTATTACGTATTTCACAAAATTATCCATATTCAAAAACGCACACTTAACTTTTGCAGTCTTTTAAATAATATAATTTACAAAATATAATATTAAGTTGATATATATTTATAATATCTTAAAAAAGTTCAAAATAATAATCTTTTTTTGTCCAATTATTTAAAAAAATATTATTATTGAGAACTCTGATTTTTGTTGTTGTTGTTATTAATATATATTTTGTAAGTCACAATAATTAATATATATATTTATATATATATATATATATATATATATAAGTTTAAAATTTTACATTATGGCGGCAAAATAAATTATGTACAATAAATATTATTAATATTATTTAAAGCGATTTGATTTTTTTTTGTTTTCAAAGAAGTAACATCTACCCACAATTTGTTTTCTAAAGACTATTTATTTTATTCTTTTACTTATTGAATTTTTTTGATTGATATCTATGATATTTATTTTTTATAATTTGTAAATCTATTTTTATTTTTAGACCTGCTGCTCTGTACACTTGTAAAAATTTTTGCATATACATTTTTTCCCAATTACTAGTTTGTACGATGAAACATAAATAAAACAATTATTGGATCATCTGTCTCAAGTGCAGGATATAATATTAAAATATGGAGAAAATTTAAAGTGTGGGTTATTTATAGCTTAAAAAACGTATTTCAGTTGACGTCTAAAAATTCTAAGTTCCAAAATACATGATTCATTAAAATATATCATACGCTTGTAAGTCGTTATTTCTCCGTATGTTCGCAAGGTATTTAAAAACGATAAAGAGGTCTTTGAAGATAATTCCCATTTTTGCATTATTATTTTCTGTATTTGTAAATTAATTCATACTTGAAATTTAAACAGTCAGTAAATAATACAATTTAACCGTATTGAAGAAGAATTAGAATTGTGAAACAATAATTCATGTATTTTACTCAAATAGAATTTACCATCGCATAGAACAGCAATGTATTTGTCGCGATTTTTACCTTAAACAAATTTAAGTGATATTTCATTTCGATATGCGATAAATTTCATGGATCAACTATCATATTCACCAGAATTGACTGCACCGTATTACTTTCTATTCAAAGAACTAAAAATGATTACCCGTTTGGAGTTGCTGATCAAATCCATAAAATAAAATTCTTTGAAGCAGCTGCAGAGTAGAATCATAATCCGTGTATATTATGTCAAATAGGGAGAATCTTTTTATACTCAATATTACTCTGGTCGTCTAATGCGATAGTTACGAGGCACTCTACATAGTGAACATATATCTCATTCCAATACTAAGCAATTAGTAAATAGAAAATATTGAAGGCGATAGTTTTCACAAAACAATTCTTTAAAAATCCTCCTTATCTTTAAATTATACCCGTTACCTTATTTAAGACATAGCTGAACTATTTTAACGAATTGGATTTTAAGCCAAAATTAAAATTAGATTCGTTGTATAGATAATTAAAAATTACTCCGCGCCCAGTTTCAGAACACAGGACAAAGCTGATCTGTGTATGATGTTTTACTTACGAAGAATATTTGATAAAGTTATAACAGAGCAAAACTTTTAAAAGATCATTAAGTGTCATGAAAATCAATGAAGTCGAAATTTTGTTTATCTATTTACGATTAATTTCTAAACAACGAATCACCATTAGAAAAAATCCATGATTATATTTTTTTTAAGTTGCCTTACTTACATTGGCACAAAATTAATGTACGGTCGAAATATTTACAGAATTTTTAATTTAATTTTACATTTTTTAATACACTTATTACTTTGTTTTTAATTTTTAAGTTACCAATTATTTTTTTTAACTTATTTTTTATGAGTGAATAGTTGTTCTTTTAGAATTATTACCGGTTTTCAAAATCGGCTCAGGGTATCAACTAGTTATTTATTATCGCTAGAAAAACTTTATAGTTATATTTTAAGAATTTAAAGCTGCCTAGAAATTTTATTCCTTCATTTCTTTGAATGAAAGGATCAATTAACCAAATAATAAAAATAAAAAAATAATATAACCAATATAATATATCTACAGTTCCATAAAAAACGTATTTACTAAATATTTGTTTTTATCGAATCGAAAATAATGAGTACATCGTATATACAATAGAGTTAGAACAAATTCGATTGAATTTTTATTTGTTAAGAGGCCATTAAATGTGAATGTATTCATCTTGGACGTTTATCGATAAAAAATGTAAGGCTTTCACTCGTAGAAATTCAAGTTCACTTAACACTACAACGTGAATCTTCTTCGAGAAAAATATATTTCTTCCATGTTACTACGTAAAAATACTTCATTTCGTTATTTTAATCCAATCGATTTTAAAACGTGATTTTGTTTATTACTCACAAGATAATAATAATTTATAAGCATTGAAAACAAATAATCGAATCCAAAACGAATAAATACAACTCAATCAATTTTGTACCATCTCATATCGATTCCACTATAAAACAATTATTGATTTAACCACAGAGAAAATTACAAATTGAAATCTAAATTATAAACTTATTAATTAGTACACAATTTTGTAGACCAATATTAAGTTAACAACTTTCTTTTTAAATAAAGAGAGAATTCAACTTTTCGTTTAAAATCAGTCTTCCAGTATGTTCCAAAAGTCCTTAATCACCTCAATAATGAGAAAAATTATATATGGTCTTCTATATCTTTCTCAAAGAGCGGGAATCAAATTCAAGGTATTTTAAAGTTATTCTCCTTTAAACCTAACCAATTTTCTTTTTTCTGTATTTATTTTATACAAGATTCCAAATGCATATTATCGCTTACAAAAACACTAATGCATTGAGAACAAAAAATAATGTTTGAATAAAATAGAAATCCAATCAAAAATGGTTTTACAAAACTCAAAATAATTTTTTTATTCAGTTTTTAAATACACATGAATTTTATTTATTTTTTTATATTTTACATATACCATCTTTAGTTTTTTGGCGTTAAATTAGACCAATATTAAATGAAAAATAATTCCCTCTTTTTATAACAAAAATTAAAAATGAAATTTCAAATAAAAACAACTTCTACTCAGTCGCGGTAATTTGAGAAGTTTTAAATAAAATAAAAACAAAACTTTTTAATTGAAATTTTACACAAATCAATTAATACATAAAAACTACATAATAATTTGATTATTGCTATAAAATTTCAATTGAAAAATTTATAAAATAAAATTCTCCTTCAGTAATTTAAATTTCATAAACTTCCTAAAATCACTTTCAGAAAATTCTACAGAATTAAGAAACAAACAAAAAACATTATTGCATTGCAAGTTTATTGGTTAAATAAACTTTTTGAAAATAGCTTTCAACAAATTTTTTCTAATATAAAACGAACCTTGGTCAAAATGAAATGTTACATTATTATGTTCCCATTAATGAATAAAATAACTTAACGTCTGTTCCCTTCAAAATTTTATAAATAAGAAATTAACAATTTCAAACTTGGATCTGAAAAGAAAATATCTAAAGCACGTCTGCTACTACTATTTTTCCGGCATTTCATATGTTCAAATCAGTTTAAGTGTATGTTCTCCACAATGAAAAAACTGAAATGTCACATTTAGACATAGCAAACCCAATACCCTCCCTTGATACGGTAAAAAAAAAATGTTTAGTTTTTAGTTCTTAAATTTTCAGAAATTTGTTAAATTGTATCTTTAGCTATAGAGAAAAAATTCAAAATTTTGTACTTTGCTTTTTTTTTCGAGAGGGGTGGGAGGACTTTCAAACAGTTATATGAATTCTGAACCCTTAACATAGAAAATTAAGCTCATCCATTCGCAACGCACTCAAAAATAAAGTTTGTATTTTATCCGTATAAATCTTATTTAAATCGAAGTTGTTAACTTATCTTAAATTTCAAGTTAGATTATTCTATATAATTCCATATTAAACGTTCTTCGTGAACAATAATACACATATCATTTTGACTAATGTCCATTTTGATTGAATATATCTTCGACGTACAACCAAAACTAACTAAGTCTGAATTACACACACAATCTTAATTAATATAAATTTCATTTAAATAATATTATTTAGACTGTGAAGAGCGAGCCAGACTTGATAAATTTTGGTAGTCCACGATATGTAAAAACAGAAAACATAAAAATAATTAAAAAATCTATTAACAAACATTCGTCTAAAAAACGTTTTCACTTAACTTCAAATAATATTAGATCTTAAACGTACTTATAAATTTTTTAAAATATTTTATACACTATACGAACTTACAGCGGATGATTTTTTTAAACGTAATGTTTTTTTTTTTTTTTTAAATATTCATTAAAGTGCTTTTTTTTATTACCTATTATCTAAATAACGAGGAATTTTTTTTTTTTTGTTCATGAAGTTTAACTTAAAAATTACAATAAGCTTTTGTGTAAAACTGTTAATATTTCGCTGAAGCGATTATATGCTATATTTTTCACAACGTAGCGAAATATGTTAAGTTTAGTCAGCGTATAATATTTCAAAACAAATAAGGACACGCAGTTCTATTTATGTTAAATACGATAATAAAACTGTTGGCAAAAAATATACAGGCTGTATACAAATATCGGATTACTCAGATTAATTCGAAAGTAATGGTTTTAAAAACAAAAAGTTTAATCAAAAATTGTATGACTAAAAGAATTGTATTCAGTGATGAAATTGACTTTCCAAGTCGATTAAAAGTCAATGATTGCCCATGATTGATAAAAAATAAAGGAACACCTTCAATTTATAATGCTTTTCCTTATCAAAAAAAATCAACAACTGTCGTTGAAAACATTTTTTCGAGAATTGAATGTGAAATTCTATTATTATTTTTATATTCGATCTTTCTGAAATCTGATCAAAACATAACATAAAAAGATTATGCATTCGAATTCTGCGAAATGTATTGGGTTTTTTAAAAAGTTGTGACTATCAAATTAAAAATTTTCCTCTATCCTTTATTAGTTATGCGGCAGTGTGCACTTTTAAATGATTCTGAAAGTAAAATAAACAAGAGTATTTTTATTCATTTTGATATATTCACGCTGGTTTAATGCACACATATTGTTTACCTTCTAAAACTGAAAAAAAATTTTCCCATGAAAACTGACATCTCATTTAAACAGCCATTCAAAATTAAGGATGTGGAATGATTTAAAAACGAATTATTTTTCAAACAAGACCCATTTTGAGAAAAAATTACCAAAAATAATTTTTTTGAAAATAACCAATTTAAAAATATTTTGATATGTTTAAATCTATTTGAAATTCCTAGAAGAAAAACTAATTTGATATTTAATCACTAAAAAGAAAAGAAAATAAAAAAATTTTTAATCGACTGTTTACTCATTTTCTTTATTATCCTTAAATATATTTCTTTTTTTTTTTTTTGAGGTAGCAATTGAACAGTACGTGTGCTAATTAAAATTGTTTTGAAATCAATGTAATAATAATTTTAAAAGACTGTAAACTAAGAAATCATTACAGAAAATTATTCGATTTATGTGGTATAAATTTATTCGAGTAAAGTTCAATTACCGAAAGGTACTTTATTTATAAATCTTCGCCATCGACATTTTTTTTGCACCCCATTACTTTCAACCTAGGTACATATCCTATAAATTTTAAAGCCTCTGTGAATCGTTCGATTTAAACAAATGAGTACCTAACAAAGCTAAGAACATCAACTTTATCGACAAATGTCGCAAAGACAAAAAATTTTTTAGAAAGTTTTAATCTGGTATCTAGCCTAAAAAGGGATCATTAACTACAACTCATGCGCCACACATATCACATAATTGGAATTAATTTAAAGTTGTTTCATAACCGATAATTTTTATTTGATATTTTTTTAAGTCGATGATGAATACAAAACAAAGAATTTAATAAATGGATTAGTCACTTTGCCTTGAATTTATAAGAATATCGGATACGACAAAAAACGGGCTAGTACGTTCGAAAAATTATTCAAGCGTCCTCGACAAGTACATCAATTCATATTTTCTTATGTATGACGAACTATTAATTCATTACATCTTTCAAAGATTCAAAAAATATGATGGTCGCTGAATTGGATTAACCCACAGTAAAATTTTAAAACAGAAAGATAATAATAATCGATATTGAGCATAGGCATTTGTTGAAATTTTTCTTTTTCAATTATCACTGTTTTCTCTATAATGTGTACTTTAGTTTACAGTCTTTTGTTTACCTTTGGATAAATAATTATACCCACAATTTACCTCACAACAAATACTTCGAAAAAAATCACACACAGACACACACAAAACACCTAAAGCATTTTGTGAAGATATACAAATTATTTAGAAATTTAATTTTTTTTTTTAGAAAACAATGTCTTTAATTTTTAGAAGTTTTTTACCACCACTTCACTTACTACATTTAAAAAAAAGGCAAAAAATCACACGCACATATGTACCACCATAATAAAAATTCCCTTCTTATACAAAACGTCTTACTTTTTTAATGGGTAAAAATAAATTTTTATGTCCGAACAAAATCTAACAAATATAAATAAAAATTCGTATTAAAAAACTTTTTATTATTTTCAATTTTTTTTATATAACAAAGAAGACATAACACACACACATCAAAAGGATACACAGACACACTTCTCTAGGATTGGTTGTCAATGAATATATATATATACATATATATATCGCACGCATATCTAAATCACTGTCCGATCGGGGGGGGGGGGGTAATTTTTAAATAGTCTTTTTTCCATCATCGTTACGAATATTGCATTTTATTTCGATTTAATGAAATATTACGAACGTTGAGTATGCATATGCACCATTTACAAAAAATATGGACGTTAATATTTGCTGTTGATGTTGATTACGGCTTGTTGCGCCAATACTTATGATATTTCAATTTACCATTAACGTATGCGATTCCATCGGTGCAGCAGAATCGTATAATGTGTCCGTATCTTGTGTTGGCTCACCTTGTAATTGACATTGATTGGTCAATGTTCCAGCGCCACAATCGCAGAAAAATCTATAATTTTAAGGTAGAAAAAATTAATGTAAAATTAAAACTTTTTTTTGGCAGGAATTTTGACCAATAAAAGTTTATAAAAATTTGTATGTATGTTCTCTATAACGTGTTTCCCAACCCTATCAAAGTTTATTGAAAAATACAAATATTTTTCTGTATAGCGAACTTAAAAATAATTGTTTTAAAAGTTCTAGTAAAGAGAAGCCTTTGAAGTAGTAGCCTGTGTTAATCAAACTAAAAATACAGTATGCAAAAATTTGATGTTATTTGTACATTGTTTATAGACCATAGACATAACGACCCACGCCTAATACACTGACTATTACATCACGTTTGAAACTTTGTAAATATGTTTTTTATGACTTTGTTGGACAACTTCATACTCAAGAAAATTATTGATAGTGGAGCTACCGAATGAATAACCCTACGTGGTACTCAATATCGAGGTAAAAAAATTACAGAAAGTAGTATTAAATTTTCTTATTGTTAAAAATAATTTTCAAAAAGCATGAAAACTCACTCCTATTGATAGCTAATAAATATTTTAATTTAAAAAATCAAATGATAACTTACCGATCATGTCGAATAAATTCAACATCATGCCCAGAATGGCATGTTTTAATACAATTAACACAAATCGCATTTCGATCAGTTGTGTTACACGTTTGACACCGATAAAAATCATGCATTGGAAACGATGTATAACTCGATATCTTATACAAACATTGACCATTTGCAACCGCTTTCTCCACCGCATCTTGATTACTAAATATTTTATTACCACGCACAGTTGGTAATACTCCACTCGCTAAACATAACCCACCAAACCGATTATTAAATATTTGATTAAATTCTAATGTTGCCGTGGCATTGTTTGTAATTTCCACTCCAGCTGCTAAACCATCAAATATCCGGTTTCGACGCAGTACAGGATGACTTTGAGTTGAAATTAAAACCCCAGCTTGTGCATTACGAAATATATCATTCTCTTCGAGTACACCTTTACCGCCATTAAATATACAAATCCCTCCATCACGTCCATCGAATATTTTATTTCGTTTCAGCGTTGGATTTGAATCAGTTTTGATCCAAACACCAGCCATCGCATTATCAAATATTTCATTTTGTTCTAATAGTCCTAAGCCCCCGTTATACACTAATACACCACCATTTTGTCCACCCCAAATTTTATTACCACGTATCATAGGATTACTACCCGTACGAATTTGTACACCCGAATATAAATGATTAAATATATCGTTATCTTCAAGTTTCCCATGTCCATTATCGTAAAAATATACACCAACTTGTTTACCCGAATGGATACGATTACGTCGGAGCACGGGTGTACTACCCGTAGTAATCCATACCCCAGCTAACGTATTTGCGTACACTTCATTTTCTTCAATTAAACCTTGCCCTTTTTCATGAACATAGATTCCACCATGTTGGCCATGATGGATTTTATTATGGCGTACGATAGGATCACTGTTAGTACGAATTTGTATACCAGCTAGAGCATTGCCGTAAATGTTATTATGTTCGATTAAACCACGTCCTTCACCGAATATGTACACACCGCCTTGATGCCCGTTATAAATTTCGTTACGCCGTATGGTAGGATTACTATTCGATGTAATCCACACACCAGCGAAATTATTTGAATGTATTTTGTTGTCAATAAATTGTCCTAAACCATTTTCGTGAACGTAAATACCACCAGTTTGTCCATGATGTATTTCACAATGTACAACAGTAGGATTTGCTCCAGCTTTTACCTCGAATCCGGCAATTCGATTATTATGAATGTCATTTGCTTCGAAATAGCCCTTAAGAAAAAAGAATAACATTATAAACATGGATTCGTAGAGAGCTAGAAATAATTTGTATTATACACAGATTATTTCCTTGGCGGGTTTTAAAAGTTAATTAATAGAAATTATTATACTCAGGCTGGATACATCTTCAGCAAAGCGCCTCGGGGGACAATTATCCAACTGAAAATTGTTTTAACTAGAGGAAACAAAAAAAAATTCTTACCAAGCCATTGTCAAAAGTAAAAATACCAACATCACGCCCATGATGTATATGATTTCGTCGCATTATTGGATTTGCATAATTTTTGACCCAAATACCAGCTAATGCATTACGACTAATTTCATTATCTTCATACGTTCCTTGAGCATAATCGGTAACATATAAGCCAACATTTTCACAATCGCTGATATCGCAATGTTTTATAACTGGATTTGCGCCTACACCACTTACACAAACTGCGGCTCCAACTGGAAACAAATTAATATAGTTTAATATTTTTCCAACCAACAAATGAATCATTTAACTAAAATCATCCAATTTTAAAACATTTACGTACAGAGATAATTTATTTAAAACTATATTCCCTAAAAAAAAAAGATACTACACACAGGTTTTCTAAAATATCTGAAAAACGGTGAACTTTTCCAAAATAAATATTTGTTCAGCAAATTTCCGCCGCGATATTATTCTTAGAATAATGTTCTGAAGTGTTTTCTCGTAGAAGTAAATATTTAAGGATCGCGAGGCATGATTATGATTTTCTTGGCAACAAATTTTGATGTCGCATTCTGTTAAAGCTTTACAAACTCGAAAATTGTATATTAGCGCTCTCAAGAAATAACCTATTTAAATGGCATGAATCGCATTCATTTTATCGCTTTGTTGCCTGATCTTTTATGATATTCTAAAATTTCATCTCATAAATTTTTACTCCTACGGAAGAAACCAATTGTAGAACCTAATTTGTTAAAAATTGCTCTGATTAAAAATTACTCGGCACTAAATTATACGCGAGCCACTTAAATCGAAAGAATAATTTTCAAACATTTCCAATAATTATGGACAATCTAGGTGTAGAATGACTGCAGCGCCATTTTAATTGAAGCGGTCCAAATTTGGCTAACTGACGCCTTTTTTTCTCTAGCTACCGTGCCTAAATTTTGTGTGTATAATTCTTGAATGGTTGGGTTTATTTTTTTTTTCAGAAATCATAGTTGTGCGATTTTTATTCTATCTGTTAGAAATGGTTACAGTATTTTTTCCCCCGTATATCAATATTAGGACAAAGTTAAAGAATCTGAGATGTTATTTAATTTGAAATTACTTTTTCAATGTGGCTAAAAAAAGTATATATCAAAATTTCCTGACAATTGCAGATTTTCCAGTATAACTAATTATACTTCTCCCTGTAATTTTTTTGTACTTACCAACACTTGAGCTACGAATAATACAATGGTCTACAGTCGGTGAACAATTCTCACCAACTTCCAAACAATAATGTTTGTGATGAGGTACAGTTGATGTGACATCCGGTGAAAATTTTAATGTTAAATGTCCAGCATATGCTTGTTTAGCACCCTCCACAAACATTACTGTCGACTCTGATTCACGTTCTAAAATCACAGATTCAGCAACATTTCCTGGTGCAGCCCCTTAAGATAAAATAATTCATAATTAAAAAAAAAAAAAAACAAATTTCTTGTGCTATACAATTTGGATAAAGTTTCCCATACCTATAAGTGCAATATCTGAATCAATTACTAAAAATTCACCACGATATGTGCCTGCATGAAGAAACACCAGTGCACCCTGATTATTGTTCGAACATCCTGAATCTGTGGGACTACTACAACGTCCACCGCTAGAACTCCCACTATTATTTGTACTGACGCTAGTACTCGAATTTGAATTACTATTACGTTCATCGGCAAAATCTAAAGCTCCCTGAAACAGACAATTTAATTTATTAGCAAAAAAGACTTTTATACTCCCAAAAAAGAAAACAATCTCGCAATGCTTCAAGTACTTAATCGATTTTAACAATTTTGCTAGATTTACTAAGATTATTATGATCATAGATTATTTTAATTTTTCTGGTAATATAGAAATTTACAATTATCGATTCCAATACTCTCTTAAATGGGATATAAGGATTACTTTGGAATCATTTATCCAAAATTTCAATTTAAATTCTTATATTTATACACAATTATGGCATATCATTTAGTAGACTATTTTATCAGATTTCGAAATTATTTTATAAGCAAACTATGAAACATTTACCTGTACAGTATTAAAGAAATTTAAACTTCGTCCACGAAAACGTAAATCTTGATAGCCAGGACGTACATGTAAGCCACGATACAACTGTCGAAATGATTCTTTCCACGGATTGGCTAAATCCGATTCGTCAGCACTAATGAATTCAAATTTACATGGTTCTGGATTAAATAACGGTAAATCATATTCGTATACACTTTGATATAATCGTTTCCTGAGGCAAATAGAATAAAAAATTACAATCGGCAATATATATCAATTATTTAATACAAAAAAATTCAATAAAATTTTCTTTACCATAACTCTGTGTCATTTGCAATCCCATTAAACCGTTTACAAACTTGTGCCACACGGCACAAGTCTTGTTCTAAACAATAATTGAAAATTGTGAGTAAAACTTCGTCGGGCAGTTCATATTGTAAATAATGTGCTGCTGAATTTGTGCAAACTAGAAAAATTATAAAAGTATTTATTTTTTTAGCTTTCATTAGTTAATCAAACTCGAGTAGACTTTTAATTAGAAGAATGTGTTAAAGGTATTCAAAATTATTTGTGATTTAAAGTGCAACAAATGCTTTGACTGATTTTTAATCATTATTTATCAAGGAACAATGTGTGCAAAACAAGATAAAAATTGAAAAATTTTCCAAATAGAAGATAAGTAACAAACATTTCCAAAAAATTCAAAAAATCTTAACCCTGTTATCAGAACGAGTTGACCGACTTTGTTCAAATTTACACAATATATTTGTTTTGCTGCGGTGATGGTTCTTCGATTTTTACCTTAACCCTTCTTTATGCTATTGCCATTGGAAGTAAATACCGTATGCCACAGTGTAAGCAGAAAACGTTAGTCATATAACATTTTAAGGTATTTCTAACGACATGAGAGAGAACGCAATAGCTATCTTTATAAATGTAAATGCGTTTGAAAAATTATTAGAAAGTAGCTATTAAAACTTAAAACTTCTGTTGTAATTTTTCTCAGTTTGGAATATTTTTGGAGTGTTGTCTACTCGAGAATAACTATTGAGAATTATTTTTTTCATACCTTCATAATTGTTCATAGAACATGTCCGTCTTAGCCTTTTACGTGCAGGTACCGTAGCTGCACTAAAACTAGGTCCTGCTGTGGAAGCTGCTGATGATGGAAGTGTTCCTGGAGGGCCACCAGCACTAGTACTGGCTCCAAGATCATGATGTGATGGTGATTTTCTACGCAAATCATATGGTGGATGATGTGCACTTCCAGCGGCTTGTGGTGCTGCAACACCACTAGTACTTGGCGATGCACTAGTTGCTGGTCCTGGTGCGGAACTTGCTCCTGGTGCGGCTCCTACAGATGGAGCGCTTATCCCACCAGGACTTGGAGGTATATTTTGGTTTGGAACTTGACATAATGGCTCACAAGGTTCTGCGGCAGCTGTAAACAAAATTTCCAATTACAATATATCCATTATATTATTAATAAATTATCTTTGTATATATTCAAAGTGATACAAAGTCTTCCAATGAAAAGGTTATAAAAACAAAAATAAATTTTTATGTTAAGTCCAGTATGTACAAACTCTTACCGGACCTTTGGTATATTTTTGGTATTATACACGCTACGCTACAACGACTTTTATCAATCTATTGTACCGATAAAAAAAACTCTGCTGTGTCTGTTTTCCTTAAAATCTTATAACTTTTCCATTGGAACATTCTGTATTTTTGTAAAATATAGTACGTAGATTAAATAAAAATTCAATCAACAAATCAAAGGTCGGTGAAAAAATCCATCTGTATTAAATGAGATTAATAAATCTGTTAAACTCGATTGTAAAATAATTTAAAAATAATCGAGTTCCTCAACTAAAACAGATGGACCACAATAATAAACTTCGCTAATAATTCCCAATTTTTCAACGTAATTTATCGTGTTTGTGATTGTTAGGATTTTACTTATATCCTATATCAGACCAAATTTTTCTTTTAAATGGACTCGAGAAATTGCTTTTCGTATGGGGTTTTTTGTCACAGAAACTACATTCAATGGTTAGAGATATACGAGATTTTTGAATTATTGGCTTCAAATTACTTTATGCAGATGTCAGGTATGGGTAATTAAATCGGTAGTTAAAAAATTACCTTGAAATTTTTGGGTTCAAAGAATATTATTATGATAATATTTCGACCTTGAACTTCACTTTGACCTCTAGAGTCATTTAATTAGTAAAAATTGAATGCAAAAGTCGATTATATTTATTTTTGTGGTTAATTTATTCAGAATCAAGTCTGTTTTTGAACAAGCCTAATAAAATTATTTCGAGCACAGATAGGTTCATTTTTTAATTTTTTCCTGTCTAATTTATTAGAATTTTGAAAAAAGGGTCTTATTTTTTATACCTTGTATATATGAAATATATATTAAGGTATAATAATTTTAGTACCAAGTATGTAACGCTTAGAAATATTTATGATACCAACAAAATTTGGATATAGGTGTTCATAAAATTCAACAAGATAACTCATAAACGAAAAGAGATATCAAGCTGAAATTTATAGCGTGCTCAAGACGTAAAAAGCGTCTTGCAACATAGGTCAATTGAGTCTTAGGTCCAAAGAACCCATCTTGTAGCCCATTGGAGATAGAACAAAAGTTTAAATGTAAAAAATGTAAAAATGTTCCTCATAAAAAAATAAACAACTTTTGTTTGAAACTTTTTTCCATAAGTCATGGTTTACCCGTGAGGGTGCAAATTAGGACAAAACTTTGGTGTCAATTTTATCCAAAACTATAAAAGATAGATAAGATTCTCCAAAACTTGTGAAAGAATCTGAAAAAATGAAGAAAAGTTCTAAAAAATACTTTCGACCAATTTCGGAATTTTCGAAAACCAAAACAAATGGCGGCTAAAAGGCTGCCATAATTGGTTTTGTACATGTTGGCTTTTTAACTCTTATAATTAATTAAAAATAATGCCTAACATACTGACATTCAACTTTCTATACAGGGTATTTTAACAGTTAACTCAATCAATTGTTTGTTTTCACTTGTTTTTTAATAAAAAATCGTTTTCTAATTTAAAATTATGAACATGAATTATTTTAAATAACCAAAAGCCAAGGTCGTTCAAAGCAGAACAACTTTTACTGAGATAATTTTCCCAAAGATAATTCACTAAAGAAATATAGCGGAAAATCAATCTAAATTGTACACCTATTATATTAGTCTAACAGCTCTTAAACATCTTAGAATGACTATTTGAGGCAACGTGAATAAATATTTTGTATAACAATTTTCTTTTGAAATGCCTGAATACAACAACGAAGACTTAGCTGAAGGTTTATAGGACAGGTGTATGGACAAAACATTCCCGATAGCTCGGTAGGTAGGAAAGAAAACTTATCAAAATGGACTATCCTTCGTTAACATATTTCGTTAAAACTAAATTTGAATAAAATCGAAAAATTCGATAGGTGCCACGATCTTCAGCCATATAATTTTATAATCAAACATTACAAAATAAGATCAATTAGCAGCCTCAAATGAAAGAAGCTAGATGTTGTATGGCAAATGCTTTCTTCCATATGGATCATATTTTTAGCCAAAAAACTATTTGCACACACTACAACAAATTTTGGAACACTTAACCAAACTATAGAATATAAAAAATTACTTTTTGTTTTGACACTAAAACTAATATTTTGATTAACAATTAACTCAAGAATAAAAAATAAATTATTTAAAACCATTTGAACTGTATAATCAACTTTTAAAATTCCATCATCAATGCATCTAAAAAAAAACATGTATTCTGTTACCCACGTCAAATATGATAAAATATAGGTACCAGGTATAATCTTTTGCTATCATACATAATTAAAAAACCACGTACCAAAATTTTGTTGAAAACTTTTTAAATCATGTTTTGTTGTATAAATATGTACTTATTTAATGAAGTGTATGATTTATTCAGGTTGGGCAAATATATATTTGCATGTATGATTTTGTAAAAGAAATATACTTACTGACAAAGAAACTGGGCTACTTAATTCACAGTTTTTGGAATAGAAGAAGACGATCGCGACCCGCAAAACACATTGAATTTATACCTTGTATACAGGGTGGACCATTTTAATCTATAATAGCTAATTGCTCGTTTTGTAGTTAACCAATCAAAAACTAACTTAAACAAAAGTTGCTGATTTTGATAGGGGTCCTCATGTTCTGACATCAGATTGGACTTAGTTTTTCGGATTGCTTTAGCAGGCAATTTAGATCCTAAACGGTAAGAGATAGAATAACACTATTTTCAATTAGAAAGTTGATCCTCATAAAAAACGAACAATTTTTGTTTAAAATATTTTTTCGAAAAACGTTAGCTTTAAAGAAATGCGACTTAAAAATATGTCATTATTGCATTTAATCGAAAGAAAATACTCTTAAGGTTTATCGATAATTGTAAGTCAAAGTCATGGACACAGGCGAATGTCCTTGCCCTTGGTAACTTTTGACCTTCAACATTTTTTCGAAAACATCAGAGTTTACCCGTTAGGATGCAAATTAGGACATTTTAGTATACATTTTCTCCAAAATTGTTAAAGAAAGGGAGTTGAAAATTTGCAGGTAGCTTCATCTAGTGGTCTCGTGAAACATTCTCGAAAAAGCAAGCACTGACATTAAACACTTTCTATACAGGGTATTTCAACAACTAACTCAGTCAATTGTTTGTTTTCACTTGTTTATTAAGTGTGTTTAAAACATATGAATGTTATAGATTTTTACGAGAGGAATAAAAAAGTTTTTATGGGGGTGGCCTGAATGGACAACTTTTTGGCAAACCATGAATGTTATAAATTTTTACGTGAGTAAGCATAGTTTAATAGTTTAAGCAAAAATCTATCTTTCAAACCGTTAAAAACATAACACATATAAACCATAAGCCTAACCGACAATACGATAAATAACCAAAAATTCTATTTTTTAGTTTTGACGATTTTTTCTAGAATTGCATTTTTTCTGATTTCATTGTTTGTAAACTCAAAAATTGGTTAAAAATTCAAAAAAAATTTTGTTTGATTTTTTGACTATTTTTATCCCATATTCTAAGGAATCATAAACTCAAGTTGATGAATTTTTTAAAAAATTAAAAAAAATTTAATGCAATATGTTTAAATGACTTACAATAAAGGCTATTTACCTCACAGTTATTCAACATAGGATTACCAAACATCATAGAACCTTTAACCTCTGTAAAAATTAATGAAAAGGAAAGTATTGTTCTAATAAGATTCATCACTTGTAATGTAACAGACACAGGCAGACGGACAGACTATAAAAATACTAAGTTATATGAATAATAGAAAGCATTTTATAAGACATATTTTAAATTTTAAAATTTTATTTGCATTTTTAAAAACAATTAACATACTAATTAATGATTTAAATGCCAACAATATTTTAGTTAGGCATAATATTTCAAATTAAAAATTAATATCTTTATGAAAAATATTAAATTTGGGAAAAAAATATTCCTATGTAAAAATCTCATGCAACCTCTGTCTTTAGGCTAGAATTACACTTGGAGCTCTTTATATGCCTACATTATGTTTAGTTTAACATCATTTTTTCTGTACGAAAATTATCGTGCGTTTTCTTTCATGAGACTCACGAAAAAATTCTTGGTTGCGCCTAAGCTTAAAATTGACGACAAATGACGGTTTTTTTCAAGTTCAGAAAATTGCAATATGTTCAATTCTCATACTCCAATCATCTTAGGGTTCACCTCGGAGTATAACGAAATAAGCTGAATTTGTGTACAAACTCTTATATTGATAGCACAAATGCTGTCTCAAAAGTCACATATGATCACGTGTGCGCGGCCTTATATCCAAGGTCAAAGGCGCAAAAATCAGTTTTTGATCATATCTCGTTTTTTTTGCCTTTAATGGTATTTTTATTTATTTTAAAAGTTGTAGAGGATAAAATTCTCTACAAATTTTGTCTGTTACTTATTTTTGTACGTTGAACATTTTTTGAAATAGAGAGAGAGCGCAGAAGATGGAGAACTTATCGTAACGTACTTCTGCGCGGGGCTAATATCTATAAATATAAAATATTAAATATTTGTTCATTAAATACAAGTTAAATAATTATTTAATATCTTATTATTTATAAATATTGATCCTGCACTAAGATACGTATAGCTGAGCGCTTCATCTTCTGCACCCTCTATTTCAAAAACGATCCAACTGCAACGTTTAAAAAAACGTTTCAGACAAAATTTGTGGATAATTTTATCCTCTACAACTTTTATAATAAATGTTAATACGATTGAAAGCAAAGGAACGAGATATTCTCGTAAAACTGATTTTAGCTACACGCATACGTGAGCATATGTGACATTTGAGACAACATCAAAATAAACATTTGTACAAAAATGCAGCTTATTCCGTTAGATTTCGAGGTTGACCACTATTTGACCAAGATGATCGGGTTATTAGGATGGACTATAGATATTCCGTCTTTTACTGAGTATCGACAAAAGTTGTTAAGTAAAATTAAGTCAGCCAAGAATTTCTAGAGTTGTATTTATCAACAACTTATGCCAATGGAAATCTCGTCTATACAAGGTGGGTTATTTTGATTTATAAGGATACAAATCTTGCAGGATATCCTACACAAAAAATTTGCAAACATAAAATAATGGGCTGAAAAGGAGGCGTGTTTTTTAAAGACTTTAAAAATGACTTAGTTTTTCATAGCAATCTAAATCACTGAGGTGACTTTTCGATGAACCTGAAGAACAAAGTCAAACTAATCATTTTGAAAAAATTCGGTATTTTAGTTTAAACTTACAAGATTTTTCATCAACCCAGATTAAAACAATCTACCCAGCATATTGTACGTAAATTTCGAAACTCAAGTGGATTGTATTTTGTATACGGAGGTAAAACAAATGTGTTTATCATTGAAAAATTAAATATTTGTTAAAAAACTGCAATCTCTTAAAAACAATTTTTTTAATCGTGCGTATAACGACCTTGAATTTTTTAAATTAAACAATGAACTTCTCAACTTCAAATTTCCTGTCTGTCTGTAGGCACCTTTCTCTTTCTGAATGTATGTGGTGTATGCGAGTTAAAAATCAGTGAAAACTCGATCAATATACAAAATTTGGGCAACATGCCATGGGTAAAAAAATATTCTTAAAATGAAAACCAAATAAATTTAGAAATCTCTACACCCTATTATGGTGAAATGGCCATTGATGTTCCTAAGGCTGTAGCAGTACTAGGAGTTGTAACCCACTTTAACAGTAAGTGTACGTGTACATTATTTAGTTGTTAAGGTTATACAGCCACTATCGTCTAAAAAGACAATTTATTTTGAAAGTAACATAAGTTCATTTTTCAAAACAAAAAAACTAAGTTTTTTATATTTTCTATCGATTTGAAGCAAATTAAAATTTTTTTTTTTAATTGACTAAGACAACTTTCAAAATAAATGGCTCAAATGTGTTTTTTCATTTCATCAGTTGCTTTTTTTTATCACTTTTAATATAAGTATACAGTTTAAGGTAGTTCTTTCCCTACAATTCTGTATAAAATTATTGGCTGATAATCCATTCTATACGTATATACATAGCTATACAACTAAGTTTTTTACTGCTTACTGTAACGTATACTACTACAATCAAATTTGAGTGATTTTTTCAATTTGAGGGGGGGGGAGTTGAAAATTATATTATTTCGATTTTGCGCTTAATATGTAGGATGGATGAGGAAAAAAACGGGTTTTTCTATCATTCATAGAAATAAAGGGGGCATTTCATTTAAAGAAGATAGTGTCATCCATTTTCGGGGGCCTCTAATTAGAAAAATAGCATTCATGGAAAGTAAGGACATTTTTGGGGCTATTTTTTTCTTTTTCGGAAGGGTTCCATCAATTTTGGAGAGTGTGGGTTGTGTAATTTTTATCTGCACATAATAATTGTTTAAATAATTTCAAAACTTCGATTTTTCGAATAAGCATTTATTACTCCAATTTGCTTGGAGTAATAATTATTTTCATAAAAATTTTTGATTAACATACACAACACATAACAGAAATTATGTAATATTTCCTTCTGGCAATAAACACAAATTTTTAGACAATAAATAACACATACTGTGTTTGCATTCAAATCGAGGTTTACAAAAATAAAAAATCCATAGCTATGCAAATTAAAAATTTGAATGAAAAAGTATATTCGAAAAAAAAATCCAAATTCAATATAGGTACAGTGAAATGTTAAATACAAGCAGCCTTGAAACTTTTTCTTTAGTGTTAATATAATATAGAGAGTGCTCACAAAGCTTGTACGGCCACTACCGTTATATTCAATGTGATAATTCATTGAAATAGACTTAAGTTTTGGTGTGGATTTTGGATTATGCAGGTAAATTAAAAACCAAAATATCGGAGTACAAGTTATTATAAAAAAATTTTAATAAAAAATACTTTTTAAGGGACAAGCTTTTATTATACTAAAAAGTAGAAAATAATTTTATCTATAAGTCACTCATACCCGACTGTTTGTAAAAACTTGAGGCGGTTAATTTAAAACATCAAAAATGAATCGGAACGCCTCATCTACTCCACATGCCTAATTTCTTTTCGATTCATCCTTGATATTAAGCGCCTCAAGATTTTACAAATAGTCGGGTATGAGTGACTTATAGATAAAATTATTTTCTACTTTTTAGTACAATAAAAGCTTGTACCTTAAAAAGTATTTTTTATTAAAATTTTTAATTTAAGACTAAAAAAATGTATTTATATAAAATATGGTGGAAGCGATGGGAAAATCAGGACGGCACAACTTTACCATGCATTGTCATCAAAACTAAATGTGGATGCAAAATTTCATCTCAATCGGTTGAAGATATCTTCTTCAAAATTGAGTTCAAAGAATTCACCGTAACATACATACATACATTGCAAGTTAAATAAAAGCTTTTAAAATATATTAATTATACTTCATAACGAGTATTCAAAGTAAATCATTCAGAATTTTTAAGGCTCCCCTTTTCCACTGGGTACTCTGGGCAAGCGCCCAAGACACCGTGATCAACTGCAGCCCGGCAAGCAGCCTTCCAAAAATTATTCTTTGCAGTCGTCGTTAATAAATTATAAAATGTTACACTTCATTGCGTAAGGTATTTTTGGATGGATATTTAAATTGTAAAAGTTTTCCCGTTACTACTTTATACACAATAGGTACTTGAACTTTAACGGCTCTACAGAGTCGCAGTCACAAAACTCTCGCCAGAGACATCTGCAGGTCTCTTTGTTATTATCATTATTTTATGCCATTTCTTCTTAAACTCAATATATTTATGGCAAGTTCAAGTACTGATACACAAATCGTCTCATATACAGAGTTTTTAAACAATTAATCGAGTTTTTATTTTATTTTTTTTTAAATTATGATTCAACAATCTAACAATAAGTTTAAATGAGGCACTCTATATACTTATTCATTATTTAACAGAGACTCTTTTTCTGACTTTTCTTTTGAAAGAAATAAACTGAATACAATATTTAGCCTATTGTAACTTATACTCTGCAGGACAGCACCCTTTTTGTTAAATGAGTAATGCGTACTTAAAATTTCGGAAGTGACACCCGTTTGGCTAGTCTACCAAACTTTCAATCTACGAAGTTTTTCGAAAGTGCTGCCTTTTCAAATGAACATGATAACGTTATATTTAAGCTATCGGTCTGAAAAAACGCAGTAGTGAATTTGTCGGACACTAAGACTAATTGATAACATTAATAATTATTAAACAATTCAGCAAAAATGAACTGTATGTATGTATTGAAAAACAACAAGTGAAATTTACAAAATTTAAAAACCGCAGACAAATGCGATTTATTCCTTGTAAACCAATTTTCGGAAACTTAGCTATAAAATGTTTTCAATCAATGTTCACGATGCCAATGAGAAACACTCAGACACATACTTTAAACTATAGCATATAAACTAGATAAATATGTACTTTAAACTTATAATACTCCTTCTAAAATCAATGTCAAAGTGATGGTCCAGGACATGAGATGAGATGAAAAGGATACTTAGAGATCATTTTTTGGGACAAATTTTTGGAAATATTGAAATTGAAATATTTTAGTTGACTTTGTTCTTTTGAATTACCTAATTATTTTACCATTTCACTTTTCGAAATGAATTGAGTCAGCTTTATTTGACCATTCATTTCCATAGTAATTACATATTTATATATTAAAATTATATGTCATGCCTTTTCCAAACTGAATCGATTATGAAGATCATCGCATTTTTTAGTTTTTGGGTACAGAAAACTAAGCTTGCACTTCAAACATAGCTTAGAACACTCTTTAAATTACCTTTCAAATGAAACCAAAAAAATTAAAATCGGTTCATCCGTTCAGCGCTTAGAAATATTGATAATACGAATATTTTGGTATAGGTGTTCATATAAGCACCTAATTAGCCCAGAAGTGAAAAATGAAAAGAGATAGAGTAGACGTTATAACTTCAAATTTTTTCATGATAACGCAAATGAACTTGGTTTTTAATCTTTTTGGTTTTTAAACAAAAATTCGAGTGACTCAATTTTTGGTATAAAAAATTTTTCTTAATAAGAATTATATGAAAATAATCTAATAACATTAGCAGAGATATCTCTACCATTAAAATTAATTGGTTGCCCTGGGGCAAGCAAATAGGTAACTATTTAAGAATGTTAATCTTTGTGGGACACCCTATATATACATTTATTGATAAACAAAAACAAAATTTTAAATGACATAATTTTTAATAATATATTAATTCGCAGCTCGCTAAACTGTCATCGCCCTGCCCTAATTTGCATATATCTCTGCAGTAAATGATCACTAACTTTTCTTTTTCAATCTTTGATATCTCGAAAATTATATGAAGTGCTGTAAATTCTTTTTATTTTTTTTTTTAGTCGATATAATAATCGATTGAAAATATATCCAGGAAACCATAATCAAAGCTCCAAAAAGAATTTTTCACTAGTTTAAAATATTGTTCAATATCAAAATGAATAATTTTCAAGGTCTTAATGAATGTTCCACATACATCCGAACCAAAAATGAAATTATATTTATCGGTTTAACTCAAATTCAATTCATATTGGTGATAGTTTTCAAATAAATTATTTTCAACTATAAGTAAACTTCAATTTCACAGTTAATTAAAATTCTATTATGGTAAGAAATAACATCATAATTAAAATAATATTTCAACATTATTTTTAGAACTTTCGAAGAAAAATAATTATATTTTTAGACTAACGTTAATACCCAGAAATCGATAACATATGAGGCATACAATAATTGTATGATTAATTCAAAATTCAATGTTTGTTTTCAAATTGAAAAGTATGGAAAAATTAAAATTTTTATTTAAAAAAAGAAAAATTGGTACATTGCTTTTTATAATTTTATTCTATCCATAGAAAAAACTTTAGTTATTTGATAATTTAAGTATTATTGACCGGTGGTAAATAAAATAAATTTAAAAAAAAAAAAAAACGTCAAATGACATTTCTTTTAGATTGTCATGACAAAACTTAAAATCAATTATTTTCCCAATTCATTTCGAATTACACCGAAATAAATCGATCAGAGAATAAAAACATCACAATATGGATTAAAATAAACTTCACAGACATTAAAAAAAAAATTTTAATATACCTAGTTATAATGAATATCAAAGAGGGGCTATCTTTTGCATAGTCAAAAAACTTACCAGAACTCGTTCTGGATGGCAATGGTATTCTATTTGCTCCTTTTCGTCTGGATCGTCGTAAATATGACCTAGACGACGTAAACGAAGCACTCGGCATTTTGTAAATATTGTTAATATATACACAAAACTATAAATTACACAAAGAACAAGAAATAACATCTACAAGCAGCCATTTTCATTTTTCTATAGAATACTCGGATACACTCTACTCGGAACCAATCACATACGTAGTTGTCTAGTCACGTGATCAATGTAATGTCAGTCAGTATGGACAGTGTTGAACATGGACAATTTACTTGTATTTTTTCAATAATTTCATGTTTTCTATTATCATTAATATATGTAGCAAGTTTATATGTATGGAATTCACAACACGACAGGTAAATTTTTGTTGCACTTTTGTTACGATTTTTAGCGTTATTTAATTTTTGAAAAACAAAACGAGCTTGATACTCAGTCCGAGAACTGATCGTCTCCGATCAGTTAACACTCCCTTCACGTTTCATCATCTCCCCTATGTGGGTATACCATAATAATATTCCTTCATCTTTGCATCCTTATCCACACAAAACTCTGTTTAAGGTCCGTTTTAACTGATTTGATATTAATTTCGAATTGTATTAATAAAAACTATCCTAATAAGCTCAATTGTAAAATAGAAATATGGTACTGAGAAACTTATTACTATTCAATATTACATGTTCACATATCAACGTACTATCATAGTTTCTGTCAATATATTCATTTACATAATAATTTTGCATTAATTTTGTATAAAATACTCGCGTTACCTTCGTATATGTAATATCTATTCCAAATTGAATAATTGTATTGTTCATGGACTTTTACATTATTTGTAATACAATTTGAAACTTCGTATGAGACTCATTTTTGTACTGCAATAGGACATTTGAAAAATTCTCAAAAATATATCTTCTTCTTTCACAATTCACGGTGATTATTTTTTATTTCGTCATTCGTGGTAAACTTCAAATTAATTAATAATCTGTTTTTATTTTAAAATAATTCAATATCTAGTGCAATAATCATTTTGTGTATATTAACTTTTTAATTTTTGAGTTCTGAATGCTAGACACTGTCTTTTATTGGGAAAAAAAACGGTTCTTATTGAATTTTCCTAGCTAAACTCGAATGTTTCTTCGCAAAGGGGTTTGAGAAATTTTATTTTAAGAGTGGAAATGCCCTTTTTGTTTTGAACTTTGTAACTTAGAAAAATTGTTTTCCATCGAATTTATTGAGCTTACGGACAAATGTTTTAAATAAACAAAAAAGCTGTTAGTTATTGTATAAAGGATATCTTTATAAATTGAATTTCACTCTATCGCTCAATAGTTATGAATATAATCCATTTTTATCTGCCGGCGGCGAATAACCATTGTGGAATTTTTCAATTTTCCTCTGTATATACTCCATTTTCTTTTTATTTTATTTCTTATAGTCTATTGGAACAAAAAGCTTATAGAGATAGAAAATATGCCAGCTAATTTGGATTATAAATGTAGAACTCTAATATTTCTATCATAAACATATTGACGAAGGTTACAAAAGCGAAAACAAACAGACTTAAAAAAATTTAATAGTCAAAAGTAAAAACAGACCTTTTACGTACATTTATATACAATTCGTGTATGCAGAGCGGAGTATAATAAAAACACCTTTCCACTCCAGTCTATATACACTAAATTGATGTTGCTAACAAAGTTAGATATAGATAAAACCATATATGTTTGAATGTGATAAAAGATACAAATATATAAAACTAAGTCTGGGTTATTAAAATAAAGTATTTTTCATCAGACTTGCTTGCTGCTGCATTTGTTTAATAACAGAAATTTCATGGGCTGCCTTTGTTCAAACATTTAGAAGATGCGGGCAATTTGAATATTTTTCCAAATTTTCTATTAAATGTTACATTTATTCCTAATCGATTTGCTTTACTTGATAATTTTTCAACTCAATTCGATTTAGATATTGGACTTATTTCGAATTGGGGCTGTTGTATTTTATATAATTTTTTTTCTGCACACCTTTTAAACCTTTAACATAAACCCGCGATTATACACGATATATCATGGAAAATAAACTTTTTTCAACTTTTATCTTACATTCATCCATTCTCCATTCTATTAGCAGGATTTACGATTCTCAATTTTTTCTTGATAGTAATTCAACAATTTTATACAAGGGCGTTCAAATTTAAAAATTTTTTTGGAACCGAAATTCTTTTTTTATAATTCTTGAGAATATTACAATTCTTATGTTGAATATGTCAATTTTTCATGCTCTTTTCTCCATTCTTTATGTCGAAATAACATGTTTTTAGCAGTTTTAAAACTTCGAGTCCCTCCAAATTACATACAAGTTGAGTTAGTATCAATCATATGCGAACATTTTGGGAGTGCCAACTTTCTAGCATCCTTGCCTTTTTAGTGTTGTTAACACCTCATCAAATTGAGTTAAAGTTTTGAAAATTTGTATAATAATTGAGTTTATACCAAGAAAGTTTTAGTTGTGAGTCTCACCTCCCAGTCCTACTTCACGTCCTTTTACGGAAGTATTTCGTGTTCCAAAACGTGAAAAGAAAAAAATCCCATGCAAATAAAAGCATCTAATGAGGGAAAAATATTACCTCAGTTCTAAATTACAAGACAGGGTGATTTGTTGGGTAGTATAGTTAATGGCATGAGTCGATTTTTTAATCTTGACTCTTAAATTACTTAGACTGACTTATAGCTTGGTTTGTCTTAGCGTATGTAATTATTATTGAAAATTAAACAAATCTCCTCAATTTATAACGTATGCCCTCAAATTTTTACAAACTATATACCGGATACTTTGTTCTCATTTTACGATTAAATCGATGGGTATATAATAAAAAATCACCAAATTTACAGTCAGACTTCGTTACTACTATTGATTACATCGCCTAGTAAACACACTCTTCTTCAAAAAACGATTTAAAACAATTCAAAACCATTATAATAACTTTGAATAGTTTTAAATCATTAAACTGTTCGACTGTTTTCGGGATATTTTGAAAAAAAATCATTTTTAATCTTTTCGTATAGTTCAGTGAAAAACGTTCTATATCATTATAGAACGATTTTTCTATATCATTTTAAATTTTTTTACACTTTAAACTATTAAAACTGATTAAACGATTTGAAATGGTTTTTCTTAAACAGGTATTCCGTCCTCGAATCGTGACATTAGTATAATCATTTTCAGACTTACCCTTAAATTTAACATGTCCTCCTGCCTTCTGGGTACATTAAATTACTTTTTGTTACTACGATAATATTAAAATATACTTTGACTTCAAAAAACATATTTAAAGTTAAGAATTTAAATAAACTTCAACCACGCGTATTCTGTCATCAAAATTGCAAACATTTGTAAAGTTTCAAATAGATCATCAGTCATAATTATTTGTTAAAGTATCATATCAAATCAATTTAAAAGCATGTGAGTTTGTAATTCATGAATTAATAAAATGTTTATTTCTCAATTTTAGGAATCATCCATCGACAATAAAAAGACGCTTCTTTAGCGTCTTAATTATGTCTTTTATTTCACCATTATTTTTATATCTTTGTACTGCTGAACATATTCTAAATAAAGTAAGTAAAATTAGTGCCTTTTTTGTTATTAAACGAAATATAAGAACATACCCATCTTATTCGGATTTCATATTCAGACTTCATCGTTATCCGAGTGACCATTCTGCTAATCAAGTGCGGTTCCAGAAAAATTTTCTTTGATTAAGAAAGAAAATCATTTTGCTTTGGGATATCATCGTTCTCTGTATACGATTGTTTACGACATTTTTTTTGCAATTTTCGCCCAAAAAACCTGTACGAAAAGTTTTTATTTCGGAGCAATTCTGGAAATATTTCGAAAAATACTAATATATAAATAAGCTTGCATGTTCATGTTATTTGGGTCCTACTTACCTTAAATAATTCAAAAATACGAAAGTCGATTCGATTTAACAATTAAACGAAAAATTTCTGAGGCAACACCGATAAATCTCTCTTCGTATACGATTCTAGCCGATAACTCAGTATTTATCCCACCAACCATCACAGGGAACCGAATTTTAACTCATTTTTATAATTTTGACAAAAAAGTTACAAAATGGGGTTTATTTTAGTGATTGGGTGAGTAGCTTCTCATAAATCGACCATATTTTTCTACGAAAAGCTTGTATTTTGGAGAAACTTCGGAGATGTCTCCAAAAATACTCATCTAATCGCCCAATAAGCCACCTCGTTAGATCTGCATTTGTGCCAATTAAATCTGTAGATATGGTAAAGCACTGTGTTAGTTTTTTTCAGATTTTTAAATATTTACCAAAGTGAATTAAACATAAGTGCATTCAATTAATAACTAAATTTTTATGTCTAAATAAATCAGCAAAATAGTTCTTTCATAGTAATTCATACTTAATATCATAACTGGCGTAATATAAATTCTGAAGTGAACGCTAATATTTACAATGTTTAATTTTTATTCAATTAAATCTTTTATTTTTTTTAGGTAAGTTTATGGGAACTATTAGGATTAAGATTAAAAGGAATTGTATGTGCAACAATTATTCCACTGTTATTAACCATGGTCTTATTTATGGGCCCACTTAGTATGCAAGCATACAGTGGAATTTGGAAGTTATATGCAGGTAACTTTTTTTTTCTCTTGTTTTTCGTAAATTGTATTTTACCTGATGTTGAAAATCAAGCGTCACAAAATGTCGATCTTCATCAGTTACCAATAACCACAATGATAACACTAGTTTACAAAATAAAATATAAAATAAAGTGGCAATAATTAAATATAAACATACATTTGTTTCATTTTTATTACGTCAAAGAATCAATTTATCATCACATTTTATTTTCAGACTTTAGTTACATAAATTTTTATTTTTAAACTTTGATAATAAAAGCATAGCTTTTAAGCATTTATGCTCCATTTTTCCTTACCTTTTTGAAGCATATCATAGCTTTTAAGCATTTATACTCCATATTCCTAAACCTTTCTGAAAGGTACTGGGATCAGGCAATGTTTGGTGATTATTGCTAGTCCATTTTAGAGACACAAACAAATACAAGAAAAAGCTAAAGCGATTCATTTTTAATATTTTTTTAAATTGTTGTAGGCTTTTTTTTTTTTTAAATAAAATTAATTTTGGAAACGTGACGTGTTAGATTTTCTTCATAATTTTTTTGAAACTTACCTCTGCACCTCAATTGTTAAGAAAAAAAAAAACACTTTTCATTTAAACGACAAAAAACATGCAAACAAGTGTAATACGAAACATATAGGAAAAAAACAAATTTAAAAAAATTACGAAATAACGTTATTTTTCGATTCATTGTTATTGAAATCCATTCAATAGAAATGTTTTGATTAGACGTAATGAATGGGAATTATGTGCCATTCAGACGTAATTAGCCTAGATAACTCTGAACTAGACTTTCAAAAAACCTTGAGAAATTCAGAGTTCCTAAGACTTTTTCAGAGTTTCTAAGATTTATTAAAACTTATTCTTTCTTCAAATAATTTGTTCCACTAGGAATGCTATTTTTCTTAAGTCTTAAGAGCCCACGAGCTTCTTGATAAGAATTGATGAGTTGAATTTCAATTTCGTAAATACTAAAAACTGTTTTTGGAATTGAATCATTTTTAAATTTAAACATAAAGTTTTTTTTAAATTCATTTAGAGCCAGTATATTGGTGGAGTAATATTCGTAATGTTATTTGGTTACGAAGTCATGTTGTTGCACCACTTTCAGAAGAATTCACATTTCGTGCTTGCATGCTTCCGTTACTTTTACCATGCTTTCGACCGATGACAGCAATTTTTATTGGTCCCTTGTTTTTTGGTGTCGGTAAGTATTATATGACAAATCGAAAATTTATTTATATAATCATTAAAAATTTAAATAACTTTTTTTAGCCCATTTCCATCACATGATTGAGAGAATTAAGACTGGTATTGACTTCAAAACTGCCTTATTAGTTTCCTGTAAGTAATTTCGATATATTTATAAAAAACAATTTACTGCTTTGTGAAAAATGTATCTAGCATTATTTAAAAAAAAAATGTTGGTTTTAAGCAGAATGTCCGTAAACCCACTTTTTAAATGAAATAAAATTTTGAGTAGGTGTTAGGGATAACCGTCATCTTGAAAATTGCTAAATTCAAAGTTAATTGCCTGTTAATTAAAAAGAATATTTGGAATTTTTTTCATGGGTTAAATGTACCAGTTGACTAATACTGACACATTTTTAATTCATGGCCAATTTTTCGGTACCAAGAAAACGTTCCTGTTAAACTTTTTAAAAAGATAAACACAAAAAACAATCAATAAATATGCAGCTGTGTGTGTATAATTTGTATATCTTTACATACGAGTATTAAGTACAATAACATGTCTGATGTGATAAACAGTATACGTAACACGTATGTATGAGCATATTTTTATTAACTTGACTATAACGAAAATTCTTTCTTGATTTTTTATACACTCTGAAGCACTACTTTTAGCTGCTATAGTTAAAATAATGGACAGATCGCCCTAATTTTTTACAGAATAATTGAGGGCAGGGCTACAATTTTTAAAATTATTCCAGACTACAAATTAAAGATTCCCGGTACTTTTTTCACAGAATGCATAAATTTCACAAATAATTATATTTTTCTTTCGCAGGTTTTCAATTTTCTTATACAACAATTTTTGGTGCGTATGCAGCTTACTTATTTTTAAAGACGGGCCATTTTATTGCACCATTTATTGCACACGCCTTTTGTAATCATATGGGTTTCCCTGATTTTACTGAACTGAATTCCTATAAACCAAAACAAAGGGCAATTGTTATATCATTATTTATTGTTGGTTTATTAAGTTGGTGTTATCTGTTAACCCCGTTAACCAACCCAGTTATATACAGCAACGATATTTATACAAAATTAGTAAATTGTTGACAGAACCAAAATGGAACCTATTAATTAGTTTTATTAAAATAACAATAGCTTAAACTGGGTTCAGATGACGAGAATTATAGCGTGACACACCCCTTTATTTCCAATTGTACAGATAGTCAAATCGAAAAACACGACCAAGACAGTACAAATCTAATAAAAAACTTTCTATCGAAACGGATGTAAATATGATTTAATAACAGTATTAATTATTTCTAGCGCTTTAATTTTATTTCTAGGCTTGTAGATTTCCTGCAGTATTGAGATACTTTTCTAAAAATTAATTTCGGTTTGTTTTTTAAAGTTGTATGCACGTTTATAATGTTTAAATTTGTTGCACGTTTTTTGTTTTAGAAAGACAAGGAAACAATTTTTTTATTTAATAGCAAATAAAGGAATTAATTCTATTAACTATCTATAAGGTTATCAGATATACATTTAAACGGACATGTCAGGCAATCTAGGAGCGATTCCGAATACTTCCAGTATCATACCATATCATACGTTCGATTCTGATTATCGAACTGTGATTTTTTAAATTTGCCATCGAAAAATAAACTTAAAAAGAGACTTATTTTAAGATTAAAAAAAATATCGTAGTAATAGAAACTTTATCTATAACTACATTTAGTGTATTAACATTCAGTCGCGTTTAAAATACTGAGTTTCAAGTATTGCGCTATATTACCCGTTATCTGAACCTAGTTAAAGGGAGTATCTACAGTCTCAGGCCTTTTTTCGCAAATGGGAAAAATTTTTATTTCCTTCTGCTTTCCTTATTTGCTTCACAGGTTTAAAATTTATTAATAAACTATTTTTTTTTTGTTATGTTATTACAAAGATAAAAAATCAATAGAAAAGTGAAGCCATTCAAAATTTTATAAAACATAATGTCCGTTGTTCGAAACTAGGAAAATTTCGAATCTCTTTATATTTCTTTTTATTTTTTTAAATTATCTTATTGGAATAAGAAAAAAAAACTAATATTCATCAATATGAATGCGACTCATGAGGCTTTAAAAATCTTTAAAGTCCTATGAAAGAAAATCTCTCATTTTCCAGAATTATACCATAACAAACTTACAGACGAAGTGTTCTCTTGTTAGTAATCTCTTCTATGAAAGGGCCAGAGACTGTAGACTAATATGTGAATGAAACACACATGAACGAAGTGTTTCATTAATTTTTCTTTGTATGAAAATTTATCAAACATTTGTGATAATAATCGACAAAAATATTTAGTTGTGTGGCAGGAATTTTTATCTTTTAGTGGACTAGTGAAGTTTTCTAATCGTCTTGATGAAAGCTATACAGTTATATTTTGGATTCATATGAACCTATTTAAGGTTCTAATCAAATCAATTTATCTCGCATTATTAATTACAGATACATAATTTTCAAAATTAACATCTATTAATTTAACAAGACGAAAGCAACAATTCCTGATTAATTTAAGTACTTTCTATAAAGAATATTACGTATTAAAACAACTAACCTTGTGCTCGTAAGTGAATATTTCACAACTAAAACTTACTTAAATAGTGTAGATTAGTAACTTTTTTAACAGCATTTACATATATTTCTCTAATTTTTGAGAATTTTTGTAAGAAAAAATCAGAAATTAATAAAAACCGGTATTTTTTATTTTTTCAAAATTTAGCTCTGAAATATTGTCAATCCTCTTTGATATTTCTATACTCTACTGGTACTTGGTTGAGCGAAAAGTAGTCTTTATCATTTGATCATATCGGAGTTCACAACTAATCCTTATTTATTTTACGCGAAAGATAGAGAATCCATTTTTTTAAACTCTATAAGTTTTATATCAAAATAGTAATTTAAAATAGATAATCTTTATTTACTTAGTTTTTTTTTTTAATTAACGAAATATTAAGGTAGTTTTATTAATTAACATCATGTGTTCAATAAAAAGTTCGGTCTATTATAAACTGTTCATGCAAAAATTTTATGCAAAGATTCCTAATTTCATAAAACAACACCTCTTAAAAACTAACAATAAATAAAATGTGCCAATTAACAATATTTAATTAATATTGTTATAAATAGATTTTATGACAGTCGAGTATAATCAACGTATTGTTTCAATTTTTTTACGTTTAATTTATTTTGGTTTACAAAGTGTCTCATGAAATATATGACAGTATTTTACTTAAAACCGTTGCTTTGGTTATAAATTTGGATTGGATTTCAAAATATAACTGGGGTAAGTAAAATTGGAATTTAGTTGAGGAGGTGATATAACAAAATAATTAAACAAATTTTTAAACATTGATCCAGAATTTCTTTATATTGAAATGTATTGAAGCTTTCAGCTGGTTTCATGTATTTTTTAACGACTCAATTGACTTGAAGGGCAGTTCAAATTTTTAAACATAAAAAATTCAGCCGAAATCAAACCTGGCTTACAGCGGTATTTGTTGTATTTTTGGCCCCATATTCGGTTATTCCTTTCTAATGTGGTGTTCCACAATCTGAGGAATGTGTACGGATTTTCTGATGCATACTCTTCAATACGGTCAGATAATACTCGTTCAAAACCATTAGAATTTATATTTTTTAGCGATTTTGATGAAAGTTTTTTCTACTTTTGGAAAAAACTGATTCACCATAATGTAATGCTATATAAAAAAATGGTTAACAAAACAGCTCTTAAAAGTGACCAAGAATATAAAATTCTGAAAAATCATTACCGCCAATTTTATTTCAAATCTCCGGTGCTTTTGAAAGAAAGTTTATTTGAATCGATAATAACATCTAAATACGAAATAGAGATCATAATATGATATATGAATATATTATATGAATCCCAATACGAAATTATTTTGTAAATTTTATCACCTCCGCAAGTTAAGTTTTTCAATATCCTATCTATTTATTAATTATATTCAAATAGAAATTAATTTATATTTTTACCCTGGATTTTTAAATACCTACGTATCAAATAATGTTAACAATTTTCCTTGACGATATAACTATTCAATTTCCCAGTTGTTGTCCCATTCAATGTTTAGCTTTAGTTATGGAGTGAAATTTTTATCCCTGATTGATTAAATGAGATACATTGTAATATAAACTCGTTATAAGTAATTAAATTGTTGTAGTAGTAACTAAAACTATATCAATAATATTTTTAAATCTGTTAATTATTGATTTTTATAACGTTATTAAAAGTATTAACTTTTAAAAAATCTTAAGCTTTTTATTAATAATTCATCTTGATTCAATAAAATCTTTTCCTACCCTTAATTCCGTAAAATTTTTGATTACGTTAATGTCACTGAGGCTTACAAAATTAGGCTATCGAAAATTGAAAAACCTTTCCATGATTTTCTTCAATTTGGCTGAATAATACAACTGTTTTGTCACTCTCTACCATCAATGTAAACACACAAACATCGAATTTTGTTTTTACATATTCGATTCTACTACTTACGAGGGGACCACAAAAAGTTAATTCATTTCGGGATAAGACTTATTATATTCGAAGTATACTTTAAAGGTATAAATCTCTTAAACTAATAAAAAAACACTGCCAATTTTACTGAACAACTTTATACTCTTTAAAGATCAGATCTCAGTAGGTAAATGACAGCAATGTTGGTAACCAATCAAGTGATCAAGGTTCAAAACTAGGTGACTACTATTGATATTCAAATATTCAATAGGTATAGTAAGTACATAATACATAAAGAGGATGTTTAATTTTTAAAAGATTTTTTCTCGGAATTGGTTGGTTAGATTGTTTCAATTTCACCCACAGATATATAACATAGAGGATCCCATGTATTGAAATTGGTCTGAATTTAAGATATATATATATATATATATATATATATATATATATATATATATATATATATATATATATATATATATTATATATATATATACTAGCACCACCAAATAGGTGGCTAGAACTAAAAAAAGTAAAACATCCTAGAGATTTCTATATTATAATCGCTCATGATTGAATGGTTTAATTTAGTTCTCGACCACTCACTCTAAGGTCTTGAGGATGCTTCAATACAATCACAGAAAGATACTTAATTTTATTTTTTTATGTCATATTGATCATCTATCTAGTTATATAGAGATCAGCGGTTTCATCCCAAAGTGAAATTACGCTGTCTGAGGGTCGTCTTGTTATATTTGAAGACTTCCATTGTTCCGCTTTTAAAATTGTATATTGATCGATTTATTACAATACCACACTTAAATGAAAAATTTCATAAAATTTTATTTAATATATTTACAATTATTTAATAATATAATTGAGAATTAGAATAATTAACAATATTTACAAATTGAAGTGAACAATTTAACACTAAAAATATAATTTTTATAAATAAAAAGGAAATTATAAAATTATTTCAATATCAGTCAAAAAAATTCTTACAATTCAAATACTTTTAAACGCGCTTAATAACCATGATTTACTCCTATAAACGCAAAAGCTGAAGTAATCAAGCTTTTATTTTTATTAGCGAGATCTTGTTCATTGGAAACATGTACTGAGATTCATTAAAAGTTTTTCAGAAAGAGATCCTGTAAGATTAAACAATTATAAAGGTAGCTTCACATATAAAAATGAAATCCAATGCAATTTAGTTTCCGTTCAGTAGATATCACAAAATTTATATTTGGAGTTATTAAATCAAAAGTGGAAAAATATTTTTTCAAGCGGAAGTAATTAACTAATAATTGTTGGCATTTTTCCTTTCTTCTTTCTAAGAACAAAAATTTCGAAAACCTTTTTTATTTAAAAAAAAAAAATCAATCGCTTTACTCAATGGTATAAACGGAATAAATTTACAAGCACCATTGTGTGTGAAAACGCCCTGACAATAAAAAAAAAACTTCTCAAATGAAGACCATCTGCAGACCACACAGGCTGTACCTTTTATTATGACAGCATCTTGGTTTAATAGAATTAAATAGAATGAAGTAGGTAGGTATGCACTTGATTACGATTACTTTCATTTTGGGTTTTTACTCATTTTCGATCTCAATAAATGTGTAGTGAATAAAGCTGCCAATGAGTGAATTAATTATTTAGAAGCTTGCAGACCCTGGATATATAGGGTAGATTAAACTTACTATCAATAAATTGCCATAGATGCCAAGCTTTTTTGAGTTTAGTAATCACGGGCGATTTATTTATTATATATAAGTCAAATTCTAACAGAGTATTCAGTTAAAATAATTTATTTAGGAACAAACAATTTTCCTAATAAAAAAGACCATTTTAATATCAAAATTAATTTGAGGGCAAAGTCTTTGGGGGTAAAAATAAGTTTAAATCAAAACTAAATAATAATTGATTAAACATTGAGTTAAAAACTTTTTCTAACAGTTCAGTAAAATAAATGATTCAACCTAAAGTGAACTTGAATTTCATGCTGTATCCTGTGATGATGATGTCGATGCTTGTTGCTGTAATTGTTGATTTTGTGGCTGTGTTTGAAATTCAGGCACAGGAATATTTTGCGAAACAGGTGCCTGAGATGATCCGGATGTTTGTTGATTTAAAAATGCAACATTACAAGCTTTTATACGTGCTGTTGCGACAGACATTGCATTCGATAATGCTAACGATGGGCACGGCGACATACAAGGTGTTGAACAATGACTATTACTTAAATCACATTGATCCAACAAACGTAATAATTCTTCAGGGGTTGGTCCACCATTTGATTGATCGATTGGATCATTTTTGGTAGCAATATCAAGTGCTGTAGTTAAATCCCACATTTGAATTGCCCCGTTTGAATGACCCGTGAATATAAATCGTCTGGGCCGTGAACCCATTCGCGATGATCCCTCACATTCGTGTACACAAAAGGAACTAATTGTTGTGTTATCAACAGATTTAATCACGCAAACTCTAGGGGAAAAAATATAATTTTTGAAAAAAAATCAAAATAATCGTAATTTGAAACTAACCTTTTGCCATTCGAAGCTAATCGAACAAACAATTGATCTGTATCGGGAACAACTTTTTGTACAAATACTTGCTCATCATCTTGTTCGCCAAATGGCCCACAATCATTTCCAGCGGCGTGTGCTACACATGGTTCAACTGCGTCTAATGCAACAATTTTAAATGAGGCATCTGGTGTAGATCCCGGCTGAGTTGATATCATGCCTCGAAATCGTGTTACACGCCATGTTCTTACATGATTATATTCACAACAAACTGATACCAAATATTTTTCAGATAATGTTACCTAAATTTAAAAATTACTGAAATTTACAATTTTATTTATTTAATATTATTAAAAAATATACCTTAGTAACTGGACTCTGATGCACAGTAAATGTTTGAAATAATTGTGGACTATGGCCAACAGTTTCAGGATGTTGAACGATTACGCGTACCGAACCAGATCGTGTTCCATATGCAATTTCTATCCAATTTCCACATAAACCTTACACAAAATTTTTTAATTGTTAAAAGATCAAAAACAGTTTTGATTGAATTTTTCTTAAATGATTGAGTTTTATTTAATCGCCAATCTAAAAATAATTTAGTGTGATTGTTCTTAAATTTGACTAAATTTTTTTCACAGATTTGTCACATTAAAAATGAAATTTCATGATTTTATGATTTTAAGAAGTATAATTTTGTTAATAAAATGAGAAAGAAGGTGAAATTTCATTATTTCTCCTGTTATTCAAGGACTTCTATTCGTGTGACAATTCTGATATATATTATGTGTTTTTCGGTAAATACTTGTTCATATTCACGTAGCATTACCATAATTGATTTATAATTTCAATTATTTAGCTCAAATATAAAAATAGCATGAAACTTGGTACGCATGTAGCTATCGTATATTGTATACTTCAATGTAGGCATAAGAAAAAGGCTAGGTGGTACAAAGTTAAATCATAGGGTACAAAGGAAGCTGATTTGTTCGGAATCTTTAATTCTATATTTGAAGCTGTTAAAGCTAAGAATAAGAATAGCACAAGTGTTTTAATATTAATAAATTTTAAATCGCAGATCTCATCAAAGAATAGCTGACTTAAAAAAATAATAGCGACAGCAAAGCAATGACAAAGAAAATGAATCATGTCGTTCTTCTCAGCATCTGCAATAGCCGTGGTGTACTGACAATCTGAAACCTTCAGCATATTTACCTTCCAAAAAATTTTTCATGGGAGTTACCACTATGTTACGTCTAGATACTTTTCGATAAAGAGAGACTTGCCTCTAGAGACCTTTCAGTCGGAAGTATCTGAACGGCAACATTATCTGTGGTGCTTCAATTCCACTCTCCATTTTAAATTGTCCTTTAAGGTAATGAAACTTTCGGATTTACAGTGCTATATGGTCAGATTTACATTATGATTTTATACCTTAAAAGATAGCTAGACCAAGCTTAGAGATTTTATGGTCGCTTGACTATCGGTGAGGAAGTAAACCCTACAACTGACTTCTCTAGCTTAGATCCATTAGTATAGCATTCTTGGCTGAAAAGTATTACTTTGATCTTGTTCCTAAAGTTGAAAATTTGAAAGGGAAGAATCTTGACTACACGATGTTAATACTTCCAATCCGAGGTGATATTAGATTAATACTAAAAAAAATTTCTTTCCAACTTTCAAATGTCTGTACAATGGTTTTACGAAATATTGATAATGTATACGTTTTATATGCTGGCCTAAATGATCGTAATACTTTCAGTCCGAAATGAGTTTAAATTTCATTCTAATTGTAAAGTACCAGAAATATGGCTCTTCATCAAAAAATTTCTTCCGCATTTTCAAACGTTTATGAAACTTGTCTTCGGAATCAGAGATAACTGATTTTTACTCCCTAAAATAAGCTACTTTATTATATGACAATATATGATCCCACGTCTTTATTGGAATTCTTGCTTGAAAGCTACACTGATTTTATTATTTATTATCAAGTTTCATGCTTTACTTTATTTAAAGAAGGCTTTATTTTTAGCTAATGAACGCGGTCCATTATAATTTAAAACTGACTTCTTTTTAAAAAGCTTTTTTAATGAGAAATTGAATTTTGCGACAGTGTATTTGCAAAAGCTTTTTTTTCAACTAACTGGCGATTAAATTTTTTTTAAATGATAATCAAAAACATGCCAGCACTTGCATATGTGGGTCAAATTCAACGCTTAAATTTAATTGCATAAAATATTTATGTGAAAAGCATTTTATTTTTTTAAATAATTATCTACTAAAATGCAATTGATAATGGCTGATAGTTTTTACGACTTGTATTAAAAATAATAAAAAATGTTGAAAGAAAAATATATATTGAGTTCCATACCTTCCCGTCCCCTTTCAGGTGCTGGCATGAAACAATGAAAATTAATGGATAATATAAATTTTGTGAAATTATGATAATAAAAAATAATTTGATCACATTTAATCAAGAAATTTTTTTAAATCAATTAATACTGTGCCGATTTTTTTAAATATTCAAAAAAATGCTTTACAGTATGTAATTGTTAAATTTCGAGGGTTAGATCAACATAACCCATCCAGCTATCCTATTTTCAATAACAGTTATATATAACTTGCAAAAAAGTGTCTAAAAATCGACAAGAAAACTGCGATTTCTATTGAAGTCGCAATTATTGTGCGCTCATTTTGAAAGTCGGCGTTAAAAACATGGGAAAATATAGTAAAAAATCTTCTTTAAGTAGAACAATGTAAACCGTCTAAAAATTTGTCTTAATATTAAAGCAATATAAGTTTTTGTGAAATTTGTTCAAAGCGATAAGTGATTTCTAAAGTGTAATACATGTTGAAAAGCTCAAACTAATCTAACTAAGCGATTAAAAAATGACATAAAAAATTTTAATAAGTTTTGAATCACTTTACACGATTATTAATTGGCCATATTATGTTCACACAGTATCATATTCAAACACAAACCGAGCTACTGAATAAAATTACCGTTTGTAATTTTTTGTATACTGGTTTCTTTAAGAACTATAAAAAAATTTTACATGAAAAATGTGTCAATTTTTATAAAAAAGTAACTTACTTGTTTTAGGTGTTAAATAAACTGAAATTGCTGTGATTGGATCATTTGACGGATCACGATACAATTCAGTAACTAAAAGATCGTTATCTTTCATACGTAGTGGAAATTTTTGCATATCTGATGGAAATAAATAAAAAAAGTGAAAATTTTCTAAAAATTATTTTTCAAAGATTCAATTTTCTTACCAATATAATAAATAGCTCCATTATTGCAACCCAATAATAAAAATGAACCCGCACTGTCGAATGAGGCGATGGGTACAACATCTTGGATTTGCCAATGTTGTGTCATTGCATGCCAAACACCAATTTTTCCCGTAGGTGATAATGCCACCAATTGACTTCCAATGAAAAATAAATATTCAACACGTACATGTAGATTAAACGTACCTAGCAAAAAGAATTAAGAGCAATAATTGGCAATTTTTAAAAAATTTAAATTCAGTCTATTTTGGGAGATATCAGCGAGAAAACATCTACTTAATTAGATAGAATTTAGAAGTCATTAGAGTGCTTTTATACTTTGATAAATTTTATCTATTTGAGAAGTAATTTCTTCCCGAATCGACCATAGTTCTCAGATTATTTCATTTATAGACTTGCACTACTAGCTCCATGCAAATTACTTGGTTTTTGAGCAAACTTAGAATTAAAATCGTTGAAATTTGGTATATATTTTTCTTCATAAAGGTTTTACGTACCAATATTGGTTCTGGTTCCTTCTTCCGACACACCCCATAAACGTACTTGACTACCACATGACACAGCAACCATTTTGCTAGCTTGTTCTCCAGTACCCGTTGTACTATTAGCTCCCCCACCTAATTTTGCATTTACAGCAACTCGTTCAATACATTGTTCAATATGCGGACTAGTAAAAACTTGTTGCCATCCGGAAGAATCCTTTAACCTAAATTATCAATTAAACATGTTCAAAATAAGTCCGTAAATACGATTTAATGTAAAATATACCTGTAGCACACTACGAAATGAGCATAGGCAACCACAATCCAATTATGATGAGCTTTAATTATTTGCACTCTTAACGGATCTCCCCAGGAAGAAACTAGTGAACAAAATTTTTAATTTATTTTTGACAAACGAATACAATAAAAATGATTTTTGTTTTAGAATTTTATCTGAACGAAATCGTTTTCTGGAGTTTAAAAAAACATATTGAGAAATCTGCTGATGGCGTTGTATCATTGATGACATGTCCTATTTAAAGATGTCTTTTTTAATCAACTAATTGAGTAATTCACATACTCAATTCTTAAAAGGCTAGTTTAAAAAGTAAATAGACATATTAATAACAATTTTGAAAATAATATTTTAGGAATTTGAAATTTAAGTTAGCAAGTCACCTTGGCTTAATTAATTGTCAGATAATTTTATATTTGAGTGGCAGACTTCCCAATTCTCATAAAGTTAATAATTAAAAATAAATGACTATAAAATACCATGAGATCCAAAAACTAAGCCAACATCATTGCGAAAGAACTTATTGAGATCAGCCGAAGAATTTCTTGCATGTCGTAAATCAAGTGATGCAGCTCGTGAATGCCCAGCTATAGCTGGTGGTCGGGCTGTTAAACCTCTTAAATCAGACGAACTTCTTGAAGCCACACCACCATTACAATTTGTCGAAATTCCTATCCGCGATTCGAATGAAGAATTTCGTGAATGCCCAGCTAACAACACAATTTTTTAGTTATATAAAATGAAACAATATGAAAATTTAAAAAAAAAAATTCTGCGTACCATTAACTCCATTTCTTTGGGGTTGAATATAAGCAGTTGGTACACTATGAATTGGAATGGATACGTTTGGATTTGTACTAGATGTACTAGGAATTGCGGCTGGTGATGAAGTATTTACAGTTGGAGCATTATTATCACTAGGTAGACGCACAATCGATCCAGGTCGCATAGAATTATGAACACCCGTTGTTTCAGTTGTACTTGATTGAGCTTGAGGCGGATTTGGTTGATCATGAACAGGAATTACTAATAATTAAAATAGGCGTATTAGAATCAACAAAAATGAGTCAAATTAGCCAGCCAGGCACGATTGAGATTCAAGCAACTTAGCCCTGAAGGAAGATTTTTTTATGAAATACAGTCGAGTCTGGCTTGCTAGTTATTATCATTTCTTACATGGAGGTGGTAAATAACCATAAAATAGTACGTCTCCACATGAAGATTGTGTCATCTCTTCGCATAACATAAGACGTCGTACCAATGGAGCAATACCATAATATTCGGCCTCATGGCGTAACATTCGGAGATCGACATTTTTCAAATCAATATCACGTGTGCGTAAATAATTTAAAATAATTGAGAAAAATTTTGGATCACGATCTATGAATATTGCACCTTTTTCATCACGTAAACTGGATATACGACCACTTAACAGTGCTGTGAAAAATGAATCTGGTATTCCCATTAATGTTTGACGTGACGTGGAAAATCTAAAAACAAATTAAAAATGGATTATGTACAAACAAAATTTGGTTCGGAATAATATCAAAACGCGATTTCGAAAGTCTGGGTAGCAATTTCAATATATATAGTTAATAATTATTTATATAAAGTTATGGTTGACTTAAAAAATTCCTACACTCACTATCAAATTCGAGTTTTTATAGATCAATTGTTTGTACGTGTTTGTAATTTGATGCGTTTTTATTTTATTTTGCACAGTACCGTGAGCTTTATATCGCACAGCTAATACCGTCTACTCAAGAATCTTAAAGAAAACAAGTAAAAACAAACAATTGACTGAGTCAATTGTTGAAATACCATGTATAGATAGTGTTGATTACACTCTTGCATTACACATACATGCGTGTCACACATACATAACTTATATTCCCATGTAATACATACTATACAATTTGCGTCCTCAGGGGTAAACTGTAATGTTTACGAAAAAAATTTTCAAACAGAACTTGTACATTTAAACTTGTTAAAGTTGCTCATTTTGTTCTATCTCTCAAGGTTTACAAGATGGGTCCTTTGGACCCAAGACCCAATTGACCCATGTTGCTCATTTACGAACTCGAGCTCATTTTTTACGTTCTGAGCACGCTATACAAATTTGAACTTGAAATCTCTTTTCGTTTTTGAGTTATCGTGTTGACAGACAGGCGGACAGACAACCGGAAATGGACTAATTAGGTTATTTTATAAACACCTATACCAAAATTTTGTTCGTAGCATCAATATTTTTGAGCGTTACAAACTAGAGGGACTAAACTTAGTATACCTTGATATATATTATGGCATAAAAATGGATTATCGATACATTGGGCAGCGTTGCCAATTCTACCAAATTTGGGTATCTTTAGTTGGCTCAAAGACACTCAAAGTAACTAGATCTGATTAAATCTATCAACTTTTAAACACAATTTTCTGAAAACTACCAACTTTTTAAATCATATCTACCACCTAGCCTGATTTTGAGTTGCTAACGCTAACATGGGGTGCCGATCCTAACTGTGCCTTACGGAGCGCTCAGTTCAGCTATACGCTGTCATTCATATACTTTATACATAAAAAGTTATATTTTGGACTAAATAGGAAGAAAATATTTATTTTATGGCGTATCACTTTTTATTAAGAACACAATAGCTACATATCCTCTGCGTCACAAAAAACACACAGGTTTGCATATAAATGATATATGCTAAAATGTGAGGTTTTTGTGACACAGAGATATGTCAAGTTTTATGGTTTGTTCCAGATGGAACCTAATTTCTAATTAAGGGAAGAACAAATTAATGCAATATAATTTTAAAACATTTTCGGGAATATTCACAATGCTTACTTTAACTTAAGTGAAAACAAATACAAAACTGTTTCCAAGTGACCTATATTCAAAAGCGTAAACACTACATCGAAAAAATGTATTGAAAAAAAACATTTACCTAGTACCACCAACATTTAAGTGAACTATGTCACCTAAATATGATGGATGATAAGACGTCATTTCATAGTTTTTATAATTATACTATTTATTAACGTAATTAAATAAAAATGAATCCTAAATATTTAACAAAAACTACAAAATAGATACAGTTTAACTATAATTAATTATTTTGCCATTTGACATTTAACTGTCACAGTGCTTGCCACATTTCACATTATTGATTATAAACATTGAGTCAATAAAATCCCTAGAATATTTTCTAAACTAAAAAAAAAATTCAAATAATATTCGTTAATCCTTGAGATATATTACATGCGTGTAATAATGCATTAGAAAAATCACCTACAAAATATTTTATTGTGGAATGTTAAAAAGCATTTTGTGTAGATAAGATTATTTATTTTTCGTGACTCCAGTGAACCATTTTACTTGGTAATCTACTTTAAATGTCCTTATTAATATTTGATAAACATGTACAAGATTTTAATCATATTAATATAATAAATGAAAAACGCCTTATGTTGAATTACTGATAAGAAATTATAATTTATCTCTATGTATGATCCATATACCTCCATATCCAAATATAGAAATAGAATAACCTAGGCATCTGAATCAATAAGTCGTTCACCGTAGAGCCTTGAATTCTTAAAAAGCGTCAAAAGCAGTCAATTATCAAGACTTTTTATTGGTTGATGAGACATGACGCGTGTGTTCAACCTGCATTTTAACATGAAAGTAAAGTTTTTGCAGATAGTCAGGCCAACTTTCGAACTAAATAGATAAATCATAATTAATGTTCTTTTTATAACTTATTAGCAACTTTTATCCAGAACATTTTTTCGAAAATGTAATATGGGTACATGACTGCATGTATTCATACTTTCTTGTTTATTACAGAACGTTAATCAAATTTGTACACTGAATTTCCAAAAATTTTCCAGTTCAAAGTACCCGGTCTGTTATCTTCCTATACCTTTCACTAAAAATGGTTCAAACTTTCTACATAGTTTTCGAATTTTCAAGAAAGGATCCTATCAAACACATTTGATAGTTTTAAGATGATTAGGGGGGCGGGGGCAACATTAGTATTTAGGCATTAAAATTAATTTTAGAACAGGTATATTAAAATTAAAATTTGTTATTTTCTTCGTTATCTTCACTTGTTTAAATTTAATTTAAACACACCTTCTCAAACTTGTTTCTGAGGATTAAAAAAAGAACAAAACTTTTGTTTCCCCTAGACAGACGTTTGTAATAAAAATACGTTACTTTCTACTTGAAACGGTTGAGTTAATAATGTAAAAGTATCCAAGATACCCATCTCATTATTCAACAGCAGATGTCATCATATTATTATCATAGGAGGTGAACTATCATTCAAACTGACCAACAAACCCATATATACGTTATTTTAAACATCATTTATTGATACATCCGGTATAATAACCGGATTTCCTTCTAATTAACAGGAGGATAAATGAATTTAAAATGATTTCCCTTTTTTTATTATTACCAACATTAGATACCTGGGTACAATAAAATTAAATTATAAATATGTGGAAAATGAAATACTTTTTTTAAAGAAAAACCGGTTTTATTTTTTAATATGTAGGAGTAAAATAAATAATTTTTTTTTCTAAATTACAATCATTTTCAAGGCATTTTACGATTATTATTAATAATTATAATATTTGAAATAGTTTATACACATTTCTAAAGGTCCTTCCACACGCTTTATATAAGGATGAAGATGAAGGGTACATGTACTTAAAATATTTTAGCAACTTAACCTAAAATCATCAATATTTTCAACAAAGATTTAATCGAAATAATAAAATTAAACAATCCTTAAAATTTTACCAAAAATATTTAAATATCAAGTGTCCAATACTGTTTTTAACGGTGGGATTTTTTAAGTTAAACGATTTATTATTTTTAACATTATCTTATATTGAAAAATAGCTGCGCTAACTCTTCCAACTCTTAGATAAATTGGAATCAGCAAAAATTTTAAAGGATTGAAAAGTTTTCCATCAGTTTATGAAAGGCTTAAAATATTTACTGTTTCAGTAAATATTGTTCTTAAAATGATCATTCATTTATTAAACCATTTGAGAATAATATTGCCAACAACTTTTGTATGAAACTTTTTTTTTTCAAATTTTATATGTTTTAAAAGTTATTAATGGATGGAAACTGTTTTTTTCAAAAAACTCTTCAAACTGAAAAAGTTTCATAAAAAAGTTGTTGAAAAAATTATTCTCAACAATTTTTCTAGTAGGTATTTACTTTTCTCGTAAGATCAATATTTTATGTAGGCAATGGCAACAGCCCTTTTTAAAGTTCGAAGGAACGGGAGATATTTAGATTTATCAATCGCCTTTTTGATAATATTACTGGATTATATTTTCAAAGTAAATGTTTAGAAAATATTGTTTTGTCTTTAATTGACTTCAAAGCAATCTTAACTTTTATCTTGTTTTCTAAGAGTCGACGAGACTTTAGCAATGTTCGAATTAGGTAATTTTTTTTAAATATACAGACTGATTCTAATATGGTGCTGTAATTTGATTTGAATATAAACCAAAATGCATAGAAATAGAAAAAATAAAATTTTCCCACAGCTATTTCTGAAATTTGTAACATATAATAAGATGGTGTAATTATAACACGCATCGACTTTAATATGACACATAAATGTGGGAATATTTAAATATTCGTTTCAATTTCTACACAAACGTATTCATAGCATTTATATAAATAATATCACATCAAAATCGAACATCTAATGTGAATCAACCTTTAAAGATAATTGTATTATCGTCAACTTAAAAAATATTTCAAAAAAATAATAAAATTCCTCGGTGGGGTGATACAGCAAAAAGTGCTAAACAAAGAACAATTTTGTTTTTACACTTTGTTGAAAAGTTGTATAATTGAAAAATTATCGATTATTTTTCAATGTTTCGTTTATTTATTTAGACTTTTACAGACTCTAAATTTTAACGTTTTAATCGAGAAAGTTTTACTTGAAAAAGTCTAAATAAGTTAACGAAACAAAATTATCTAACTTTCCCACAATCCTTGTGTTAAATTTATAAATAGCATGCAATCTTGTTCCAAAATATAAGAGTTGTTTTGTATAATTTTTAAATTTAGAAAATACATATGATTTTAGATCTGATCTTACTTCCCCTAAAGCGTTTAGAAGTAACATTAAATTTAGGAAAAATTTCTTATAAAAATATATACTTTTTCTTTTTTTAAATGAACTTACATAACTATTAAAATAGTACTTGCAAATGAAGGACCCTGTAGAATACTTATGAAAAATGGCTCTCGGTTAAATTTTCTGAAAATTTAGGTAATAGTAGTTCTTGAAGAGTTGAATAAAATCTTTATGGATACAAAGCTCCAAAGCTCTTAATTTTCAAGATATCGTACTTATTGTTAGAGATTTTGAAATATAATAGCTTTAAACTATTCCAAGATATTCCAAGAACTAAAAACTTTTGAGATTTTTGGTCTTTGAAGGATTTTTATAGTTTTCTGCAAATTTTACCAAAAACCGATACTCATTTTTCATAAAAATTCTTTAGGGTTCTTTGAATTAGTTGTAAGCACAGTGGGGTCATAGTTAATTGGGCGTGGCAACTAGAAAAATAGGATCCAAATGGTCCGAGGATCCGTGTCTTACATGGGCTTCTCATGAAAACAAAATTTTCCAAACAAAAAGTTATTGGAGTTATATTAAAATAAAATTGCTTTTATTATTTAAAATAATTAAATTTTTTCTTGGACCCTCGTATAAAATAATGGGGCCTAATAATTTATACTCGTCAGATTCAGATCCGAAACCAAAGGTGGCACAATCTGAAAAACGTAATTGTATAAAGAATAATGTTTTCAAAAAATTGAGAGAGCGCCATATGAACATGGGTCTAGATCATTCTACATTGAATCCCCCTCTGAATGCACAGATAAAACCGTTCAACAGTTTTACATTATCCGTATAAGATTATAAAATTAATCAAAGCCGCCACTGTGTTTAAACTTAAATAAATAAATTTTATCAAAAAAATTGAATTAATAAAATGTCTTATTATCACAGATGATTAACACTGCCATTTTGTAAATTCTTTTGTATAATACTCTCAAATTTAGCAATCAATTGACTGGAAGTAGGAACATCAGACTCATTCAAATCATCACATAATTGGGCAAGTGAAACAGCTGGTCGTAACGATGATGGCGCTGAAACAGTATCACTAGGTAATGAGGAATCCTCACACAAATTGGCATAGGAACGTGCTCCACGTAATTTCGGTGTCGACGGTGGGGAATCCATTGGTGACGATGGATTATCATTATCATCCAAAATAGCTAATAAATTTGGTTGTGATACCGCCAAAGTTTTACGTCGATGTGCACGTAATTCTTTTTCACGATTTTGCATTTCACGCAACTCTTTTTGTATACGCTCTTCCACCGGTACATATCCTTTACGTGTCATTTTCTCCGGTGGGATATTTTGTATTTTAATTGGATCAATAATATAATTTGTTGTGTAATGATCCTTTTTCGGTGCAATCGGTTGTAAAGGTAATCGACCACGAGATTTGATAAATCGTTGCATTAAGCCTCGTTGATCTGGATTTGGTATAAATCGTTTTTGTGGTAAAAATTGATTCGTAAACGCTAGCGAGGATGTTGAGAATGCACGTTGTACGACTCTAGGTGGAGGTGGCGATGGCGATAGCGAACCACCCACACTTAAATCATTCGATTGATTACTTAACGGTGGTGTTAAACTATTTTGAAGTTCATCTCCAGACGATTCACCAGGTGAAAATGATCGTTTATAATTATTATTATTGTGATTTTTAAAAACTGGACTTATGTAACCGTTACGTAATTCTTGTTCACGTTCAACCACTTCATTTATTTCACGTTGAATTCGAAGTAATGGATCTTCAATTTGTGCTTGCATTTTGGATGTAATAAAAGTATATGTTTTCTCACGTATTACAATACACAATTGTTTCACTGGTTTGCACTTCAACAATATTCACTTGAAAATGATATAAAATTTCCACGTTAGCAATAATATTTGTTAGTAATTCCATGAGCCCGCCTTTATAATCCTATTATCTGTATCGATAATCGCATTACCACTATGTTATTTAATCAAAAATTGTTACTTTTTTCAAATTAAAAAAAACCACTCCTAATGCTTGCTTATTGCTTACGACGACGCATACCATACCACATATGTGATAGTTGTGACAGTGTAGAACCCGTTATCTTTTTTATAAATATATAACAACTAAGCAGGTAATTAATAAACAAGCGAGCAACAGCCTGCAGGTGAGCGAACGAATTGAATACTTGCTGAGTACTGTGGCTGTGGCTGCGAACGCAACAACTTACAATACAACTGCAGTATATAAAAATTCAAGTTAAGTTGGTTTTTAGAGTTGATGATGGTTCTGAGTTATTTTATAACAACCGTCGATTAAAAAATACTATTAACGTTTGGCAGGGGCGGATTTTTAATAGTTTTTGTATGCTGATCTAAATTTTTTTTCGAACGTATTAGTAACCATTGTTTGTTGTCTAAAGAAAAAATTAATTTACAAACCGGTTCTCAACATCTGCTGAGAGGTTGATTCCCAACATTGATTTGACTCTAAGTATCTGACGAATCAACTGAAAAAATTGCTTAAGGATACTGTCCTTAGCATACTTAGTCTAAGGGTCTTCACTAAAAAAGGGTCTCCAAATTTTTGGTCAAAGCACTTCCGATGCTTCTGGAACACCGGCTGCTTCAGTGGACCCAGTGGACCCATTCCAAAAATTCTAAGTTCCACAACTCTGGGAACTGACCAGAAGACACACGACCAAAAAAGGACCGCAATAGTAGTAAACACGGCACTGTCCAGAAAACACACGTCCAATTAGGGGGGTATTTGAAAATTGTAGGTATTTTTCAAACTAAGATTATAAAAAAATGAAAAACATTTTTGTGGCCATTTTTTATACCATGTATATATGAAATATACATAGTATATTAAGTTTGTCCAAAGTTTGTAACGCCTAAAAATATTGATGCTATGAAAAAAATTTTGGTATAGGTGTTCATAGAATCACCTAATTAGTCCATTTCCGGTTTTCTGTCCGTGTGTCTGTCAACACGATAACCCAAAAACGAAAAGAGATGTCTAGATGAAATTTTTATAGCGTACCCAGGACGTAAAAAGTGAGGTCGAGTTCGTAAATGAGCAACATAGGTCAATTGGGTCTTAACTTAACCTATGGGTCCGTAGGACCCATCTTGTAAACCGTTGGAGATAGAACAAAAGTTTAAATGAAAAAAATTTTCCTTATAAAAAAATAAACAACTTTTGTTTGAAAGATTTTTTTGGAACCCGATGTTTTGCAATTTTCTTAAGGGTACCCCTTAAAAATTTTGGTTTCGGAATTTGGTGAATTAAATTTTGATCAAAAATACAAAAATTGAATTAATTTAACGATTGGGTGATTATTGTATTTTTTGGGTCAAAATTAGTCGAGAAATTAATTTTCTTAATTGATGTACCTCTTTAAAAAAAAAGATAAAATTAAAAAGAAAAGTTTCAGATATATATTTAATTTTTTAATATATTTTTATGTAGGCAAGGACGTTAAAATTATAAAACCGCCACTGTTACTGACCAACGTATGGTGTTTACAAACCATCTTATGGTTTCTAGGACAGATAAAAAGAGATTTGCTCTTCTCCGGATTTTAAATAATTTTTATTTTTAGGTAATTACATCAAAACCCTTAATTACTTTTAAAAATACATAAAAAATAAAATAACTTAATTATAAAATTTAAAGATAAACATAATTATATCAAAAAGTAAATATTCTTACTTATTGTTGAAATAATAAGTTTTATGATTTTAGATAATAAATAATATATTTTTGCAGAATTATGTTTTAGGGTTCCGTTGGGTGATAGTTACAAGAATTATTATTAAAATAATTAAAAATTTTTGAAATTATTAAAACGGCCTTGATATAATAATGTACATATTTATCAAAATTTTTCAAAATAATTGTAGTTGACGGAAAACTAGGTATTCATTTTTGACCTCTATACACAGTCTACAAGAACAACGTACGCAGAGAAAAGAGCAAAGAAAGCCCCTCCCCCTCCTGACAGTGCCGTATTTGATCACTGAACATATTAACTTAAAAATTAATAAAATTAATAAAGATTGAAAACTTTAGTTTTTATAAAAACTAAATTATGAAACACCAGCAATTACCCGCCAGCTTCGCTGGGCAACAAATATTACCAAACTATAGCCTTCGCCTCTCTTGCCTTTACTTATTTCCTCTCCATAGGACCATAACATTAGCAATATAGACAATGGCAACTTTAAAGGCACCATAAATCCTTCAATCCTCTTGACTACCTCAATTAGACGCCTTTAGGTGTCCTACTCTGGTGTATAAACTGTAATACTGTGAAGTTTTATCAGAACTCGTCCAATAGTTTTTGTGTAAAGGCGTAATAAACATCCGTTTCATACAACCTCACAAATTTTCACGATTTTAATAAAAATTTAATAGAGCTTACAAGCTCTATATAGTTCATACTCAATATCAATTGACCCAAAATAATTGGACTTATCAAATAATAACGTTTAGTGCCTCATGCTTTTACCTATAGCCACGGCAGGCGAATGAGCAAAAAATGCATTTTCTACTTTAACTATTTTTTAAATTTATCGATTCTCTTTTTGCTATCTACATTTTGAAAAATACTTTGTTTTGAATCTTTAATTTCATGAAATTCAACTAACGCAAAATTCATTGTCGCTCAAGCATTACGAGAAATCAAACGCACATGCATTTTACTTTAGTTGAATGTCTAGAAGTAAATTGTTTTATGTGCCATGTATAATGTATATAGAGGTCTTGTGAATGTTTCAACATCAAGCTTTTTAAACTTAAAGTATTTAGTATTTGTTTGATAAGGTATCAAATTAAATTAATTATAATTTTCTTATTCACCATTATAATAAAAATGTAGAATTTGTAGCAATTAATATTGTGAAGTTAATTCATACATCATTTCTAAAATTTTATGGAATCAACTTTATTTATGTATTTTTAAACGGATCTTACGCTTAAACATTAAAAAACATCTCTCAAATTATGCTAACCTTCTTCGTTTCAGAAAATTATGGTACTCGATTGTTATTTTGACCTTTTTAAAAAATGACTTTGCTATTTAAAGCCAAAGTACGAGAGCTTACTCCTATTGGCGGATTTAAGTGGGGGATTTAAGGAAAAAGACCCAGTGGGAAAAATATATTAATGAAGTCGTTTTTTTAATCTTCGTTAATGCACTTGCTGCCCTTTCATAAAAATTTTTATTGCCCCCCTCCCCTTTTTTTTGTTAGTCTTCGTTAATGAACTTATGGTGTACTATTTCGAGAGCTCAGTAGTCAACTGCTCTTTGTGTTAAAACTGCTCTGTGTTAAAACATTGCCATGACTATGAAACGTAAAGATAAGTTAAAAAATTTTATTTGGTTATTCGGAGCGATTACAAGAACCTCCCTATACTGGAATGTTAGCAATAAATCAAAAACATAATTGAGTATTATCATATAATGGCTACGTTCCGATATACTACACTGCGAGCACTGCTCAGTGCTCTTATTGGAGAAAAAATCGTTCTGATATAGACTACCAGTGTACTAACAGTGACGTCAAGATCACTGCCATTTTTGTACTGCAAGCACTGGCGTTTTATAGGTAAGGTACTCTCATAAACGGCTTCGCAGTACACTGAATAAATGTCATATCTTACAGTCGTCTCAGTGTATATCGGAACATACAATATTATACAGAATGTTCGATTTGCATCTAGGCATATAAATATCACGAGTATGACAGAGTACATGCGTTAAGCAATGCATCTAAGTATGAGGTATTATAAGTGTTATATGAAATTGCAAAAGTGACTTTTATCGTGGCTTATCTGTTGTAGTTCATCTATTCATAACTAAGAAACTCCCACTCTCCAAGTGTCTTACAACTAGCTCAACGCATATCGAAACTTCAACACATGTGTATAATACCTCTCACTTAGATGTATTGCTTAACGCATGTATTTTGTCATACTCGTGATATTTATATGCCTAGATGTAAATCGAACATTCTGTATATCCCAGATGAAGCCAGAGCAATATAATAAAAAATAAAAATATTCAATTACATTAAGCAGACTTAATAGGATTATTAAATATTTTATACGTACTGCTACTGCCTACACTAATTCTAATCGCTTGCAGGATATATTTTAGCCACTAATAATCCTTATTAGTGACTTTAATACCAAAATTTATTGTCATTCAGAAAAATCGTTCAAAATAAATTTATCAACAAATCAATTAAATATAAATATAATTGAGAATCTTTTGAAGTGCCTATCACCGCATACAATCTATCCGGCACCTTTGGAACTGTAAGTACTCTGAACTCTGTTTATGCTCATATAAAATGGAATATGCAAAAATACTTATTTAATAAGTTATTTTTGGTTGTTGATGAAAACAAAAATCCTTGAAGTATAGTGTGAAACAGTATATAATTAGTCGCAGAAACGAAGCACTGAAGTTTGAAAATTTGAACAGCAAGCCGGATTTGAATGCGCTTTCTGCATTTGAGTCGTTAGAGCGTCAGTAAATTTTTGACCTAAATTGGTTTATAAGAAATTAAAAATATACAATTTGCATAAATAATATGCATTTTATAATTGCATTTTAAATTTACCGTGGTAAATATACAAAATTCACATTTCGGTTAATGTTGATGAAAATGATTCCAAACTTATTTTTCTTGGGATTTGGGGGTCGCTGAACACGAATATCGAGATAGAATTGATCACCAAGGTACCTGGTGCCCAGAGTGACGGTATTTCCGTCAGTATTATCAGTCCAAGCTCGTTACTCAGGGGTTTTTGGGGTCACTAACCAAGAATACTGCGACAGAATCTCGGGTAGATAGGTATCCGGGATACCCAGGGTATTGGAGATACTTTAAGCGCCAAGTACTTCGGTGATCAATTCTGTCGCCATATTTATGTTCAGCGACTCCAAAAACTCCCGAGTTACAAGTTTGAAATCATTTTCATCACTATTAACCGAATTGTGAATTTAGTATATTTACGGCCAATTTTAAATGCAATTATAAATATTATTTATGCAAATTGGATGTTTTAATAATTTCTAATAGATCAATTTATTAGTATGACCCAAATGAATTTGAAAAGTATGACCCAAATTTAGTAGGTTTACATACTTTGGTTATAAAAATTTGATAAAATTTAGATAATTGAGCAAAATTAAATTTTTCTGGTTTCTGATGACGTCATAAAGTTAATAAATTCGATTTTTTTGATAATACAGACAAATTTGATCCTATCGAATTGTAGTTTTTTTTGAAACCCACTAATTTTGGGTCCTTCTTTTCAGCCGCGATGCCAGTTTTTCGCCAGCTATCACTTATATGTTCAATTCCGGGACCAGGACTCCACATTCTTGAAACCTATTAGAGCTAGGTTAATTTTGGTCACAAATTTGAAAAGAATGGCCCAAATTTAGTAGGATTACATACTTGGTTTATCAAAATTGCCAATATGGTACGTTTTGACACCTTTTAATGAACAGCTATTAATATATAATTAATACATATATACAATTTTGTTTGTATTACTCTGTATTATTTACTTTATTTATTATCAACAAAATTTCGATTTTGGAGGTTAATCAGTTCCATGCAAAATACCCCAGTCATTTAGGAGAGTAATGAGTTCCTTGTTTTGCTCGGAAACGTAGTGAGAAATCAATACTTAAATTTGATACTCTTTCATTTGAATAAATTTAAAAAGTTTATCAATTAAATTTACAGACTCTTTAAGGTAAAATAACACGATTATGGCGATTCTCCCCCATTTTGTCTTTACTCTTATGTTAAATACTATCAGTATACGAATTTTTCATCAATATCGTTAGAGGCGATCCCGATATATATAAGGCGTAACCTAAATATTTGTCACCGGCGCTATGTACCCTCGTTACGGCCCGCTTATCATTGTGGAGAAAAGACATAAACCCCGTAAATTGATATACATATGGGAGAGGGTTTTTTCGACATGAAATAATCGATCAAGTGGACAGATAGGTACCGATGGGCATACCTTGCTTTCAAAATTGAAATAAAGTGAAGGAGCTTGTATTCGGCATAATTGCATCGGAAAATATGCATTTATAGCTTGCCGGGCTATAACTCTTTTTTCCAATAGTTAATTTCACACTTCAGGTCTTCCGGGATAAAAAAAATCTCTCTAAATAACTTTTTTTCTAAAAAATTAGAGGTTTTTTCCCATAATTAAAACCAGATAGCTTGGTCGATATTTACTTTCATATAAATAGTCAATAATAAATATTTAACTTATTCATGGTTTATTATAATATTAATATACATTACATATTACGTAATATCTTGTTGACTTATTTTTTTTCAAAATCGAGGACATTTATTAATAAAATACCCGTTTTATGTAAATCAGTAAACAATATTTTTTATTAAAAATAAAAAGCGCGCCATATGTTCTAATTAATCTACTTTACATTTCAAAAACGAAGACATATTTTAAATGTGTACAATATAGATATAATTATTATGTAGTTTGATGACCCTGATTTTCATAAATGAATTTTACTTTAATTAAATTTGTAAGCATTCATCATGACCTTTTAACATTTGCAAGGCTATGACCTAGACCAAGTTCAATAACCGTAATTAATAATTGATGATCAGACAATGATAGCGAAATGAAATGAAATAGAAATAACAATTAACCTTTTAATTTAAAGAGGGGATTAATTCTTGTACTAAACTACAACTCCTAGATGTCTATAGTAAGCACAACTGCATAACTGAGTCGACCTTTTTACCTCTAATAGTAATATACTCATTTAATTTTCTTTTAAAAATTAATGATTCCGCAAAGGGCATGAATTATTACAGTCCTCGCACCCACGACCAAAAAACTTACTACATCACTACTCATTTCGCTCAACGATTCAATTAAACCGAAACCGACCGAGAGTCTGGCGACTCGAGTCGAGAAGTGAAAAGATCTTTTCACTTCTCCTCACCGTTTTTGAGATACGGGTTTTAAAAAAAATGAGATACTTACGCAAAGTTTCAAAACAAATATCTGATCGAAACACACGCAATAATCGTTAGTTTCGACAGTATTAAATTTCCATCAAAATTAGGTTTTTTTTTTTTTTTTAATCGCTTGTATCTCAAAAATAAATTTTAGGAAAAAATGACAAGAGACAAAAAAACCTTCGAATATCCCAAAATATAAGGTCCCTGTTTTCTCAAATTTCATGATTTTTTATTAGACTTAGCTTGGGCGAACTTCTAAGCGCTCATAAAAACATTTTGCGGTGGGTCTCATAAAAATTCATATTGTCGTTCCATAGAATTACCTTTTCCCCTTTTTCCGGCTTTATTTCTTACTTACTTTATTTTCGTGTTGGTTTGTTTGGTTGGTGTAAAAATGTTTTTAATGCTCAAAAATGGCAAATAAAAACAAGTCACGGTCAGATTCGCCTGATTCATTATCTATTCCTACACAACACCTAGTAAGATAAAGTTAATTGTTTGTTTTCACTTGTATTTTTGTTTAACCTTAATTACTTTGGCTTTATCTTACTAGGTGTTGTGTATAGGAATAGATAATGAATCAGGCGAATCTGACCGTGACTTGTTTTTATTTGCCATTTTTGAGCATTAAAAACATTTTTACACCAACCAAACAAACCAACACGAAAATAACGATAAATTTCAGGATGCTAAGATCTACATAAAATCGCAATATGTTAGCAAATTTCAATGAAACCAAATCCCCATAAGAATTGTGCAGGGTCCTTTAGTGATATATACACATGCAAAAATAATTGACAAACTAAAAAAAAATTTTAAGTCACGAGAAGAATATCCAATTTATAAAACCAAATATACTAATATTTAGTTAGCTAATTATTGTCAGTTAAACGGTGCGCTCATATATACCCTAATGACCTTTGTCTTGTACACAAATAGTCGATGAATGGTAATTACCCCGACTACGGCGAAGGTTATGTGTTTAACAGATATGTATGAATGTATGTTATTGTTCATCTGCTCTTTCATAACTTCTAAACTACTTGTCTACTTATCATAATTTGACAAATGAGGTATCGTTGAAAGCTTCTTGATCGTAATTTATTACGACAGTAAATAAATTAGAAATAAAATACTGTTAAATTTATATTTGCGTTCTTTGTAATTATTCAACTTTTAAGTTCAAAATTACTATATTTCTCCATCAAATTACATTAGCTATTATAATAAATCTATAGTTAAATTTTTATAGTTAAATAATAAAATAATAGTTCCTAGCCTAAACTTTATCTAGAATACATCATTTTATAATTAAAAATACATCGAAAAATATGTATAAGCATTTTACACCGTTTTTAAATAGAAAAGTTAATAAAAAAAATTGAAATCATAACTGTACGTAATTGGGATGGATAAGCCATCATTGCAATTACGCCTTAAATAAATAAATGAAACTTAAAGAAAATATATACAATTTAGAATTTGTAATTATTCACAATAATATAAGTAAATCAAAGTAACGCAGAGAAAGCCCCTAAGTAAATTAGGTAAAATAAAAAAAGTTCAAAACTAAAACCCTAACTATTACAAAATCAGGCTCTAAAAAGTATGAAACAAGAAAATATTTTCATCTGAAATTGTTATTATAAGTAAAATTGTCATCACAGCCGGGGCACCGTTATCTGGAAAACTTTTTAATCTTAGAAGACTCCTGATGGTACTGGCGATTTTACTTAAAATAACAATTTCAGGTGAGAATTGTTTCATGTACTTTTTAAAGGGTGATTTTGTAGCAGCCGAGGTTTTAGTTTTGGAACTTTATTTTATTTTTATAACGGTTAATAATTGTTAAATTATAGAAAATACATAAGCATATTGAAAATAGCAAAATTCTTAAAATTATAGGTAATTCATTCTGCATAGGCTAGTCTCACGGTCAAAATCAAAGTCAAAATCGAGAGCTTTTCGAAAAAAAATACGGATTGCTGAAAGTAATTTTCTAAGGGGTAATTTTGTGCGCTCATCACGAATTTTTGGGTCATTTTGCTCCCCATATTATATATCACAGTCAGTTTATTTAGCAAAAATTTAACGTGTAAATAAGATCATGTAATAAAAGAAACGTAAAAAATTGCAAAAAAGTTTTATTTAATGATTTGTTTAAAAACATATTCATTTTTATAAGTTATGGGATTATCTTTGATACTGCAACTCTTCGAGCATGTATAAACATCTAAAGTTCCAAAATCCACAGAATCTTCTTTTAATTCATATAAAATTTGAGGAACAATTTGAAATTCGAATTGTCTTTCGCTATTACAATACTCGCATCGTGGAATTTCTGGAAGTTGGGCATCTGATATCCTTAGGGGAACACCATTTCTTTCATATCTAGAAGAAAAAATATAGAAATATATTAATACAAATGCTTAAGTATATTCTACATCGGGCATTTATTTTACACATCAAAATGTTTAATTTTATATTTCCAAATATCTTACATTTTTCCCAAAATTAACAGACTCGAAAAATTTTGATATGTTCATAATTTTGATTTGATTGTTGAGGCAAATGATTATCCATAATAATTTTCCCCTCATTGTTCTTTTTTTTACAAGTAAAATCTATTTACCGCTCTGCATTAAAATAATCGTACCTACCTTATAATTTGATCTGGGTAATGCACTATTCGCTTTTTAAATTTTTCAAAAACTTTATCCTCTTCTATACCTTTAGCACATTCTAACAGCTCTTCATCTTTAACATCACTTAGTGTACCTGCTTTGCCATCTTTTACTAATTGTTCATATTCAGCTAATTTTTCTTCTTCAGTTTTCTCTTCATTTTCATCTGGAATCTCTTCAGTTTCCATTACAATCTCAAGTTCTTTAAATAAAACCTCATCTGAAGCTAATGTTGAATTGTATTTACTTAAAGTAGTACATTCTTGTTTATGTTGCTTTTTCCAATCAATAGCTTGGTGTGCTTTCGAACAGTAAGAAATAGCTTTACATTTAGCGCATTTTAAAGGACCTGATCCACCGCAAACTGAACATAACTGTATTAAATCATCGATTTTAAAATTATCTTCATTTATATCAGGTGGATCAGATGGATAAAATTGATTTAAATGTGCTAACTGACTTCGAAATATTTTTACATCTTGATTAGTACATGATTTATTCTTACAGATAAATACAAAAATCGTTCGATGGAAGGCATCATCGTTAGTTTCAATTGGTGCATAAATTTGTGCAAAAAATATCGTTGGATTGTTACAATCAGAGCACGCAATTTGGTCTGGAGTTGGAATATCCGATAAAGCTAACCATGATGGTTTTCCGCCTACTTTACTTGGAAAAAATCTACTATGTGAACACTTTTCGTCTGTGAAATCTTCAGGAAAACCAAGTTCTACATTTGATTGTATTTTTAAATTTGCCATAGCAAAAAAATTGTATAAATATATGTTTTTAAGGTTAGGAAATTTTTTTTAAGTTTACACATGAGTTTGCATGTGTTCAATTAAACGGCGCCACCTAATGGCATGTTTAATGATTAAAAAAAGACATGAGTTCATTGTTGTCAAATAAAAAATTCAGAGAAACGCCACTCTGTGATAACTGATTCCCATTTGTTTATTTTTTCAGGAAAATCTCGCGGATTTCGTTTTTTATCCAGTCAAATTACCCTTTGAAGGTTACAAAAATTCCCATAGAGCTAAAAATTGGTATGAATGTTCAGAATACTATTATAAATAAATTGTGAAAAGTCCCCATCAACTCCCCTTGTGCAAAAAATTTTATTGAGGGGGGAAGTTTGCAAAAATAGTTTTTTCGCGTTTTTCAGCAAAACGGTGAGTTTAACAGCAAAAATAGTTAATAAATATAGTTAAAATTTATAATAGTATTCTGAACATTCATACCAATTTTTAGCTCTATGGGAATTTTTGTAACCTTACTTATATTTTATGGACTAATTTGACTGGATAATTTCAGTAAATTTTGATAAAAAAAAAAAGTGAAAACAAACAATTGACTGAGGCTCTGAGAATTACCTGAGGATTAATCTTTTGCCATATGATCTAGAAGGAACGAACTCTAGGAAATAAACTGAGTTGGATAGGTTGTTAATCTGAAAAAATTAAATAATGCCCCATTTACTGAACTAATTCAGTATTGATTTAGTGTAATTTAATCTTGGTACAAGTTTTATTACAAAATTTACAACAAAAAAAAATACATCAATTTTTTATTCTAAATAACGACAAAGTGGATACTTTTTATCACACTCATCTCCGTGATCCGCAACTTCATCAACTGTAGGCATTGTGGCAAACATAGGAGCAGATCCTTTTAATTTGGATTTGTGATCAATTGAATTTGATATAGTTTTTTGCATACCCCAAATAAACGGTGAACTTTTACATATTAATAATTGTACACATAATAATTCTTCATCGGAGGTTTTATCTTGAATATATTCAATTAATTTATCTGGTAAATTTTTATCTTTAGCAGTGTCTAATAGCGTTTTAATTTTTTTATTGTTTGTAAACCAATCGATTGGTAAATCGGTATTAAAATTTCTTTCGTACGTAACTTTCTGTTGCGGTTTTAACTTGAATGATTTACTTATCTAAAACAAAATTAATATTATAAAGGTAAAAATTGATTAAGTAAGTTTTTTGGAAGATATTATCCCACTGTGATATTTAAACTGCATAAAATAACTGAATTCATAATTTGTAGTTTCAAAGTTCGATTTGTTTTTGCTTCTTCCAAAAAAATTTGCAATTAACGTTAAAATTTTTTATTAAATTGTTTATTAAAAAAAAAATTAATTTACATACCATTTGGGCTAAAAGTATAAATCCGTTAATAACAATAGCCCCCAATTTTCCTGAATCCAATCCCAATAGTCTAAAAAAACCAGAAAATAAATTTTGATTCTGTTCATCCGCATTGTCACCTTTTTTTGATTTTGCTCCACCTCCAAATGTTTCTGACACTAATTGTGCAACGCCTGTAGCTCGATCGAGACCTAACATTTTTGATGCTAATTGTAGGCTAGATTTTATTTTACCCATAACACCACTTGGTTGATCTGTATTTTCAGAACATATTATCGAACTAATTGCGATTAATAATATGATAATTTTTAATAATTTCATTGTTTTCCGTTTTACGTTAATTTGCCTTCTTTACTTTATGTAAGATTGTTTTACAAATGTTTGATGTTAAATCTTTGTTTGGATGTTGGTTCGGGTCAATGCAATTTTAAAGAAGTACTTGAAGTACTTCATAGTAAGCTGTAATATTATTTACAGAGACGTAGCATAAAAATTAAAAATATTTTTGATCTAATTATATTATTAATTTATCACACGAATATATAAACAGAAATTTAAATTCATAAGCAAAAAATTAAAAAAAGTTAGCGAGAAAAGTTAGGACTAAACTTAGTATACCTTGATATATTTCATATATACTTAGTATAATGAGTGGAAACAATTAAGATTCGAAATTCCCACTCCTGGCAATCAAATACATTTTTATGCCTTTCTTTTGATTTTAATTCATGCTATGTAGCGTGGTGCTCTGAAATTCAATCCAGCCGCTGGATTAAATTAAAGAAGTTGATTGATTAATATTACCATAGTAACTAAAGTTGGTCGACTAGCTGAATTGAATTTTTAACCTCTGAACTAAAAAAGGGGTACTGCCTACCTGTGGCATCGTAGCGCCTAGACGGATGAACCGATTTTGATTTTTTTTTCGTTTGAAAGGTAATTTGATGGAGAGTTTTCTTAGCTATGTTTCAAGTACTAGTTTAGGGTTCCGTACCCGAAAATTTTGTCGGCTGTTTTTTAAATTTCACTTGTCTCTTGTAGAACACATGCTTAACATTATGTCGATTATGCCACTTCGTAATGGCATCATGATATCATTAATAAACGAACGCAGACCTTATATTTTGTTTTTTTTTCTCGTTTCCACCTCTTCAAGAATTGTCATTGGAGGCTAAATTAAATGACTAAAAATGTTACTTTTGGAAGTAAAAGACTTTAAAATTTGATTTTTTTCCAAAGATCTGTTGAAAACTCATGAATTTTCATTTATACATAGGTACGACTTTTACGACTAAGATATAAAAATGTAATTCCTTCGGATTTCATATTATCAATGAAGAAGCAAACCAAGCCGAAAGCACGATGTTGAAGAAAAAAGTATCGAATATCTATTTCTAAAATTCATAAACACGGGACTGATTTGAACTGAAATTATTTTAATAAAATCTTAAATATTTTGTCATATATGATGGTGACACTGGTTGATTGCCCAAGTGTAAAAGCATTAGATTTGAATAATTACATATGAGAAAATACTTCCTAAGTCAAGTTTATCTAAATACATTATTTTTTTGAATGCGATATTCAAAGTTAACGCTCGTCACATTAACATAACAGTACCTGCTCAGTTTAATTCAAAATGTTCCAATGAAAATATAAATCAAATATTTTACGATGATAGCAATATCTTTAATACTTTTATGTCTTTTTTCGATAGTACAAGCGTTAATCGATAATACAAGTGATATATTTAATAACGATATTATGGACTTAGTTTATGTGAAAAGTTTGAGTGAATTACCATTAGAAAAATTATTAAAAGTTAAAAATTCATTTAATAATTTTGAAGAAGATAACTTAATCGAACAAACTGCTTTTAGTACTGTATCCACACCAGAAAATGGCTCACATCCCGAAGCTTTAGCTTTACAGGCAAGTAACCGTGAAGCTGATTACGGTGGGCATGAACAAAATTACTATCATCACGACCATAAATATGTTTACGATAAGAAAAAGGATAAAGGTTTGTCGCATATTTTTCAAATAGCGGTTACAGCTTTAGCATTTCTGGCATTCGGTGGTTATTTGCTGTGTTTAATTGTACAGGCAGTTAAATCAAAAACACAAATGAACGCAGCTCAAATGGCGGCTACACAAACACAGACAATTATACGGCGTCGTCGAAGAAGAAAACCAATTCGACTACGTCCTTTACGACGTCCGAAACGTGATACATATTTTGATGATGAAGATTTATGGGAAAACGCAAATTATGAGGATTTATATTATGCTTTAACAACGTTTTCAGAAGGTTATGCACAGTATCATCAGAAATTTTTATGATTTTGATGTGTGTTTTTTTGAACGCGACAAGATGTGCTCTTAGTTTAAGATACGATTTTATAAAATAATATTTTCCGAGTTCATTAGAAATATTTATTTCCCACGAACAAGTGCATTTTGCTATTCAAATTATACCTTAAAATTATAATTTTTAAGAATAATAAAAAATTTTAAAGATTTTTTTGTTTTTCTTTGATTTTTCCCAATAAAAAAAATTTGTAATAATGTAATTTACACAAAAAAAGTGATGCAGCTCACGAATCCTGTTTTTACTCGAGTGATTCGAGTATATTTGTCAAACTCGAACTCCAGTGAAAACGAATTTGACTCGAGTAAGTTCACACTTAAGTTACCAAGTCAACTCGGTGTGACCGATTTTATTTGGTAACACAAACAGATAATATTTGACTAACTTTTAAAAAAAAATTATTTCATATTTATTTTATTAATAATAAATATTGCTAATTGAATGAATCAGTATTTAAAAATGGGTAAATCCACAATTTTTAATATATGAATTCCTAGTCCTACCAAAGTAAGAATATTGTGAAGTGTTTTACATCCTTAATCATATGTTCTTGTCCGGCGCCTTTTTCTTACAAAAAAATAACAATTATAAACATAATATATGTCTATGGTTAAAAAGCTTATACAGTAGAATCTCGATAAGTTAAAGTCCAAGGGAAACAAAATATTTTAAGTTATAGAGGTTTTAAGTTATCAAGTGTCTATGTTAGGTAAAGGTTAATATAGAGGTATGTACATGTTTCTATGTACCCTAGTTAATATAGAGGTATGTACATGTTTCTATGTAGTTACTGAGGGCCTATACAGAGATTATTTATTTAAGTTATAGAGGTTGCGTCTTTTAAGTTATAGAGGTTTTGGGCTCTGATGGGAAGGGAACATAGTATTTTTTGAAGTAACAGAGGTTTTTATGTTACCGAGGTTTAAGTTATCGAGATTCTACTGTATTACAACGTGTGAGACAAAGACACTGGACTGCAGGGAAGGACAAGCGTACATGATTATGTAATGCCATAAAGGTCTTTTAATCTATATTTTACCCATAAGTCTGTGATTTGTTTTCTATTTAAAAAAGAAAACATTTACACGGTAAGAAAATTGAATTTGTTTTAAATAGCCCTTGGCTAATTGTTAAATACGTTTTTACTTGTAAATTTATTAAGATTTTTTGATAACTAGGTTTCCATTTAATAATGGCTACAATTTAATAGCATTACTTTTCATTTTTTAGGTTAGGAATTCAAATATGTTTAATAAAATTTTATTAAGAAAACATTTAAGACACAGCGTTTCTTTGTTTACTTATTCAACTGTTCCATTAAAAGGTATTTAAAAAAATGGTTCAATTAGCTTTTAAGATCAATAATTTATTGATATCAATTTTAAAAGTATTAGTAGAATTTAGTGAAAATATGAATCCTTAATTCACTAAATATCAAATGTAGAGTGATTACCTCCACCAAAAACTCTTAACAGATATCTCTGCCTTTTGCTACTATTATACAAACATATGAACATTCCTTAAAGGACGTATTAAGTCCCTAATGGGCTTAAGTGGAGCTCCGAAAAAGGGAAAAAGTAAAGCAATATTTTAAATTGCAAACTTAGTTATTTCGCATAAAAATATTTAGAGATCGACTACAAAGTAAATATGTTTTCACAGTCACTTTCTACTTGATTCATTCGATCTCAAAAGAATTAAGAGATTTGAATCCAGATTGGCTCACGTTAGCTGAAACAGGTACAAGAACTGCGACTTCTGTTTGGGTTTTCGTGGACTTTAAATATTGTTTTGAGTAAATTTTAAACTTTATGCTGATTACAAAATTCACTCATTTTAATAAGATTGACTTTTAATATTGAGATATTTTAGTTTTAAATGAATTTAGACGTAGACTAAATTGGGAATTTTTTTTTCAAACTAATTCTAATATATACCGAATCATTTTAGCGGAATTAAACTCGAATTTTTTAACAAGGTGGTATTCTCAGATGATATAGAAAAAAAACATATACCCGCAAATTATAGACCTAAAATAAATGAAGTTAATTTGAATTTTTTTCTTGCTCAAATTTCCTTCAACCCGTCTTTAAAACATACTTTTGAATTGTTTTCAAATTTTTGTAGTTCGGCAACAAGAAAGAATATTAAAAGAATTTATTGAAAATAAATCATACGTAGATTCAAAAAATTGGAAGTTATTAAAAGAAAATATTCTAAATTCTGGCCACACAATAACTAATGTTAATTTTGATGCAACAGTTATTGGATTTTGCATTCAAGATAAACGACTAGATATTGCAAAAACATATTTTGAATATTTAAAAACTGAAAAAATTCAGTTAAATAATGCGTTTATTAGCAAACTTTTACGATTATATTATGTATGCTATAACGAGGCAGCTATTTCAAAAGAAATTGAAATAGAAATTATTAATTTGTAAGATAATTTTCTAATATTTCGAAAAAATCATTTTGATTATTTGAAATTTATTTTTAGATGTTCCTTATTTGAAAAAAAATTCGATTTACTCGATGCATTTTCATCAGAAAATGCCATTTTGGGTTTATCGTTAACTAGTAATTGGAAACAGTGTTTGGAGCATTTGAATAACATCAAGTTAACTGGTATTGCACCAAATGCCTTGGTTTACAGTACAATTATTGCGGCTGCATTTATTAACAATGATTTAGATGTAGCATGGGAGCTATTAAGGGAAATGATAGGTAATCAAGAGCTTAAAACATTTTTATTTTCCTATAAATATGTATGTAAGGTGTTTATTTCGATTTTTATCCCTTTAAAAACAAATTCGAGGGCTCATGTATTTAAATGTGGGTCTCAAAAAGACACACCGAATGAATTAGCTTTCTCGGCAATTTTTTTTCTTTATAGTTTACCCCATCGTAGTATTATAAATAAACATTAATTATATAACCAAAAGACTTCACGTTTAAAATTGTATGCAAACTGACTGGTGAACAAACATAACTAATAAATAAATTGAGTTAATGTTGACAAGCAAACAAAAATAAAAATTCGATCAGTTAAAAAAATTACATTCTATGCCTGGAGCTCGTGTAGCCAAAAATTGATAAGGTCCCTGGTATGAATTCAAGAGACCCGGACTCGTGCCCTGCTAGTGTATTTTTTTTAATTATCTTTCATTTCTATTATGGTTTTTCATCTTTTACGGTTTAGATGCAGTGATTTTTTATTTATTATTATTATACCATGCATATATGTAATATGCAAGGTATACTAAGTTTAGTCTCAAGTTTGTAACGCTTAAAAATATTGATGCTATGAACAAAATTTTGGTATAGGTGTTTATAAAATCACCTAATTTGTCCATTTTCGGTTGTCTGTCCGTCTGTCTGTTAACACGATACCTCAAAAACAAAAAATATATCACGCTGAAATTCTTACAGCGTACTCAGGACGTAAAAAGTGAGGCCGAGTTCGTAAATGAGCAAGATATGTCAATTGAGTCTTGGGTCCGTAGGACCCATTTTGTAAACCGTTAGAGATAGAACAAAAGTTTAAATGTTAAAAATATTCCATATAAAAAGATAACCAACTTTTGTTTGAAACATTTTTTCGTAAACATCACTGTTTACCCGTGAGGGAGCAAATTAGGCGTAAATTGTATAGTATGTATTATATGGGAATATCAGCTACGTATATGTGACATGTATGCATGTGTAATGTGATAGAGTAATTAACACTATCTATGCATGGTCTTTCAACAATTAACTCAGTCAATTGTTTGTTTTAACTTGTTATTATTATTTTTAGACAATGACCGGGAACCAACATCCAGAATGTATTATGGATTACTAAAATTTTGTGAAAATAATGTATCAAAATCTGTTGAAATATTGGACAACTTATTTCAAATACTCAGCAACAGTGATATTAAACCTCCAAAAGAATATATCGATAAACTTATAGGTCTTAAAAAGCAATTTAAGCTGTCCGGAAAACTGACAAAAATTACAAAAATGTAAAATTATCTCTTCAAATTTAATTAATATATTGTTAATAATGTGTTTTAAAAATTTGTTTTTAAGGGGGAAATGTTATTCATGCGGCAATTCTCTTTCATCAATGACTTTATCGCAAGACGAATTTAATTTACTCCGCACAAGTTTTTACACAAATGTTATGGTTGGTAAAAATGTTTATACTAAAACTACACCGAAAGAATTAGAGAATTTTCAAAAATTCTTTACAACAGTAGAACCGTTTAATATTGTTATCGATGGTCTAAATGTAGCATACTCTGCGGGTATTAAGCATACACCCGAAACATATTGCCGTTTGGTGAGTGAAAATTTATTATATCATTTCGCTAGATACATTATGGTTACATTTTCAGATAGCGGGTGTAATAAAATATTTTACTGATCAACAAAATCGTGTACTAGTACTTGGAAGAGCTCACATGAGCAAATGGAAAAATATTCATATGTCGCAAATATTAAAAACTTCGACGTTATATTTAGTACAAAATCTGTACGTATTATTTAGATTATTTTTAGCAGATAAAATTCGGTTTTATCCAATAAGTATGAGCGAGTTCAGAACCGAAATAGAGCTGAAAACGTCCCAGAGCAAAATAAAAGTTGAGTGTCCCATCTAAAAATCACTCATTATAATAATAATGCGGAAATGCAAAGTAAAAATAACAGTATTTTGTGGATAAAAAATTTTTTTTACATTTTATACTAACTTGTAGAAACTATAATACCTCTCTTTGAGGTTGCTAACACTGTTCGCGACGAGAATATAGTTAACAATCGAGGAATAAGTTAAAAAAGGAATATATAATACATGGAGGTGCTAAATTTACAGAGAGAGCTCTTAAAAAGCTCCTTGGGCAGTAGGTGCGTTTTCTGTTGAACATCACCTATGGTTTCGCTTATCTATTGGTTGAATAATGATTTGAAAAAATTTATTTAGTATAAAATCAGTAGAACTTAACTCACATCAGTTTTCAATCAATAAGCAAAGCGATGCCATAGGTGTTGTTCAGCAGAATACAGCTCTCTCGCATAAAATTTAGCACCCGTTATACATTTTCTGTGGTAAGAAAAAGATAAATAATAGATGGGGGTGCTAAATACAGAAAGAACTCTAAAATGAATGGTATCGCTTTTCTTATTGATTGAAAACTGATGCGAGTGAAGTTAATTTTATACTAAATATATTTCATCTAGATCTCAAGACGATCCATTTTTATTGTATGCAGCTATGCATAATGGGCCCAAAACAGGTTTCGTTAGTAGAGATTTAATGCGTGGGCATTCATATCGATTAAAAGATCCAAATTTAAAAATGTTATTCCGACGATGGCAGAATAATGTTCAACATCAATTGATTTATTTGGATAATCAAGGGAATGCTCGCGTTAAGGTAAAATTTTTTTTTGTAATTTACGATAATATTTTAATATTGATTTATTATTTTTTTAGCATCCATTACCGTATGTGCCCATAGCTCAAAAACAAGAAACATACTGGCATATACCGTTTGAGATAAATATTGAAAATAAATCGAAGAATATCTCTTCCAAAGTGAATTCAATTCAATGGGCATGTTTTAAGATGCCTTCCTGACGTAACATATAAATACTAATAATTAATTTTTGTAATATTACATTGTTTTTTATAATTAAATCGTTTATTAACTAAATTTAATGATATTCTATTTTACCTTTTGAGTTAAAGCAAACATATCTACTTTATTGTGAAATAATCAAGTTGATTTTTTTAACCGACTTCAACCGATTTGGATGATTCTTTTTTTAGTGACAAATTAGTTAGTGTATTCAGATTCACTAAAAATCACAAAATAAAAAAAAAACTTAACAAAAAGACAGCCGACTTCAAAAGAAAAACTTCTCCAAAACAAATTAATATGCACTAAAAAGTAAAAAAATAACGATAATATAATGTAGTTACAATTATTGTTATTTTTGGAGTCGGTGTCAGCGAAGGTAACAACTCTGACAGACTAGTTTGCTACATTAGCTTGGCTGACACCGACTCCAAAAATAACAATAATTTTAACTACATTATATTATAAATTATTTTTTTACTTTTTACTGCATATTAATTTGTTTTGGAAAAGTTTTCCTATTGAAATCGGTTTTTTTATTGATTTTTGAAAATGAATAAGTTTGTTTTTAAGGCTCTTGTCTTTCTGCAATAAAAGAAATTTGGTTTATATGCACGATAAGAAATATCATAGTGAACTTCGTGATCGATGGCGTTCCCAAAATATTTATCTCTGCGATAGATAATGCATCATGCTTAGTTTATAGTACACCCATGTCGAAAAAAATGAGACACTTTAATATGAATTAGCATATTATATGAGTGTCGCTTTTTTTTAACATGACTACACATTATATAAAAGAATTTCAAAAGTACTATAAGGTTGGTACTTCTGATAACCTTGAAATTGACAATTAATTGACGTGTAAAGTGTCAAACTTTGTACTATTTACATTTCAAATACGAAATATAACCTAACTGATTATTCCTTTGTAAATTATTTGTAAACTTTTGTATATACAAATAAGTTCAATCATAAATGTTGTGATTTATTTTTTTAAAACACTTTGTAGATTTAATTAGTATTGAAAATATATAGAAAAATAGAATGTTAATTCAAAATGTGTTGCAGTAATTGGTTTTTATTTTGTAAAAATTGGAAATTATGGATACGTCCATTTGTCGTTATTCTTTATGTCTTAATTATATTAACATTTATACCTGCATTAATTGTACATGAACTACAGGATGGTATTAAAAAAAAGGATTTAGGTCCATTAGTTGGTGGTGGCTTTGTGTTACTTGCATTACCAATATCATGTTGGCAAATAATGCAACATGTTGTTCATTATACACAGCCCCATCTACAAAAACATATTATTAGGTAAATATTTATATAAATTTATTATTTAAAATTTTCAAAACAAAAAAAGAATTGCATTTAACAAGGTTAAAATATACTTCGAAGTGTCTATTGGCACCATTTACTGTTAGCCACGGATACCCGGACTTATATCCACGAACTTTCATTAACTGATCCACGGGTTGGCCATGCCTTCAATGGGGTTGAGTTGGTACGGATCTGTTTTTTGGCTTCTTGGTTAATCCTATGATTGCGTTCATTTACTGATCCACGGGCGTTAATTTTTCGAATTTTACAGGTCTTTATTTACATAGGTCCGTAGATGGTGTCAGTAGGAGATTATATTGAATATACTTTGCTCTATTGAGATGTGAAAGATTTACAGAAAGTATCAAAATAGTATGAAATCTTAATTAATAATTTAACTTGGATAAACTGTAAAATAAAACTGATGTAATATGGCAACATACGATTTATGTTTTTGTATCCCCGTTATACGAGCATATCCAGAGATCTAGTTCCTCTAATTTTGCATATCCAAGTCCCTTCAGAATTTTATCTAAAAATTGAGACCAAATAATTTAGATTACAATTCTGAAACGTATTTTAATTTATCTAACTCAATCTTGAGACAACTACGATAACACTTTTTAAGCTCTTTGTTCAAAAAGTCCAAGTCAAGTTATTAGTTTGTCTAAATGGATAGCCAGTGAATTTACAAACCCAATAGATACCAAAGTCCATGTCAAAAGGTCAAGATAAGTCAATAGTTAGTTATAAAATAAAATTTGATGTATTTAATCCCTTGAAGGCCGCATTTAAATATATGCATAAGATTATGAACAATATATAAATTAAAATTTCATAATTTTTTTCAGAATATTATGGATGGTACCAATTTATGCATTAAATGCAGTAAGTAATTTTTGAATTTATACAGGGTTAATACATTTTGCAAAAATAACGCCATCTTTTTTCATCCTTGTTAAAAAAATACAATACTTGTAGACTTGTAATTTTGCTTTCATTATCTACCAGGACCCATTTAACACATGAGCTCCAATATACTCTAAGACTCAAAGTATTATCACGGAAATTGTTATTCAAGACTGTGTGTAAAAAGAAAACAAGTTCAATGTTTACCGTGACGCACCGCGTGTGTCACGCAATTTTGGTTAAAAGTCATATACTTTAGAAAACTTAATTTTTCGCTCTAATTTAATGTGCCTTCTATAACCATTTTAAAATGAGCTCCGATAAAGCCCAAAAAGACTAGGGATAACAATGCTACAAGCCTGCAAATATTGTGCCTTTTTAACGAATCAAAAAGTGGCTTTTTTTTCGAAGTGTATATTTAAAATAGGATGTGACGAGTGTTATACCTGAATTCTTTTACAAAATTTACTTAATTCTGACTCATTAGTTTGTTTTATGAACAGTTCTTCTCTTAATCTCACTAAATCGGAAAAAACTGCCATTCCCTTCCGCTCAATACCTAAACATGCATTATCTTTGACGTTCGAGTTATCGAGGTTCCACTTATAGTATTATAATACTAATATGGTATTTCACTCCCAACAAAAAATATATTTTCTGAATGAATCGAAAATTCAGTTATTCCGAAACATGGTATTCAACCCAATCAAAATTTTTGTTAAATATCTTTATTGAGTGTGTAGTAGCATTTCTCTAACCCATCGTTACTGAACCAGCTGACGTTCAAGAGGTTTCATAACTATGTAATAATAGTGAAAGTGAAATGACTAACTGAAATCCGTCAGTGGCTCCCGGACTATATGATTAATAAATGAATACTTAAATAATTGTTTTTTTATTTTTTTTATTTCAGTGGCTAGGATTAATATATACAAAACAGTCGATTTACATGAATAGTATACGTGAATGTTATGAAGCATATGTGATTTATAATTTTATGAAGTATTTGTTAAATTATTTAAATAATGAATATGATTTAGAAGCAAGTTTAGAAACTAAACCTCAGGTTAATCACTTTTTTCCATTTTGTTTTTTAGCACCATGGGAAATGGGAAGGTAAACTTATTTTTTGTATGATATATTGAACGTTTCATTTAAATTAACAAAACCTGTGTCTTCTAATTTCTTGAATGGTTTGCTAACAATGTATTTTTAACACTTTCTAAATATCGGTTAGGATATACGTTAAATTAATTTAAATGAAACACGATATTTATTACCAAATAGTGTGCTGCGATACAATGTAATTTAAAAACAGGTGTGTGTACATATTATATACGCGTTTGTGAAGTTCTACCTCGGTAATAATAAATATAATAATTTATAAATAATGTAAACAAATAGTACGTGCAGTTAATCTGACATCTATCCATCGTTGTCTATTGCGAATTACATTTTGTTTATCGGATGCTTCATGATGTTGTAACTAACTTTAGCATGTAGTTTTCGCGTCGCTCTGTGCGCGCGCGTCATAAAAAAGTACATTATTTAAAAACTTGTATTTGAGAAATGATACTTCGGAGAAATTTTTCAATTGTTATCTCAGAAACTTACGTTTAATCAAATGTTTTGGTATCCTTGGCTTATTTAAGGTAATTAGGTTCCAGAAATATATAAATCCAGCTCATTTGACGATTAAGTATTTTTTATATGATTTCTAAGTGGTATCTCATAAACTACCAGACTTAACTTTAAATGAACCCGATTTTTGTTTTTGTTGGGTGAATAAACCGGAGTAAGTAAACACAATATTCAGTGTCAAACAGGCAACGAAACAAACTAAAAAGTAGGAACATGAAAAGTATAAAATTATGTTAAAAAAATCCTTATGAAAAGTTTATATTGCCTTACCCAAATAATCCGCACTTGCTTTTAATCGATTTTATATTACATTAAAACAGCACTTATTTTCAAACACCTTCAAAATATAAAATATGTATATTGAGTTGTGTCCCCTTTTTAAATTTCAGAGAATTTGTACAAATGTGTAAACATGGAATTTTACAATATACCGTATTCCGCCCAGTGACAACTATTATTTCAGTGTAAGTTAGAATTGAAATTCATTAATCACATACAATTGCGAACAAATTATATATAATTTTTGATTTCTTCCCCGCAGAATTTGTGAATTATGTGGTGTTTATGGAGAGGGAAATTTTAGTGGTACTGTTGCATTTCCATACATAGTTGCCATTAATAATTTATCACAATTTGTAGCTATGTACTGTCTAGTACTTTTCTATCGTGCCAATAGAGTTGAACTACGTCCAATGAAACCTATTGGTAAATTTTTATGTATAAAGGCTGTTGTATTTTTTTCGTTTTTGTAAGTAAATTATGTAATATTATTAAAATTATTTTTAAGGGGGTCCTTCCGCCGCCAATTTTAATTTAAAAAAATATTAGATTACAAGGAAAAATAGCTTAAGTCTTTATCTATCGTATAGTGAAGTTTCGATTATACTTTGCCGTGTAAATTTTTGTGATAAATTTTTTTAAAAATTGTTAACATTTGTTGACAGCCTTTCGAGAAAGTAAGATCCTACAAACTTTTCTTCTATTATACTACCAGTTATCGATTAGATGGAGTGAAAAAGTTTAGCAGGAAAAAATTTTCTTAAAGCAGCAAGGAATTTATTTAGATTTAAGACAATATTTTCATGCTATACTTTAATTTTTAAGAAGTTAAATACTTATTTTATTGAATTAAGGAGGTCATTTCGGCGCCAATGTTAATTTTAAAAAAATGTACAATTTACTTCCAGCCAGTGAAAGGACTATTTTAACAGACGAGTCATTTATAGACTTTATTTAGTCTCGCAATCTATTGGAAACAAAATCATAGTTGAAAGAAGGTTTACGACAAGTTTATTGACAATCTTGTAGACGAGTCAGATCAGATTGTAAGATCAGAGAAAAAAATTTAAATTTCTCAATTAATTTTAAAATAACACCTTTGTGCTCGGGAAGTAGGTGGTTATGTGGATATTTTAAAGACAGGTTAGCTATGGAGAAAAATCAGAATTGGCTTTATTCATACAAGCTCTGGGTATACAAACTAAAATTGTATGCATTCCTACGCAACGCATAGTCAGATTGCACAGATGTTCACGCGTGCTCAAATTGCAAAACTGAAAGTTATCTAAAACTAAAAATTTAAGTATGGAATTTTTTTGTCTAATGTCTGATCTATGTTTATTATAGAGTTGCACTAAGGATTATTAAGACTTTTTGTGGCGTATTATATTTCTAGAAAATTACTTGTATTCTGTTTTTTGCAGCCAAGGTGTTCTTATTCAAATGGGAGTCTATTTTGATATAATTTCCGTCGCATTTAATACTGACAATGAAAGCGGAGTTCGGGAAATTGCCACTAGGCTACAGGTAAAAATACATTTGCAACCTCGTGATACATTCAGAGGTTTCCTCATTAAATATGAGACAGTATTTTAACTAAATATTGATATTATTCTAGAACGCCATAAACAAAATGGCGTTTTATAAATAGATTATACTTATTTATTGATTTTAGTCCAAGTTCAAGTCCTTTATATATTATATGATTTAACAAGCATTTTTACTATTTTTTGTTTCAAAACTGAAAGTTTGAAAGTTTTCCAAAAGTGACTTACATTTCGCTAAATGTCGACATTTCGATTGCAATACAAATATCGTCATTAGCTAAAATTATTATTCATACAACCATTCTATAACGAGTATCGTGCTACTTATTCATTATTTGAATAAATACGTCTCAACTCGAAATCAAGAATTTCTATTATTACAAAGTAAATGTTTTAATCCGATTTCCATTTGTTATAAATTGATAAACATGTACTATACCTTTGAAATAAATGGAAATCGGTCAAGAACTTAATTTTTTAAACATTATTTTTCATTAATGCAGTTATCATATTATTTTCAACTCATACTGTATATTTATACTGTGAATATAGTATCGTTGTTAAAATGAACCGAATTAATTAAAAAAATTTTTTCCTATAGGATTTTCTTCTGTGTATTGAAATGTTTTTCGCTGCAATTGCACATCATTATAGTTTTTCATATAAAGCATTTATAAATGAATTAGCTCCACAACAACCGTGTATTCGATCGTTTTTAGCAATGTGGGATGTCTCCGATGTCGGTGGTGATATTCAAGAGTATTTAGAAGTTGTTGGTATGTTAACAAACTCACTAGCTCTTACAGGAATAAAATTAAGCTAACTTAATTAACATTTTTACCCTCAGAAGCATTTATTTCTGAAAGAAAATGCATGCTACATCTTTCGTTTTTTATACCCCTCTTCATCGCACCTTTTTGTGTTTTTATCCGCATCTCTACTACTTAACAACCAAGTAACGTTGAGTTTAATACAGTTTTTAAAAGTTGATAATAAAAAAATTCTTAATATTTTAAACGTTTTCGGTTGTACACCCTGATAAATTATGCTCTTGTGCGGCTTATTAAAATTAGCATTAATTCAATGATTCAATGTGTGTTATAAATTTTTTAGGTAGTTCATTAAGTCGTCGAATACGTGGTCGCAGTATGTATTCATTAGCAAAAGGTAGTGAAATATCTGAGAATGCTCGATTAGTTGGCTCAGCACCTGAACGTATAGGTGTTCTGTATGAGGGTTCACAACGATATAATTCATCAGATGGTACAGATACTTACAAAGATGGCAGTGGCGGTATGAGTAGTGAATCTGGTACTTATGGTTCACTCAGAAGTTCAACCAATCAAAATGATTTAACACCTACGGTACAAATATCTGGATCATTTAAATATGAAGATGATCATAAAATGGTTTAAGGGTACTTATTTTTTATTTAAAATTTATGGATTGTTTATAAGATATTACATTTTTCTGGGTGATGGGGCATCATATATGAAAGATAAAATCTAAGGCGTTAGTCCTTATAAACGCCGAGATGTCATTCAATCTATGGAACAAATTAAGCTTAGAAGTTACCAAAGTTTTAGATTTTTGTTTGTTTTAAAGTTATGATGCGATCTATGAATATCTTTATCTAGAAAGAGTGCCTTTCTAATAAATATGTAATAACGGTAAGAGGAGTAAATAAACTTCGATAATTGTGCAATTTGAGGAGGTAGGTCCTTGGAGAAGATTGTTGAATATTTATTTGACAATTCATCTTGAGAAGAATCTAATAGCGTATTTGTTATCACACCTTTTTGGTTAAAATAATAAAACTTGCCATTAACTAGACAATTAAATTAAAAAACAACTGTATTTGGACATTAAACAAAAAAATTCACTAAAACATAACTTTTCAAAGCATTTCAACGCTTCTGTGTTTTGGCACTTCCAAAGAGATTTAGAAGAAAAAAATATATATGTATATAAATAATTAATAAAAAATTATTTTATGTTCAGAGCAAATAGAATACAGAGTAAGGTAAAGATAAGCGATTAAGTGAAGGATCTATGATTAATTATTTGCCAGTGTTCAGTAACTTCAAGATTTAATTTAGCGGTTATAAAAGATTATAAAATCATGTAGATAAATATTTAAATTTATATATAATTATTTTAATAAATTTACGTAAATAAAAATCGAAATTGACATTTTAGCTAATTTTTATGTCTCGAAAATATTATGTCGGAATAAAATAGGCGATAGAAGTATTAATTTAATATCTTATAAACGATTATTTAGAAAACAATTTATTCTTGATATTAATAACATTAAAAATGAAAGTATGGTTTAAAACTGTGCTAAATTAGGTATATATGTATTATATTAATATTTTTTTTTCAATAAATTGCCTCCAATTTATATTGATATTTATTTGTTAATATTATTGAAAAATATCAATAAAGTTTATAATAAATTATACATTCGAATAGCTCTAGAGTTCATGAAAAATTCCATTAAGAGTTTTTTTTTTAAGATTTATTGAATATCATTACAAGTTTTTAGTCCAAGTTATTTTTAATATTAACGAATCAAATATTTTGTTAAGACGGTATATTTTAATTGCAGTATTCCATCCGTTAGATTATGAAATAATATATCTCAACGATATTCTATTTTATTTTTAGTTCGTTTAAGATAAATTGGCATGTTTTCTGACGAAAGTAAACTTACCATGGGCTTTTAGACTATTAAATTACTAACATTGAAAATAATAAATAAAAATTGATTTCTTCTTAACGACTGTAAAGTGGAGCTTGGAATCATTCAGTTATGGCTTAAAAGCGACATTAAACTCTTTTTTTAATACTTGCCATAACTGTTTGCTAACCATTTAATATTATGCCACAATGTTACTTGCAAATTTTTGTGTAGGCAGCTCGATTCTATTCTATAAATATACTAAAATAATTGTGCCAAGATTGTTTCTCCCTTATATGGAATAAAGCTCCAAGCCGCGTTTCCCGTTTCTACCTTTTATCCATTCCTTACTCGAAATTATAAATTCGTAAGTGTAGCTTTATAATCTGCGACTTAGTAGGCTTTATGGAAAAGCGCAATAGTAGACTCTAAATAAGTGCACAGAAGTATATGACGCAATGAAACTTCTTGGCTACGCTTTTCTACTATTCCATTTCTATCAAATATTTGATAAATAATTTAATTTTTGTGTTACAATATTTTAATTAATTATAAACTTTCCGAATTAATATTAATTAAAAGGGAGATGATTGTTGTTATTAAGTTTTTCATTTTTTAAAGAAATAGCTTTAGAAGATAAATTTTTTGACTAAATAAGTGCCATATTATCTTTATTGAATAATTATTAGTATTTTTTAACCTAGGTTATTTAAAAAAAACTATATACCTTCTTTTTTATAGATCAATTTTTATTGAAATAAATTTTTTAAACTTAATTTGGGGATTGGCAATATAAAGTGAAAAAATGATGTGCAATTTTGTTTCAGGGTATTCATTTTAAATACTAAAAATTACTAATTAATTAAATTATTAGATAGGTTTTTCAATTATAGTCTCGTATAGAAATTGTGTGGCTTAATTATGCTTAGTCGAATTTTTTCCTATATCAATTTTCGAAATTTTTGAATTGCATGGATATGCCTAAAACTGGTGAATATTGGCTTTTTTGTTATTTTAGCAGGAAGATAATTGAATAACGAATACAAAAATGAATATTCCCGACACTTGATTTTCTAAATATTGCAGAAAATCGTTATTTTCAGATTGCCAACCGACAGAAATTTCATTTTATCAAGTGACGGATAAATTGATTTTTGTATTTGTTGTATTTGTTTATTCAATTTCCTGTTAGAATAAGGCTACACTTCCGTGTATTTTCGTAGAAGATGTTAGACGAGATAAATACATCAATTTCTAGGGATATATTTATCAATGACAATGTATGTTGTCGAACGCGCACATTATTATAATGCGTTGATTAAAATGTATCAATTAAATTAGAAAAAAATTTTTGTTAAACGCTTAGATGTAAGCCATCGTGCTTCAGTATTAAAAAAGATCAATATTTTGTAATTTCATTGTATTACACTGTTGTTCTATTTTAAATTATAACCCATGCTCGTTTATTAAGCCCTCGGACACGATCCTTATGATTTGATTTTTGTTTTTGTATTACAGTGAGATACCCAAGTAGCGAAAATGTCTTACCAGAACCTTATTTTGAACTGAAAATCAATTTATTAGTCAAAATAGCTTTAATTTGATACAATGATTTCCTTACCATTGGTAAATCATTCGAATTCTTTAGAAAATTTAGCATCGTATATTAATTGATGAAACAGTTGCCACGTTGAAATAGATTCAAGGTTATTTTGAATGTATATGCATTATGTCCCACAAATCCTTGACTAGTTTTTAAAAAGGTCTTCTTTTCTAAGGTTTTATCAGATACAGAAAACCGTTTCAAGTAAAATTTATTCGTAGCAAAGATGGGCAACTCATAGGCACCTTGGATTGGACCTTGAATTTGAATTTTTGTATCTCTTACCTGCAAAAAAATAGAGAATACCTAGAACCAACGTTCAAGTTCAAAATCCAATTCTAGGTGCCTATGAAATGCTCCCTTTTAATAAAAATTTTGCTTTAATCATTTTTCTGTATCTGACCGAGAGGAAAAGCCTTATTAAAGGGAAGTTAAAGACTTCTAGGACATACTGTATGTTAATTAATAATAATAATACTAATTTAGATTTGTGTCCAAAGGTACTATTTAAAAAGTATAAAGCAATAAAGTGATTTATGAAAAATTTATTATTATAATTAAAATAATTAACAAAATAAATATTAAGTATAGTTTATAAATATTTTTTATAATATATATTAATATTTTTAGCGCAACACTGTCTTTATTTATATGGATGTTATTCGAAATAAATGCGAAAAAATTTACTAATTTATCCGTCGAATAATATTCTTATTCCGAAAATATTATGACAAAAAAATTATAATGAGACGATATTTGGAATTGGTACGAAAAAAACCTTTATCATTAGTCGATAGATGACGAAACTGTTATACAATTTTGAAAAACGCTTTATTTTTTACATTAAATACACTATATAAAGAATTGTACTTTTTTCACGAAAATTTTGAGGGAACAAACGCGATTCTTAATTATCATGGGGTGAATTCATTTTCGAGCACTAACCAGAAGAAGCCATTTTCACATAAAACAAAAGTTTATAATTTGAGCAGTTTGCTACTTCGATTCCCGCGCTCGTAAAGTTAGTTTATATGGAAAAATTTTGCAATGACCGTATTAAATTTTTTTCCACAGGGTTTTGATATATCAGATTTAGAAAAGAATTTCTATATAAAACAAAATTTTATAATTTGAGCAGGTTGTTGCTTCGACGGTTTAAGTGCAATGCTTTTTTTAAAAGTGAAAAGTTTATTATTTTATTAAATTAAAATGATGTACATTTTACTAAAGATTTACATGATACCCACTTGTGCCGACCCAGCGCTCTATTGTCTGTTAAAAATACCTTTTTTAAACTGAAAAAGCCGACTTTGAGAACCAAGGATCAATATATAATTGGTTTCGAAGTCTTTAAATTATAAAGTTGTAAATTAAAAATATTAATTTTTTACCGGATTATCTTGTACTTTGATAACAAGATTACAACAAAAGATGTTTTTTTTTTTTTAAATTGTTAAGTTTTTCGCATGTATTTAGAAACAAATCCTGATATATGTTTGCACATACAATAATATTATAATAATAGTAAGTAATATTAATAATATTTAATATATGTTTACAAAATACAAACTTTTTTTACACTCTTAAATGTTTTAATTGATTATTGTAAAACTTAATAACTTTTTCTATTAAATAAAATATTAAAAAATCACAAATTAATTGTATGTTCTGTTCTAAAATCAAAAAATTAAAATGTAGTTTGGAAAGTTTTTTACTTTTCCTGCAGTGTAAACTCTTAAACGATTTAGAAATCCATTCGCATATTACGAAATTTTATTGTTATTTACACTTACAAAGATACTTGTAAGTGTAGTAAAATAGCATTCACGTGTAATTACTTTTTGTTAGAGAGTCAAACTCTCCGAGTTTTTCAAATCGTATAAATAAAAAAGTAACTAAAAATTATGTTGAAAAGAAAAGAAAAATTCTTAAATGAAACACAAAAGACAAGAAGTTGATTTTTATAAATGCACGTTTTAAAATTTTGATTCATTCGCCAGCTTTTAAAATACAAGGTTAGTGGGTTTCTTTCATACCGTAAACCCGATAATAGTTGAAAAGTACGCGCCATGTTCGGCATTCCTTTCTTAGAGTTGGAGGAACAATTTTGTAGCGATTTTAAAATAAATGTTCAAATGTTACTTAGAACGCATAAAAAAGGAACTTTAAATATAAGATTGACGGTTAAATTCATACTCACGCTTAGTGATCAAGCAATTCTGCAAAGAGCAGCATTTACTTTCCAAATACTCATATTTTTTTCCAATTAGAAACAAAAACAAAACAATTTTATTTAAATTTATACAGAACATAACAAGATACTGAAATCCAAAATCAACATTTGAAATACTGTTAGTGTTTTAGAAATCAAACGAGATTAAAAATTTTTTAATTCAGTATCCTACTGAAACTTAAAATTATTTGTACATTTAAATATATCGATTTTATTTCTCTATAATAAATAGGTAAGTTGCAATATGTACATTTAGACCGTGAAATATGACAGATTACGGTGCCTTATTTTCTTGATTTTGTCTTAGAGGAGACTAGAAAGTATATAAAAAAATTAGTTTTTTGTGGTCTTACAAAAAATTCACCCCACTTTCATACTTTTGATTGACAGAAACTTCTTATCAGCGAAAAGAGAAAAGACACTTGCTATACTTGTGCCAATTGTTTACGATGCTAGGTCTTTTCATAGAATTTATTCAATGAATATAAAACGAATTTTCTCTGATTTTAGTCAACATTGAAATACTTTTCAGAATCCTCCGAGGCAAAAGTGAGAAAATGAGATATCCTTATTTGTCACCATTTTACGGCCTAATAATAGAACAATTGAAATTGAGATCAAATCATTCAGAAAAATGTTACTGCTTCAGACACAATATGTCGAATGTTTCTTCTTTGTTCAATACTCGACCTAAATTATGGTTCCTAGTTTCTTTACAGCGTGTTCGATAGATTTCTGAGAAGTAATCGATATGTAAAATTTATTTTTTTATTGGATATATGACTTATTTTATTACCAAAAATATAATACGTAAAATAATGCGTTATCTCTGTTGGTATTTTTTTAAACAAATTTTTAAGGCAAAAATCTTATTATCGCACAACAATATTTTACAGTCTTTTTATTTACGCTAAATATTTAAAGCTTTCAATTATAGTTTTTATAAAAATATTGAGCTGATTAAAATTGGATTAGAAGGTACTGACTGAAATATTGATCCACAACATGTGAGCAAATCGGGCTTGTTAGAAAATTTTCTATTCATAATTTTCAAGAGGTTCGATTCTGTAACTTTGGTGTAACTTAAAAATCGTCAACTAAAATACATAAAAATCGTAAAATAGGCCATCTTATTGTCTTTAGTGGAAAGACAATTTAATTTTATTAAAGTATGATTTCGAGTATGAGAGTCGCGATAATTCGAATAAAGTCTCGAAATTCAACTTACAATTTAACTCTATAAGTCACTATTAAACGGCACTTCATCCAAAAAAGTCATTTTTTGTCTTCAGTGGTTTGTGGAATCATTAACATTTCTTCATAATTGATGCCGATCAAGATTAATGTGAAAGAACATTTGTTTCAACAAAATGGTGTAATCGTGTAATTTAACACCATTACATTTTTTTAATGTGAAAGATAATTGGAGTGAAAGATTTGGAAACGAAAAATCACTTGTGTTAGTAATTTAATAAAGCGTATATCGCTCAATTGATTCCATATTTTCTGACTCATAATTTTTCGTGTATAATAAATTATTATCATTTCGAGAATCGCCTGAAGTTATCATATTCCTCAAAATTTAGTTTTCAGAATCGACTCAGAGATGATAGTGTTGTATGAAAAGTAAGCTTTAATTTTAATTTTTTTTTTTTAATTTAGAGAAATTATTTCGGTTTTAGCCTGTACTTATTGTAAAAAAGAACCAAATTAAGATTGTGCCATAAATTTTGATTGCTTCCAAATGGTATAGCGTACTCCTTTGGTTAATTATTTTTATTCATAAATTTGTATTTTTTATAATTTATATTCAATATCCTCCATACTTGTTTACACATAAACTTAAAATAAAACATTCTTATTTTGGAAAGGGAAGCACCTTAGGTTAAAAGGTAAAAATAGTACCTTAATATTGTAATAAATTCGTTAAAATTAACCTTAGAAGAATTTTAATGTATTTAATATTCAAGAATTTGTTAATACTTGAAACAGTTAATACTCGACAGTAAAAGTTAAGCCAAAATTTTAAAACGTTTTACAAAAAAGTTCATAAAACACGTCCTATTGATATTTGGAATATTTTAAAATTATTAAGATTATCTTGCGATTAACATTACGTCTATCAACAGGAATAGTTTTACTGTGGTTAAATATATTGAGCTTGGTTAGATTATTATTATCAGTGATTATTATTATTGAAAAAAGTACTTAAATTTAGTTTTATATTGAGAAAAATTCCGTTTGATTTTCTTAGCTTTTAACTTTTGTTAATATTGAAAATAAACTTTTATAGCGTAAATTTTGTATGAAAATTCGGTATCAAACACAACCGTTGATTAAAATTTAAAACTGAATTTGCTAAACATTTCATTGTATTTTCATTAATGTAAATTAATTCTTTATAGCATGGATTTTTTTTTACAATAGAAATAAGAATTGAAACATGCTTAATTGTAAAGGCACCACCGCTAAGCTAATATTTCATGGGCATCCTGACATTGAACTAAAAAACTATGAATTATTTGTATCATAATAAAAACGTCAATTATAATCGAGATTTTGAAGGTAAATAAAAATTGTGTGCAAGAGTAAATAAGTAAATAAAACATAAATAATAAATAAGATAATGTTTAAATAAACAAAAATAAAATTCGATGAGTTGAAAAAATTAACACTCAGTGCCTAGAGCTCGAATGGCCGAATTGGATAAGGCGCTTGGCATGACTCCAATAAGTCCGGATTCGACTCCTGGTCCGAGTGTATTTTTTCCAATCCTCTTTAATTAAAAAATTTAATTCGTTATATACGTTTTCATGTATTCGGCGTTTACTAGGTGAATGATACAAAATGATCAAGCAATACTGTCCATCTAACGCCAAATATTCTGATAAAAAATATAAAATACTCGAAACGTGATAATTTGATAAAAGAAACATGATATGTTAGTATAATGTAATAATAAATAAATTAACGAACTAATATTGGAGATCAATATATCTGCAAATAAAGGCATATATCCGATTACAACCCTTCTGCTTTGGTCATTTACGAAGAAAAGAATTGAAATTTTAAGTATGAAGGTACATTGTCAATTCGATTTTATCTATCTTTATTATTACAAAAAATGCCCATGAAAATTTTATCATTCTAACCATAAAATAATTTTATATCACATTTTAATTAAAGCCCCTCATATTCGAAGAAGAAATAAAATTAATTTCCGCTCTTTAATCAATTTTGTTTTTTCTACAATTGAAAAGGACTTTCTTCATCGTCATTGGTTACCTTTGCTACATATTTTAAAAATAATTCCATTGAATGTATGGTCGCGTACGTAGCGTTTCGTTCCATTGAATCCCATAACGTTGCCATCAAAATGTTAAAGAATAATGTAAATGATAAAAATAATTCAATAAACACTATCAATACTTTAAATTGATATGGTACATTAATATTAGCTATTGTTAATAATAATATTACGCATATTAATGCAAATATGTAAAAGAATATTTTTCTACGATGTAAATTTTGTAATGATTGTTTACATACTTCAAGACCTTCTTTTAATGTCATCATTAATGGCGAATTCGAATCTGTTTCATCGGTATCACCTGTAAACCAATTACTTTTATACTTTTTATTAATTAATAACAACATTTTGTTCTTTTACTCGTTCCTCGAGTTTCTAAGAATAGGTTGCGCAGAATATGAAAATAAACGTTAACCGAGAACTAAATTCCCCAAAAATCCTTAAAAAATGCCAAATATTTATCTATGCAGGTACTTTTTGCTTTTTTTTATTAGAAATAAATTATTATAATTATTTCTAAAAATTAGCTAGCTATCAACGATTTAACAATATGTGAAGAAAAGCTGGGAAACTACCTGAATAAAATGTACTAGTTGCTTTTAGACTCAAGTAAGACACTAGTTCAGTATAACTGTCTAGAACTAATCTTGAATTCATTGTTAGTATCCTTTTTTGAAGAAATTTTTTATTTATTCGAGAAACAATACTTCACCACTCTTAAAGTCTATAATCAGGGATTTAAAACGATTTTTGTACAATTGCGATATCTTAATAAATAACGAAGTTACGACGAAAGAGAACTTTTTATGGAACATCAAATTTTTATAAAATGTATTACATGGAAACTCGTAGAAGTAACGTAAAATAATGAAATGTGTGTAAATATCCACAATAAATTGTAAATGTTTTACCTGAAGGTGGTGATAATTTCAGTAAAATTTGTACGGCTTCATGATCGGAGTAACTGAATGAGCATGTTGGCACACGGTCAGGAAATGGTAGACAATATTTGATCAAATCACACTAAAAAAAAAAAAAAAGTTATTAAATTTTAAATATGTTTAAAATAAACATTTCTTTAGAATTTAATAATTTCGAATTTATACCGGGTTGGTCATTTTAATTTATAGTGGCTAATAGCTCGTTTTGTAGTTAACCAATAAAAAAATAAATCCAAAAAAAGTTGCAGAGTTTGATGGAAGACATCAGGTTGGATCTTGTTCTTCGGGTTTCTTTAATAGACAATTTAGATTCTAAACGGTAAGAGATATTTTTTCGAAAATCGTCAGCTTTCGGTGAAAATGCGACCCAAAAACATGTCATTATTGAATTTAATCGAAAGAAAACACGCCAACAACGGAAAATACCTTTAGACAAAAGTTGTCAAGGGCAATAGAGAACATTCGCCTGTGTCTATGACTTCGACCTACACTTGTCGATAAACTTTAAACGTATTTTCTCTCGATTAAATGCAATAATGACATATTTTTAAGTCGCATTTTCTCCGAAAGTTAAAGTTTTTCGAAAAAATATTTTAAACAAAAATTATTATATCTCTTACCGTTTAGAATCTAAATTGGCTATTAAAGCAACCTGACAACTATGTCCAATCTGATGTCAAAACATGATGCCTCCCATCAAACTCTGAAACTTTTGTGTAATTAATTTTTTTATTGTTTAACTACAAATTGAGCTACTAGCCATTTTAGAGAAAATGACTCACCTATAATGTTATTTTGAACTTCCCATTAGCAAATCATTCTTTTTCCACTTGTTACATTTGTAATATGGAAAACTGAAAACAGTTTGAAAATAGATTCATAGTTCGAAACATTTGTAACATTTTACAAATGTAACAAGTGAAAAAAGGCAATTAAAAGAACTCTTGAAATTAAAACACGTCGAAAATAAATTTTATATACAGTATGGATATTTATTAATGATTAAAATGAATGAAATCACAATACTTACTACAGTATGCCTTCCTGGTTTATACAATATGTAATCAATACGTTTGCCTTCAGGACGGCTGCGGCACAATTTTGCCGGTGTATAACTATTTCTGGCACATTCATTTGTACCATTTTCCTCAATATTACATACATTTTTTACAGTAAATGAATCTCTTAAATTACTACTTTCTAATAACAATCTAAAAAAATTTAATATGTTTAATTTAGCATCGAAAATTATAAGATATCATTTAAAGTTCGGCACAACGCTCTAATAGAAAATCGTTTATAGAAAGACTACAGTGCCAAGTCAATGGTAGCGATCTAAATATAAGCAACTGACAACGTCAACTTACTAAGTAACAACTGTTACTTAGCGTATACAACTGTATACATTGAAAAGCGACATTCTTTGATTTACTCCGTTTCAGAGTTCATGATGTAAACATGCGCCATTTTTGTTGATTTGCTTAGAGAAATCGATTTGAACTGTTGTGTGGACACGGTACGACCTTTAAGTATCGATTTCATAATATTTCTATTTGTAAAGAATATCCGGAACAACTTAATATCATAGTTCAATTTTTGTGTTGAAATTTCTTCTTATAATTAAAATTATAAATTTAACGTCAAGTGTGAAAGTAAGCAATAGAATCTTACCAAGAGTACTTTTTTGAAGCAAATAATTAATTCAATTTAAATTTTATATTCTAAAAATTTTGCTTCGATTGGCTTAGAAATTTGGAGAATTTAATTTCTAAGGCCTTTAATTTAAACATTTCTTCGTAAATAGAACGGTGTATATACTGGGTGTTCCAAACCACCCGTCCAGGCTGATTATTCTGAATAGTTTTCAAAAAAAATTGAAACGAAAAAACACGTATCAAATATTTTTTGAAACTCTATCTAACCATACCAAAAACACCCTCCACCCTCAACCCCTGTTAGGGGTAGGGGGTGTAACTTGAAAAAATCAAATGGAAACCCCTATTTTTTTCTGCAGATTTGGATTCTTCAGAAGAAAAGACAAACATTTTGTCTAAGAAATTTTTCCCGATTTTCGGTAGATCGCGCTACAATCGACAAAAATCGTTCTTTTAGATTTGGCATAAGAATTGCGCCGTTCAATGACAAAAATCAAAACGAAAAAGTAAAAAAAAAAATAAAAACACAAACACACAGAACCAAAACAAAAACAAAACAAAAGCAACACAAAAGTTAGAAATTCAACGAAAATAAAAGAGAAGCGAAAATGTCGAATTGCGGTAATTGAGGTAAACCACTAGACAATTGGGAGGATGCTAAATAAAGCTCTTAGAAAGAATTAGATATGAATCATTTTAGATTTAATTTTTTTTCAGACTTTCCAAAATAAAAAAAAACATTTTTACAAAAATAATTTTTCTAAATCATAATAAAATATGAAAAACAAAAACAGAATAGTCTTTTCTTCAAAAAAACAAAAACAAAATTGAAAATAACTATTCTCGACTCAAAAAACTTTTCTCGCCTTCACTTGAACTGCAATTCTAATGCCAAATCTAAAAGAACGATTTTTGTCGATTGTAGCGTGATCTACCGAAAATCGGGAAAAATTTCTTAGACAAAATGTTTGTCTTTTCTTCTGAAGAATCCAAATCTGCAGAAAAAAATAGGGGTTTCCATTTGATTTTTTCAAGTTACACCCCCTACCCCTAACAGGGGTTGAGGGTGGAAGGTGTTTTTGGTATGGTTAGATAGAGTTTCAAAAAATATTTGATACGTGTTTTTTCGTTTCAATTTTTTTTGAAAACTATTCAGAATAATCAGCCTGGACGGGTGGTTTGGAACACCCCGTATACCGGCGTATATATAATTTAGCAAGTACTGATTAAAATTTAATTTTTTAAATTACGTAATCGAAACACTAAGACCGTAGAGAGTCAAGGAACTTTATACTGAGATAAGTAGAGCGTTGAACAGATTTTTCAGAGATCCCTATATACAGATACATAAAGCAGATCACCCGACATAACACAAAATTACAAGTTCAAACTGTGAAGCACGTGCAAATTGTGACATTCATTCGATCCACCACAGTCATTCAATTTTTTTGAATAGAATCTTTTTAACATATTACCTGTATTCTAAATCATTCGGTTCTGTATTTAAATCACCAGCTAAAATAACAGCATTTGCACTACCAGACGTTAATCGTATAAATTGTGCTGTATCAAATGCTTGCATAACTCGATGTGCACGATATTCATCAAATATTCGATTATATTCAGCATGAAACTAAAATTTTTTAAAATAATTTACAAAAAAATTTTTGGTAGGAACACTCCAGCTTAATTTTATTAATTGCCCAAAGTTTACAGAGGACTAGGCTTCTGAAATTTTAAACTAAATCTTAAAATAATAAATTAATCCGATACGAAAAAAAAAAAACGTAAAATAGTTAAATACGAATAACGAAACGAAACTCATAGATCTTAATCCTAAATCTCCATATTAATTTCGATGATTACGGAACCCTCTCCACGCAAATTCGACTCATATTTGAGAGGTTTTATAATTTAAATCATGCAATAAACTATGTTATCCTAAAAAATTAAACTTGAAAGTGCTTTCAGCCAGAGCTAACAACGACTGGCTCTTGGATAATTAATTTTCATGAAAAATTGCGAGATACTAACATGCGCCGAGTAAACATTCACAATGTAACTTGATACTTGTATTCGACATAATGCTACACCTTTGCCACCAAACCAATCGCCATGTTGTAATTTATGAATATAACCATTAACGGGCCATTGATGGAAAAATGTTTCCTTTATAACATATTTTGATAATATGCATATACCAGATCCAACGACGCCACTATTAACAAATATTAAAATTAAAACTAATTTTTAAACTAGATTTCATTTATTTTTAGACAGAAATTTATTGTTCAATCCCAAAATTAATCATATATTCTTAATTTGGATATTTAGTTTAGATTTTAGGGTGATGAGATCACGAAATTAACCCATTTTGACGATTAATTGAAAGACTTACATTTCGATTGCAACGCAATCATCGTCAGTAAAAATACACAATTATCACAAAAACAAAAAAATTAATTTTTCAAGACTTTTAAGAAACTTTTTGAAATAGTTCACTAGAAATTATTTAGCGCGTTCGGTTATTTGTTGTGAACTGTTACAAAAAGTTTGTGGGTCTTAAAAAATTTATTAGCTACTGACGATGATTGTGCTGCAATCGAAATATAGATATTTGGCGAAATATTAGTCTGTTGTATGTTTTTTTGTATTAAATTTAAATAAAATTTTTACTTCGAATATCGTGGTATTTATCTCAATGACTATAACGCGGGACACCCTATATATAAAGTATTATTATAAACATATATAATTTTAAATTTATTAACAAATTTTATATTATATCATTAAAAAAAATTCTTATCAATGAATAATGAATAATGACCTGATTGAAACAATGTAACATAATATTAATCAATTGTACCTATTGTGCGAATTATTTTAATTTGTATTAATGATTTCTTTAAAATTTTATTTTTGTAAGAAATAAAAGCAAATCCTTGAATATTTATAAAATTAGTCATCTAATACAAATATGGAGCGTACAAAAAAGTAAGTACAAGACAAGACTAAATAATGAAAAACATAGTCATATCCAAAATATCTATTCAGTGGTTTTTTGTTTGCGTAATTGGAAATTTTGCATTGTTCTTAATAAATATTATACAAGGTGTTTTATAATTGACTGCATAACTCTTCACTTCCTAAATAAACTTAAGTTTTATAAAAACAAACGTCTTTAACAAATTTCGATCTGAGGCTTAATTTCCTATATAATTAACAAAATCAATTAATAAATTTATCCAATCACAGAGCACTTAGAAATAAAAGGAGGTATTTATCATTGCATTTAATTATCTAATTATCTATCACATTTTTTAAAATTTTTATTTAACCCCACCCAGTGCTCGATATTTTGATTATACAAAATTTTGTAAACATTAGTTAAAACATTTTAAAAATTGATAAAAAAAAAGGTCAAAATTTAAAAAAATTTCAACAACAGGGGTTTCTAGAATGTGAAAATGAGTAAATTTTCGTTCCCTCACTAATATTTTAAAAGCTATCAATTTTTTTAAATTGAGTGGAATGAATTGTATAGCAACGTTTTAAAAAAAATGAATCAACGAGTTTAAAAAAGTATATATGTGGTGGTGTCTTTTCTACACCAGCACGGCAATAGAATACTGGAAGTACTAGGTCACTTGATGACTGTTTCACGAATCGTTTCACTTGTTCATTATAAACCCTTACCCATAATATAGTGACAAATAAAAGAATAAATAAAGAAACTTTAAAAAAGTATTAAGAACTCTGAATAACTCTGAATTAGACTAGTCCGAAAACGTTGAGAAATTCAAAGTTCCTAAGACTTTTTCAGAATTTCTTATTCTTTCTTCAATTATTTTTTCCACCAGGATATTTTCTTCATTGTCTTTAAATTCTGTAATCTGTTTCATGGAACAAAAGTAAGTGGAAACTAAACAAGTGAAACTAACTTAATAGTTTAAACACCTTGAGTTAAAAATGAGTAGACTTTACTAAAGAAATGTTTCAAACAATTTTTTTGCCTTCAAACATTAATTCTATATCTTACAGTTTAAAATATTGATCGTTATGAAACTCATCGACTCATGATCTATTTTTCGTTCACAAATAGATCCATAATATATGTTGTATACAGATTCATGACCTCTTCTTTAATACGGAACTCGAAATCACTTTCCCTTAGGTATAATACAATTTAAAAAATTAAGCTATCTCTGTTTCGGTAAATTTTGGTCCTATCTTCAACATTTGTTAGCGTAACAATTATTAGCCTAGATTTAATATATCTCTCATAAGTATATTAAATATTTACAAACACCCAGGTGGAAAAATATTTGAAGAAAGAATAAGTCTTAAAAACTCTAAAAAAAAAAGTCTTAGAAACTCTGAAAAAATCTTAGGACAGTCCAAAAACTTTTAGAAATTCAGAGTTTCTAAGACTTTTTAGAGTTTCTAAGACTTGTTAAGACTTACTCTATCTTCAAATATTTTTTCCAACATTGAGGTAAAAAAAGACTATTGGTAAATAAATTACTCAAAATCGATTAATTAATTGACGGAAAACTGTTAATTTTTAAGGTCTGTACTTAGAGAGGCATCTATTCAAAATGGTGCGAACTTCAAAAATAAATCAGTTTTATATTTTCATTTGTCTTATTAATTCTATTCTTTGCATTTAGAATAAAACTAAGTCATGTTCAAGTAATCTCGAGGTGAAGAAATCGAGAATAAATATTAAAAATCTAGGTTAGTATCTTGATATCCAATTATGTTATAAACCGAATAAATTTTAATGAAATTAACATACTTAAATAAGTTTTACTCTAAGATCATAAACTAAATTGGCAGACCTAAATCTTATAAGTAAGCTAATAAAATAACTGCAAGTTTATTTCATAAACGGTTAACATACGTAATATTAAAAAAAATAAAAATAAAACCTGTGAAAATAATGACCATAAGGTAAAGCACTCTTTGCTAAAGTCGATATAATTTCATAATCGGCATTACTCCAAACTTCTTGTAAGCATACAACATCAAATTTTCCATTTGTTAATATCTCTCCAATTGCTTTCATGCGTGCTTTACGATTTTTTGAAACAATCGGTATGCCCCTTAAATTAAGATAATATTTTTAGGTACAATATTTATATTGATAAATAAAAATAGTCATTGTTATAAAACCTACCAACAATTCAATGTAAGTATACTTAAGTCAACAGACATTTTAGTAATTGAAAGTTGTCTTTGTTAGGCAAATCGAAACACTTTCTACAATCGCTGTTTGAATACAGTTTTCATTGTCGTAAAACGTGTGGGATATTGTTAGACACGTCAAGTACTGATTTCTGACTGCTGAATTGCTGATATCAACGGCATTGGAATATATTAGAAATCACATGAATAGATAAGCGCGCGCAGTATCATTTAAACTAATTAAATTGATCGAAAATGAAATTAATTACTTAAATTATTAATTAGTCATGAAAATTATTAACTTATTGAAATTCGAGAGTTTAAAAACATTTACAATTGACAATTTCAAATTTTCAAGGAATACAAATCGCCCACCCATGTTCTAATTTGAAATGTCATTTGATTTTGACATTTCATTTTATAAAATTTATATATTTTTTTGGATTGTTGAAAGAATAATAAGTTTCAAAAAGTAAACGAAGGGGATTTTGGGCACCCCGGATTTTAAATTTCCGTTTTATCTTTAACTAGGTACTTTTATAAATTTTGAATTTATTATAAATTTAATTTAAAATAAACGGTTTGTTCCTATTATTCTATCAGTATGTGCTTTAATAAGGACTTACACGTTTGCAATTAGTTGCAACCAAAATTTTATTTGTAAGTAAAACCGAATTAATTAAAATTGTGGACGCAATTAAACTGCGATTCGAACAAAATTTTTGCTGTAATCTCTTTCTCAAGCTATCTAGTAAAAATTTATTTTTCATCAAATCAGCACCTTAATAGACTTTCTACAATCAACAATTTGTTAGGTTTTTGAGTGTATTCGGGCAAACAAAGTTCACTTTAAGTTAGACACTCAGCATAAAAGACAGATTTTAATGTAGGCTGAATGATCTAAATATAGTTTCGATTATGACGTAGCTAGGTCATATCATTTGAATCTGGCAGGTAAAAATAACATTTTTTTAAAAATGAACATAAACAATTGACTGAGTTAATTGTTGAAATACCATGTATAGACAGTGTTGATTATGCAATCATGTATGTAAAGATAGCCACTCCTACATAGCCACACATACAGAACTGATATAACATATAACACGTACTATATAAATTGCGCCGTCACAGGTAAACAGTGATGTTACAAGCAAAAATGTATCAAACAAAAGATGTTTATTTTGTTATAAGGTAAATTTTTTATATTTAAACTTTTGTTCTATCTCTAACGGTTTACAAGATGGGTCCAACGGACCCAAGACCCAATTGACATAGATTGCTCATTTTTGAACTCAACGTCACTTTTTACGACCTAAGCACACCATAAAAATAACAGCTGGATATCTCTTTTCGTTTTTGAGTTATCATGTTAATGGACGGACAGACAGACATCCGGAAATGGACTAATTAGGTGATTTTATGAATACTTATACCAAAATTTTGTTCGGAACATCAATATAAATTTGGGACTAAACTTAGTATACCTTGATATATTTCATATATACATGATATAAAAATTATTGACAGCTCTACATTCAGTTTGAACATTTTTTAAACCTAAATTTTAGCATAAAATAATAAGGAACAAGTGAAAACAAACAATTAACTGAGTTAATTGTTGAAATACCATGTATAGACAGTGTTGATGACGCAAACGTTTGTTTTTTGACGTCACGTTAATTAAAGATAGATATCCACTTTTAAATAGCCACACACACATAGCTGATATTCCCATATTAACACATACTATAAAATTTGCACCTAATTAGCGCCCTCATGGGTGATGTTTACAAAAAAATGTTTCAAACAAAAGTTGTTCGATTTTCTATAAGGAACATTTTTTAAATTTGATCTTTTGTTCTATCTCTAACAGTTTACAAGATGGGTCCTACGGACGCAAGACCCAATTGACCTATATTGCTTTTTTATGAACTTGATCTCACTTTTTACGTCCTGAGTACGCTATAAAAATTTTCGCTTGATTTCTCTTTTCGTTTTTGAGTTATCGTGTTGACAGACAGACGGACAAACGGACAGACAACCGGATATGGACTAAGGTGATTCTATGAACACCTATACCAAAATTTTCGTAGCATCAATATTTTTAAGCGTTACAATACATGGTATAAAAACACCTATGGGAAAAACCCATCTCCCCTATTTTGTAGTAAGTTTTTAATTTAGTACAGCAGTATATGACTGGAACTATTGGAACAAACTAAAATAATATACAATTATGTTAGGATGTGTTGGTAACAATGCGATTGCCAACTGTTTATTGTTGATTGGTCAATCATTTTTAAAGATCAGTGATGTGTTATTAGTAAAAAGAGTGTTTCATAGGTATTAATAAATTAATTCCAATCTCATTAATTTCTATATATGAGAAGCCGGTGTATTATACAATAATTTTTTTTATGTATTTATGCTATTGGTAAGTATATTTTATAAAAATCATGATCCACCTATACATTCAATTTTGAATAGTAAGAAAAGTTGTTATAACAGGAAATTCATATTTAAGAAAACTATAAAAGTTATGTACAGCGGATACAATTATATTTAATTTAATTAACATAATCAATTATATTTGTAACGTTTTTTTATTTTGTTGTGTTTCTTGATTGTATGTTGACCGATTGTAAGGTTAGGTGTGACTGATTTATAATTTTCCTAAGGTTTCATTGTATTTTTCATATTTTATGTTGATTCTATCTTTTTAAGGTGAAGATGAAGTGGAACATTTTATTTCTGTTTACACTTGTTTTGGGAGCATACACAGTCTTAGCCAATGACGATGATGTAGATGACGAAGCTGTAGTTGAGGTATCGTAAACTTTTTTCATACATATATATTTTGCTTAGAAAATTTTTGCTTTATTAAATATAAATGAGTACCTATTAGTTTCAAACTGCTTACCAATTTGATTATTGCTTAAATCACTAAATGTTTAAAGCTAGATGATTTTTATTTACTTTATATAAATTTTGGAAGTGAAATGGTGTTCAATTCGGTTCAAAACAAAATTTTAAAAAATGGCCGCATGTAGTAATACTTGTTAGAACAGAGCCGGTGATTTTGTTACGATATACAGAATTGCATCTATCTGCTATGAAGTATTTTAGTCTCTGGAACTTACAATTTATCGAAAATGGAAAAATATAGTTTTTTTTTGTAGTACTTTTGTTAAATTGGTATTGAAATACAATTGATTCAGAATTCTGTAACCCGCTGTCGAAAAGTGGTAGATTTACGTTGGCAACACGCTTGGAAAATAAATTATCCGGTCGTATGATTTTAACAGGAAATATCAGCGAAATTTAAAAAACATCAGAAATTTTGATTCCGTCAATGTCAATAATGAAATCAATCTAAAATTTGCATAAAAATTGATCATATTAAATAATTTTCAAATAATCATATTAAATGATTTTTAAAGAAAAGGGAAAACAAATTATAAATAATATTTTAACACCGCAAATAATCTGGAATTTTAGGAACATGATTTTTTGTAGTTACTCGAACCTTTTCATACCATGTATATATGAAGAATATCATAGTATATTAAGTTTAGTCCCAAGTTTGTAACGCATAAAAATATTGATGCAACGAAAAAAATTTTGGTATAGGTGTTCATAAAATCACCTAATTAGTTTTTTTCGGTTGCCTGTCTGTCTGTCCGTCTGTCAACACGATAACTCAAAAACGAAAAGAGATATCCAGCTGAAATATTTGCGTGTTCAGGACGTAACAAGAGAGATCGAGTTCATAAATGAGCAACCTAGGTCGATTGGGTCTTGGGCCCGTAAGACCCATCTTGTAAACCGGTAGAGTTTGTAAACATTGCTGTTTACTCGCGAGCTGGCAAATTAGATGCAAATTTTATAGTATGTATTATATGGGAATTTCAGTTATGAATGTGTGACTATCTAAGAGTGGATACCTTACTTACGTGTCGTAAAAAAACGAAACGATTGCGTCATCAACCCTGTCTATACATGGTATGTCAACAATTAACTCAGTCAGTTGTTGGTTTTCACTTGTTTTATTTAACATTTTGTGACACGTAAAACGATTATTACTATATTTGCCTTATATAATTTCTGATTTTAGTAAAGAACTTAAATTTTTTTTTAATAAGAACACTAGGTCGCTGCCGCTAATTGTTTTTGGTTACTTATACGTGATAACGCCCTTTAGTTTTTCTCGCCAAATAGCGTAATCCCAACAGTTACTGGTTTTTGGGGTAAAGAAACGCAAGCGGCTTTTATCATTTGCATTCGTACCTTATGTGAATATATAATTTTATTTTTCGATAAAAAAAAACAATAAAATTTTTTTTTTTACTTTTGCCATGAATCTTACGGTTTTATTATCTTTTTAATATACTTATAATGAGTCACTGAAAACAGCATTGTATAATATGAGTAAATGCTTCGTAAATTTGTGTCTTCGTAACTTATTTATTAATTTTATTAAAAATAATTAGGGCTTTTCATTTAAAAAATGATTTTTTTTTTGTTTCGGACAGATGTCATGCAAGTAAAGATATCACATATCTTCTATCTTTGTAAATTCAAGTAAAAATATCACATATCTTCTATCTTTGTCAAAAAGCGCTGTTTGATAAATGTAAAATATTTTAGATTTTCTTTAGTTGAATAGCTTTTAGACAATTGTCTGAAACAAAAACAAATCTATGAAAAGGCCTATTGAAACGGTAAATTAAAATAACAAGTTGGGTTGAATCAGTAACAGAAGTAATTTTGGGTTGATTTGAGTGGATTTATGTTTTATTGAGCTATTTAGGTCAATTTTTTCTTATCTATAAATTATTTATATAGTTTTTAATGCCGCATTATTTGCTGCGTTCATAAATTAACATAAAATGTATATTATGTATTTCGTGGCCACATGTAATTTCAGTCGTATTAAAATCCGTCTAGCTGGATTATAAGCTTCCAAAAAGAATCCAACTCCCATTAACTCAAGTGAAAGAATTAAATTATGAATTGGAAAAATTAATTTAAGTAGAAAAAGTATATTGGTATTCATGAACCTTTGAGCTGACATTAAAGCAAATCTGTTGAGTTTAAAAAAATAAAGCATTTCCAGCACTAGTTTTGTATTTTACAGTTTACAAGATAGGTTTTTGAAAGACCTGTGACCTAGCTCCTGATCTCGAAGTCACTTTTTATAAAATTAAGTGGGTGGCAGAGTATACTAGAAACAAAGATTTTGATATATAGAAAATGCCCCCTCCACCGAAATAGGGTATTATCGTTAGTCAAAAATAAATGATGAAATTTGAAAAAAGTTAAAATTTATGTAAAAATATACTTAAATATTCTGATTTCGAGTCATAAAAGCACATTTTTCTTTTAAAATGTTAAAATTAAAAATCGTAATTTTTAAACTGTATATCACGTGATCTAAACGCGGGCAAGCTTTGCTGTGATGTCATATCGGTATGAGCCATAGACCACCAATTAGTTTAATGTAGACAGCTGGTTATAATATATCCATAGATAATAAGTATTTATATTTATTATAATCAGATGTCTATGAAAATATCTGTCAAACTTATTGTGTTATTTCGTATAATGATACCGATATTACGTCACATTGAAAAATAATAACTATACATAACTGAAAGACTGTTGTTTGTATAATATGAGTAAATGCTTCGTAAATTTGTGCCTTCGTGACTTATTTATTAATTTTATTAAAAATAATTAAACCCAATAGGGCTTTTCATTTAAAAAATGATTCTTTTTTGTTTCGGACAGATGTCATGCAAGTAAAGATAACACATATCTTCTATCTTTGTAAATTCAAGTAAAACAAGTGAAAAGAAACAATTGACTGAGTTAATTGTTGAAATACTGTGCATAGTCAGTGTTGATTTCTTTATCACATAACACATACAAAAATGTATAGACAGTGTTGATGCGCAATTGTTTGTTTTTTTTTTGACGTCACGTCAATAACAAAAGATATTCACTTTTAAATACACACACACACTGATATTCCTATATTAATATATATGTACTATAAAATTTGCACCTAATTAACGCCCTCGTGGGTAAACAGTGATGTTTACAAAAAAATGTTTCAAACAAAAGTTGTTTATTTTATTATAAGGAACATTTTTTACATTTAAACTTTTGTTCTATCTCTAACGGTTTACAAGATGGGTCCTACGGACCCAAGACCCAATTAACCCATGATGCTCATTTACGAACTTGACCTCACTTTTTACGTCCTGAGTACGCTGTAAAAATTTCAGCTCGATATCTTTTTTCGTTTTTGAGTTATCGTGTCCACAGACGGACGGACGGACGGACGGACGGACAACCGGAAATGGACTAATTAGGTGATTTTATGAACAGCTATGACAAAATTTTTTTCCTAGCATCATTATTTTTAAGCGTTACAAACTTGGGACTAAACTTAATATACTATGTATATTTCATATATGCATAGTATAATATGTATATTTCATATATGCATAGTATAAAAATCACATATCCTTCTATCTTTGTCAAAAAGCACTGTTTGATTAATGTAAAATATGTTAGATTTTCTTTAGTTGAATAGTTTTTTGACAATTGTCTGAAACAAAAGCAAATCTATGAAAAGGCCTATTGAAACGGTAAATTAAAATAACAAGTTGGGTTGAATCAAGAAAGACTGTTGTTTGTACCAAAATATCAACAAAAGTATGGAATCACCAAAAAATCTTAAAGAATTTACGTGGATTTATCCGAATAAAGCTTTCGTCATTTGAAAAATGGTCGATTGATTTATTATTCACGGGAATTTGAAAAAACCGTGAATAGTGAATATTCATGAAATTTAAATTTGGTTCAAATATTTTTCTTCCGTAACTTTAATGACTGGAAATTTGAACTAAACCATTATTTTAGTAATTAATATCTTTTTAATTACTTAAATACAGCATTTTTAAGCAGTATTTATATTTTTTACTTTGTTATAACGGTGTAAACAATGAATTAAAAATATAAAAAAAATACATGAATATTCCCTATTATTGTTTATTCGAATAATTATTTGGATAAAAAATTATTCGAATAATGCCCATCTCTGTTACCATAGCCGTTTCTTCGATTTGATACATTTAATTTCATTTTAAAGTTAAAATCTCAAAAACTACCTGCTACTTTAAAACTATCATATTTTTAAAAGTGTACAAATATTGACGATGCTGTCTGTTTAATGATAAAATTTATTTTATCTATGTGCAAACAATGTACAAATAAATAAAACAATTTACATAATTTTTTTACGTTAAATTTTTTTTGTAAAAAATGTTTTATTATTCGGGTAGGTGTGGGTAATTTTTAACGATTCAATAATATCAAATTTTTTAATGTTTATAAATTAATTTATTATGAAAAATTTAACAAAAAAATAATTATAAAATGGCCGAACTACGAAATAGTTTTAAATACACAAAATTTTCTTTGCCGCCGATTGGAAGTTAGCAATTTCCTTAAAATGGTTTAAATTTTAGCATTTATTAGAAACAGTCGCGCTCTACCACACAGCTCTGTTTGCCTGGGATTTTAACATAGAAATTCCGAAAGTTACTTAAATATTGTATTTTATAAAAAACTACAAACTAAAAACTTATTGTTTGAAATAGGATGAATACGTGGAAGAAGCCGATGATGATGACATTAAATATGTGAGCCCAGATGTTAAAAATGGACAATATCATTTTGCTGAACATTTTGATGATATTAAAGAATTTGAAAAAAGATGGCAACGCTCGGAAGCCACAAAAGATGGCATCGACGCGGATATAGCAAAATATGATGGTATATGGAGTGTTGAAACTCCACAACGCGAAAAATTAAAAGGCGATTTAGGTTTAGTACTTAAATCTAAAGCAAAACATGCAGCTATATCCGCACAACTAACAAAACCATTTGAGTTCGTTGACAAACCGCTTGTGGTACAATATGAGGTTACGTTACAGGATGGACAAGAATGTGGGGGTGCATATTTGAAATTATTATCATATGGACGTGGTTCAGAAAATTTAAGACAATTTACTGATAAAACACCATACACAATTATGTTTGGGCCAGATAAGTGTGGTAACGATCAAAAATTACATTTTATCTTCCGTCATCAAAATCCAAAGAATTTCTCATTTTCGGAGAAACATTGTAAAAAATCAAAAGATCGTTTGGATGATATATTTGTTGATAAGTTACCACATTTGTATACGTTGATTGTGTACCCGCAAAATTTATATACGATTAAAGTCGATCATAAGATTGTGAATGAGGGTAGTCTTTTGGAAGATTTTACGCCACCAGTGAATCCACCTGCTGAGATTGATGATCCAAATGATAAAAAGGTAAGAATTTAGGTATTTTTTCCTACGAACACTACAGTTTAAATTTTCCGATAGACTAGCTAAAATATGCAGGGTGTTCCCAAACTCAAAACTCATATTATTAGGACAGAAGAATGTCGAAGCATATTAATGATATAGATCTTTGTTAATAATTTTCAAATTTTTCGATTAATATTACAGTGGGCCCCCGGTAGTCCGGCAATCGTTTTGCAGGGCAGTGTCGAACTATCGAATTTGTCGGATTATAGAGTACTGCCTAAGACCCCCTGTAGCCGAAATTTTTTACAAAAGAGTACCTTGTAATCCGGCAGATCGCAAATCCAATGATGAAAATATTCAATAATACTTATCTATTTACCATCGTAAACTTCAAAAAAATAATATTGGTATTACGGGGGACGCCGGATTAGCCAGGGGCCAAATTACTGGGTCCACTGTAGTTAAATTGAAATTTTGACAATAAACAAAGTATAGAAAATAAAATTTATTACAATTATATATTTATATCCACTTAGCATTTTTTCTCTTTTGTTTAATTATAATATGTTCTAAAGTTTAATATAATATGTTTTAAAGAAATTAATCGGCAAAAAATTAAATTTTGTTAGATTTTTAAACTTTTGCAAATATTAGACAACTTAGAGAAAAAATATGTTTTAAGCGATGATTAACGAAGCTCTAATTCGTTAATTAGAATTTCATTCTCGATGTCACACTTTTATTTTCTATTGCTTCATTTTTTAGGAGATAATTCCGTGGAAGTTCGAATCGAAAAATCCCACAAATAATTGATTTTCACGATTGTAAATCTTGTTTATTTGTTTAGCCCGAAGATTGGGACGAACGTGAACAAATCCCTGATCCAGATGCAATGAAACCAGACGATTGGAATGAAGATGCACCAAAAAAAATTCCCGATCCAAATGCGGTAAAACCTCTTGGCTGGTTAGATGAAGAGAATCCGTTAATACCAGACTCATCTGCTAAAAAACCTGAAGATTGGGATACCGAAATGGATGGCGAATGGGAACCACCATTAATAACAAATGCAGCATGTGAACAAGCACCAGGTTGTGGGGAATGGAAACCACCACAAATTGATAATCCAGAATATAAAGGAAAATGGCGTGCACCTATGATTGATAATCCAAATTATAAAGGGAAGTGGAAGGCAAAACGTATACCAAATCCAGATTATTTTGTTGATGAACATCCTTATAAAATGACTAAAATTGTAAGTAAATTTTATTTCTTATTAAGATAAAGTATATTTTCATTCATTATTTAAAATGTACAAGGTCTGTTGCGCATAATATTAGGAAATCGAAGAATTTAACTTAAATGAGTATTCTTGAAGAACAGGCCTTGTAATTTTTTTATCATGTTATTATCTTTAATACTTATATTAACTTTTTATACCTTAAGCCCAGTGTTGACGATCAGAAAACCCTTAACCCTATGAGGCAACAGCATGATTTAAACAACTTGTGAATATGAACTTTGGGGATCCGTCAATAATGTTAATTGTCGTGCATAAATATAGTTAAAAAAGTTTTTGATTATCTGCGCCATAAGAGTAGTAATTTTTGCCTAAAAGTATACCTGCGGAGGCTTCACACACACTATACTCTACAATGGTTGTTTTTTTTACAATACTATGGCTGTTTCTGTAACAACACACAATACTCTACTATAGCTTTTCTGTTCATCTTTGCGTTATTATATCTCAACAAAGAAAAGATCAATAATTTTTTTTCTTTTATTAAGTCAGAAAAAATACATAAAAGTTAGTTTTTAGAAAATATCCGACAGTTTTTTTCTAAAATCAAAAAACTTATTAAACGCAGTCTCTCTAATGCTCTCCCCATTAATGATACGAACATTAAACGCAGCCTCTCTAATGCTCTTCATGTTAATGATCCGAACTTTAATTAAGCATATCTCGAGATAGAGATGATAAATTGACTTCAAATTTTTATGTTAATTGTGTTATGATATTCTTAATAAATATACAAAAATTTGGAATTTTGTGAAACTATGCTAATCAAATTTTTTAAATTTAATGTTAAATAGCTTTGTCAATGTTAGATACACATTTCTGACAAAAATTTTGATTTCCGTTTAAATATTCGACTCATCCTTAAAACTCATAAAAACTCGAATTTCTTCCATTTACTTTTAGAAGCAAAAGATTTCATTGATAAATTTAAACTTTGATTTTGGTCGAAAATATTAGAACTCAATATTTCTATTTGAAGTAATACTTTGGATAAATAAATTGTGAAGGGTCATTCACGTCTATCACAATCAATGAATAATGATGAAATATTATGTACATTTGTAAACATGACATTTACATACATAAATTATTAATATTTTGATCTTATTAAAACAAAGTAAATATCTTACAGGGTGGAAGTCTTACAGTTTATATAGTATTATTAAAAATGTATTTTTTTTAAAAATTACATCATTTTATTGAACATAAATTTCTTTTCGAAATGAATTTAATTTTGTAATTTTAATACATTTTATTCTTAAAAATAAATTAAGTATTAGAAAATTTTATCCTTCTATAACATTTTTAGAAAAGAAATATAAAAGGTTGATAATAATAGCGTTCATTTTAGTCATAGTGAATAGATAAAATTCAAAATTCAAAACGATCATTTTATTTAACATTATCGTGGCCTTTCCATGTTTTTTTTTTTTTTTTTCTTTTAATACAAAACATGAGGTTGCCATTTAAAAACTTTTAATCTGAGGTATATTCTAACAATTTTAGGATAAATGTAGAGTTGGTAAGATAAATCTAGAGGACCCGGATTCCTGTCCTGGCTTATGTGTAATTCTTTCAATTTTTTCTATATATAATTTTCTTCTGATACCGTGGAGTATTTCTGATTTTTAGTTTTAAAGTGTTAAAACGGATATTTCAGTTAGCTGAGCTTTTATTTTACGAATATTTTGATATCCACAAAATATTCCAATCTAATTTATATTTGTTTAATTTTTTTTAAATATTTTTTCAGGGAGCTATTGGATTTGAACTTTGGTCGATGTCTAAGGATATTTTATTCGATAATATAATTATCACAGACGATATTGTTCTAGCAGAATCATTTGCAGCAAAAACATTTGATTTAAAACGTAAAAAGATTGATAAGGATTCTGTAAGTATTATTTTATGAGTATTTTTTAACGCAGGAGGGAGTTAATGTTTTATTTCAGATAAATTTTTTATTGATATTATTTTTTTTATAAAAAAAAAAACATAAAATATTAGGTATCCTTATGGGGCAGACTAATGAAAGCAACAAATTATCGACCCGGCTGGTGGGTTATGTACTTTTTTTATTGTTCTGTACCCATCACAATGTATATTTGGTATTTACGAAAACGTTATGTTGAGGTAAAAACAACAAGTTGAATCTAAACCAGTTGGCGCTAGTTGTAAAAAAATTTTAAGCTTATTACGATCTAGAATATTCCAAATTTATTGCATTTATTAGATTTTGCTAGTTTAGTTTAAGTAGACAATTGAATTCTGTGTCTAGGAAAGTTTGTGGTCACGTTTGCTTCGCTATACCCATGATAATCCATGGATTTGGGCTGTATATGTACTGGCTATTGGACTTCCATTGGTACTTATCATATTCTTTTGCTGCAGTCCAAGTTCTCCAAAGGTAAGTGCTATGTGCTTAATGTATATTTGGAAATTGATAATAAATAGAGTGTGTTTGACTTAAAATTTGATGAATTTGTATATATGTGATATAAAGCGTTTTCTTTAAAAATATTTTTATTAAGGATGTATGAGCGTGTATGATAAAGTAATTTTAGGTAGTAAACAAATAAAAAAAAATATGTTTTCAATTTTGATAGTGAATTATGCTATAACTTGTCATTGCTAATATGCTAATATGTTTACTTTCAATTAAAAAGTTTTTTTTTAAATTTATTTTCATTCGTAAACGATGGTTCTCTTGAAAAATCAAAGAAAAATAAGATTTTTGCACTTTGCAAAAAGTACACGGTTAATTGCTATCTTTTGCCACTTTACTAGCTTCGAATTTTGCTTGAGAGAAGGGGGATACGGCATTGGATTTTGAAAATTACCTTTTTGAATATCTTGTTTTGTATTACGTATCTGGTCTTTTAAAATATCATTATCAATTGCCTTTAATTCCTTACTTCCGTTAGAAAGTGGCTTTTTAAAGATAATAATTTTTATTTTTTAAACATCTTAAAAATATCATTGTCAAATATTTGAGATTTTAATGCTTTATTCGCAATGTGAAAATTCAACATTGTTTAACTCAACATATAGATAAGTTTATTTTATAAGATTATACAATAGATAAGTATTAGTTCATGGAAAATTTTTATATTAAGGATAAAGATGAACAACATCCTAAAAAAACTGATGTAATAACCGAAGATATTATCGAAGAAGTTGAAAATGAAGAAGAGTTAGGTGAAGGAGATGCGCCGAAACCATCAACAAGTAAATCTAGTTTAGAAGAGTCCACTGCATCGGAAGGTACTCCTGAACAGAGTGAAGAAGCATCTGGTGACGCTCCTAGAAGAAGGAAAGTGCGAAAAGACTGAACATAATTTAGTATAAACTGTCATTTTTAACAGGTAAGATATATTTTGTTTTTGAAGTAAAATCCAAAAGGGCATATCTAGAAATCAGTCAAGGAAGCCACTCACGAAGTTTCAAGTATGTATTAATCATTTTACAAAGCACTCTATCTGTCCCACAATAGAAAGCACTCTTTCTGTCCCACTACAGTCTACAAGTTAAAATTTGTAAAAAACAGATCTTCATTGTTACTGATCGTTTAATCTTGAACATAATTTTTCTTGTGTACTTTCTAGATACTCCCTTGCAATTAAGAAAAACAATTTTCATTAAAATTTTGTTGTTGTGATTTTCAGGTTAAAAGCTAGTCTTCTTTTTCAATAACAGTATATTTATCCAGAAATTAAAAAATAAAACATATATGTCCTTTTTTTATTGATAGCAACAAAGTTTTTCATAAATTCAATATATTATTTATATTGTTATTAGTTTGATAAAAATAAAACGTTTTTATTGGTGTTTTGTTTTTAAAAAATCAATAAATTTAATCTAAAACATTCAGAAGAATCCTAAAAAAAATCTGTGAAAATTACTGGACATTTATTCTATATTCGATATTTGTATATTAATATAACTTCAAATTCTCACTAATTTTTTAGGATTTATATTTGGATTATTTAGATAAAACATGCGTTAAGTATGCGTGTGAAATTTTTATTTACAATTTTCTAAGTACTTATAGTATGTTTTTATATTTATAAAAGCAGTTAGCTTCAACCATTTTGACTACATAACTATTGAATAAAAATATATAACGGCCTCGATTAATTAAATTAAATTGTTTCTAACCGTACTAGAAAAGTTTGTTTATCGTAACTAAATTAGATGCTGCTGTTACTGTTAATCAAACTATTATTTTCCCTCCATTTTGATCTCTATAAAATTGTTCCACTAAAGTAGGCCGTTTTTTAAAGAGAGGGTTTAAAATTAATATACTAATAAAAAAAAAAAATTCTAAAAATGAATTGTATTTCAAATACGCTCTTCTCGTGTTCCTCACCTAATTGATTGAATTTAGAGTGGCTATTTGATACTGAGTTTTAATACGTAAATTATATTATTTTTTAGTTATTCCAAAATAATTTTTTATTAACTCATTTACTAGGCGTGTGTTCTAAAATCCAATCTAGCACTCTGATACGACGTCAATCTTCACGACATCAGCAAATAAGCTGATATTAATTCAATTTAATTCACTGCTGCGTTGAATTCAAAACACACGCTGTATTTCACAATTTTAGATATTGGGAAATAAAGTTATTTATTATTAAGAGGTCGTCTCCTCTAATAAACATATTTTCTTAAAATACTCTTTTCCAACTTTTCTAAATAATTTTATACATTTTATTCGAGTTTATTTCAAAATGAAATACGTTTTTCTTCAAACTTTTGCACTGAATCCTCAATATATTCATGAAACCTCATGAATGGGAATCATTTTGGTTTCAATCAAGACGCATAATCAAAGCTACTAAATTTCGAATAATATAGATATTTTACCTTCATTTCCTCTCTTCTGGCGCTCTAATAGAAAATCAAATACGAAATTTTGTGTGGGATTCATTGTATATTTTAGAATCTTTTGACGGATAATAACTTGTTGCTGTGAAACTATACACTTGGAAAAGTTTGAACTCACTTCACTTATCTCTAAATTTGATTGCTCCATCAAATCTTAGAGATTTGAACTCGAATAAAATATCAAATCCGTTTCTCTAAAACTTTAAAGAAACTAACACGGGATCTTTGTGTTAAAAATTTTTTCAAAAGTGAATATTTCGTCGATTTTTCCAGCATTCCAAAAATAAACAAAATTTTAGGAAGAGTAAGATTAAGGCCTCATAATAAATATGTAAATTTAAATAAAAATCTTTTTCCTAAATAAAAATAATTTTTGAAATCGTATTGTAATTTGAGAAATATTCTATTTAAAGCTTATTTTATGTATTCTTTGTAAAATTTCAATTTCAAAGTTCATAATTTGCTCAAAACTGTATGGGTCCCAGGGTCCAACTATAATAAATCGTCTAGTCCAAAAATGTTTTAATTATTCTTATAAATTCAAAAATTAAGTCGCTCTAAGGAATCTGTTGGTTAAAAGAAATAAATTATATCATGAAATTTTATCCGAAATTGACCACCTTTTTTGAGAAATTGTGACCCATTTATAAGTTATACAAAATTCTGAACCTCTAATTACTATTGATTTAAACAAAATCGAAAGTGAAAATTTCTTCTGAAATCAACTCACCTACGACCTACTACATGATTTTAAAATATAGAATAATACCTCGAACGAGATTTAACTTGGATGTTACTCTTTGTGCGTTTAAGCCTTTTTTACTTTGTAGTGAGCGATATAAACTTTTTGAAGGAAATATTATGAAGAAACATTTGTCATGTTTACTACAATATACGTGCATATAATACAGAGTGTTCGAAAAAATAGTGCAAAAAAAATTACTTCATAGTACCATATGTTCTTAATTTGATTGTGTTAATTTTTTTGTCATCCTTTTTCGAATACTGTATAAAGATCCTTAAAAATCGTGTGGCCAGTAAAATCGAATAAATAAATGGATAATTTAGAATATTTGAAATGTCATTTTAAAACGACAATTTTTACAAAAATATGTAAATAAGAAAACAAATCGTTAATACAAGATATCTTAAAAAAAAGTTATGCTTTTTAAACTGAAAACAAATAATTTTTTTAGTGTTACACATCTTTTTGAGACATTTTGTATCGATGATAAATAATAATAATATGAAAACAAATTTGCATTTTTGTATATTTCTTGGAAAATATTCCATTTGAAAGAAAAAATAAGTACCATAATAAATATGTGAACTTAAAATTTTAGTATTATAATAAGCATTTATGAATAATTAATTGAGAAAAAAAAATACCATTAGTAAATTTAATATTAAATGAATTATCTTCGTTTTAGTTATGCTTTAAGTGTTTTGTGTTTCAGTTAGTCAAAATGAAAATTGTAAAAGGCCCGATGCAAACGAACTCGTCGGTCTTCATATTAAGATTGCAAACTAGTTGCTAAACAAATTAATTAAAAAAATTGATTTTAATTAACCGTGTAACTAATTGGGCCTGAGTATTTACATCGTACGCATAGTCAAATAAAAAAAAAAAAAGAATGAGAACAATTAAAAAAAAAATAAAATTCGATTTCATTTTTACCAAATAAAAAGTTATAAAAAAAAAATTGCAAATTAATAATAGAAATTTTGCATATGTAAAGTTGTAAACTTGCCCCCAAAAGTTGCATTTTGTTATACGTATGCAGAAATTTGTTGGTGGGGATATACGACTGGGAAATTTAAAATCTTTAGAATTCTCTAACCAAATCTTGTCGTACAAAATATGAAACCTCAAAACAATTATAACTCACCTTTTTGTATCGAAATTATTTTAAATATATATATAGAGATGGATAAAATAATTATACGTAATATAAGTTTAAACCTTGCGTAAATGTTACACACACAATTTTTTTCGACTGATTTTTAGTTTCATTAACACCAAATATTCAAAATAACGTTTGCGAGATATCAGAGGCTAGCTGATCGTCAACATTAATATAATCGTTAATATTCTCCAATAGTTTCTCAAAAAATACTATTCTAGTAGATTTTTTAAATTCGACGAAAACGAAGAACCGACGAAAGACTTTATGAAAACCAGGACCACAATTTATTTTCAATTAAAATTTTATAACACGACACGCGCCAAAGTAAGAATAAAAATACAATGAGTAGCAAAATCGTTAAATTAAGTATAAATCTATGATCTTTATATTCAGCTGGATCACCTGATAAAAGAGATCTTAACAATAATCTCGAATCCAAGAATAAATTTGAAATTTATAACTTTTTAATGGATAAAGATGTATTCGAATTTTTTCAAATCACAAACCCTTATGCTATCAGAGCTATTTTTTCGATAGGATCCTGACGAGTACAATACATGAAGATGTTATAATGTAATATTAATTATTCATATATGGAAATCTAGGAAAAAATGAAGAAAATGTGATACACATGAGTACCGTCGGTGGTCTAAGGGTTAATAATTGAGTGTATGTAGTAAATACTTGAAACAGGAGCAGCTCTACGTTTTACTTGCAAATATTGTAACGAAGCAATATTGGGATCATAATTTGTGTATAGTATTTTCAAGAAAACAAAAAAAAATAGTGTATAAGTTTATTTAATTTTCAAATAAAACTAGAAAGAAAATATGCTTTTTTGTGTTTTCACAACACATTAAATTTATTTGTTATTTTAATGTATGAATAAATCAATTTTAAAATATAATAATTTTATTTATTTTCATACCTTTAATTCTTCTATTTTCTTTGCAAAAGATAATTTCTTAAAAAATATGCGAGTCAGCGAAGATTTACGTGAATGAATTCAATAAGATTAGCTCATATGTTGGCTCAGCAGAGCATTGCTGCTAAATTTGCTAAATATACTAGCTTATTGGATAAAATTTTTAACGTTAATTAACGTTGAACAATCCTGCGAACATAAGCACATTCAGACTGTTATACTGCTGATTTACGAAGACATACTTTCGGAGTCACGACATGGTTTTGTTTGAAACCTGTAAGGGTCAGAAAAGTGTGCCTAAATAAGGTGTTTCATTGTTGTCTTTAAAAGGCAAATAAAAAATAAAAAAAAGAGAGAAAAATAAAGTTAAAAACCCAGCATAGGATACATTTAGACCTTAGATTAGATCCTATTAGTTTGGTCTTTGCTGTCTCGAATATTACTAATATAGCTAAATTGCTGAGTTGGACTATAACATCTAAAGCATTCAATAAATAACTAAAACAAAGACACTTTGTAATTTCTTAATGATTATTTTCTCGATTTAATTAGAGATTTCAAAAGGAATATCTATACTTAAAATAAGCAAATTTTTTGGCAAATTGTGTTATTATTCAATCTTGCTTACAGCTTTCAGCTTATTCCAAGTAATAAAATTCTTTTTGGAAAATGAGTATATAATATTTTATTTTAATAAATTATAAAATGTACATAATATTACAAAATGGAAGATTATAAATAATCATTTACAATGCTACACCATAAGCATGGTAACCAATGATGAGGATGAGTAGTCTTTGGCAATCGTTGTGTCAAGTTAATTCAGTACCTTTGGGTAGTAGTACAATGCTCCAAAGCTCACCCTTTTGTATTTGACTACAATTTGCATTGGATGAGCAATAATTTGGACATCAATATGGGCCGCCAATTGTATCTGTTAATGTACCCAAATAGTTTTTTGCCACTATAGTTTATAGTTTTATTCGGATAGAAGATTATTATTTAGTATCACATAGCAATGCTACACCACGAAGTATCCAATGGTCAGGGTGCGTATCACTGGGTAACCATAATGTATCTATATAAGTTAATCCAGTACGTTTTGGTTTTTTATACAAAGGTGCCTAGGAAATTCAAATATGTAAAAATTGTATAATGATGATTCAAATTGAACTTTTGGATTTGGACACATTTTCTACATTGGATTATCAACAATTTGGGCATAAGTATGGGCAAATAATTGTTATTTACGATACAAGTGGCACTATTTCGTACGCATGAGAATTTCCACAACGAGTGCGTAGCACGAGTTTAGCAATCGCAGAAGTACCTTAATAAAGCGTTTTCACGCGTATATAGTACAAAACTTTAAATACGCCTCTAGAATGTGAAAATAAATGGTAATTATAATTTAAAATTTGTCATGAGTCATTGAGAAAACTAGAACGTGATTCGTTATTAGTTTAAATTTTGATATTAATTTCGCTACTTTGATTGGTTGAAAATGTGTATGGCAATGAAATTACGTGGGTGGTACACACGCAAAATAATACTAAATAGTTCTTCTGAATTCTTATATATCTATTAATGCGTTTTAAATGTGTTCCTGCAATGGCTGAAAATAATGGAAATCGTCCTTAGACATATTTAGATGAGTTTAAATGAATGCAAAATTGAATGTTTCAATGAGAGAGTTATCCCCTCTGTGATCAAGTGCCAAAATTTTCTATTTTTCCAAAACCTGAAGTTCAATTTGAATAACGGAAATTTTCAACAATATTTTTACCACATATAGCTTAGAATCTTTTGGAGCGGTTGAATAAATAGCATAAATATGGACAACGGGTAATGGTGCATATAATATTTTATTTGTTGCTTCAACCATTTTCAAACTTCTTTTATCCCACCCAGCACCATCTAAAAATAATCCATAAACCAAAACACCTTCCTGAATTTGAAAGAGTAATTAAATTTTGTTGTTGTATTTGCATCACGGCATTTATTGTTGATATGTTCTGAGATAAAATAAAATATGTTTTTACGGGTCTAGTAAGTGTCTAAGGGTGTTAGTGTCTTGTTACATCAAAAAATCAAATAAATGATTAATTCTGACTTTCGTTACTCTGCCGAACCTCTACTAAAACATTCTGAATTAAGGCAAATATAATAGTTGGCCTTCGAGGGATTATTAGTTGCAGCTTTGTCAGATTTCATACTTTATAAGCCTTCATTTCTTAAACTTCCTTTGTTTAAGAGTTTTCTTCATATAGGATTTTGAGCAGTACCAAAGAAAATACTTGACTAATCAAGTTTTATAAAATTGTGAAACAGACAGTTGTGATTTTTTCCATTTTTGCAAAGGGTTGCTACTCCTTAAGAAAATAAAATAAAATCTATTGGTAGTTTCTAAGATATGGCTTAAAACCATAAGATTTTATGTAATATCTCAGAAACTTCTCATCCCATCACAAAATCTATATAATTTTTTTGCTTAAATTACCTAATTAATTTTGTTTTTAACGTTATACGCTGAATTTTACGAATAATTCTGAATCAAAAACTGTTTGCTATTTTTTTCGATTTTTGCAAAGCGCTTAAAACATTTTACTCCTTAAGACAATTGTAAAAAGTTCGAGTAAATTTATTTATTTCTGATTCCCACAAAATTCGAAAAAATCGCGAAACATTATTTTATTATTTAAGTTTTTTTTACAGTTTTATTTTGGTGAGTCATATGACATTTTTAAGTAATAATGTATGCCTACGAAATTTTTTTTGAATCTGCTGTTTTTTTCGAATATATCACTCATTGTTTTTTGAATAAAATAATAGTTGCGAATTGTACATACCAATACGGGAACTTTAACATCGAATTGTGTTTGATTTTTGGTAACTTCGTTATGCAAAACTACTGCATCTAAGGCCCATCCTTTATGTGCCCTAGCAACCTCTTGTCTCATTGATGTTAGAAAACCTAAATTTAAAATGTGAATAGATATTTAAGTGTTATAAAACCTAAAATTAGCATACAAATTTTAAATAAGGTTAGTAAACTAGATACCTTGGGGATTAAAAAATCCTGTCATCCAGAAACACATTGGCCGACCAACAAAACACCAATTACGAAATTGTGCATTACGTTCTAATAATTCAGTAAACCAAAAACCTAGTGAAGATGATTCCCACGAGTAGCGCAACCAATTTGGTGGTATTCTAGCATCATACATACAATCAAATGATTGCTGCAATTCCTATCCAAAATTAATGAATTCTTTAGTCAAACAATAAGAGTTGAGGAGAGGTTTTTTGAGGCAACGTGAATGTTTATGTAACACTTCTTTTATAATGTCTTACCAGGTAGAAACCATTTGAAAATACAGCTTAGAATTATAGCACGATAATAAAGAATAAATTATATATCATGGTAATAAAGAAAAAATTGACCTATCTTTGAAATTTTCCACAGTTGTTTATTAGGTTGTAAAAACATCGTATCAAAAAGTCGACATCTCAGGGGCGCGCCCAACCTCCTTTTTGTAGGGGTACTTGGGGAGTTTTAATTAGTTTTTTTACAAATTACAAAAAAACTATATATCAAATAAATAAAAAAAAGTATAACTAACAGAAAAAGTTTAGTTGATTCAATTGTGCACATTTTTGTTTTTTTTTCGACCTTCTAACTTCAAAATTGACCGAGATATGCCAATTTTAAAATAGAATACCAATAAAAAAAATTCCAATAAGATCGGATCAAATTTGCTATCAAAAAAATCAAATTTTTTAACTTTATGACGTCATCAGAATCCAAAAAATTTAATTTTGCTGTATCACATCCAAATTTTATCCAATTTTGATAAACCAAGTATGTAATCCTACTAAATTTGGGTCATACTTTTCAAATTTGTGATCAAAATTAGCCTAGCTCTAATAGGTTTTCAGAATGTGTCCCGGAATTAAGCACATAAGTATCAGCATTAGTGACTATTCCACATCCCTTTGTTAAAGTAACTGCGGCAATTGTGAATGGGACGAGCCAGAAAAAACCTTTACTAAAATATTTTTACAGCTCTCATTCTTCTATTTCAACAAATTTCAAATTATTTACCTCATTCATAATAATTGTACCTTCAATGCCCAATAATAAATCTTTTAATGTGGATGTCACTAACATAATCACTTTTTGCATTCGATCAATTTCCTGTCTTAAGAAAATGTTCATTGGCGCTGTAACTCCCATTATTTTCATTCTAAAAATTATATAAACAAAAATTGTATTAGAAAGGTGTGTGTAGTGTAGAAATAGATTTGGACAAAGGTTTGTAAAACACAGGTGAGTCTAGAGTAGAAAAATTTTCGGGACGCCAAATGGTAAAAGTAGTCTAAAAATTTAAACAAATCAATATGTTTTAAAAAAATCTGTAAATAAATTGTATAATTTTGAGAAAGAAAAATTTTTCCCCAAAAATTCTCACATTCAAAACCGAGTGAATAGACTATTCGATTCCCGTTACTGCGTTCAAGTATAAATGTAGGATATTAGATTTTAGAGTGTATTAGATATTTTTCAATCCGCTATAATTCGTAGATCAGATAATAAGAATGCTTGCGGCTTCCTGTTGAGAATTTAAGATAATTTCTATTGTTATTTTTATCAAAGCTTCATTTCATATTTTAAAGCTCTAATAAAAATTTTAATTTACAAACTTAATTCACAGCTTAGTTTTTAGCCTTAAAATTGGTTATCTACATTCAGCGCTCGAATCCATTGAACCGCAGCAGATGGATACGAATTTCAAGTCTTATACTTTTATGGAACCATGGTACAAGTGCCCATTTTCACATTAAAAATACATAATATAAGAGATAGGGTGTTTTGCATTACCTATCTCGAACTTCAAATGGATCATAAGCTTTAGGCGTTTTTGATAACATGTCGTTGGCCAGTCGTCCAACAATAACCTCTCGTGTTTCTCCCCCAGCTACACTCCCTTCTTTGGGTTGAATACTCAAAATTTGATTCAACATTGCCGTAGCTGCATTACTTTGATAACTATAATATACAATTTAATTGTGATATCATTGTTTTTGCAGTTTTACGATATTTATCCGTATCACTGATTGAAATAGAGCTTACGTTATGTCAGCGTTAGGATGTAAACCATAAGCTTGAGGTGGATCTACATTCATCATAATCTCAATTTCATGCAGATAATCTATAGCATTTTTAAATTTCATGATTACATAGCCGGGGTAATAACAAAAGTCTTCGCTAAACATAAAATCACCAAACCAACTTCGGCAGAAAGTATTTAATAAACGTTTATCGAAATCATCAGTTACTCGCCCGCCATAATGCACTTCACCAAACATATATCTAATTTGTTAAACAAGTACGGCAAATTAGAAACTAATTATTAGCCAAAAAATGTTATTTTTTGAAATGAATATTCAGTTTATACTCTTTGCTTTACTGCGATTGGACTACAAATAGAAACTGTTTGGGGGAAACTAAAAAAAACAGTACGATGGCACAAAAGAAAATACACAATCTGATGGTTGAAAATAAACACACTAGTTTACAAAGGTACAGCTATTATCTCTGTATCCGTAAACTATATTCATTATTTCCTGAAAAATGGATATGATTGGGACTATAATAAGAAATTTTTATTTAATACTCGTTTAAAAGTTTTGTGGCCGTGAGAGTTTTTGACCAGAACGATCTGAAGAACGTTTTGTGAGCGATTTGAAAAAGTTTCACAGAAAGCCATTTTGCCATTTTCCTAGTCGTATACTAAAACTATAATATATTCGTAGGTTTGGTTCACCGTAGCTCGAAAACTACTCGTTAAGGGGGTGTGTTAGAAAAATGTTCACAGGAAGTCATTTTCCTATCTAATATTGTGGGATTCTTTGATTCTAAGTATTTTTTTTTATATCTCGGAATTAAATATATAATTTAAAATGTTCTGAGACTACAAAAATGCGGCGCTCTGTCTATTACGCGACCAAAGTTTGGTAGTTGATTTCTAGTGCAACTTTGTCAGGTACTCAAGCTAACCGTAAATTCATCTATGTTTTATTATTTGAACTACATTTAATATACTCCTTTTCATCATGTCATTAGCGCAAGTGCAGAGTTTATTTTTTCAAACTGTTTCAAACTGACAGTAATAAATAAGTAGGACTAATAAGATAGAAGATATTTTTTATTCATTTTATCGTATTGGTTACAAATCATTTAGTCCGAAACAAAATTGAATCGTGATTTTAAAATGAAAAGGTCTATTGATGGTCTATTGTTTTATTTTTGTAAATGTGAATATAAATCTACTTTGAGGTTACGGTATTAAGGTAAATAATGCCTTTATCTATGATTTATAAATTATTCTAAATTATCTTTGAATAAATATATATATAATTAATTTTCAACAATTTTAACATGGGATGTTTTTAAATTATCTATAAAAGAATTTTTTTTTTTTTTTAAAAAAAAACTTCGTCATTTACACCAGATGTCATTTAATTTCTCTAAATTAGCTTTGTTTAAGAATAATAAAATAAATACAAATTAATTATTAAATATCAAATCATTAAAAATAATTGCTTATATTTTAACCGAAAAAAGTTGTCAGATGTTTAAATCAGCTATAAATAGTTTTAAACTGTCACAATGTGACAATGCTGTAAAAAAAATTAACATTGCGGCATATGGCCGCGCCGCGACCAACTCTGTGCAGAAATTTCACGCGATGGATGAAGGGATAGCAAGGTCTCGAATATGACTTACCGTACTGTTGCCCAACTTATACCACGAGAAGGTATATAATCATCCAAATGGTTTTGTACAAACATACAACAACATAACCAATCAGCATAGTTAAATTCATATGGAATATTCCAACCTAATGGTCCAAATTTTCGACGTTCCTGCACAATTGTATGTAAATATGATATACCAAATATTAATGGCAAATACATGGGTAATGTGGAATATTCCAGCATATCTTGATTTATTGACGAGTATGTTCGTTTTAGACCAGCTTTTATTCCTATATTTTATAATTAAAACAAATTATTTATTTGGATGAGACCATCTGACTGATACATGATGCTCATTTGTGGGCGATGAGACCTCTTCACAATTCTCATAGACCGTACGTGAACCTCAGTAGTGATTGTCTATTGTCACCCTCCTCCCCCCTTTACGGTAAAAGCTTGAACGGAGTATACTATGGAGACAATATATTATTAAATAATTTGGAATGGATAAATTTTTTTGTATAATGTTTTGTTGGTTAAATATTATCTGTTTTTAACAGTTCCATAGTTTTGCTTTACTATCTTGAACAATATTTCAAAGTTTTAATTAAATGTCGCACGCTTTCATGCGCCACAAAAAGCTTGGATGTTACGGTTGACTTTATAAAAGTATTTAAGTCGGTAAAAAGAGGATCCTCAATATTAGTAAGATACATCATAAGAAACATACCTGCTGGTGGTTCATTGGTAAATTTTATACATATTTGTAACAATGCTATTGGGAAGTCATCGTGCCCTTCAGTGGTAAACCATAGTCGAAAATCTTCATGAAATTCTCCATTTTTTTCACATTCTAACAGCAAAACTAATAATTCATCCATATATTCCAATCCCAGATGACAATTTTGTAGCAAAACCCAACCACCCTTCACAAATAATTTGGACAGAATTTTCAATTTATAGTTTTATATTTATTTATAGTTCAGTTCCTAGCCCAAAAAATGGATTGGAACTCCCCACAATACAAAACTTTGAAGTTCTTGATAAATCGCATGTGGATTAGTTATTTAACTAAAATTTAAAACGGATTCGAAAAAGGGCCGAGAATTAGATATACATGGATTTTTGCTTAACAGTTTATCTCGCTCAAACATACGAAAATCCTGATGTTTAGAGTGAGTGGTGTTCAGATCAGAGTCCCAACTCATTTTTTGGGTCTAGGGATTCATCTATTATAATATTATGGAAGGACCAAAACTAATATGTAAGAGCAATGTATAAGTGTGTAAGACAAATTTGTCTTGTTTTGGTCTTTACGATAGATTGTTCTTGGGCGGGCATTTTCCAATAGTATAGTAATTTTGGTGTACAGTTTGGGGAAAATGTCATGTTCAAAACTAGCAAGATTTTAAATTAGGCTCTTTTTCCTAATAACATTTTAAAAGATACTTTTAGTAAGAAATAAAAGATTCGCACACCTCTTTCAAAGCAACGTCAACAATTCGCCTTGCATGAATTTCCTGGCCTTGCCCCATACTCATACAGGTGCATTTAAATACTAACTTATGTGCTAATGCTTCAATAGCTGTTGTTGGATCACTGCCCATACTTAAGAAACATATCAACGGTGTCATTGGGCGACTTTCTTCGAACATTTTTTGGTAATCAAGAATAACTGGCTCAGCAAACGGTGGCCCTTGTGAGCTTGCTATATATTTACGTGATTGTGCCACAATACGATCTGGACACCATGCACGTATCATTAATAATTGTCGAAAATCATCATATGTACTATATAAATTTGGCATTGTACATTTTTCAGGTGCAGGTTTTTCAAACCATGCTTTCCATACCTTATCTTCTGTTTCAACCTTAAAACGGGAAAATCGGGAAATAGAAATCGACATTCATTATAGCTAATTATGGTAAACGGTATTTTACTAAACTATAAGGAAATTTTTGGTACCTGCATAAGAATATATTGAAATTGTGGTATTGTGGATAATGCAACTAAGTTTAGCCAAGTAGCATCCGTAATCCATTTTGCAGGTTTTCTTGGAGCTGTATTTAAGTCTAAAGCTGCACCTCCTAGTTTTAAATTAAATACATTTTATAAAAATTAATGAAAGAGTTATTTCCTTCGGCATGGTATAATATTCAAGAAAATCAAGGGGGAGGGGATTATCTTTGAAGATCTAATATGATTTGTGTTGTGATAGAACGCTAGCTATGTACTCTGGTAAGATTTTTGGTCAATACAATTATAATTACCAACGTATTATTTCATGCAAAATAGACCCGAAAAATGAGATGATTGTCATGCAGAAAGGTGTTATAGGGCGTTATTTGTCACGCGAGAATGTTAATACCTTGACACAAAAAATACGCTCTTTACTCTATAAATATGTACGCTTCCTACTCTAAATTGTAAGCATTTTAATAAAAGGTGCTAGTGTATAGTTAGTGGCCACAAACTATTTATTTGGAAGACTAAGTATTTGGAAGAGCAAAACGATTTGCGAAAATTTTACTTTCAGGCTTTGTCGAAACTGGACTTGGGTTGATCTGTTTGGATATTTATAAGAATAGAAAATTGAATAACTCAATAAATTCGTATTGAATATTATAAAGATTTTTTGAAATGCTGATGAAATACAATTTCCACAATAAGTCTTGTACGTTGGAAAACGTGAAGCAATGAATCTCAATTGGCACCAGAAGTCTCTAGCGACTCATTTAATCCATATATTTAATAATTAATAATTTATGCTCTTTTGTTTGTTTTTATCGTAGTATTTTTAACTGAATTTGCAATGCATCTGATTGCCTTAGCGTTGCGTAAACTTTTTTAAGTGAATGTATGACCTATTTGATTTGTAACAAATTTTTGACTTTGACAAGATCCTAGTAGACTTGGAAAATTCATCTTCAACATCTATTTACTTTTTAGCGTGTTCATAAGATCAACATAATGTGCACGCATCAGATATTTGGTATATAACGATATTCGTTGTATATTAAACACCAAACAATCCGACCACTGCACTCGTTAAGTCGTATGACAATCATGTGAGGCAAATATTCGCTATATGGAAAACATTGAAGATGTGTTTGCCGTCACTGTATTGCTGTGTTGCTTTCTATTTATCATATAACGAACAATCTAGACTATACTTCTAAAAAAATTCCGCAGTTACATTTTTCAGAGTTGGAAATCCTAGGAATTTGTCAGGAACAAGTTAGATATGTTACATACCTTTAATAATAAATTCAAATTCTTGCAACTTAATGTTACCCTGTTGTAAATCAATTCGTAATGTTAACATTAACACAAACATATATTTATGGACTTCATATAAACCACGACTTTTGTACCGATATACTTCATATGTTAAATAATCCATAATATTTTTTAAACGTTTTTCAATTTTAAATGCTTTCGTTGAAAGTTCTAACGATAGATCGAATAATTCTAAAAATTGTACTAACGACGTTTGATACATATTATTAACATCAGCCATTGATACAATTAAAAAGTATAGAACACTGCCACGTGTTGCAACTGGTCGAAATTCTTCACGCGCAGCACTTATCTTTATTTCTGTATCTTTAGCAATTACTAATTTTTCACCAATGTCTGCAGCTGTCTCTTTTGTTACATTTAGCACTTGTATTACTGTTACATCATCAACCAAAGATCCCTTTAAAAAATAAACGTATATATTTTGATTTCTTATCGTAAAAGTTTGGGCCATTTCTCAATAAGACGAAGATTCGGAAAATTAATACATATTGGTCACAAATGGAGTCACAATATCTAGCCTATAATATTCGTATGACTCGTCTTGGTTCCCCTTCCTCGCCAAGATCCCCATTTCGAAAGGAATATTTCATATCGTCTGATTTAAGAACTGGATACATTGGTGGAACGTTTAGAAGCGCAACAGATGCTATTTTCCTTAACAAATCACTTGTAAAACTGACCGAACTTACTAATTTTGATTTTTGTCCATCTTTTGTAAAACACTTCCGTACTGATAAATATGAGATTCTCTGTTTATCTGATTTGATAGATCGAGGAATTGACACTAAAATATCGTGTTGCGTCATAACGAAGAAAATGCCCTTGTCTCTGCGTTAGACCAGTATATGTACTTTCTTACGTCTAACAGACAGTGTATTTGTTTTGATTAGTACCCAGTTTTAGCAATCACTTTAGTTTAGCAGTTGAAATTATATTCTTGATATACCGAACAAGGAAATGTTTCATAATTTCGACTTTCCATCTCCTCGTAAACAGAACATAGTTCGGTTTTTGCCGGTTGAGAAATTCTTCATTTTTGCCCTAAAGCTCAAAGCGCCAACGGCTAATGCCCACATATCTTCACAAAAATGCTTTAAAATGAAAGGACTTCTACTGACGCTGATGCACGAGCATGTTGGAGATTCAAATTAACAAGATTAGACCTTTTACACTTGGTCTACACCATTTTTCCACTTTTGTAGAGCGTATCATCTTAATGGTACCGTTAAAGAACCCTTCGGTATCAAGAGAGTCATACATCAAGCCCGAAACTTTAGCAATATTGATCCCTAATAGTTAGAAAAGAACAGTATCCACTGAAACCCATAGGGTGTCCAAGCTGGCAATCTGACAACAGTTTTTGGTATTGGAATTCTATCTGTTAAATACTACCTATTTCTTTGATCAATCCTATTTTCTAACATGAGTTTATTTTTCAAGCAACGTTTATATCGAAACTAATTAACTTACCTTTGTACTGGTTAATTTGTATAATAAATTATCTTCTAATTCTTTCATGCGACGTTTATTTGCTGTTACACTTGCAACTAGCGCTAAACGTTCCTCTTCTAATTCACGTTTCTCTGATAATATTACACGCCCTAATAATTGATCTTCTAAACCTTTCATTGTTACCGTAAAATCAATAATAGATGTACGTGCTGACACTTCTGGTGAATAGCGTGGATTTGGTAATTTTGTTGTCATATACATCCGAAAGTCTAATGATACATCCACCTCTTTATCACCAAGTTTTACTTTAAACATATTACCAACTTTTATATAATTTTTTTCTAAAACCGAATCTAATACTGGATCTAATTCTTCCATAATATCAACTAATAATATTGGATAACCTAAACTAATACAATCTTCCATTTTTTGACGAAACCATTTATCACCTAATGTAGTTGTGACTAGATTATTTTCTTTCTCACGACGTTCTATCCATGTTTTTCCTTGTGATTGTGGATCAATTAACAATGGATATCGACCTGCTTTTGTCACTATAATGCCATTTTGAATGGATAAATCATCATTTGGTAATCCTTGAAGACCCCATTCTGCTATCTATTTTAAAAGTAAAAATTATCTCACTTCGAAATCAATGTTTCTTAAATAAAAAAATGTGGTAGGCTCGTCATAATAAGGCTACCCACGATCTTATCAGAAGGGAGCATGGTATGTGGAAGAGACAGCTAAATCGTCGGCAGCGCTTTTATCTTATAAAGTTTGCAATAAATCATGTGTCTTATTTAAAATATGACTTATTTTCATTTGTTTACATGTAAATGGTATAGAAATGTCAAATTAAAATGATTATGAAAAATAACAATTAATCAAATCTTGTTTCATTAGAAATTGTGAAAATAGTATTAAATTTATTAAATTTTCAATGTACAACATATATACCAATCCATAGACTTATATGTCCATCCGTACAAGTATATTAATAAAGAAGTATTAAAGATCATGCAATAGTGGAATGACTTTGCAAAAGAGCATAAAACTAAGGATTGATTATTAATGAAATATTCGAATATTAAGCAGTCAAACAATTTTTCTTTGTGTGATTTATCAGAATGTCGAGGGAAAAAACATCATGGAAGATTATTGTACGTTTCGTGACACGTTTATTTATGCTGTTTTAGGAGAATGGGCTAACTTATGTATGAATAAAAAAGTACCAAAAGTCGGAATTCGGTGGTCGAAGACTGTTGTTTTAACGACATCATCAGACCAACGAGATCGTGTGATTCAATATCATTACGCTTTTTATACCATGTATATGAAATATATCAAGGTATATTAAGTTTAATCCCAAGTTTGTAACGCTTGAAAATTTTGATGCTACCAACAAAATTTTGGTACATGTGTTCATAAAATTACCTAATTAGTCCGTTTTCGGTTATCCGCCCGTCCATAAGAAGTGAGGTCGAGTTCGTAATTGGGCAACATAGGTCAATTGGGTCATGGGTCTATAAGCCGCTAGAGTTAGAACAAAAGTAAAAAATGTTCCTTATAAAAAAATAAACAACTTTTGTTTGAAACATTTTTTCGTAAACGTCACTGTATGTATTTTTAGTATGTATTATATGGGAATATCAGTTACATGTATGTGGCTATCTAAGAGTGGATATCTTTTTTTATTTACATGACGTAAAAAACAAACGTTTGGGTCATCAACATTGTCTATACATGGTATTTTAACAATTAACTCAGTCAATTGTTTATTTTCACTTGTTTTAGCCTAATAAGCAGCGTCGACTATTTAGGAGATGAATTCTATAACATGATTGATATACAATTTGTTTTATTTAAATTGCGGTTTTAAGAGACAATCCCATACAGGGAGTCACACAAGCTTTCTGTAGATTGTACCACTTTCTGTGGTGAGGCGGCTTTCCAGCACGGCACATTTTAAATTAAATGTATCGCCATTATAAGTGCACATATTAAAAACTTTGTGAAGATCATCTTCAAAATTTCAAATGAAAACCTCCTTTTTTTTATTGTCGATTCGTTAGAAGAAATAGAAATAAAGATTTCTGTAAAAAATGTTTACGCATGAGTTCGCAATTTGCAATTCTTACCGTAGGTTGATCACATAACGCATCAATAATATTCAATTCACTTGTGAATGGTATGCGAGCTCGACCTAGTTCATCTTGCCATAATTGCAGTAGGGAATTACGATATTCTTGATTAAATGGTCCAGTATAGCTTAAAAATCCAACTAATATCAACACATCACCGACAAGTCTTAAAATTTGTTCTTTAAAATGTTTTAATGCTTCTGTCCATCGAGCTTTCTCATCTGATAAGCCTATAATTAAAGCAGTTGCAGCATCCATTTTCTCTTTGCACAATCGAGCTTCTTCCATAATTTTCTGTTACAGAAGAATATTCTCAATTTAAAATTACGTTTCACTAAAACAAAATAAAGACAATTTACCCTTTTTGCTTCCATAGCAGCATCGTATTGCCTTTGACATTCAGCCACCTCTTCCTCTTTAGCTTTTAATAAGGCCATAGCTTTGTTTAATTTATTCATGGCACGTCCTAATTTTGCTTCTTGTTTTGCTAAGTTTGCCTAAATACAAAATGATAAGTAATAATTTAAGTTTAGCGGTTTTTAACAAAAAATGATACCTTCAAGGGTAAAACATCTTTGTTAATCTCATAAAAAGCTTTCATTGCAACTGTCCATTGAGTTAATCCGGCAACATTTCCACAGGCTTTTTTAGCCGTTTCAAAATTATATAATTCATGTTGTAAATATGGCGTCATTAAATCAATAATTTCAGCATTCATTTCATCTTTTGGATAACGCCATAAATTTTTTAAAAACTCACCAGCCATAATCTGAATATAACAAAAAAGTGTGTAATTTGTGTTTTCTATCTTAAATAGCCCAGCTTGTTTAAAAAAGATTAAATCGTCTAACGATTCATATATTTAAATCGTTGATTGCTCGAATATTAGATTACTGATTGGAAAATATGAACAGAAATTTAGTCCTACAAGATTAATATTATTTGAATGATTTCTAGTTTTGTTGGAAATGGGTTAATCGGATGGACCGCTTGCTCTTAGTCTATAATAATAATAATTGAATATAAAATATAAATACCCTTAACGCTTCACCCCAAGAAGGCGTAACAAAATTTCTTTCTGGATCTATTACAACAGGACTCAATCGTCGTTTAAATAAAATAATTACAACATCCATAATAAGTGTAATAACATACGGTGGTTTACCTAATTTTTTCACCGTAGCAATGTCCTCTCCTTTAATAGTCTAAAAATTCAAATTAAAAAATTTCGTGTAAATGATTAATATCATAATAATTCTTACTTCTAAAGCTTTTTCTGCAGCTTTTAAAGCAGGCTCGGCAGCTGCTAATTTTTCATGTGCAATAGCTTTAGATTTGCTAATTTCAGAAACAAGTACTTCTGCTTTCTTTTTAGTAATCTCAGCCTCTTCTTTAATTTTTGTGGCAATTCGTGTTGCTTCCATAACAATAATTAATATTTCTTCAGCTTTTTTATTTGCTATAGCAATTTCTTTATTTTTGATTTCCAATTCTTTTCGTAATAAATTGACACTTTCTGCAGCTTCTGACAACTTTGATAATCCAGTACTCATATTATAGGCTAATTTTCCAATCTCCTCATTCATATACACATATAGTTTTTTATAAGAATCCAAAAATGTTAAGAATGATTTTGGTGTTACATAAACTTGTCGTCGAAATCTATTAAAAATTGCGTAAGAAATATTCAGGTAAGTTAAAAGTAATTCCTTATGTGAAAAATTCGTCGTTTACTACGTCTATTTGTTATAATAGATAAAAAATTATTACCGATTAAAATATGTAACGCAATAATCTTGTACACTATCATGGACGAATGCTGTAGTTAAAATTAATTGTTGTTTCACTTCTGGGGTACAGACTATTTCATAAGGACGAAGTATATGGGCTGCTACAGCATCTAGTGCATCCTTAGGCCATTTTACAAACCAATCAACTGTACAACCAGATATTAAACCAGGGAATTTCAATGAACGATTACGGAATTTTTCACCAACCTATTAAATTTTTTACAAATTAATTACAATGTTTTGTATGGAATAATTGAATGAGCTTGTTTATCCATATAATAGATCAGATTGACAGTTATTTCAGTTAGCCTGGAAATTTGAGAGGCTGTAAGATTGTGTCTAAAAATTCTTAAAAAAACGAAAATTTGTATATCATGTATCGCGGCTCTCTTTAGTTTATATGTTGAATTAACATTTACAGGTTGAATCAAGATTAACCAGGTTGAGCTTTATACCGAATTATCATGTCTTAAGTCTTGTCGAACTTTTACACTTTGTAAAAATTTGTGAATTGAGTTAAATATTAAAGAAGCGCTTCCTGATTGTGTCTATCTATCCCTTATATCTCTATAGATCCATTTCAAAAAAACAAAACGAAACAAAAATCTCATTTCAACAAAATTAAATAATGAGGAACGTTTAACGAGGGGGAAATATGATCTTGGTAATGAACTTTGCTTCCTACGTGTTTTGTCTATAGGTACTTAGTAAAGGTGATCCAAATTGATTTTCCTAATTTAATTTTTAAAAAAGCACACTATGACTTTTTCTATTACTTTTCCAAAGTTTCGGTAGTTATTTCGGATGTAACTTTTCGGATGTAACTTTGCGGATGTTAGGGTTAGGTGCTTGAACGTTGAAGGTTTGTTAATATAGACGCGAGCCCACTTAAAAACTCTCCACAAAAATAAATACAATGGCGTATTCTTGGCTGAACGCACATTATACGATTATACGCAAAGACGGTTAAATTGGCTATGATCTTCCCGTAAAAGTCTACACAGTTCTTACAGAATTTTTATTTCTGATGAACAAGTGAACAATTTGAGTGTTGAACGTTGTTGAAACTCTAGTTAAGCAATTCATATCGTAAATGGAATGTTTCAAATTAAAATTTGACGTTTGAAGCGAAAGTATTTATAGTATTCTAATTTACAGAGTTCCAAATTTGAATTACCTTTATTACTTACACAATTTACAAATTATTTAAAGCATTAAGTACCAAGTCTTGTATATTTTGGATAACAAATTCTAGCAATATTCTGGAAGACGTTTTTAGATGGTCTATTAACCGGCAACGTTTAGTACGTAATTTTTCTTTAACATTGTATAATTAACTTTTGGCTTATCTAGAGCATTTTAAACATTGAAGCAAAGTATGTTGAAATTTGTTTTTATAGTTTTATATATAATTATTGTATCATAATTTTTATTATTTTTGTAGGCCATTATACCAAAATATATAAGACCTAATAAAATTTAAACTAGTAATATTATTACAGTAACTTTCAAACAATGAAAACTATTAGCATAGTAATTCTAATATATTTTAGTCTGATGGGTTGCTTTACTGGTGCGAATAGTGCAGACTTACGCGCACCTTTCAATAGTACTCAATATATCGAAAATCTGAGTAATACATTTGAGTATGGCGATACTGATGTACAAGAAATAGAAAAACATTTAAAATATATAGTGTTCAGGTTTGTTTTAAACAAATTTTCTTTTCAAGGAAAAAGTCGACTTTTGGTGTTAACAGATTACGATGCTTCTTTTTCTCGCTTCTGCTTCGGATTGGGGACAGAAAAGAATATTAATGCTGACCTAAAAGCTTTCCTTATAAGTACTGACATTTTTTTTGCGTCTCACGAATCTCATGCTTTTTTATACATGATGCCGTTCTTATGATTTTTTTCTTAAAATTTACCATTTTTAAAAGTTTTCTGATACAAGATTTTCGAGCGATACCCGATTTAAAATTTTTTGGTTAAAATGACGTAAATTTAGTTCCAAAACAATAATTTTTAATCGATTTTTCAAATTTTTCAAAGTACCTTAAGAAAATTGTAGTCCACACTGAAAAACTTTCAGCTTTTTTTAAATGCAGAAGCTCATGAGGCATCCTGATCTGTCCCAATTTTATGGATATAAAATATCTAAAAAAAATTTCAATCGGTTGAAAATTTGAAAGCATAAAGATTGTGTTTGCCAAAGCTTATTTGGGAAACAACGCATTTAATTATTTATTTTTTTTAAGGACGCCTGAAGATTTTGTGATCATAAGTGCTTCAACACCAGAAAAAATTTTAAATACAGATTTTTTTGACCCATCAAAAAAAACATTATTTTATGCTGGAGGTATTTTATCAATGAATTCAAGCGGTATTATAGATTTCTATAAGTTGACGATTGCACCTTATTGTAATTCAAAAAATTACAATTATATTTTTTTATATCAAGCATACTACTGCACTGCTATGTTGTCGCCAACCTGCACCACTAAAGTAGGTACCTACTTATGCCAAAATTATGAAATTTATTCCAATTTTTCTTTGAATTTAAGGAAAAAAAAAAAGAATAGTTTCTTAAGAAAGTAGGAAAAAAATGGTAATTTTATTTCTCAAATTTGGTCAAAAATTATTTTATAAAGGGCGAGTGTTTTCTGAGATATCAATTCTACGTCATTTGATAATTAGATGAGTATTTTTCGAAATATATGTTTACACGATATCTCATATAAAGTTTGTACTACTGCTCATAAAAATTTTATGGATTGATACACCGGAAACAAAAAAGGAATGTACACGTACAGTTTGTATCTACTCTTCGTGAAGGCAGTAGTCAGCCATTTGACCCGAAGAGCAGGGAACATATAGGCCACACGGTATTTATACTTTAACAACATGAGGTACGTTACCATGTTGTTTATCTCAGATACGTATGTTCAAAATACGAATGTTCCCTCATTGTGCCAATCCCATCTTAAGGAATTTAAACTTTCAATTTTGCACATTTTTGTACCTTTTCGACACCAGCTAGTATTATTGTTCTTTTAGACTAATTTTAAACAATAAAGTACTCTTGTTAATAATTTTTTGCCTAACACTTAGATTTCAATATGACAATAAAGTTATTTGTTTTCTTTACGTATTTTCTCTCGAAATATAGTAAAGCCATTTTGAGAAATCCTACAATTATTATATTCTTCTCAGGTCAGTAGAGTATTTGGACCTGGAATCGATAAACTTGTTTCTCTGGGTTTACCAGCTGAAAATTTAGCATTTCTTGGCCACTCAATTGGAGCTCATATAGTTGCGTCCATAATTGAAAATATGGACATGCCTGTAAAAATATTAATTGGCTTAGATCCTGGAGGAGTTGACCTGGTAGATTTTCGCCGTGGTCTTGCTGAATTCACAATAGCATTGCGAACTGATTCCACAAATCTTGGAAATATTAATTGGAATGCAGATTTAGAGTTGATAGTCAATGGTGGAATTAGTCCTCAACCGGGATGTCTTGAAAACGAAAAATTTCCATCGAGCTCTATATGTAGTCATGTATACGCTGGGCTTGTTTGGAATAGTATAGTTGAAAATCAAGGCCAAGGATTATTTTATGGTGTTCTATGTAATGAAATCGAATGTGATTATAGTGATATTAAGGAGATTAATCCAGATTTAAGGTATTTCATGATTTTTATCGGTTAATAACAAACGAAGTACATTTTTATTTTTAGAGTAGTATTGCCTATTCCAATCCAAGAAAAGGCCCTGTTGCAACGGCACTGCCATAGCAAGCTTTTGCTCTTGTTTGAGGCGAATTCTTGCTTCTAAAATTCCAGCCTCAATTCTTTTCAAAAAGCTGCATGTTTTACTCAGATTGAATTTTAACAATGATAATCTTTATCTGCTTTAAGATAAGAATTTTGTATTGTAATTTCCCAACACTTGTAACCCCTATCAACCTTTTATAAATTTTTTTAGTACATGCCAAAATTTTTGTTTCAGAGAAAAAGGCACGTATTATTTTAAAACATCAGATTCATATCCATACGGCTTGGGATTAGATGGAGTTAAGAATATAGTACCTACGCAAAATAGTTCCTTCAAGGTTGATTGGGAATTAATTTCAAATATTAAGAAAAATATCGAAGATAGTTGGAGAATGCAAGACACATATTCATTCCATATTGATTAATCTGCTTCAGGATGCTAGTATATAACACAATGTATGGTTGCAAAATATAACGCAATAATTTGTTATCAAAATTTTGTCAAATTTGGATAGCATCCTTGGTGGAAAAAATATTTGAAGAAATATTAAAAAGAAACTTAGAAACTCTGAAAAGTCTTAAGAACTCTAAAAAGTCTTGGGAAGTCTAAATAACTCATTTATTTAGACTTCCTGAATTGTTGAATTGAGACTGTTGAATTGAATTTTTCAACAGTTATCCAGTTCGAGTTATCCAGACTTATTAAGTCTGAATTAGGCAGTCCAAAAGCGTTGAGAAATTCAGAGGTATCCAGACTTATTAAGACTTAAATTCTTACTTTTTCCACCAACGACATTTCAAACTTTGGTCAAATTTAGTTTTTAACGTATAAAGATTTAAACATGTATACTGTTGCTAGATTTTCTCTAGGTGAATCTTTATGGAGCTCTAGTTAGAAGTGGGGAATTTACTCTAGCTAAATCTCTTTAACAGCTCTACATCGGGCTCTATACAGATCGAGCTTGAGAATATCTGGTAACAGTGTATGTCTACCTGAAGAAATATTCAAATTACCGGTGAAAAACATAAAACAATATGTAAATTAGCTCTTGAACGATCAATAAAGAATGAATATAAATTATCCGGAGATGTTGCTCGGAATGGATCCTCTTTACGCATTACATTCATTAATTCCACATATAATTCATCCAATTCTTCCTTCGGGAATAAATTTGCAATTTCACCTGAACTTAGTACGTTGTTAAAGTATTCCAAAAATGCTTCATCTTTTATTTCATTATCAGTGAATATAAATGATAAACTATCGCCCTTATAACCACAAACCTTATACAGATACTTAAAATCTTCAACTAAATTATTTATATTGTACGATCTATAAATGAGAATAAGCGAAATTCGATTAATAAACTCAGCTTCAAAAACATTGGAACACTTCCTCCTAAATAATATTTTCACTCCTAATTGGGTTGGATCACCAAACCCTCCCCCCGTGCACGGGACTGCGTCCAGTAACGCAAGGGTTAATCTCTGGATATTATTTTAGTTCAAAGTATACAGCTTATACTAATTTTAATGATTTAACTAACTCAAATCAAATAAAAACAAGTAGTAAAGTTTTATTCCTTGGTGTGTTGATTTCGCCGCTGTAAGACTAGTGATATTTCGGCAATAATATTACCTTGTCAGAGTGATTTGGTAAGTGACGTAATTAGCAATAAATGTTGCCAATCTCGTTAAACTTTGTTTACCAGATCCTCCTACACCTACTAATAAAGCATTACCACGTGGTGTTCGTATAATACGTGATATAATTAATAAATGTGTTAAAGCATCTTCGAAAAATACCAAGTCCATTGGTGTTCCACGAATACTTTCATTATACAGGTCTTGAAATTCAAATATCTTCTCCAAGACTAATTCTTTACTGCAAAAATCAAATTTCCAATTAAAAAAAAAATATCTACAAGAAGACCTGATGTAGTCGTCGTGTATATCATTTTCTAACCTTTTCCAATGTTCGTAGACTTTGGGAGCTGAAAAATCAAAATCATCTGGTTCATCTCCAGTAGGTTCAGGTGGCGCTCGAAGAAAATCAACAAAGTAACAAGTCTCCCTTGGATAATATTCAAAATCATCCTCTAACATTTCTTTGGATGTGCGTTCAAAACATTTTAAAAACCAATTTTTATCATCCGCATTTGTAAAACTATGCGTAAAGAATAATTGAAATTAAAATTAATGCAATATTAAAAGAAGATTTGTTGCAAAATTAAGTTGCAAATTAAGTTAAATATTTTCTTTTACCGGTCAGCAATAACTCGGGTACATTCATGAAGCCATAATTGCATCAAAACGAATTTGGTACTACACTCTTCTCTGTGGATATTTAAAATACCTTGCCAAATTCTAGATAAATCTCTTAAGTTAAAAATGTAATGAAATTTGGCTGGCGTTGGTAACATCTTGGTTTTTACTTGTTGCCATGCTCGTCTTGTCAAAGGTACTAATTTTGGTATCATATCAACAATTGGAGCAGGAAATCGGGTTTTACAGAAATATCCAGTACCAATAACCGCTAAATTAATTCAGTCATATTAAACATTAAACGCTGCATCAAACCAAAAAGTATTTTTGGCTTTTTGTTTGTAATGTAAAGACAATGATGAATCCAACTTTTCTACTTCCGCGGGAGATTGGGTTAATATTCTCAAAAATAAAGAAATTTGACCTTTTTCCAGTTTTTGTCGATTTTGACTCTAAAGGGCTGTTTTTTTTTATCAAAGAAAGTCTATATTATGGGACTAATAGTTTCAGGGATACAGCTTTTCAAAATTTGATCAATTTTTCAAGTTACTCAACCACAGATGGCATGCCAGACGAAGATGAAATAAACAAAGAATTGTCGGTATCCGCCTGATTCTTGAAATACCTCTTGACATCTCAAAAGACGACGTCTTGGGCCAATCAGGTGCATCAAAGAGGGCAAAGTTGATTAAAATAAACATTTTCAAAACTGATGGCAGATATTTTTCATCAATGTATTTACCCATATATTTCTATTTTAATATAATTTAGCAAAATTTCGCCAGTTTCAGTACCATTCAAGTTTCTGAAAAATCTAGTATTTCTTCTCGGTTGGCTCTCTTAGGGTAACAGAGAACTCCAAAAAGTAGCCCCCTCAACCAAGATAGTCAACTGAGAGCAGAGAGACTTTCCAAGGAAATACTAGGTCTTCAGAAAATTTTTACTAGAACTTAAGTTTTGCCCTGATTTGTTGCGACAATTGACCCCAGAATAAATAATTCTTACAAAATATTTTATCCATAGAGACATCACTTGGCAAAGTACAATTAAAAATACAAAAACGTCGTTTTAATCGTGCTGGAATATCATTTCGACCACCGCCTGGATGAATCATAGCACCAACTAATAGCATATCCAACATATATAGAAAATCGCCTGGTTTATCCAAACTGTAAAATCCTAGAAAAAATAGTAATATTTTTAGATAATTATGAATTTAAAATAAAATTGCCCAACGTCATTATACCTCCGAATTCCATTAATTGTCGAACAATTTCATTAGTAATTTGATCACCCCAATTATTTATTCTTGGCATATTAATATCATCAATAAATACGGTCATTTTCCTACCACCAGGTGGTCCATAGCTTGTGGCTACTCTTTTTTCAACGTACGATTCAATAATTCGCTTAAAATAAAAAGGAAAAACTAATGATAAAAAATAACAGGCAGAATTCTACTAGTTTTAAAAATTTCGATGGTAGAAAGTAGATTGTTGAAGAAAATGATAAATTTAGATATTTCTAGTAAATGCATATTAAATGGCAAAGAAATTGTTATTTAATAAACATTTGATTATATTAATTACACTGTGAGACCCAGTTTTGGTGAGACTCGTCTGTTAAATCTAAATAAAGATTATTTTATTGCAAAATCGGTTGCGGTATATGATTGTCCACGAAATATCGGTAAAAATAGCCTTTAGAAGCTTTCGAAGTTTTGATATTTTTATTAAAATTATTGTTGCCCATATTTTTTAGGCATCTAATTACAAGAATCTTTGTAAATATTTTACATTTCATAAAAATTACTTCCATTCGGTAAACAGATTCGTGTAGGTAGACCCGAATTTGCCTCTTACACTATATGTTAACAAAAGTTATGTATGTAGAAATAATACCTGAAACATTTCTGGCAGTGTGGCCGAAGAAAAATTTAAACTTTTACTCAATATGTATTCAGGATCATATCCTTTTAAATATCCTTTAATCATGACGGTTTTGGCCGTTCCTTGCTCACCTAAACAAATAAAAATATTTGGTAGCTTTCGTTATAACTCACGAGACAAGAAATTTTCTAGAAAGTTTCATAAAATCCTTCACTTAGAACGTTATCAAAATATGTACTCGAGGGATATATTTGGGATTGAGATAAATTTCGAGTTTTGGAATATTCTAGAAATTTCCACAATATGACATGGAATTTTTTAAGCAATTATTTAGCACATTATCCTCAAAATTGGTCCAGTTTGCAGAAGGCTCTAGAGAAAAAGGTAATTTAATAGCGTTCTTACAATTAGATATGTTTCAAGTGCGAGCTTAGGGTTCCGCACTCGAAAAATTTGTCGGGGATTTTTAAAATTTTGCAAATTTCACTTGTTATTTAATATTTAAAAAATAAAAATAATAAAATGTTTATAGATATTAGTATATTACCAATTAATAATATCGGTTTATTAGTTCGTGTAGTAATATCTATTAGGAAATTTGTCCGTACATTGTCAACATTTGGCACTAAAATTGAATTATAATCTGGTACAGAATCTGGTGGATAAATATATTCAGTTAATTTTTCATTCCAATGTATCCAGTTACCATTTTCATTGACGGTATATTCGAAAATTGTTTCATTAGGATTTACTTTTGGCCATAACATTTTCGATTTGTGATTAAATACATATTCTTGAAATTTTTCGCGATCATCTAATTCTAATAATGCGCCTAATGACCACATTAAGGCAAATAGAAAGAATCGTTCTAAATGTTTATCTGTTGGATTTTCTAAAATATAAAAATTTATGATTACAATTCTGTTATTACCATAAAAAAATTCTTTATAAATGTTTTTAAAGTATTGTATTATTTATATGGGCAAAAGTATGAGGAAAGTTCCTATATACTGGACCATTCATCATTTCGTCAATTGCTTCTTTATATCTCAACTTCCTGCGATTATATGTTTTAAATATTTTATGATTGATCTATCAAAAATTTGCTTTTAACTTTATTTTGAGATTTAAAAGATTTTGGTATTATCTCTAGCTAAGTCAAGAAAAAAAATTTGGTTGGTAAACAAGAAATAGGAGACATTTTTGAGATGAAATGGCTTTCTCAGTATAATAGAACTATATCGAATGGCCATCATTTTCACTCCCCTTACTACGAAGAAAATATTGCGCCACTGACCTTTTGTACAGTTTTCTATCAAAGCTGAAATTACATCACATGTTTGTCGTATATAAATTGCTTCTAAAATTTTCATTTTTGCAAATAACTTTTGTATCACATATCCAAGTAAATCGTCGTAGATTTTATTAAATAGCACACGGAATATACGATTTTCTTGTTGACTTCGTTTTAACAACCATCCCTTCAGAAATAGTCATATAATTAGGAGAAATAGTGCAATCCAAAAATGTGTTATGGTAAACTATCTTTTATCTGATAATTCGCTGCGAGCAAGTCTATTTTCTTGCCCACTTAAGAAAACCTATAGAAAAACCTCCATAAAATGTTCCAGACTTGTACTCCGCAACATGTTGCACTATTTTACATTTTTAGTATAAAATGATGATAAGTCTTTGTGACATAACTCATAAGATTTTTATGTCTCCTAGAAAGCAAAAATTATTTGCAAAATTCTCATTTCTTCTCCTCTCCACCTGTTTGCCCTTGGTGATTAACACTTAACGACCTTAGGATAAAAGATAAACTATGGATTTGTAATTAATATTTATTTTTCTTTGTCAATCGTACACATTGAAGCAGCAATTATAATTTTCTTGTATAGGCTATCATAAACATAAGCTTACCCGTATCATAAAAAACTAAAAAGATAATAACACTTACATCAACTAAAACACTCCATCCTAACACAGACGAACTGATAAATACCATTCCCATACGAGAAACTGTAGCAGGACTGGCATTATCAACATTATCAGGTTCAAATACAATTTTTGCATTTGCTGCCATTACAATTCGATCACCATTAGCCAATGTTAATGTTTTATTATCATCGAGAACTGAATTCAAATTTTCAATCCATACTGCATCAACAGGTCCATCTAAGACTAGCCTATTATAAAATAGAAAATAGATAAGTTTTCGCATATGAAACTCATTTCGTTTTTGGATCCTGGAAGCCTTCCCTTTATGTCATCTAAATCGATTGAAAGTTAAAGTTATTGTAATACACTATGTTCCATTATTTTACACATTATTTACTTCTTAAAAGTATTCTTATCCTACTTTTTGATCTCTTGTAAAATTTCATTCTAAAAATTTGATTTCTACTTGTGGATAAGGTACCTGAGGTAAATAAAACCGACATTTGAAATTTCGCGGTAAAACAACTTAACTCTTTACGCACACATGCGCTTAGTCGGTGTAAACGCTATGAAATTGGTCCCCACTCCCCAGTCAGTCGCGATGTCTGCTGTCATCTTGTTGATGACGAACGAGGGTTTGTTGAAGCAACAGGTTACTGTGTAGTTTTGAAATTTTTCGTTTTGAGAAACGGTAAGTTTTTTTAATATAACAAGTGACATTTAACTAAACTTCCCGACAATTTTCATACACCACCACGGTATAATAAGACCTAATGAAAGGTTTTTAAAAAGTCAAATATTTCTAAAAATTTTAACTTCAAGCCTTTATGTTCTTTGTTCTACAACAAAATGTACAAACTATGCAAGGAAGTATAATTTGTTTCTTAACTATAATTATACCTTAAATGCCTCATGTACTCTATCCCTCGTTTATTATATGAAAACATTTATTGTGTTTTATCGTGAAAACAGTTTTTTTTTTATTATAATGTTAGAAAATTGTTAAGGCCATACCATGTAAAATTTGTGGGCTTCACTTTTATCGATCTTCGCCACAACGTGGAAAATATACCGTCTGTCCAGTCATTAGTAGCAACATCTAATCGACCAAACATTTGAGGTGCTGTAATAGCCTTAGGATTCATTCGCATTTCAAAATGTGGACGTCCCATTTCAGTAAAGCAACGTTGTAATACATGCATATTTGATGTTTTTCCAGAACCCGTGGGCCCTACACAAAAATGATTGTATTTTTATATACATGCTTATGAGATGCAAGAAAAACAGTTGCAAATATTTTTCTAAAATTACGTTTAAAGCTTTTTTGTAAGATGTTATGCTTACTGAATTTTAGATTCAACTGCGAATAGCAAGAAGGGGTAGGGAAATTAGACCAACGGTAGACTGCAATTACCACAGTCACATACTTAGTCTAATCCTTGAATTAACAATTATCCTGATTGTAGCATGACAGGCAAACCTTAAATTTTTTTAAAAAAACATACCCAAAGTCATTAAACCATGCCGTACCAAAGAAGTGTCATTTAATTGGACAATTTTTAAATTAAAATCAGGACTATTGATTAAACCCATTTCAGCTGTTTGATTTGCAATTGCCTTTTGTAATTGTTTATTAACTGCTGAAACCAATTTAATACCCGGGAACATATCATCAATTAAAGACAATAATAATGGTGAATCCTCATTTGTCATTTTTGAAGCGTTCATCTCTCGTAATACACGCATTACAATTGTTTCTTCAGTTTCTTCAGGATTGGAACGTTTTTGTGCGCCCAATGTTCGTAATACTGATAAAATATTACGTAAACCAAAATCATAATGCACCTAAAACAATAAAGGAAGAAGATTTTGTATTAAGTATTTTGATTACTTAACTTTGAAGTGTTGTAAATTTGCTCTCGATTGAAATCTGTAAAACAAAATGGAAATTTTCTTTCGTTTTTCCGAAATTAAAATCATTACTGGAAACCTAATGCTTTGAAAAAGACTGAACTGATTTATTTCAAATAGTATTTTACCTGTTTCGACAATTGCCCTTCACATAAAGTGTATAATGTGAAAAATTTCCTAGCCAATACTGTGTTATTTTTAAACCCACAAGAGGCTAATTTTACTCGAATAATAATTTGTCGATCCGGTACCATCATAGCCACGGTACGAAACATTACTTTCAAATTTTCTGGTAATTCTTGTCGCCCAGCATATCCTGGATTCATCGTCAAAAAAATACCAAACTCAATGTTCATATCTACAGTATCACCATCACTTAAAAACAAAATTATGGAAAAATTGCATTTTTAAATAAATGAAGATAACGTATAACTAAACCAATTGTTTAAATACCCTGCATATGCTTGAACTCATCAATGTCATTCATAATTATTTATCATCTTTTTATCAACTTTTAATCCATTTATCAACTTTTTTCTATATATTTAAAAATATCGGGTACCATAACCCTTATCTGATTGCTGCTAAGATGACACTCTGTTGAAATTTCATTTAGCTATACCTTTTTTTTCGATTATCGTGTAGAGGCGGGAAGACAAACGGGCAGACGATTAAACAGAAAATGGACTAAATAGTTGGTTTTAGTAATATCTAAACCAAGATTTAACTTTACCAGTAATATTTCCTATTAGATTTATGCAGGATATCAAAACAGAATGCTATGTCACGTACCTAAAAATGAAAAACGGTTCTCGATGTTTTCGAGCCATTAAAACAATATAAATTTGTTGAGCAGCTACCGATAGCACAGGCAGATCAATTCGATTAAATTCATCAAAACAACCCCATGAACCAGATTGTGCTAAACCTTTGAATATGCGTCCCAATCCACGAAAATCCATTTGATCAGAACAATTAAATACAACAACAAATTTGCCTAATGCACGACCCATATCTTTAGTCGTTTCCGTTTTTCCTGTCCCAGCTGGGCCTGCTGGTGCTCCACCTTGATTCATCCCTAAAATTTAATAATAACTGTGCTATAACCTGTCGCAAAAATGTCTATTGGGCTGAAAATATATAAAATCAAATGTATGGCAAACATGCAGAAAAGAACAAAATCAAAGGATATCACTTCAAAAATATGAATTACATTTCAGTTTATACTTTTTGGCGCTGCAGCTCTTGATCAAACCGACAAAGACTGGACAAAATGCTATATTCTAATATACTTACATATCGCTTGTGCTAGCGTAATATAACAACGATCCGTTAATGGTGTAATGCATAAACGCTCTGTAACTCCTAAATATTCATTTTGATAAATAAAGAGCACATCGGTTATACGTACAAGACAATTGTCGTAATCATATCCATAATAAAATCGAGCTTGTTTTTGCCATTCAAAATCAATGGGAGATTTTACTCTTAAATGAACCAATTCATCCATAATATCTCTGCAAAGTACATTATCTTATTATACTAATCGTTCAGTTTACATCTACGTTCAGAGAACATGCGTTAAGCAATACATCTAAGCAAGAGGTATTATAGATGCTACCAAAGTTCGATGCGAGAATGTGGAGATGAAGCTCGATTGTACTTGCGTGGATACCTCTTGTTACTTTTGACTCGGTTACAAAAAAACCGCTTTTTTAGCAAGTCGGGCAAGATCAGGCGGGATTGCCCAAATGTCAACTCCACATCCTCATTCTTCGCCCCACTTTCTGCTTCTTGGGAGAGAAATATTCACTTTTTTTTTCGTTACGATCGGATATCATTTTTAAAAGAAGGATTCAATGAAATACCGAATTCTAAAGTCCCTAGGCAGAGAACGTTTATTGCACTTTGCGCTTCTATGTTCTTTGGAAATATCACTATAATAGCTTTCTATTATCATTTCTTTGTAAAAATGTAGAAAGTAAGGTAACTAAATTTTCTTTTGGAGTAAGTATAAATCAAAAATTAAGCTTTAACGCAACTTTTCGTGCCTTTACTTTTTATATAATACAGATTAAAAAATTAATTGATTGTTCTAAAACTCATAAAAACTTGTTTCTGTCATTTGTTTCAGTATTTGATAATCAGAATCTTAGCACTTACTTTTGATGTAAATGAATTGTGATCATAGTTTCTAATTGAGTACGTTCCATTGAGTTTAAAATTTTAGTAGTATCTTCAATTAAATCATTCAACTCATCCAAAAAATATGAATTGACATAACGCATTATAGTTTTATCCAATACTGAACGCCGTAACGCTTCTTCTACTTTTGCGGTCCAATATATTTGTATAGCCAAAAGTGCAACCTTGAAATATATTTTTATGTTTTGTCAATTGGGAAAGATATTTCACGAAATTCTGATAATAGATACCTGTCCAATCATGGTTGGATAAGCATAGATAATATCAAATGTTGTTGAATATCTCAATATTTGATCTACTTGATATATTAAACTATTCATTGTTTCACGCATTGAAGCTAATAATTTTCCCAACCATATCTCCACACCTCCAATAGCATTAAAATGCCTTTCTAAAGGTACAACTTCTCCCCATGTTGACATTATTGCTACAACTCGTTCGGGAAGTTTCTCATCAAAGCCAATCTATTTACAGTTAGAAAATTTGTGTCAAAATACTCTTTGTTTAAATTTTATCTTAAAGTTTGAGTGTTCCCAATCCTCATTACTCATTCAGATTATCCCTTGTGGAAATAAATTTGTTCTGGAACTCAGAATACTTAGTTTGAAGAATTCAGAAAAAGAATTTGTGAAGTAAAACTATCTCTGAATCAATCATTTAATGACAGAAAATGGTAATAGATTGAGACTCTTTCGGAAGAAATATTCTGAGTTACTACTACTTGTTACTACTTTTCTGAAATATTTTTTAACTCTTCTTCCGAAAGTCACAGAATCAATCTATTACTATTTTCTGTCATTAAATGATTAATAATTTACTTAATGTTTTCAGAATTTTCAGAGATAGTTTTACTTCAAACTTTTTCTGAATTTCAAACTAAGTATTCTGAGTTTCAGAACAGATTTATTTCCACAAGGGTATATATTGGTCATCATTTCATAAAAAGGAAATGTCCCAGTTGCACCCTCCCTAATGCTATTACTATACCAAAAATTCCAACTACTGGATAATATTAATTTTTTAAGTCAAAACGAAAGCACTTACTTCATTTACAGCATCAAATAAGCCCAATAAATAGGGTTGTATACTAGCAGGATTAGAAGCTTGTCCCAAAATTTCTAATAATTGTGGATCAGATATGAAAAAGAATCGTGGAAATATAGCACGTTTTCTTTCTAGAAAGAAAATTTATCAATCTGTTATTTTTTTTATTACTCGACCGAAGAATATATACGTACCTAGATAGCCGGCAAGTCCTTTTTGACACATTTCTAATTGAGATAATAAGAATGGTAAAATAATCATTAGAGAATCATCTCCAACACAACATTCAATTACCTGAGGAATGTCACGTGCCCTTGCCATAACTTTTATCCATTGTTTATCAATACTCTAAAAAAATACGTAAATTAAATTGACTTTTACTATTAAATTGTACCTAAATAGAATTATTAATTTACCATAAAACGCTTTGCTTCGGTTGGCATTTGTTTTGCAATATCACCACCAACAAATACAGCTTCCAAATAAATCCATAACATTTGAACCGCTATCCATTTTTCTAATACCGTTGCTGTATTTTGTAATTTTGTACCCCATGTAGCAATAGTTGCTCGAAATGGAACATTGAATCTATATGAACAAAACCATATATGTAATACTAAAGGTATATGGGCAGTTCCTATAAGTGGAAGGCGTTCGGACTAAGTGAAACAGATAGTGTATCGTTCTCTCACTCTTCCGATCGCATTTGTCAGCTCTGCGCATGCACTATTTAAAATTTTTAAATGGTAACCATGGTTACCATATTTTAGAGAATTCTCAAGCATGCGCAGTATAGATAAAATGTCTCGAACGAGAGAGAAAACAAATATTGTCGGCACCGTAAAGTTTGGACATTCTTTCCCGTACCAACTGCCCATATACCTTTAGTATTACATATATGAACAAAACATAAAAAATGTTTATATAAAGGTGATTATATTCCGGATAATACAACCACAGTTACTGCCGAAAATTTTTCTTCAATAAGTCCCCTTCGAAATTAGGAAATGGTTTTAACCATACGAAAGGGATATCATATTGTGAATTTTGTGCAGTTGAAGGCGCTACAAAGATATAAAAATTCGAAGAAGTTTTCGGTAGCAGTAGTAATTGGTCCATCCTGTATAAAGAATTCATGAATTTCACAAAGGCTAACACAAGGCTTTTTACTTTTTTGAAAAACATAAAATTACGAACTAATTTTATATGGTGAAAGAGAAAGCAGATGCCAATCGTATGGGAAAATTTTTTTTTGAGAAAGAAGCTCATCTGATGTGAATAATAACCAGCAAATCTTTACTATTTAGGTAAATGTAAATTTAGACATACAAATGTGACAGGATATGTCAAGAAAATTCCTTAATGTTAAAACTACTTATTTTCATATTTGAAAGCGAAAATTCTCTGGTTTTTCTCAGGACTTCCAGGGCGCCTTATTTTATATTACCAAGTGCTGTGTCAAGTCTGACAGATTCTGTATTCGTAACAGAAGGCTCCATGTCGCAGTTTTATAAATTCGAGTTCAGGTTTGTGCACAACGTGATTTTATCACGGAAGAAGGAAATAAGTTTACCTGTTTGTAATTAACGAATTCATTATCATTAATGTATCATCTAAAAGCTGTTGCGATTCTTGAACATCAGAAATATTCAATATAATTTCTCCACGTTGTTTAAATTTGGCAAGCCGAAATTGTGCAGAAGTCCATTGAGCGATAATTGCTTTTAATTTGGCATCAATTTCTGCTTCTTTTATAGCACTAATACAAATGTCCTAAAAATACATTCTTTAAATAGCGCAACCGAAATTCTTTTAACTATAAACAGAAGAAAATTAAGGCGTGGTTTAATAGATCATTATCTAAACATCAAAAATCCTCAATTGTAGATCATATAAGCGTCACTAGAAGGCTTATGATTGGGTTAATGAAATTTTTGCGGGTAAACCGAAGCATTATTGAGGATGCACTGAGGCATTGGAGTCAGTTTTTTGTATTGTTTTACCAAAAAGTAGAAAATTATGGAGAAAACGTTTCCATGTGGCGCCGCATCGAAACGTGTGGATTCTTGTCATGATCTAATAAATCACTCCATAATCTGCACTTTTTCAGAAATAATTTACCTCAACCTCCAATTTATATTCAAGTAAAGGTGCTTGTAAAATATTACCCAATGTGAAATCTTCTGAAAAAACGTCAAATTTAAATCCTGTGACTTGTGTTAAACGATCCCAATGGCGTTCTAACATTGCCTAAAATTTTTAGCAAATAATTGAGATCAATAACGGTTTTAATTTAATTAATAATTTTACCTTTGACGCCATCATTGTTAGTAATGGTACAGAAGAATTGAAATCAGAAATTTTTTTACTTAAATCAATATATGCGGGCCATGTTCTCATACCTTTCGGCATTTTACGACATCTATATGAAAAGAGAACTTTATATTAATAACGAGCTTAAACAAAATTATCGAAAAAAACTATACATACTATTTTATTATTATTTAAAGTTGGGAATTGTATCTCCTCCCTGCTTAGGGTTACGAGATAAAATCTTGGTACAATACGGGAGATTGGACTATAATACATAATAATAATAATACATAAGAGGTGTGCCGCAAAATGTTCCCTAGCAGAGCACCTAGACCAAGGTGAGACGTGTCCGGGTAAGAGATTATTTTAAGCAGATAAAGCTATAGAATTTTGTGGAGGCCAGATTTACGGAATAAAATGTCGACAGCGCGATCTCTCACGGATATTTCCGTACATCTCTCGGCCCATTTCCAAAAAAATTATTTTTGATCAAGCATAAATTTATGCGAAAATATTACCTATTTTCAAATTCAGCCACTTCATTTCCCACGGCTTCCATATCTACTTCACTCCATGGAATACGTGTATACGCATTAATTGTGGCCATTACCGCATTATATAGTCCGTACAAACGATTTAACATAGTAAATTGCCGTTTTAGTGTGAACAAAATTGGATATTCTTTAGGATACATGCCAAATAGTTTTTCACCTGATGCTAAATGTTCCATTGTTTCCCATAAATCATCAAATGTTTGTTGGAAAATTGTAACCCTACAAATAAATACGTATTGCGCAATATTTATAATAATTAAGTTTTGCAGTGAAAACTAAAGGCATTTTCATTTGAAATGTCTTGTTTTGAAATATTGGAAATTTTTTGGGCATCACCGCGATCAGTGCTATGAAAGAAGTATTAACTCAAGTATACCCAATAATGCAGTATGCTCAAAATAAGGTTTTCTGGCCTAATTTTGCTAGATTCGATTCTTTAGCTCTTATTGGATATTTTATTTTTTCTGTGCGACAGTTGATATCTGAGATAACGGTTATAGAAAATCACTTTTTTATCGCCGATATCTGTGGAGCTAAAGATCATACAGCAATTAGAAAAATAGTTTTTGGTCTCAATCAATCCTGTTTTAATGGAAATAAAAATCTTTTTGTAAAGCTCAATATTGATTGGAAAAGGTCAAATAAATTTCTGCTCTTTTTGAATATCTGCCACAACAAGAGTAATATTTCGAAAAAATTACAAATTACTTCCCTGCTTGAATGTCAAAGTTTTATAATAAACTAAAGAAGCAAATTTTTATTGCTCTTTATAAATATCCATTCATGATGAATAGGCAAGAGATTTCTCAGCTTTTCGAAATTTTTCAAAAATTAACAAAGAAATTGAGAATTTTTTTGCTCCTCTAATTATTTGTCTCAGTTTACATTTATTAACAGAATATACTAAAGACCTTTTGCTTGCTTCCTCTGCAGGAATACCTTCAACCATTGGCCCATTTTTTTCAAAATCGGTCGCAAATGCATCTACAGCTGCTCCAAATGCATCGATACGTTGTACTAAATCATCAGCATACCCACCTTGAATTTCACAAATACTCATTTGAACATTTTCAGCCTATGGAAAGCAATTTTATAAAACTTTTAAAAGTTTTCATTCACAATTTTTTTATAAAGTTACCTTTTCTAATAATGCTTGATAACTGAATCGTAAACCATCCACACGTTCGTAATCTTCCTTGGGTATATCAATTTTAAATTCACTGAATAATGCATACGCTTGCTCTATTAATTCAAGCCCCCAATCAGTTTCAATAAATGTCTCACGAATATGAACTAAACAATTCATTCCTATACGAATGTCGTCCAAAGTTTCAATTTTCCTATTTAAACATTTGTTCATGCTCTTTATGAAGTCTACATAACCATCTAGTTGTTCTTGATATTTTGCTGACAGTAATTTTCCTAATTTTTGAGTCCATGCTCTAGCCTCAATTTCTAATCCTAACTTTGCACGTTCTGTAATATTAAAATATTGGTTAAGCGTCCGTAATACAGTCAATTTTCTAGCCAGTTCTCTGCTTGGATAATGGTTTTAAGGATTAGGTTTAATTAGATTTTAGCTAAGAAGGCGTCTTGCAAGATCTTTTGTAAGTTGTGACCAGTTTGATCTGTAGCACCTCATTTGCTTTTAAAGGTGTTCTAGGGTTTCCTATAGTTTTAATAAATTTTAATTCGTCATGAGACAACTTTTTAATTATGTTTAATATAACAAAGAAATTTGCACTTTAAAATCAAAGTTTTTGAAGTGAAAACTTTTGGCACGTTCAGCACTTTTTGGGTGAACAAAAATCATGGTGTGTTTGTAATTTAACTCTTCCTAATCGGATGAGTCGATTTTGATAAAATTTTGTGTGTTCAAGTGGATGCGAGGATGGTTTAGATTCACAATTCGGCCTACTACAAAATGTTTTTGAGGGTTCCGCACCAAAAAATTAAAATCCATGAAATAATGGTGGAAACGCATATAGATAACATATTACACTACATCTTAATATTCAAATTTATTTATTTGCGCTTCCACCATATTCACCTAGAATTGTGAACAGATATTTGAATAGTATTGAGGTAGCTAGTAGTTATTATTATTCAGGTCTTATGAATAGGTATTTATTAGAGCTATATGCGAGCAATGCTCCACTGCCGAAGGCTCGAGCCAGACCGAAGTCCTGCAGTTATTCCAAAGTTTTAAGTTTTCACTTTCGTCGAGTAAGTTTTCTCAGTCCCCATGACTGAGATAAGAGTTCTAAAATAAAAATTTGGATATTAAAATTTAATTCCTACAATTTTCTCGAAAATGGTCTGATGTTTAATTATACTAAACTTTATTTCAAACAACTTTTCTCATTATTAAAAATTTTAAGTGAAGATCTCCTTATCAGTCATGAAATCCTTAAAATTGAATACGATAATTAGCGTAGCTTATAATCGTTAACGGCAGATCGAAAAACGCCAATAAACTTTTCTTCTCGGAATTTCGTAAAGAATCAATAAATTTTTGGAAGTTTGGCGATTTATATCTCCATGTATAGTATATTCAAGATTAAGATGCGTTATTATCATACCCGTTAAGACTGAAATATTCCCAACCACTATATCAGGTTCAATATCAAGAACTTCTTGTAAATTATTCCTATATTTTAAAAATTCTTCACGTATTTCCACAATAATCGGATCTGAATCCGCAAATTTTTTAATAAGTGCGTCTCGTTCTGGATTCCATAAATGGGCAAACTTTTGAAAACTCTATAAATAAATATTAAAAGTTTTAAGCTATCTATAAAATAAAGAACGCTTTATAGCTCGTGTGCTCTAATGTATCTTTGCGAGATTGAGAAGTTTGGTAATAATGAAGGGAAGAAGTATGCAACTCTTGAGATTAAATTGAGTATTGGCCTATCTGCCCCCTTGTCATCGAAACTACAGGGCTTAAAATTTTGAGGGGAGATGCCCTAGAAAAAATAAAAATATTTACTTGACACAATTCATCAATCTCTTCCTGATATCTTAATACTTGATTAGCCATGCGTTTACGTGCTTTCCATGATTCTTTATGGTGGCGAACTCTATCGTAGCATGAATGCAATTCCATTTCGTCATATTCCATTTGTTCTACGATAATCATTTTTCTAAATATTTTGCAAATAAAAACATTTTAAAATAGTTACCATCATATTCAAGAGAAAAATTTGGATTAAGTTTCTTCTGTGGTTTTCCTAGCTCATTTTGTCCCCAGATAGTTACCATTTTTGGAATACTTATAACACATTGTACACATTTTTGTAAGTCAGCATCCATATCTTCTAATGGCGGCTTTATTGAAAAATTTGGTATCAACAATTCCATGTAAGTTTGTACAATTGGTACAGTAATTTTATTCTCTCTAAAATAGTAAATGAGTTATTTTTTGTTTCGATAATCAATATCGGTATTGGACCTTGCATAAAATTTGATTAGCTTGTCCAAAAGGTCGTTTTTTTGTTCTTGATGCACAATTTGTGTCATTTTTAATTTTATTACACCAACATGTGTTGGCCTAGAAAGTTTTGTGGAGAACAATTATATAAGTTAAAATAGTCTTCAGGAACTGGCAGAAATGATCTAAAAATTATTAAATTAATAATTTTGGTTTTATGCAAGGATTACTTTGGGACTTTTGATTTAATGATTTCATACCGATCAGCTACAACACGTTTTCGAAGCACATCAAATGTGTCCCGCATGGAAGATATTATAAATTCGACACAACGATGACTAAAATATAAAAACAAATCCATGGCATCACTGAGCACTTGCTTGCTATCTTGTAAACTTTTTATATCAATTTCCTGATAAACTAAGGAAATTTTTTTCTAATTATACAGATTGATTCTAGCACGCAAGCCCACGCCCAAAAAGCATGATCCCCGTTTAGAATTTGTATATATTTTTGTATGTCCCGGTGGACTGCATCTTTCATAAAAAAATCTCAGTAGCAAGACGTTTTTTTGAACGGGTATTTGAAAATTTTTGATGGCGTCCCTAAGTTTCAAATTGAAAGGTATTCGTTATTTTGTGATTCTGTTAGAAAGATCAGTGATGAAGGAGTCTGTTGACCGACTGCTTGTTTCAATTTTCTGAGTGTTGATTAAGAAACAGTCTAATATATAGAATTTCGGAAAAAATGATTTTTTATTATCTTTCTGGTAGATAAATAGAAAAAACTTTTTTATTTGTTCTTGAAGCTGGGAATGTTGTTACCCACCAGGCCATAAAAAACACAACAAATCTCAACGATGATGTAATCATCAATTTTTTTTTGCAATGAGCCTGCGGACCAGTAATGAATGCCATTTTGCTTTTTTAATTTAATGTATTGCTTGGATATTCACTATGAATTTTGGAGTATTTATCTTTCCGAACCACCCAAGCAAATTTAACTTTTTCGAATCTTTTTTCGAAATTCCCAACCTATATTATTAAAAAAGATTAATCCTATTCAATACGCACAGATACTGCTATTAAACTGTTTTATTATCTAATAGGAGGCCAAGGATATCTTCGATCATGAGCATGAGTCCGACCAACTTGTGGGTTGAAGGAATTAGATATAATTATCAAACAAAAATACCCCCAACGTTTTTAAAATACACGTCAAAGTAGATTATAATTTTGGTATCCTTTCGTTTTAAGATTGAAATCTTTTTGGTTTAGAACTAAAAATAATTACTTACCGCTATCCAATGAAACTTTTAAACGTGGCAACGATACTTCTGATTTTAACGCACGCTTTACATTTAACCATTTGTAACGTATATCGTCAAAATCTGGTATATCAATAATATTCATAAATTCATTCACCAATTCAATGACCGACAATTCACAAGCATGCGATTTTTTTTCTAAGTCCGCACCAAACGTATATGAATTTTCTAGAACACTCCGTAACAATTCTTTAGAATCAACAGCATAGACAGGTAGTTTGATTAATATCATGTTGCGTATAGAATTTAGTGTTGGATCAACTCTTGCATCCTTTATATCTGTTACCTAAATTTTAAATGGGAATATATATAAAAATGAATCTCTATTTCCTTGGTCATCGCATCACGGTTGAACGGACGGAACAATTTCGCTAATTCTTTTTTTGTTGTATTAATTATTGTCAGAAGAAGGTTCTTATGAGAGGAAAAATTAAGGAAGTTGAGCGGAACATTAGACAATTTAAGACACAATATTAAATGCATTAAATGGTGGAAGCGCATATAAATAATGTATTATATTACCTTACTATGCACTTATATGTATTTAGTTGCGTTCCCACCATATTTATCTAGAATTGTGAACAGGTATTTGAATAATATTGAGGTATTATTTATTATTATTCAGGTATTGTACATAGGTATTTATTAGAGTTATATGTGAGCGCAGTATTGTGAGAGAGAAATTTATTAAAAATACGAATCGAATAAACTACATTCGTTTTAAAAAAGAAACTGACGAACCCGCTTAAAAAAACTATGGACACGATCCAACAATATATTCATACCATCACAAAATTCAGAAATCAATAATGATGTCCAAGTTATTGTACTAAACGCTGGTTTAAAACTTTCTTGTACATTATAAATTAAATGTCGTCCTAATGTACGATATATTTGTAAAATTTCATCACGCATAAAATTATTTTTTGTCACCATTGCTTTAACTAATTCATTATTTTTATATAAACGATGTTTGTAAAATGATAATATTTGCCCAACATCTGGAACATCTGTGTAAAAAATCATATAAATAATTTATTTTATTCTGGAAGCTTTTCGCATAAAGTTTTCATTAGTGAATAAAGTTCTGCTAGTGTCTAAAACTAAAGAACTGCCAAAAATTTTTATAAACAGAAAATTTGGATTTTTTGTGTGGAATTTTATTTAGATTTTTTGGCTTGATACGTAAATAATCTTTGAACATCATAAAGGACTCCGCACACAAGACATAGATTTTTGGTTTCGGTTAAAATTTTTTGAAAACTTGCTCGGAAAAGAATGATTTTAGAGGGTTGAATCCATGAGATCTTTTTATCATGATCAAAACTACTTTAATCCATAGTTTTCAAAAAATATTAACCGAAACCAAAAATCAATGTATTCTGTGCGGATTTATTCAAGATTTGCCAGATTCCACCAAAAGTGGCCATTGTATCTAGTTACATAATAAAAAATAAATTTTAAAAATCAAAAAACCTTATTGCGTTAATTAAAAACTAAAAAGAAAAAAAAAACAAGTCCTATAATTTACATAGCGACTTTAACAGTCGGGCCCAGGATTGGTAAGAATTATTAATTCTAAATTTTTCCAACTGTAAAAGTCTGGGTTCTAACTGTAAAATCCTCGATGAGACTATTGGGTATGTTATTTTCTTTTCAACACAGACGAGTTTTTTTACTTTTTAAATTTATTTTTTTATTTTACACTTTTTAGTTAAAATTTTCAATACATAATCAATGATACCCTAAGATATCCGTACAAAAAATGTATAATTTGAGTTTCAGAACATATTTAATCACTTTACATCCATTTTTGATAAATAATAGCAACAATTACCCGTAAAATCAATGTCTTACTTTAGTATACATATATACTTTACTTTGAAGCCTATATATTTAAATAATTAAATATTAAAAAAGTAAATGCATCGTCCGGGAATCGAACCCGGGCCGCCCGCGTGGCAGGCGAGCATTCTACCACTGAACCAACGATGCTCATGTGTTTAAATTAGAATAATATTAACATATTTAAAATCTTTACCTAAATTCAATCGAAACATATAATCAGACTCTCGTATAGTTTCTGTTATATGCACATCATAATTTACGATGAATTGATTAGTAATTGGATGCTTTAAAAGTATGGACTGAGCTAAACATATTTGTATCTAAAAAAATCAAAATATAATAGATTGCAATTTGAACATAATGGACACTACATGGGCGACGGGGTTAAAGTATAATTTTTGCTGGGTGTGGAGCAAAACTTTAGAGTAATGACAAGAGTAATAAAAGTGGTAGTGTAATAATAAAAGAGAAAGAACGGATAAATGAATCGTGCAAAAAATTTTTTTTCTTCATTTAGCGCATCCTACAACTCTACTGCACTCTAATACTACAATTGTAAATTTTTTTAATATGCAACGAGTTTTCTAGTGTGGGCACAATTCACCCTTTTCCTCCCTAGCCAATGTTTGCATCATGGTTTTTCGGGTGGAATTTTTCGTATTTGCTTTAGGGCATAATGAAAAGGAGATCTCATACAAATGCGAAAGAAATTTACTGAAATAATTGATTGATGATTGTGGTCACAACAAAGGGACAACTGAATAAACTTATTCAATAATTTATCAACAAAAATACCTCGTCCACATAATCGTACCATCCTTCATGATAAATGTCTTCATATTGTTGAAATACCATACATAAAGAATTATACATCATTACACATTTCTGGACTTGAGCCGCAAGTAGAGCCTAAATAGTTTTGATATTTTAATTGTAAACACATTATAGGCTAATCGAATAAAATCCATAAAAATCGTTTTGAGAATTAATTTCCAGCAAGCTGGAAATCGTTTTAATACATTCTTTTGGTCCTAAATGCGTGTAATCCGAGTTTTCCCAATAGTAGCCCGAGTTTGACCTCACCAGGAGGGGTGCATTACTTTTGGTAGCAAAATAAATGCGAAATGTGAAGGAGGTTTGTAATTTTTTACAAATTACAAAAAAAAACTATGCATCAAGTAAAAATAGTTCAAATAATAATTTTTGTTTTTTTTGGCTTTCTATAGCTTCAAAATTGACTGAGATTTTTAAATGATTCGATTTTTGCTCATTCAATCAAATGGAAAAGAATCCATCTTGTACACCGTTACAGATAAAATAAAAATTTAAGTTGTAACTTATAAAAAATCAACAACTTTTGCTTGAAACATTTTTTCTTAAACATCAGTATTTACCCATGTAAATGGAAATTAAGAGAAAAATTTGGTTTACATATAATTTTTCGAATTTCACTTAATCCTACAATTTAAATGGAATAGTAATAAAAACAAGGTATGAAATAAATAAAATCTAATTTTAATTATCAATAATACTTACAGGTCGAATTGATCTGAAAATATCCATGTAAGCTTCAATTCGTCGATACAATTGTCGAACCCACATTATACGACCAGCTATTGGTGTTAAACAACGTCCTAATTGAGGTTTCTGCCGTGATTCGTTATAACTATAAAAACAAAATCAGTACTTGTTTACAGATTAAGTCCTCATCAAATCGCTTAGCAACCAACCAAAAAGAAAAGAAGTTAGATATTCCCTGGTGGAAAAAATATTTGAAGAAATCTTAGAAACTCTGTAAAAGTTTTAGGAATTCTAAATAACTCTGAATTTCTCAACGTTTTTGGACGATAATTCTGATTTAGGCAGTCCTAAAACGGTGAAAAATGCCGAGTTATTCAGAGTTCTTAAGATTTTTTCAGAGTTTCTAAGACTTATTCTTTCTTCATTTCTTCAAATATTTTTTCCATCAGGATAGTATTGCATTTCTTTAGGGTTGGTCGCGTTAAACGATTTGGCACGTGTATAATTTGTTAAACATCCTCCATAAATAACCCATAAAGATGTTATTTATAAGTTTTATTCTTATTTATTAAAATCGGACCTACCTATCCCGTATGTATCCAATTTCAGCTTGAAATAATTCACTTACATCCAAATAGCGTTGTTCAATTTCTAAACATGGCAGGCCTAATTTATACAATCTAAAAGACAAAAACACGATAACACTTGACGAACAAATAGGGAATAAAATTTTGCATTATATTTTGTCTGAACTATGCGATTTTTTCTTATTATTATTATTTCTTTGGTCTAAGTGTATCCCACCCCAGGACAGCCAGGTCGACAACCGAAAGTCTGTCCAAGAAATAGTAGTAAAACTAAGTGGGCGGGATAAGCAGACTAATGGAGATTAATCACTGATCAATGGTTAAAATTAAATAAATTGTAGTTGAAATGAAGTTCACTGGGATCATTTAGAAGTATCGATAACGAATTCAATAATCATAATTAAAACAGGACAACGTCTGTCGGGTCAGCTAGTATTAAAATAGATATGTATGGGATGCTGTAGAGTAGTTGTAAAATATTTTCTGCCTTATTAAACCTAAAAAACTGGAATTAGCTTACAAAGTCGTGGACGTTTTCTAATATAAAAAAATAAAATAAAATTAATAAAAAGCCAATAGGTAAAACTCGAGTGATACCTTGCTAAAATTCGTAACGATCCATCCACATTATCAACTTTACGTAATTCAACTACAAGAAATTCATATATATCAGTTTCAAATTGTTTTTCACCACTTTTAAATTTAATATAATCCTCATCAAATTTTGTTTTACGATGATCCAAAGGATCGTTTTTTGATTTGGCTACTTCTTTAAACATATTTCTAAAACGTTCAGCAAATGCAGCAATACCCTCAAACGTACTACTATCTAATATCGAATATTTCATTGTTGTTTCTAAAATATCTGAAATCTGCAAAGATCCAAATACTTTAAGTATAGAGGATAAATGAAATAGCGAAACAAATCTTTACCGATTCTAAACGTTTTTTAAATGTTTCCAATTTTCCAAAAATATATGTTTCAGAACAACCAAACAGTTTTTCTCCAGCTTCAGCCATTTTTTCATTTGTGGATCTATAGCAATGATAGTATCGTGTATATAAGTTTAAACATACTTCAAGTTTCTTTATTATATCTTGTTTCTTCTGTTTCCATATTGATTTGGTGTTATTTTCCGTTAAATATGAACGACTAACATTTATTATTTGATTTGTCATTTTTACAAACAATGCGGATATTCGTTCAGTCGTATTAAAATATCTTAAAATTTTAACAAATTTATTTTACTAAGTTTTGAAAACCATAAACATCAACAATCTTTCGATTATTAATCATGTATATTATGATATTAATTTTAGTTTCTTTTCGAAAGGTTGTTGATGTTTATCGTATCGAAAATTTAATACACGAACAAAAAGAAGTATTAAAATTAGTTAAGGATGTACGAGCACCAAGGCAAATTTAAATAAATAGCTTGAATTTTTTTAATATGTAGTTGGGCTAAGTCTAAATCAATTCTGAAAATTTTAGGGGGGAGGCGGTTGCACGATTATTTAAATAAATAAATGGATTCAAAAGTCTAACTAAACTAGTCGGTGGAAATAAAAAAAAACATTTAAATTAAATTTAAATTATTGAAAACAAAAAAAAAACCGTTTTGAAACCCCCCCCCCCCAAATCCACCTTTCAATCCATAATATTGACCAATATAGTGTCAATTAAAAACTTGAACACAGGTAGCTTTCGCCAAAAAAAGAGCGCGAAGTATAGACAAAACTTCAATCAAAATTAAACTGTTTTAAGTTTCTTGGATATTTTTGTTTCAATATGTTCCTCAAACGATCAATATATTTAGCAATAACCATATTGACCATAGAGATAAAACCACAGAGCTGCAAAGTCGCCGCCAAACGGTTGATCGCAATAAAGAAAGGCAGATAACGTACTAAAGTAGGCACGTATAGCTGTAGAGAAGCAGATAAAGAGACAGTCGCGTATATCTGTCTTCATCTCTCTTATACGCCTACAATTTCTGTATCTTTCTACTTTTTTCACTGCGCTCTATGGCCTCATCTCTATGATATTAATATTAAGCATGTGAATTAGTCATTATATCCATTCAAAATATAGAGCCATTTAGATTTAAAAATTAACATAATTATTTTCGATCGAGCCACCATTCTGTTGAAGTTTATCGATTGCGGAATCAAAAAATTTCAAATTGTAGATACCTTGAATTTCCGTAAATCATCCGAATTGCATATATTATACTTGGAAGAGTAATACCCATTTTTATAGGGTCTGCTGTATAAAATGGTATAAAAAAATCAACCAATGTGTATAAATAAGTTACAATATCTCTAGCCTCATTTGCACAAGCAGTGATTTGGTTATCAACTTTCCGCCATTCCTACAAAATTTTATTTATCAGTTTAATAAAATATTGAGGGAATTATATACCTATGGCTTTTTCGGGGGAAAAATATATTTACTCAAATTTAAAATCTAAAACGAGAAGTATATACCCAATATATCAAAATATGGTGGAAGCGATGGGAAAAAAATCAATTTAGCTTTACAAGGTAATGATATTTTTTTCATAATTATATGTGCGTCCTATTTATACCTGTCCTGCATTTCTAATTTTCTATCTTCTTCGGAAAGTGTACCAATACTATACAAAATTTGTACCGAACAAACAAATGAACAGGCATGAAAGCAAATTAAAAAAAAAAAGATTGTAATAACAAAGTAACATAATAGATTCACTCAAACCTTTCCTAATTCGCATTTTGAAGCCATCACATAAAAAAGGTACATTTGACATTTTTTCCTTTTAATTTGTTCGATAACACTTTCAAATTTTGCTAACTCACGTCGCCAATAATCTAATTCTTTGAAAGGTCCAAAACTATCATCTTCACGACGTAATTGGTTTCTTTCAACAATTACCTTGAAATATCAAAATAAAATCAAGTGATTTTGAAATCAAAATGTATGAAAAAATTGTTAAATTAATTTTTACGTGATTCATTTGACGAATCCATTGTCGCACTTGAGAGTGAATCGCTCTGTAAACTTCAACATTACTCAAAGCTTGTTTCGCTGCAGCTGGTGAGTATAAATAATTTTCATATAATTCATAATCGATGTTAAACGTAACACGAGCATCAACGTTACTTCTCATTTCTAAAATTATCAATATAAATAATAAATAATTAAATTTTCCGTCGAATCGATTGACCTACGACATGTCAGCAAGTTTTATAACATAGGCTAAGTTAGCTGAAAATCGTTTTGATATCATCATTTGGTCCTAAATGCTTGTAATCCGAGTTTGCGCAATTCCAGGAGGTGTACATAACTTTTGTGAGCCTAATAATTTCGAAAGTTTTGCTCTTTTTTCAGTTTTTTGCCTGTAGCTCGAAAGCTTGAGCCTACACATGTCGCTCTACTGACGCAAATAACTAATTCTCAATGGACAACATTATTTTGAAGATTCTACTCAAGTTTTGTGTACATTTTGTTCAGGACCTCCTGAACACGAAATTTGAGTAGAAGCAAAAACCAAAAATTTATTCTCTTAGAATAAATCCATCAAAGTAATGTTGGGTATACGGAAGCCATTCTTCCCAGTAATAAATTCGACTTATCGTAAATTAAATAAGAATTTAACGTTTTACGTTTCAAGTAATACTTATTTACGCAGATTTATTAGATAAATTAACTGATTATGAAAAATGTTAAGAAAATCATTTTTCCAATCACAGGTAAAGTGTAGTAAAAATAAATACCTTTCAGGTAATGAACAAATCGATCAAATTTATCCAAAAATTGAATACGTTTTAAGCGACCAGGCTCAGTTTTATTTAATTCACCCCAATCGGATTGCGCATGAATAGCTGGTATAATACTTGTATCCAACAATTTGACTACTGTATCACATACTGTCATTTCGGGAGGCTTAACAAACACTGGTTGTAGATAAATATCCTTAAAATATTATTTTTCTTAAGAAATGTATTTCAATTAAAATATATTTGCTGTGTATATTGTGGAAAATTACTGAAATCACTTTTCAATGAAATTAGTGGGTGATCCCTTGTTATCTCATTTCGATGATTCAATCTTTCAAAGCTAGGAGCCATAGTGCGATAAGAAAATCTAACTTCTATTAGAAAAAAGGATATTTTCCTGACAAATTTGTGTATGGTTTGGTGAAATGAAAAAAAGATTCAATTTCATCTTTGAGATTTGTAAACCAAACTTATTTCATGTATGTACACATCATCTCTACAAATCTAACGGTCAAAAAAAAAAAATGTGCATAATTTTGGATCATACGCTCATGAATTATGTTTCTTTAGCACCCTCGGTAAATATTCATGCATAGCTATGGAACGCGAAAAGTTAAAAGATTTACTCTACGGCATTGCCTAGATTGTCAAGTATTTGCATTTGAAACGTATATTGTTAAACCAAAGAGTATAAGATAGAGGAGAGGTCACGTATACAGGCACGAATGCCATCTAGTATTTGTGTCCCAGTACTAAAGTTTATACACTACTGTATTTACATGAAATTATATATTTTCTTTGAAAGGAATAAACTTTATAAATTTTCAATTTTTCGTTATCAATTAGTTTTGGCACATTCCTACTTTCAAATTTCAATTCAATTTAATGGGTTATCCCGCGAGTTATTCATTTTTATTACTGGACACAATCACTGGAGACGTTGAATACTCTTTTAAAACATTGCCAGTAATGGGAACCTCTCCTCTATCTTATTCTCTTTGGTTTCAACAATAGTGTACAGTATATAATTTAGAAATTTTCTCAATAAACACTAATTTGAAATTTAAATCATATTATTGAACAAAATAATTTGATATTTACATCAGCAACATTTTTGGATTCAATTGGTTTTTTTGCATTCAGCCTATAAGCGATTACACCCATATCAGTTAATGCTAAAGTATCACCAGACGTAAAAGCTGCTGATTTTATTTTAGTGTGTTTTGGTAGAGTAGGATTCCATCGTCCAGTAACTTTAAGAAATTGAAATTTTCATTAATATAGGTAAAAGAATATTCTAATATATGACGTGTAACAGATTTTCTTAAAAGAATTTCTTATAAAAGTTTGAATCGTGAGCGACCAGCCTAATCTAGCCTCCACAATATTCTCAAAAAATTACATTATTGTTACTTGTTTATAACCAGCCAGCGTCATTTGTTATTATAACTAGATGTCATTCCAAGTTGAATGATATATCTCCCATTTTTTTAATCCACACCGAGCCTAACACGTCTTGAACAAGAGACGTTGCTTATAATCCTATAATTTCACTTTAACTTCACTATAAGATATTGACTCCCTGATAAGATGGCACTGAGTGATAATTAAAATTACAAAACTAATACTTTATTTAACGGGGTAGAGTTTTGGTAGTAGTTAAAAAATTTAAAATTTAAAGTCAATAAATGAAGTATTTTACGTATTCCTGGGGCTTCCTCCATTTGGTAGTGGACAATTCCGACACACCGCCCACCGGGCTGAAATAAAGTATTAAATGTTTCTAAGTTTTCTTCGGAATCAATAATTCCTTCTATTAAATCATCGACTGTTACACCAAACAGTAACGCAGCACTTTCCAAAATATATCGATGCACTGAGCCTATTTGACTTTCACGTTCCTGGCGATCTTCCTCTAACAATTTCTATGCCATAATAAAAATAAATATTTAATAAGTTTCCAAAAGAGAAAAAAATTGATAGGACATAGATTTATATGTAACCATCTCTACATTTTTTTTAAAAATAATCTAGTCATTATATTTTATCAAAATCTCATGTCACGATGTTACCAACAATCTCAAAACCAAGCGAGATATAAAAAAGTTGTTCATTTTCGGTTTTCGTAACCGAACCAAAATGATTTTTGGAACTTTCGATTTTAATAATTAATTAATCTTATTACTTCTCCTATTTTACACTTACCATTTGCATTCGTAAATTCAGTTTCGATTGTGTCACCGACATAGCACGGGATTGGGGTTTCCTATCCCTTATTCTTACTTTAGTGGTGGTTCTCTCTTCTTTACCCTTTATTGGTGATTCACTTTCAATATCACTTTCTTCCATTATGATTTAAAATTAAAAATATTCTTTTTATTAATATTTAAAAAATCTTATATCAAATTTGATAATTCACTTTAAAATATTAAAAAAAAAAACGTAAAATGAAGTTACAAATTTTATATTTAAAAATGCAAATAATTTTGTATGTAAACAGTTTTCATTTGTTGTTGATAAGTATTTTGGTAAAACTGTCTGCCCAAACAAGTTATTCGCAGTTTCCAAGGAATTTTCATAAGGTATTTAAAATGAAAAATAAAAATATCGACCGTTGATATCATTTCAATATTGAACTATTGATATATCGCCCAAAAAAATATTATTATACCTATAGTAAATATCGATCGATATTTCTAAATAATAAAATCGATATTTTATCAACACCTGCTCTGATTACAAATAAAAATTTTAAAACAAGAAACTTTTTTTGAGACTTTTGTGTTTATACAGACTAATAAAATTAATACTTCGATACCATCCTACTTGAGAAGAGGTACCTCATATCTACTCAGGATTGATTAAATAATAATTAACTCAAATTAGTTTTAAAATTATGTTTTATTTGATTAACAACATCATATTCTAAAGGCAAAAGCGAATTAGGTAAGTATCAAATGGGTCTAACATCGCATAATGAAAGAATTGTATCCACTTTACGATCTTGTATACCTACTGTTTGATACTTGCCTATATCGTTGTTTGGAGTTCGCATTCACGTTAGGATGTAGTACCTATTACGGTTTCAAAATAAAACATTATGAAATAAATTATAATAGCAGAAATACGGTGGAGGTGTTGAAAAACTAAATTAATTTTTTAATTCTTAAGAACTCTGTGCTCTAAAATTAGCAATAAATGTGTACAAGAATTATTTGTAAAGCTGATTATAGATGTTCTTCTTTTTAGTTTAATACAAATTATCATTTCATCAAATAAAAGCTTGTCTTTAGGTAATATTCCCTTGGTGAAAAGTTAAATTTTATTTATTAATATTAAGATTGAAAAGTAAAAAATTTTCTAGTTACCAAAATTAATTTGTGATTTTGGAGTATCGACAATTGTTTTAAAATTTAAAACATATTTTCATTTATACCTTTCATTCCCTTTAAAACAGTATAGTACGAAAATCCAGTACGAATCATCTTAAACGGAAACAGAAATAAATTTATGAAACGATTTTTTTTTTAAAGAAATTTTAAGTCGCATACAAACCATAACGCATAGTTCTAATGAAACCGGTGTTACTTTTCCTGCCATTATCATAATTGGATTTATTGATCGCATTACCATAAATTTCATTGCGAATACACATTTTTTATCCAACATATACCATGGCAGTTCATAAGTTGCTAATCTTACTTTTTGACTCTAGCAAGAGAAAATATAACTCAATCAATTAGTAATGCTAGAGAAGCAAAAAATAATTTTTAGCCCAGAGAGAGGAAAATTAAATCAAAATTTTGGGTGAACAAATTTAACAAATGCAACGGTACATATATTTGACATAAACTCATACTTAGCCAATAAAATCGATGGTAAGTCCTACCCCCATTCTGTGCTTTGCTTATAGAATCGAATATAGAATCCTGGAATTGAGTGATGAAAAATCATTGTGTGAAAACTTGTAGAAAAGTTAATATATGATATACTATGTAAAGGACAAAGTAGTGTTACAAGTTGCATATAAAAATAAACTATACAGATTTTACTACCTGGTATGTTAGAAGAGAACCAAAAAAACCATAAACAAACCATGCTATTACTTCCAAATACATATACTGAATAAAAACTACCATTTTATTCATATTAGATATCTAAAATAATAATAATTGCAAACATTATAATACTAAATAATAAAATTTTTCATAAATAAAATAAATAAAGAAAAACAACAAAACTTGTACCAAAATACGTAAGCAAAATTTTTTTTTCAAAAATCGTGGAGTAAATTCTTTTAATTAAATGGATATGGACTTATTCCAGCAAGGTTCCTGATAGGCGCCAAAAAAGAAGGAACTAACTACATATTTTAAGTATTTAGCAAATAACTCGCAAACCTCAACTATAATATAGTAATATAGCTCGAAGTCGTATAGTCTGTAGCTAGAATGCAATATTAGGCGACAGGATTTTATGCAATTTCTCAAAAACTATTCACCCAATTATTAAATGAATCAGATTTTAGTATTTTTTTTTTTTTTTTTTTTTGTCAAAATTACCTTTTACAGCAAGTTTCTTCAAATTCCGAAACAAAGGCATACCCTTAAGAAAATTTCGAAGATCGGGAAACAAATAATTTGTTTCCCGATAATAATTATTATTATTAATTCGATTTAGCTAAAAATCATTTTTCCAGAGTTATTTTGACCCAGAAAATACAAAGATTGGGTCAATTTAAGGAGTGTGCGTGAAGTTTCTGAAAAACCGTTCAAAATCGCATACAAAGTAATATTGTGGATGAATTTTAGTATCAAGATCTCAGCTGAGATCTTTATACTAAAATCGCAAAATGACCCAAATTTTTCTTCTATTTTTCTACAAAATCGAAGATCTGGTTTCAGAAGGTAAGGAAACAAACTATAAAGCAAAGAGACGTATAAGATGCTTATACTTTTGCTATAAAGTAAGAACATGAAATGTACAAAATTATAATTACTCAAAAATTCTCATGAAAAGTTCAAATTCCAAAAATTTTCTGAATCTTTGCTTCTTATTACAAAAAAATTTTAATCGAATTTTACGATCTTCTTAAGGGAGGCAAAAGCAATTTTACACTTACATAAATGAGTAAAAATAAAAATATGGAAATAAATCCAGTTGTAAGACACATATTTAAAAAAAATAACGGTTGCATTGTCTCCTTCAATATGCGACCGATATTCAATATTGCCTGGTGATGTTGAACACATAATCTCAGATTTTTGTATAATTTTTCATTAAATTCTTGTTGATTAAACTTTTTATTTTCTTTTTCAAAAATCGAACTGAGTGTTAAAATATCTAAGCTTTTGTTAATAAGCTGTGTTTTTTCTTCCACTCTAGAAGAAAGCATTATCTCCATATAATAGTGATGCTTTACTTCTTACAGTCATGTATTAACTATTGCCTATACCTTTCATGAAACTTTTCATTGATTTGTAAATCAAACTGTTCAACTAAAAATTTACTGATTCCAAAATCTAGTAAGGTCACATTAACAATATTCCGTAAATGTTGATTTAAAATTTTTAACTGGTAGTATAGCATGACGCTCATCGATAAAAAATAGATAAAAACGTTACTAAATGTTTGTCCCATAAACAGTTGCCCAAAAAATTGTACAAATACCAGCATTTCAAATATTGGTGATTTTAAGGCATTAAATGGATACCACGAATCTTGTGGTAAACTACGCTTATTGTGAATGAAATACATCCAGATAGAATTAGTAATACTTGTGGTATTTGCTGAAAAATAAAATTACTTCTATATTTAACACACCAGAAGCAATGCTCGGCATCTCCGAGCATAATTAATCCCGAAATTTCATCCCTGAAAGTTGTAGGACATTTTCAAACATTTGAAATCATTCTCTAACAATTAAGAATATTTCTGGATAATTCCTGAAAATTCTAGAACTTTCTGATGGATTCTAATACTATTATTCTAGCTATGACATATTAAATCCCGCTCAAAACATTTTCAACACAACCTTTAGTGATCATCCATGGCATATTATATTTCAGATGTTTAGAAACTTTAATTTTCTTGGATTCTCTAGACTCAAATGAAGAGCTTATTACCTGAGCATACACCAAAAGTAAATATCAAACATGCCCAATACAAAATACGATATCGATATTTTAATCGATTCATTGTAAATATATCTGAGGTTTGAAATTGACACGGTAATCGAAAATTTTCAATTTCTCTTTCTATTAGTTTGAAGGTCCTGTGATAAGATCGAAAATGTCCAACTTGTATCAATGCTATAACCAAAATTGCACAATCTACTAATGCTTTCAATATATCGGTAATACTTTCATCAGGTTTATGTAATGCTAAATCCAACAATGCCACAACACATAAATGCACTTCCAAAATTAATGAAATTGTTGATAGAATTTTATTAACTTTTTCTGGCCATTTTTCATATGGCCACATATTTTGAATTTTTAATATTTGTTTAAAAATCTCGAAATGACATTCAATTGGCTTTATTTTAATATCCATTTTCATCAGGAATTTATCAGATCATATTGAAATCAGGTTTTTATATGCTTTTAAATTTTGTAAATAATTTATTAAGACATAATTAGCCTAGCTTTAACAATTATTAAAGTACCTAGAAAAGTATATGATCAAAGACAAAGGATCAAATTAACTACAATTTCTTCGTTACATAAATTTTTTATTTAAATAATTATTAAAATAATTTTTTTTAAATAACTTAATTAAAGATGTTTTATGCTTTATTTAACAAGTCTCTTTCTATTACATTGAGTTAACGATGCCAATTAGCTCTACTTAATTATCTAAACTTTCTTTGTATTCATTGTCTATAAGAAAAAATACAAACTCTCGGCAATTATCTAATTCTGTTTGATGGTTTCAGATGCAGAAGGAGCAGCTGAAGAAAAGCTCGGAGTGTCTTTCCCTAACATTTTTTTGAAAGTGACAAAAAACGAATATCAATTCCATCGGTTAAAATCCGTCTTAACTTACCATTCTCGAAATATCAGCCTCGTAGAGCTAAATTTTTTGTTTTAAAATTAGTTTTCTTTCAGAAAATTGTAAAATTTTGACAAATCTTCAATTTTCTTATAAACTTTGTTTCAGGCTTATTTGAACTTGGGGAAAAATCATAGTTGCATAGGGGGTTTTCAACTGGCAACTCCATAAGTCTAGAATGCTAGACATCTATTTAGCAAGTTCACCAGTAATTGTCCTCCAATTACTGGAATGTTTAAATCAATCAGATATCGTACGTGCAGTAGTTGCTCAACTTTTTCTTGTGAATTGTACACACATTTCGTCATTTACGCCATCCTTGGCAGAAAAATTTTATCTTGGTCCTGTTATTTACAAACTTATATGTACCCCAAGAAGCAGCTATAAAAAGAATCTTGGAATTTTCAGTTCATTATGAAAAATGATTATCATTGCATGAAAAATTCTGTCTTTTTTTTTAAATTTTGTATATTCAAAAACCTATAAAATTTCAAAAATGCCAGTTTTAAATATGGAAAATAATGAAATTTTTCGAAAATCACTTTTTATTATAAAGTACAAACATTTAACAAGATAGTTTTAACTTAAATTATTTTTTCTAATATTTAACAAATTAGTGTTTCAAATAATATGATTATGTAAATACCATAATCTTAAAACAAATGTGTGTTTCAAGTATCATTAAAAGCAGGGCTCGTTTGAAGAAATAACTTGAACAATCTTGAAAATTTCGGTTTTTTCAAACATTGTTTTGTTTACCCAAAGATTTTGTTTTTTCAGTCGAATAATTTGAAATCCTAGGGTAGGTTACCGTTCTTGTAACTGTATGTAATTTTTAAAGTACTGTACTTTTAAAAATTAAATGCTGGATAAAAGTATTGAGGTATTACTTAGTTCTAATATTTAAATAATTATTTCCGAACTCAAAAGCAACACAAGTATATTCCTAATAACTTAAAATCATAATAACTTTAAATGTTTCGTTAGACTATCAATCTCACTTTCTTCATGTGGACCAATTCCCATAACAGTTAATGTTCCTTCATCCACAACAGTTTTACCAGCATCGTACACCAAACATGTATTCATATTTTTCACTTGAGCTGCTTTATGTATCTCAAGTAAATCATTCTCTGAATTAACTTTTAAAACTATTTTTGGTTGTCCTAAAAATGACCATTGTTTTAATCCTATAGTTTGATTATTCAAAGCTTGCCGATATAAATCGACAGCTGCATGAGCACATTGTGATCCTATTTTTCCTGCATTCATACGTAAATCTGTTCGTACAATTAAAACCATTTTGTACTTGTTTATTCCGAATGTTTTCGCAATTAATTTTATCATTTTTATTTTAATTTTGAATAGAACGCTTAGCGTTATACGCTTCCATGCAAGTTCGAAATTCTTTAACAATATCTTGGCACTTACGCCAGTCTTGAGTTTCAGCTATGCATTCCTAAAAAGGACAACGATGGATAAAATAAACTGAAATAATTTTAATTTAAATGTTAGATACCTGTACTTTATAGTGTAATTTTATGCATCCTGTTTTTTGGAGCATTTTCTCTACAGGATCTGATACTTCCTCATAATTATGAGCAGGCATTTCAAAACATGGTAAATTTAAAATTTAAAAGTTAGTAATATAGAAAAGTTAGAAAGGTTAGAAAATGTGATTGTCAAAATATGCTCAGTCGTATTTGCTCAGTCGATACTTGCTAATTTATACAATAATTTCCTAATCAAATAAAATTGTGGTAAAATTAAAAAGGTACGTGTTTTTACGTAGTTCAACACACTATTTTTCTCTTTAATGAAACTAGAGTAATATATTAAAACTACCAACAATTTCAATTGATTTTCCGATTTGTTCCTATATCATATACATTCAAAAGTTAGAATCGGGACGAATCAGTTTCAACCGTAAATAAATAATTTTGCTATTTCAATTATTCCTACTAAAATTAATTCAAAAATTGAATCCGAAATTCCGACTATATTAATCAAAACAACTATTATTAGTTTCCGATTAATTCTAAGCCTATTTATATTCATATATAAATTATTCAAATTGAAATGAATGAGTTTAATCGAAAAATAATACCAAAGGTAAATTATTATAATCTCATAAAACCCAATTATTTAATCAGAATCTGCAAAATTAGTGTAGTTTGTGGAGATTACTTAGATCATATATTTTAGTGTATTTTCAAAGGGAGATTACAATATCCGTGGCGCCGCGATTTCGAAAAAATATTTTCACACTAAACAATAGAGGAGTAGTATTTTTTATACAATATACATAGTGTTTATGTTAGTACTGTTGCCTAAATATGGGATAAAATATGGATAATATCTTAGGCGTAACACGTAGTAGCCAAGAGGTAATGAAGTTCTGTGGAATTGAAAAAACAAAACACCATCACCTGCACTCCCACCTGGAGTATGTTCTATACAAATTGATAAAATCTTTGATAAATATCAACTGTCAAGAATTTAAACTTTTTTGAAAAAAATTTCATTTTCATATCAGTACCTTATCAAAATGGTTAATAATAATCAATCAAAATTATATACTGGATCCGTAAGTCTCATTTTTTGGCTTAAAAATTACATAAATTCAGTATATCGGTATACAAACACTTCTAAGCTAACTAAATCCGAAGGAGCCCATCGCTTATGAATAGATCCAAAACTTCATCTCTGTGCATTTCTTTCATGTTAAGAAGTTATGGCTTGGAAATGTTTGAAAATATATCCGATAACTTAAATTACACATATTTTCAAGCTCCTTTTTCGATATAAATAAACCGAAATTAGCTTTAATATACAAAAAATTTTGTTATTTTTTTTTTAATATACAAAATTAATAATTATTATACAACAATACAAGCCAGTAGTGTCATCTTGTTATAGCTTTCAACAATAGATACGATTCCATAATTATGTAGCGAAAAATTAGTAAATTTTAAACACAAAAATAAGTACCTAAATTCAATGAAATTTAGCATACATTGACTGAATAAAAAAATATTAATCAATAGTTTTTATATTCAGATATTTCATTACATTTACTTTTTCGTGCGAAAATTGTTAGATTTTTATCTCTATTCGAAATTTGACAATTTTTCCGATTAAACGTAATTTAATACTTTATTAAAAACTAATGAATTTAATTCGTTTTAAAATAATTGATAAGATTATAAAAAATTATTTAATCTTTCGGTTAAAGTAATTCATGCTTATCAAAAAATAATTCATTTTTAATATATATTAAAAATATTAAATGTTGATTATTTTATCATCGCATGCTCTTACAATATGATAAGCTAATAAATTGTATGTTTTCAATTTTCCATTTTAAGCATCATAATGTATGACATTAAAAAATTTTGATATGGTACTGGAAAAAAACACCTATCAACCCTCTTCAAAAATTTATATGCGACACACTGTACGTAATAGATACTTTATATATTTCAGACTAAGTACACATTAGTAAAATCAGGAAAATTTTAATTTTTTATTTTAATATTATCCCATTATCTTATATGTTTCATTTCTGGAATTAATTTAATTCATTTGCTTCCTTTAGCGTTAGTTGTGTTTTAAGCCCAATGAATAATAAAAACATAGAAAAAATGGGTTTAATTGTTGTTGGAAAACAAAACTGGAAATGTAATGGCTATTACATTGTCAGTCTTCAAAAAATTTGTATAAAGTTGCAGTTTTGTTTTTTTAAACACGAGTTTCTGTTTGTTTTTGTTTGCCCGTTTAGTGGAAAAGCGACATTACAGTTACAAAAAGGTCAAGTTCGCCGCGCGTATATTAAAAATTAAAATTAATAATTTTTAATTTAATTGTTTTATTTACGCCCGTGAGAAAAGAAATACGTTTTTTACTCAGTATCCGTGGGAAAAGTAGTTCATTACCGTCCTAGTGTGAAAATGAATTCATTCCCGCACTAGGGCGGTAATGAATTCAGTGACTATACAGTAACTTTTTACTTTATTATATTATAAATATAATAAAGTATTGCGATCGAAAAAAAATCGATATCGGGGTTTCGACGGAAATGCGCGTTTTGAGGGTCCCTGATTCCAAAAAAGTGGTTTTTAAAAAATGTTGCGTCCGTTGGTATGACGGTATGTCTGTTACCAAGCTGGAGCCTTCAATTTTCAACCGATGTTTCTCAAACTCGGTACATAGGTTCAGTTTGGTCATAATTCCAGACCATTTTTTCTTTTTTTTCCTAGGCCTTTCCCTCTAGGTCAAAACAGGATTTTTGGGATTTTCTCAAAAACAGCTCTAACGATTTCGATTAAACTTGGCACAAGGCTAGATCTTAAGGTGTTCCTAGGATTGGTATAAGCCACACATCCAGGAAAATTCGAGAAGGCCCACACCCTAGGGAAAACCTTTCCAAATACAGGAAAATGGGATTTTCTAGGGAGAGGCTGAGGGGACAGCAGTGAACTTCGTATCAGGGTTTATATCAACAAGGTCCTAGGTTTTTATAGAAATTTAAAGAATATTATCTATAAAAGCATGTGTTAAATCTTAAATCTTTTCGATTAAAAAAAAAACAGTGAAAAGTAGTGAAAAATCTGTAAAAAGTCATATATATATATAGTTTTTCTAATGTTCTCTCATGTTCTAATAAATATTTTTATAAATTATCAAAAAATTTTATAAGAAAATTTGTCTTGTAAATTGAACATGAATGTCAATATTTTTGTATTATCCTAGTAGTTGTTTTTTTGACCAACCTCCTTTTATAGAAATTTGATCTGATTTTTTAAATGAGCGCAAAGGCACAACACTTTTTAATTAAAAATATTACGAAGTCAAGATCACAAATATCCACGTCAAAATAAACAAAAAAACATTCTTAGTTCAAAATAAAGTCATTGTTAAATGTTATAACGTTGAATGTTTACGATAGGTATGTCTAATCTGTTTGAATTGAGCCAAATTCAAATTTTTCAATAGCATCTGACTTTATATATGTTGCCGAAAACTAGCTTAATTAGCCGTTCAGTTAACAGTCTAGCCTTTAAACTAAACGGCGCCATTTAACTAAAACTTGAATATTCAGGGTATAATACAACATTTAATGAACTAATGAACTGGCTGGCTAATGCTTAGGCTATTCATACAAAATATTAATCATTTGACAAGATGAAATATAGCTGACATTAGAATTTTTTTATTTACGTAATTTATAAGTCATTGTAATTACATCTTTTCTTTTAACTCGTAGTGTCGGCTCGTATGCTTGCCTGCCGAAATAAATTTGGATCGATTTTTAACCGTTTTTTCGTGATCCAATCAGGCTGAAATTTTGCTGGCAGAAATAAATAAAAAATTCATTTTCAAATTGCTTTTAAAATTTAACCGTAACTCAATAACAAAGTACACATTTAAGTAATTAAAATATTATTTGTTAACGCAAGTTTAACTTCCATGGTATTTTGATCCCGAAAGAAATTTTTTTGAAACAAAGACTGATTTGTTGAAGACTCTCTCAAACAAATTGGACTCCATGAAATTTTGTCGCCTTTGCTTGTATCTGAGTACTACAACCAAAGATATTACTATTATTTTATCTATGACTACAACTCTCGCCGTGAAAGCCAGTTTTAAATATAACTTTTTTTGCGTAAACTTAATCAAACTGTGAGAAATACCAACAATATTGCTCCTTGACGACGCTATAGTCCCAGTGCATAGATTTCCGCGCCAGATATAGACAAGGGTATTAATTGAACAGCTAATTAAGCTAGTTGACTGCGACATATACACGAAGAAACATAAATCAATATAATACGGCATAGTATATAATTTTTTTAGATGCCCGCCGTTGTTAAAAATGCAATATATTTAGTTTGCATGATGAATCCATTCTGTTAATAACAATTTTTAAACATTATTGTGACATGAATCGACAAGGCCATAAATTATTTATAAATAATTAAATTTGTTCATAGTCCAAATCTCGTTTATAAAAAACATTTAATTATTTTAATAAATTTAAGTATAAGTAGAACTAGTTTTATGAAGACTCTAGAGGCATTGATAACACACTCTTACTGAAATTCAAAACCTATCGTATGGTATTAGCTTTATTATTTTCAGATCTATACGCAAAAACTGAAAAATTTTAGAAGGCGAACATGGATATTATGATAACCTTGACTTTGACCACGATTATCAAGCCAGATTCATAAATAGAAAGGGAAAATTAAAGTCTCGAAAATGGTCGCTCTGCCATATATTTGTCCTATGAGAGAAAATGCTCCACATCGACTCAGGAGCTTATTTACTACAGGACAGAAAGTTAGACTTCATGGATTCAATATAGGCTTAATTCTTGGATTATTTAAAAACGATTTTTTACAAGTAAAATTTTTTATCGGCAGTCAAAATCTGATCTTAAAATTTTAAGTCCAAAAAGAATATTGCATGCCAACTAACATGATAAACCAACATGTTTATGATAAAACACAACAATAAAAATATTTCGAATTATTGGCTAGTATCGGGTTCTAAATAACACTCTATACCTAATTATAATTTAGTATCTATATTTTTAAAACAAAGAATTCATTTGATGTTTTGTCATTTACGGCTAATGTTCCCAATAAAGCTTTTATTTATACAAGTGTTTACAAAATTTGAAAATACGCATTCTTTTATAACGCAATCAACATACCGATTTTAAACCCTCTAGCTTGGGGATGCTGAAATGAAGTCCATAGCCATAAAAAGGTCGAAAAAAACGGATTTTCCACTGGGAAGTCCCTCAAAATTTTGGAAATCGAATCCCGGTCTCATAACATCAATCCGCTTTATATACAACACTATAACCGAATTTCAGCTCATTTGGACTAAAACAGCTAAAGGAGCGCAAACGTTCCGAAAAAGTATCCAAAAATTATACACACTAAGATCAATAAACCATTCAGATCAATGAATATCGAAAAATATATTTTTGGGTCTGAAAAAGGCACTACATTGCTGATATTATGTTATGGTCTGTGAATTATCTTGTCATATATTAGGATTATCCTTCCAGATATAACTCTGAACGGATAATCCCGATACATTAAATTTTAATGCAACATACATATTGATAAATAATCTAAAAAAATCCCCTGTTTCCTTTTGAAAATAGAAAGACATTTTAAATGTAATTCCTAGAACAAATATTTTAAATCTCATTATCACTGCGCTACTAATACATACTTTTTCATGTGCATACATAGACTCAATAGACTGAGTGTCAAACAATTTTAAGCGTGCCAACATCTGAGGTAATTGCTTAGTTCTAATCCATTGTAAATTCGTAAGAAAAAATGTAAAGTGATACGTGATAAGTATTTTTTAAATCAAAAAGCGAAAAAGTTAAGTGAAATCACGATGTTTTACGTAAAACATTTTGTGATATAAAAATTTAACATTCAATGTATGTTTTTTTGATAAATGTCCATATATTCAATGTATATTTTTTTGATAAATGTCCCTATATTATTTTGATAAATGTACTTTTTTGATAAATGTGCCTAGCTGACCTAAGCAAATACCTCAGATGTTGGCACGCTTCTCCCTGTACGAAAAGATAGGCGATGCTTAGTCTATGTATAACTATAAAGTCAATGATTTGAATATTTTTTATATACACGCTTAAGTAGAGCAAATGGGGCGGGTGCTCCAGGCCCCAGGTTGCAAGAGGCGCCAAAATGCGAAATGGGATAAACAATTTCGCATTTTAAGTGTTGATTATTGAAATACAAGTTAATTTTTGGAAAAAAAAGGCGCCAAAAGATAATCTTGCTCTACCTTGATTTGCGGGTAGAACTGGCGCTGATTAGACACTAGTACACTATAGCTAGATTTTATCTAATTAATTCCAGATTTGGTCTACATAGGTTAGCTCTATTGCATGTACATAGAAGTAAAAATGGTCTATTTGGATTAATCTAGAATACAGTATAGAGAAACTTCTCTAGTTGATATGTTATGATAGCTGTATAGTGCTCTAGGTAGAGAAAAATTTAGGTTCATTAAATATTTTGGTAAAGTTGGAACTAGTACTAGCTAGAGCAAATCTCACTTTAACTAGAGCAATTATAGCTCTAATGTATTTTGCCCTAAAAATGGGAATGATGACTAAATTTTTTTTCACTTCAGGTGAAGAATTCTCACTGCACGGGCAGTGAAAAGTGAAGTTGTTTTTGAAAATCTTTACAAGTATCCTTAATATGAATGTTTAAAACTCTTAATTAAACAAAAAGGAAGATATAGAGAATAGCGATGTCATTGTACGGTATCGCCAAAGAAATTACATACAAAACTCTGTTTTGCATAAAACAGACCAGCAATAATCTTTGAATGGTTATAACTTCTTCGTTTTTTAATCAATTTTAATTTAACTTTCATATTTTGTTATGGTATCAAGTTTACTTTTACTTTTTTATAAGTTATGAGGCAAATTCGATATCACTCAACTACTCCATTATTGCTCTATGGTACAAAAAGAACAACGATATATTTTCACTAGTCGTTACCACGCACGCTTAATTAGACACCTGCCTTCGCTTCCTGTTTTCCCAATTGAAACTCCCTCGCGCCCCCTTAACTTTCCTGAGCCCTAGTAAGATATAAGCACAAGATCAAGTGTGTAAGACATAGATCGCCAACTATGACAAAAATTGTAAAATTAATCTTGTTTTGGTGTTGGTACTCATTACTACTTGACAACCTTTATTCTTTGGATATCAAAGATGCCATATCAGCTTTCAACTACATACTAATAAAGAATAAATACCAATTCTGATAAAAAATAAACGTATTATGTATAAAATAGTAATTACTGCAAATTAGCCTAAACCAACCATCTACACAGTTTGGTTGATAAGGTAGTTTGTCCACGTTCCGTCTACCAACGACGAACTTACGATGCCAGGAGCGATAAATATCATCTCTGTTCTTTTAGTTAATATAAAACTGTCTTTCCCAACATACTGAACTTTCCTAAAAGACTAAAATTGTTAGATACTTGCAGGATTGCCTGTATTGTAGCCACATTGAAGAAAATATATGCAAATAAAAAAATGAATAACACATCGGACAGATAGAGGGCTTCGATTCAAAAAATTATTTACAAATTTTGAATTATTATACACCCTATATTTTTTTAAGATATGCCATCAAATTACATGTAAAAAGTAATAATAAATGGGGAATTTTTTACTTATATAGAATAGATGAGCAATCGAACGTCTTCGAGTATGCAGAAAGAGGAGAACGCATTTTTTTATAAGTCGTTTAGAAAGTATCATACAAGCGTAAAAATCGGCATTTGTGGTGGAGATACCACACAGAAATTTTCCGCATTGTGAAGATGTCAAGTTTTTAATTTTTTTTTTTTTAGTTTTCGTAAGGTCGTACATGTAGATGAAGGGTGGAAAGTAAAAAAAACAAAATTTTATTTTCTACTTTCAATATTTTTTAGTCTCTCTAAAGATAAACAAGTCTAACCTGGACGTTTTTAGATTAAATTTAATTTTTAATTTCTTTAGATTATATAAGTTATACTTTCTGCCCGAAGTGTCTTTGTGAAAATCTACTTACTGGCGTTTGTATATTCATAACCGGGTATGGCCCACTATATAAATTAAGTATAATGTGCAAAGCAATTTACAAATAAAATCATCACTGTAATAAAAATTTTGTAAATATAGGAGATATTAATTTGTAAAACACTGATAATGAATTTTTTTTTTAAATTATTTCTCCAAACATTTCAAGTGCAGTATCTATCGATTACTTACTACAATACAAGTGTTTAGAAATAATTATACATTTTGTAAAATTAATTACTGTACTTATCTTTGTCATTACTTAAATGATTTTTTTTATCATTCCTTATTGTATCATAAAAAATAAAAGAAAACCTTAACAATATGTTTGTAAATTTTTATTGTGCGATTTTTAAATAGAAATGACTTACTTATCCTATCATTAACATGTATTAAATTTTCAAGTGTTGTGCTTTAAAACTTCGTCAGTTAACTTTTTTTTTACAAGAAAATTTTTGCATTTTTTTTTTATAAATGGGTAAGAATTTTTAACATGCTATGCAATTTTTGTTTTCGTAATTATCAATAAAAATCAAATAGAATATTTAAGTACCTATGTCAATATTTACGCAACTGAGTGGTTTCAATTGGAAACAATTACTCAAACTAATGTATAATATATTATTTATTACTAAGCATACCCGTGTGTAAAATAATAGGTATAACAGAATACATACATAGGTATTTTTCTCCAATGGGCAAAACCTAATTATTGCGGCATATTACAAAGCTTATGATCCCTAATCTAAACGAAAGCAATTACAATATCTTTTCCTTTTAAGAATTTTTCAAGAAATTCCAGTGCTTTCAAAAACACCAATCACATTTTTCTAAAGAGCAGCAAGATTCTCGAAAAAAATGAATTTATCGCAATAATTATTATTCTTGATTTTGATCAAATTATTGGCGAATTGTTTTTTTTTTTCATAAAATTCTAATCAAAAATTGTTTGATGTCGAGCTACTAATCTAATAAGTCCAAAAGCACAATCAAAATTTTGCGCTTTTATCGTTTAACAACATCGGGCACCTAATGCTCAATTGTTGATTAAAATTTATTTTTGTATTCAGCAATTTGAATTAACTGTTTTAACTGTCCACTGACCTATAGTCAAAGACTACATGCAAGAACATATATATGTAAGGACGTGAAACCTCCTATGTCGAGCTATAAGAGCCCGTGACTGAATTAACAGCGCCTATCTGGACGGGGTCTAGTCATCGACCGTTGCGTACTTTGTACTGCGCATCAAGCTGTCTAAGTGATTGAAAACAATTTCAATTGTTTTCTATCACTTTCAATTGATTGAAAACAAAAGACACCCTGACGCGCAGTACAAAGTACGCAAAGACCGAGAATTAGACCTCGCCCAGAGGATTAGATCCCCAATCAAGTTTGACATCCTTATATTTATTTATAAATGTTCCTGATAACAAATTTCATATCTATTTCAGCAACCAACAATAACCCAATACGCTATAGCTCGGAATACTAATATATCGTTATCAGATTTAAAGCCAGATTATAAACCGGCTACCAAAAACTACCTTGTGCTAAATTAATTTGGGTGATTTTTGAGCCTTATTGGAAGAGAAATTTACAATCTTACTAGATTTCGATAGATTTGGGTATTTTAAACTAACAGTTCTTAAATTATGTAGTGATATATTTTACGTAATAATTTAAAAATAATAAAGATAAAGTAAAATAAACAATAAAGAAGATAATATTTGGCGGCAAATTGTTCCAACTTCAAACTAACGTTATAGTTATATAAAAATAAGATTGCATTATTCGAGATCAATAAAATTATTTTTGTGTAATTTAAAAAAATACAAAAATATTAAGACATAAAATTTTAGATTTAAAATTTTTAATGCTCTTGAACTTTTAATCTTATTTAATAGTTTTCTAATCGTCATAAATTATTTTGACTTAAGTATACATACATTTATTTTGAAATCATATTTTAAATAAAAATAAAACGGCGCTATTATAAATTTCATGCTTAAATTTGTTTATTTTGGTATTTAGAAATGTAAATATACAAATGTTTAATAACAAATGAAGTATATTTCAATTTTTGTCTAATTATCTATCAAAATCAAAATTCAAAATCAATGTTCGGATAAATTTAGAAAAAAGTTCTATATAAAATATTGTATGAGAATTTCGAGGGTATTAAATTTTTTATTATCACCGGTACAAAGGTATTGTTTATTTAAAATTTGAACCCCACAACTGATTTATTTCAAGTACATTTTAATACTATCTGGAAGATAGTAGTCCAATTATTTTTATATAAACAATATACAAAAAGTTCATTTTAGAATTTTGTGCATTAAATAAATTATTTAAGGTAAAAATATTAAATAATTCAGCTATTTGTTTATCAAAAACTTTTTTTAAAATTATATATAAATACACATGACGACAAAGCTTTGGGAAAATAAGCGCTGAATTTTGAAGTAAGTTGGAGCTCATACACCTTATTATAAAAATTTCTAACTCAAACAGGCCGACATAACCTGGTCAAACATTACACGCCGCCGTGCATGATTTGGTTAGTTTAAGTTGAATCGCATTGGGTTTTTTTTTTTTTTTTTTTGGTTCTTTCTTACTTACAATAATTGATAGTCAAGACAAACCGTCTAATGACGTCTTTGATTGAATGACCTCTTTACATTTCACTTTTTAGTAATACGTGTGTATACTTATAACATATAAAGCATCTATTGTCGATACTGACAATAACCTGGCGAGCACAGCACACTATTCATTTATTCTTCAGTTTTATTTTGTTATTGATATTGATATGGACAATTAATATTATTTGATGTGCAACATTTTACATATAACATACAAAGCATATATTGTTCGCAACTGACAATGGCCTGACGGACACAGCACACTATTAATTAATTTTCAGTTTTATTTTATTATTGATATTGATATGGATAATTAATATTATTATGGTGGATTGGGTGGATTATTAATACTGATAATTAAATTAATATTTAGCCGAATAGCAATAAAGAATGTAAAAAGAATAAAAATATACACATTTTTTAAGGATTTCAATGGATGCCTTTACTTACCCTTTTTACCTACTGCACAGAAAGAAAGGTTTACTTCAATCTCGAAAAAAATTTTTAGTCTATTTAGTCTATTTAGGCGGCGAAGCGAATGAAGGCGAATAGATTCAGTTCATACTATTTCGCAAAAAGCTGATTTTTTCAATCAAATAATTTGTTTAGTTGACAAAATTTTTTGCACTATAGGTATTTGTTGTGCAAGAAATAATTAACCAGTTTAAAATGATTGGACTACTATTGCTATCGGGAAGAGTGAATTTTACATTACGCACACGACAGTTAACAGATTATATAAAAACTTTGAACTATGATCATAAAAATTCCAAACAAATTATCTAGAACTTTTTGGAGGTGTGACATATAATTAAAGATAAGCAAAATAGTTTTGTACGTTGAACTTTAAAAATAAAAAAGATAATGCTTATCATTGTTATTGTTAAAAAAGTATACTGTATTTAAATTTTAAATTAAGTTCAGTGTAAAAACGCTAAGGAAACTCCTGACGTGACCGCCACCTGACCAATATTCGACCACCTGACACACCACAATTTATAGAAAAATGATGCATTTTTCAAAGGAATTAAATACATTTAAAAATATTGTATTCTATTTAAATCCTTTAAAATAATGTTAATGAAAAAAAAATTTCAATTTAATCAAAATTTTCAAATTGTTAATTGTGTTAGGTTAGATTTCTCAATACCAAATTTGTGTGATTACACTTTTTAATTAAAATTATTTCTTTATTAAAAAATAGGTATTTAACTACATTATTTAATTATATAATTAATTAAAGTTCTGCGCATTTTTTTTATTTTTATTTCAGCTTTTTAGCTAATTTTAGATTTAGTACCTTTATTTTTATAATATGAATTAATCATCGCTAAATTACCGCTCATTTGCTATTTTAAATATTGCCATTTGTTTTAATTAAATTTTCCTCGAGGTAGTTTTCTTTATGAATAAATAAATGAATTTTACACCAATTAAAAAATACACACATTTTCCTTTATTCATTATACAATTTAAATTATCTCTAATTAATGTATCCGTCCTGATTAAAATTCTTATTTCAAAGTAGTTGTTATTGAAATATTATTATAAATTTTCTTCTTTTAGTAGTAAATACGATGCCTGAACCAATTTTTCCGAGAAAATTTAAAAAAGAACAATTAATCGGGGTTATTGATGCGGGTACCAAAACAACTCAATTTGTTGTAAGTAATTTTTTTTTTGTTTAAATTATTCGTAGTCTTAAAAAAAATTTCTTTCTTTCTAGGTGTTTAAAAGTCAACATAGTTTAGAATTAGTCAGCCACCAAATTGATATTGGCCAGAAAATACCTCAAGAAGGATGGTTAGAACAAGATCCATTAGAAATTATTTCAGCTATTAAAATATGTGTTGAAAATATTAAAGATAAATTACATAGCTTAGGTCAGTAAATGAATATTTATTTTCGTAAATTGTGTAAATTTTCGACGCTAAAATCAAGTTTTATTTTATTTCAGGATATGAAATATCCGATATAGTCACCTTAGGAATTACAAATCAACGAGAAACGACCATTGTTTGGGATAAAATTACTGGAGAACCTCTTTATAATGCAATTGGTAAATAAACTTTGATTTTTATAGTAAAAATAGGATAATATTTTAATCGGGGATATAAACATTCTTATTTATGTTGTTGGGCGAACCCAGTTCAAGATTTGTTGTTGAAAATTTCAAATCAATAATTTAGCTTTTTCGCTTTTAGTATGAGTCCTGTGCAATTAGGTGTTCAATTAGGAACTTAGATATAGTGAAAAGATTTGGAGAAAGAAATATTAAAAATTTATATCTTCAAAAAGTTGCAATCCTTAATAATATTATTGCAAAAATTTATAAACAATTGTTTTTCTATGATATTAATTACTATATTTTATCCTAATTTAGTTTGGAATGATATACGAACAGATAAAACAGTGGATCATATATTAGCTAAATTACCAGATAATAATAAGAATCATTTAAAACCAATATGCGGTTTACCAGTTTCGCCATATTTTAGTGCTTTAAAATTACGATGGCTTAAAGATAATGTACCTGCTGTAAAAAAAAGCTGTCGAGAAAAACGATGTTTATTCGGAACAGTAGATACATGGATTGTTTGGGTAAATATCTATATTACTTAATCATAAAAAATTGAATTGAATGACTCTACGGCAGATTGACTTTTTAATTGAAATAATAGCTAAATATCGAAGTAAATAATTCAAGTTGTTATATTTTTAACCGACTTCAAACAAAACAGGAGGAGGTTATCAATTCGACTGTTTTTTTTTTTTTTACATGTTTGTTACCTCAGAACTTTTGACTGGGTGAACCGATTTTGATAATTCTTTATCTATTTGAAAGCTAGTGCTTCCCGTGTGGTCCCATTTTATTTTGGTCGAGTTCTGATAACGATATCCATTAGAAAATCATAAAAGTCTTAAACTTGCATTAAGTATGCACGGCAAGAGAATGAATAACTCAATATCACGCCAACCGATTTCGATGATTCTTTTTTTAGTGATAAATTAGTTAGTGCACTTCAGATTCACTAAAAATCACAAAATAAAAAAAAAAACTAAACCGACTTCAAAAGAAAAATTTTTCCAAAACAAATTAAAATACACTAAAAAGAAAAAAAATAACGATAATATAATGTTATAGTTAAAATTATTTTTATTTTTGGAGTCGGTGTCAGCCAAGCTAATGTTGCAAACTGTTCTGCCAGAGTTGTTTCTTTTTTTGGAAAAATTTTTCTTTTGAAGTCGGTTTTATTTTTGTTAAAAGTTTTTTTATTCATGACTTGTTTTTTGTTTGATTGAAAATTCAAAACATTTGTCCTATGATCAATTCGTCGTCGAGTAAACATTAGATAGAACTAATATGATATAATCGAAAAAGAAAGGATAGTCTTAATTCAGCATAATTGCCAAATATTGCTTAACATTTATTTGATTTTAGAATTTAACTGGTGGAATAAATGGAGGAATCCATGTTACAGACGTCACAAATGCATCTCGGACAATGCTTATGAATATTGATACATTAAATTGGGATCCATTACTATGTCGAACATTTGAGATACGGCCAGAAATGTTACCAGAAATACGTAGTAGTTCTGAAATTTATGGTTATGTAAAAAAATTTTCATCTTTAGGTGGTATACCAATTTCTGGGGTAAAGAAATTTTTGTTTCCTAAATTTTTACTACGTTTTTTTGAAATTAATGTTGAAAAATATATAGATTTTAGGTAATCAACAAGCTGCTTTAGTTGGGCAAAGATGTTTAAAACAAGGTCAAGCTAAAAATACATACAGAAGCGGTTGTTTTTTGCTATACAATACTGGCGTAACCGTAAGTCGTATTATTAAGTCAACGGTAGAAAGTTAGTTTAAAAAAGGTTTATTATTCCAGAAAGTACAATCTTCTCATGGCTTAGTAACGACAATTGCGTATAAAATGGGGAAAGAAGCAGCGCCTGTGTATGCATTAGAAGGTAAAACATAATCACTATCATCTACTTAGAGGTTAACACATTCGAGGCAAATTTATATAGTCATTGTTTTGTCGTGAAAATTTGCTAGTATAATTATTAGAACTTTTGAGTTCAAACATTTGAGATACTCGCTGAAAATTTGGTGCGTCTATTGTTTCAGTTTATTATTTGATTGTTGACTACAAAAATATTGACAATAACGTTCCTAAACGATCAATTAGCTCCGTCAATCTTGCGCGTCAATATACATCAAACAAAATTTATATCAAACATAAATCAATTATTGACAATACACATCAATTACAGTGGCGGAATTACCAGACTGCAGGACCCCGCAACATAGTGGGGGATTCATGGGTGGCAAGTGACCAAAAATTTGAAAGTGTTAATTTTACTAAAATTACCTAGTCCCAAATTAAACATTATTAAAAATTCACTGATAATATTTGTTCACATATCGCCTCGAAGTTCCTCATTTACTTTGGAAACCTTTCGCCAATTTTCACTAACATATGGTTCCAAATACCTACGATTTAACATCTCTACAAGTTTTTAGTTGTTTGGTCGATATACATTTTAGCAATTCATTTTATCAAGTATAGAAATTTAAAAGGAAAATCCACGAAAATTCTAGTAGCCAGAAATATTACCAAGAAAATTGCCAAAAGTTATTTTATCCCATATTTGAAACAATGGAGACGAAAATATCTTCTGATTACCTAAAAATTGCAATTTTCAAAGTATCGGGCAAAGTGATTATTGCATTTTTTTTATTAAATTATCATTATTTACATATTTTATACAAAAATTATCTTCAGTAGACCTTTTTATTTAAAAATATTTATTCGCTTTTGCTTCATATGTATTTCAAAAAACTTTTCTAGTAAAAAAATACCTATTGTCTTTTATCTTTGTCAAATAATACAATTTAACAAAGGAAAAGCCGATGTTTGTTTAGCAATGTAATAACTGAATTATATTGCTAGAGTTCTATCAAAACAAAGTGGCACTGAGAGAGTATAGTATGAGTGCCCATACATATATATCTCTTTCACAGTGCCACTTCGGTTTGATAGAACTCTAATAATAACTGAATTACATTATACAATGTAATAGCTGAATTGAATGATACTTTTTTCGTAGTATATTTCTTCACCCTTTAGGAAATTTATCTTTCAAATTTAATGTGTCTAACTTCCTTAAATGTTTTAACCATATATATGATACTCCTATATGGTCAGTCGGCATGGGACAGAATGTCTCAATATTACGGTGCCGACAATATTTTATTCTCTATCCTCCACGAGGCTTTGATCACAATGCACATGCTTGTCAACTTGACAATTCCATATATGGTATTAAAATAACAGTTGCAGATGCGCAGAACAGGCTTAATCACTTGGAAGACAGAGAGCACGAACTATCTGTCTTACTTTGTCGGGACACCTTCGACTCATAGGAACTGATCATATAGGAGTATTACATAAGTGGTTTAAACTATTAAAGTAGTAGACTTTATGTTGTATGGCCTATATTTATTATCAAACTTACTTTAATTCATTTTTTGGTCAATAGGTTCTGTAGCTGTAGCCGGAGCAGCTATTAAATGGTTACGTGATAATTTAGGTTTAATTTCTGATGTTAATCGCGATACGGAGACATTAGCACAAGAAGTTTTCTCAACGGGGGATGTATACTTTGTTCCAGCTTTTAAGGGTTTATACGCTCCATATTGGAGGAAGGATGCTCGAGGGTAAATAAATTATTTAAAATACAGATTCTCAAAAACATGTAGCTACTGAGTTAAAAATCTATATTAATATTATTTTAAAATTATCTTTTTCTACCAGTAGCCATCAGGCCTCATAAAAATTTACTACAAAAACTAAATCCAAGAATTGAGGCGAATTTCAAATTTTACTTAAATATTTAAACCATGTTTGGAAAAGTAATATATTGAGAGACAAAATGATTTTCTGGTGGTCGCATGAATATTTAATAGTTTTATAAGTATGCAGTTTGCAAGTTGTCTATAAAAACTGTTATTTCCCTGGCATCTTTTACTATTTTCACTGTTTTAATTTGGACATTACTTATATCGTTAAATACTTTTCAGAATTATTTGTGGTTTAACAGCATTCACAACGAAAGGTCATATTATACGGGCAGCTTTAGAAAGTGTATGCTTTCAAACGAGAGATATTATGGAAGCAATGAATAAAGATTGTGGTTTTCCATTAACAAAGCTTCATGTTGACGGAAAAATGACTCAAAATAATTTATTAATGCAACTACAAGCAGATATTAGCGGAATACCTGTTTGTAAGTATGTTTAAACGAAATTTTGTAATTATTATTTGATTAAAATTTGGATACAAAATTTAGTAAACAAACAAATAATAAATAGATTAAATTTTATTTTATCTGCAGTTAGAGCACAAACGCCAGATGTTACAGCATTAGGTGTTGCAATGGCAGCAGGTCAGGCTGATGGTATACAAATTTGGGATATTTACGAGCAACCGGATAGTGTTCCTACCGATACTTTCTTACCGACAACCACAGATGATGGTAAGTTTCGATTTTTTGGATGAAATATAGTGCATCTTCAATTTTTTAAATTAAAATTTTTAAGTTAGTTAATTAATTTGATAATTAATTTTTTGTTTAAAGAACGTGATGCAAGGTACAATAAATGGAAAATGGCTGTACATCGTTCGCTAGGATGGGCACAAACTAAAAAATCAATTGCAATGACAGGTAAAATAAACATTTGAAACAATTGGCTATTATGTATTCCGCACCTCTTTTTTATCTGCTATTTATTCTGCATTTCCTTTTCAATTTTTTTTTTTTATGGTGGAGGTGGGCTTTTTTGTAGATTTTCTTTTTTTGTAGCTTCTGCCATATTATGTTTACACAATTTTTGAAGTGTTTATTTTATTTTTGTAATATTATTTTGTTGTAAGTTGTTTATTTTTTGTTAATAATTTTTATTGTACTAACATTATTTTGATTAGAAATTTAAAAGTTTGAAATTCTTGGGAATAAGGTACGCATATTTTTATAAAATGTATAATTAATTACCGCGATTAACGAAAATACGCTAAAAACGCTGTTAATGAACGATTGCCTTAACAAAATATTTTAAAGAACATTTGAAATATTTACACGGGAGTCAATCAGGCAGCGTATCTTTGTATAAAATTAATAATAGTGTGCCGAAATTTTCAGTGTGTTCAGTGCGTTTTCATACAAGGAGTTTATCATTAATATAATAGTATTGCCTATATTTTAAATAAACAATATTATTTCAAAATATAAGCAATATTACAACATAAATAATGAAATCATTGTATAAAAACTCATATTAATTATGAAAAAATATAGACCTTATGAATATGTCTCCGCTCGGTTCTACGCTCAATGAACAGTTAATTTATTGTCCAAAATCTTCAACTTTGTGATCTTAAGATAGGACAGTTTTAAGCATATTTCTAACATATGATGGATTTTATTTTATTTTTCCTTTAAATTAAAAAATACATTTGGCTCTACCAAGACTCTCCCGCTTGATCTAATCTGGTCACATCATTTTTTCCCCTGTTCCAAAAGATGCATTGAATATACAGCAAAAATACGGGTTTTTAGGAGGAAAATCTTTTTAATTTAAAATACTTCCGACATACTAGAATAATTTTTTTCTCAATTACATCTGCATAATGTTTCATTTCAACACCGAGTTTTCAAACTTTTTAATTTTTTGTTACGAAATATTTCAACTAATTTTTTAATAAAATATGTAAATATAAAAATATTTTTCAAATATATTATTGAAAATTTATTTAAAATAGATGAGCGGTATAGACTTCTTTCAAGTTTACCAGCCAGTTGGTTTTTGATAAGTAGTTTTGGATTATTGGCGTTATCCAATTATTTAGGAAGGTAACACACAAAAACGAGACCAAATGAAGATGATCAAAGATATGTGTACTTATCAGGTTAAAAAAATACGTTTAATATTTTTTAAATTAATTTTAGATTTTTTTGTTTTGTTTTTAGTCAGTATCATATTATTGAATTTTGTTAAACGTTTTACTGAAAATTATTTATTTATATTTTAAATGTTTTTTCCTGTTCTGTTATTAAATCCTAAATTATTTTTATGTAGGAACTGAATGATTTATTATAACATATAATATATTGATACAAATTGGTTGAATTGTTTTTCAAAAACAAATAAATATAAAAGACAGAATTCTTTTTTTGGATGTCAATAAATTATATGTTTATGAACGATACTATTAATTGTACTTATTGAATGATGATACATTATTTAAATAAATGATATTCATTTATTTGGGTGTTTATAATTTATAGTTTTACCAATATTAATTATTACCCTTTCCTTTTAAAGAATTATAACCTCAGAGCCATGCGAGCCAGTTGTAAGAAACTTCTCAATAATCCATGAGCGTTTTTTAAATTATTAATAATTTGGTACTTTTCATGCTGTTATTACTTAAATCATAAAAAAAAGGGTGTTATAAGTTTGACCGCTATGTGTATGTATCTATCTGTGGTACCGTAGCTCTTACAGGTTATCCGATGTAAATGCTGTTTTTTTTTTTTGTTTGAAAGGTGACTTGTTCCAAGAAAATCGGTGTAATTTGGAAAGAGTAAGGGTCCATTCATTAATTACGTATTAAGCATAATTTTGATGATTTTTGACCTCCCTCTCCCCACGTAAGCATACATAAAATTTCTCGAACTTTGTCGAATAATAAGGGATCCATATTATCCTAAATAATCCAAAGACACTAAAACTCCAGATTATTTTAGAATTGAAAGAGATATAAACTCTCGATACGATTTTAATCAATATATCATAAATTACGCGTCTATCGCCAAAGTGGCCGATTTTTATACTTTTTTCGATCAAATTTACTCTATAAAGTGATTCGAGAAGATTTTAAAACAATTTTCAGATATTTCATTCTAAGCACGAAAATATCGCTTACTTTACACATGCTTTACACTCTTATATTAGAGTGTTTAATAGAGAAACTAATTATTATCAACAATGAAATGGTATCAATAATAAAATATATAGTCAATGTCTTCGTAAATAGGAAATTTTGAATTAATAATATTTTGTTTTAACAAAGAAAAATCGGTATTAAAAACAAACAAATTTTCAACGTAGATCAAATGCCAAAGCTTACTTGCTCAATTTTCCCGCTAAAAATGATTATTGAATATTATTTGTCTTTCGAATTTATTCAAGTGAAGAAAAACGAATAATGAAAAGAAAAGACTCGACTAAAACAATTTATTGTCATATACACATAGCCTAGGATTACATATGTCAAAATTCTGTCATTATTATTTTGATTAAAGATAATTGTTATTAACCTAATGTTTTAACTAAATCAAAATAAAAATATTTATACAAAGAACAAAATAAAAAAAAAATGTATTTATATAGAATAATATTTATATATTTTATAATAATATCAATATTTATTTTAAATGTAAACAGTACGCATATACAAGGGGCATTTCGTACAACAGATTTCTTTAGTTTTCTAATAAAATTTGGTTTCCAAAAAACAGATAAACATCATCCAAAAGAAACGCATGGATATATATTTGGAAATATTACATCGAAACATAATTTTACTGTTCCTATAACATTTGCTGTGCTTGATCGTAATCATTTTTTAGAATATTATGGCAATCGTAGTGTATATGATAAATCGAAAGCTTGTAAATTAATGTTTAATAAATTAAATCAAACAGCGTATAATTCAAAGTGTAATCCAACGGGATTAGGAGATTTTTTACGACAAATACCATGTCCAAAAAATCAATTGTGTGCAGATGAAGATTCACCTAGTAATGTTATTAAAAATTATCAATTTACTTACCATATTGAAAATAGTAAGCAACCTAAGTAAGTATTATATTCAGAAAATTATTTAGCTAAGTATGGTTTATACAGTGTGCTAGTGATGAACTTAATAATAAATTACAAAGGTCTGCAAAAAAAAATTACTAAAATTACTAAATTATATGTTTTAGAATGCGCTGATTTCAGAAGTGATGGCCATTTTTTTCTATCACGTAAGGTTTTTTTGCAAATTCAAACAGAAAAAATTGGTAAAATCACTCGTTTATTAAAAATTATACGGTAGCCTGCAAGCATAATGACATCCCATCTTCCTTGATACCGTCTCTCGATATCGCGGACATCCTGGTGAAACCGCTCCCATTGTTCTTCACTGTAAGCTCCCAGGTTTTCAGGAAAATAGTGTATGTGGGAGTGTAAAAAATGGACCTACAGGCTTATCTTGCAGCGTTGAGCTTCGTATGCTGCTAGTTGATCAATGGTTTTGTAATCAGGATCCTTAGTATTTCCCAAAAACTTTCGCAATACATCCTTGAACGATACTCAAGCTTCTTTTTCCTTCTCATTCATACTTTCCACAAAGAGGGTGTCGGTTAAAAGCCTTTTTAGGTCGGGGCCAGTGAAAACTCCCTCTTTCAACTTTGCTTCTGACAGCTTTTTTTACATAGCTATTTAAAACAGTCTCCATCCTCTTGCAGTGATTTTACAAATTGTTTCATCAACCCCAATTTGTTTTGGAGAGGTGGCAACAAAACTGGCGGCACCAAAGTAGTATTGATAACATTTTTCACTCCAGGTTTTAAAGTTTCTCAGGGTGGCCAATCACTTTTAGTCCAATGCTGTTCTCTGGCTCTACTATCCCATAAGCATAAGAAGCAAGGGTACTTAGTATAGCCCGCCTGCTGACTCAAAAGCATCGTGAGTATTTTGAAGTCCCCACAAACCATCCATTAATGGTCCTGATATTTGATTCTTTCCAGGATAATTGCCAAATTGTTATGGTTAGTTCTCTTCCATATGCACAGAATACCCCATTGGAAGCGAAGCTAATATTTTCATTGTGCAATAATAATACTTTAATATAATGTTACTATAAAATACTATATAATACTACTTTAAGACTAGTTTATGTTGTTACTAATATCTATAAAAACCTATGTGATAGAATGTTTTGAATATTTTTCCTGTTTTTGGGAGGTCAAAATCTATAAGAAAATGAAAAAAAATCCTATGCAGTTTTTTCGTCGCAGACCTGTGTTATTTTTTTACAACAATAACTATTTCATAGTAGTTAGTAATAATTAATTCAAGAAATGAATTCGTTAAATTACAGGTTTTGGTATGTTACAATGGTAGCATGTTATCAAAATTCAACAACATGTAAATGGGAACATTATGAGGAATTCGATAAAGAGGGAAATATTATATCACGTGAAATTCAATATGATTTTTGGCTTGTAAATGGTAATCCAAATCAATCAACATATAATCCACTTGTATATCAGTTCTCATTTGATCGTCAGAATACATTAGAGTTGTATTTATTATTTTGGTTATGTTATGATTTACTAGTTCCGTTACAATTACATGCAGCTCGTTTACAAAAACATCCGGTCACCAAACTTTTTACAACTAGTTTAATATTAGATTTTATTGCCTTATGTTTAATATTAGTGCATACATTAAAGTTTGCAATTGATGGTGTGGGATATCCAAATGTCGCTTTGGCTGGTGATATTTTTGATATATTTTCTAGAGTAAGTATGAACGGTATAGTAATTAAGCATAGATATCTGTATTTAATGTGTACAGGTAAATTAATGTTATTCGTTTGTTCTCTTTACTATCGGATCTCTTTTGAAGAAACGACGGTTTTGGAACACATTCCCTCTTTAATTTATAATCTGATCCCATTAATATTATTGGATAGACACACAGGTATTCTGAAAAAACTTTTGTATGTTCTCTCAATTTTTCGTGCAAGATGATCTAAGATAGAGTTTATATTAAATGAATTTAACGCTTAAAGTGTAGGCTTAGGATCGGTTAATATACTGGGTGTCTTTCTTTCTTTTTTAAGTAGGCATATGCTTGAAATACGATTAATAAATTTAATCGAGCAAAATGCTGCAAACGAAAAATGTTAGTTTCAAAGGCACACACATCTTAACATATATCAGCAGAAAATTCAATCTAAGTTTTCAGGTTCAATTAAAACCTCACTCTGATTCATAACTGACAAACATTAGATGGACGCTTAAAATCAGAAAGTTGTTTTTTTATAAATACGCAAATTAATTGATAGCAAAAGTTTAGTCTTTTGTGCGTAAGAGTCTCTATAGAAAAATAAACTACTTTCATTGGATTTATTAGAAATTTTTTTTCGAGGAGTATCTAGATTTCTCAGAAACAATTATACGAAATAACAATTTTGGGCAAAATTTTTCAGTCCGTTTTTACCTAAACTATACAGTTTGCGAAAAAATGTTTGGAACAAAAAATGTTACTTTTTTTAATCAATAACAATTTCCTAATTTAAAGTGTTCATCTATTGATTACCAGTTTTGGAGTAGAGTTAGCTTTTTATTGTGCTTGAAAACGAAGATCAAGTTTAATGCCTACATAAGATGTGCGCCTACACACCCAACATTTTTCGCTTAAATAATTTTTATCGATAAAAGTTATTTTTCGAGCTTCAAGCATATTTCAACTTAAAAAAGACATCTTGTATATCATCACTATGTATTTCACATCTGTATATTCCAAGCACACCAGCTTGAAATATCGAGGTGTTTTTATCAAGGCTAGCTAAGATGTATATTTATTTTTGGCTACTCATAATACAATTCTGATCCTATTCCATTGTGGGTTTTCTATCCAGCCGAGAGATGATTTGAGGCTATTGGTAAACTATTTGTGATTGTTTTTCTAAACTTATAATGAAATACCGATAAAAGATTAGTACAGATCTATCTATGTATTATTCGATTTTAATTTTCGTCAATGCAAGAGTTCATGATAAACAAATTTTTTAGACTACTTTTATGCTGTTATTGCTTTTGTTAGCGAAAGGTTGGGCAGTAACACGAATGGAATTATCATGGAAACCCCTCGTTTTTGCAATATGGCTGTGCTATGGTGTTGTACATATATTACTATATGTATGGAATTTAGTAAGTTATATTATTATACATAATACCGACGGTAACGAACATTTTTCATAGCAACCTTGCACTTCATTTTTGTCTATCTAAAAATCAGCTTCTCTAAAATAACTTGAAAATCATTGTTTAACTGAATAAAAACTCCAAACAAACAAAAGGAGTAGCTTCCGCAATTCTATACATTTTAAATGTTAAATGAAAAACAATTTTTAAATTCTTTGTAAAAATTATTTATTTGTATCAATTGTTTTGAGATCACAGTCTCTCGACTTGGAAAAATTATAAATTTTGTCAATATCTTTTCTCCATTTATAAGTTTTCCATGAAGAGAGACTCTGATTTTGAAACAATTGTCGCACATAAATAATTCTTACGAAAAGTGGATTTAAATCAGGTTTCGACCAAATCAATACAAAATGTGTATATTTTTGTTTTCCATGAATATTCAAAATTAAGTCAACGATAACTTCTATTTGAGGGCACTTCAGTTAAAACATAGTTTTCCGGTTATATGGAAAAATTTGATTTTCTAAAATTGTCTTTGCAGTCTAATGAGTATAAAAGCACTTAATCATGAAGTGCAATGTTGATGCCGTTATTGAACGGACTAAAATATTATACGATTTCCAAAAATTAATTAGTTTTTTTGATTGTAGACGGAAGTTGATATTATCGAAGATATCGATGAATATCAAACATGGCCGGGCTGGTTAATAATTGTGTTTCGTACATTAATTATGTTGTGGTTTTTATATGAACTTCGAATTACAATGTTATACGAACATAATTCACAAAAATTAAATTTCCTATTGCATTTTGGTGCAAGTAGTCTTGTATGGTTCATATATTTGCCAATAATTGCATTAATTGCATTACAAGTGTCAGCATTATGGCGATATAAACTTTTAGTTGGTAAGTTAATTATTATTATCTATTGAACCCCTAAATTGCTTGCTTAAGGATGTATGTATAGGAATTATCCTAGCTAGCGTTGCTATACTTGATGCGATTTATCGAGGCCAACTTTTTGAACTTTAAAGTGTTTCGAGCTTAATAGAACAATTTAATTGATTCGAATTTATATTTTTGCTAAATATAAGTTATTTTAAATCAGAATTAAAAGATCAAACTACTTAAATTAAGCTGTGTGCTTTAAAAATGTACTTTGTTTTTTGAAATGTTGGCCTCGAAGATGTAGATGGCACTTATAAAGCAGTAAATTCATTTTTAGATACCAATTATCCTGCATATTGAGTTTTATCTAAAGAGTCGTTCATAAACTACGCCACGTTAAATATTATATTCCTATCCTCTTCTTCACACTGCGTCACACTCTTTGCAACCCCTTACAAATATTACACCACGGGATTAAATTAATTTAATTTTTGTGTCTTTTATATCTTTTTTAAACCTTTTATTTAAAAAACAGAGATAACTAAAATTTTTAATTTTTTGGTACCCTTTTAAGCATACCGGTAAGATTCTAAAAATCAGATATCGGTAAAATCGTAAAAACTTTGTATCTGAATAAAAATAATATTATCTTAGTCTAAAGTAATTAAAATTAAAAATTTTTTGTCATTTATATCATTTTTTGATGCTCCGTAATTACCATAATAATTTTTTGTCATATTCGCTTTAAATTCTTTAATTCTCGATTTGTGACCACTCCTTTCACTTTCACAATATCATAGACTTCGAAAGTTTCTGATTTTAATTGACTCCCTAAAAAAACGCTTAATTAAGAAAAAATAAAATGGTATGATAGGTAAAAGAAGCATGAAATCTACCACTAGGAGAAGTCTTTAAAGTTAATTATGTCTTTGTCTTTTTATTTTGAAACTTTTGTATAGAACTATTAAGTAAATATTTTTCTTTAATATTTAAGGTATTACATATTCAGCTGATTGTATAGCATACTGTGTCATGGCGCACTTATTATGGCCAACGCGTTCTGAACAATATTTCCTATTGGCAGAACGTTCTTGCGCTGAAATTGATGAGCTGGATGAATTTAATGAAGCGCCACATGTGCTAAACAATTCAACGCCACCATATAGTGCATTGGCAACACCTCCATCCTCACAAAGTGGTAGACGATCACTTGAAATAAATGGTGATTTAAATGACGTCACAAATGTCTACATAGATCGTGATGATAAAGCATTAATTACTTAACTATATTATTTTGTTTTATTTTATCTTTATTTTATAAAATATTTTTGTTAACTGAATTATTGCTCAAATCATTAATTGATTTTGTCATGTAGCTCAGTAATTCTAAATATTTTCCGAAAGGTAGCAGGAAAATTATAACGCAAAGTTGTCTTTTTCTCTCTTTTGGAAAGTTTCAAAAGTGTAATTTGCCATTATTATTTTGAGCCTTTTGTTTCAATTTTCGATTAAAAATTCAGAAGACGTTGTAGAGAACTGTTTTGATGATTTTAAGCGCAAAAACATTGACGAATATTGTTACAAAGCGTCTTACATACCATCATATTTAGGTAAGTTATTAAAGAACATTCGCAAACGTTTTTATGTCTTTCTCTTCAAGGGACTGCAGTATTTTTTGCTAAAAATTTGGAAGAAGATAAAGCAATTTTGTTCTATATTAAACTTGTTGGGAGAGAAGTTTTTAATTTTACGTTTTCAGCTACCAAATAACTTAAAGGAACCATGCAAATGTTGTTTGGAATTATTGGGCTAATATTTGATAACTTTGAGTTAAGAGTGAGGTTAATAGGTTATATCCGTGCAATATTTTCTTACGAACATTAAACCAAAGAAAATGTTGTTAGAAACGATTATTCAATTAAATGATTAATTTTTTTACTTCGTTTTAAGTTGATAACTATAGATTTTAATATACAGGGTGTTACAAAAATATTTTATATATTTAATGATAAATGTGATTATCGAATTGTTCCTCCTTTCATTCATTTTATAGAATTTTTGTTAAAAATTAATTCTGATAATAGTCCTCAACATAATAGTTTGCATATTTTTTGGGCTACCCTCTAAATATATGCATGAACTATTTAATGTACATCTTATTTAATTTAAAATTTATAATGGTGGTATTTTGTTTACGTTTCGTATAATCTTGTATAAAGTGTTCCATTCGCCCTCGTATCCCAACTGGAGCTGCAATTCTGACATGGTAGAGTTGGCCAAAAATAGTGAAATTGATCCGCCAACATTTTAATTGACAAGTCTATTATTCTATATTAACATATTAAAAATTCAAATAATAGATCAGACTTCCACACATTATGCGATTGTTCGTTCGGCAAGATTGTGGATTGTTTCGCTAACATGTTCGCCCGCAACATGACAATCACATAATATGTGGAGACGTTTAGATTGCTCCAATATAAAATTTAAAATTTTACTTTAAAATTAAAATAAATTTTATTTGTTAGAAATTCTATCTAATTAAATTGGAAAAATATTGTTAAGTAATTTTACAAGCACTTTAGATTAAACAATTGATTTCTATTAATGCCGTTATTGAAATAGAAAATAATTTGCGTGAGAGATGGCTAAATTTCAGTCAACAAACTATTGCTATTTTGTCACTGTTTTTTTGCTCCATATAACGCCGTTTCTCTAACTCATCACATTAATAAAGTTATTTATTTGTGTGAATAAATTTCTTAGTAAGCTAAATTATACAATCAGAATTAAATTAACGAAGGGTGAAGAAAGAGAAAAAAAACTAAATTAGACACATAGATATTCAGTCTAGTGTCTAATTTAATTTACTAAGAACTTTGTTTGCCTGCGCTCATTATGTATATTATCAACGTTGCCACGTTTCATGTATCGAATTTTAACATTTTGAGTGATCTTTACTTTTAATTAATTATTTATCTGTATTAATTTTTTAATAATACCACCACTATAAAAATTAATTAAGAGATTTACAGTAACATATCATCAAAAAAAATACTCTTATTTTTTAGAATTATATTTAATTTAAATGATTATTTTAAAAAAGTGTTTCCATTTCCATGGTCTACCAAAAATTGCCACCTACTTCTGTATAATTTAATGTTGTTGTGATAACACATGGAGGTATTATATAAAAGAGACGTTGTTATATTCAACAAGTTCTACATATAACGAAATCTACTGCTCGACAAATGTGTAACTAAATATTCATGAAACAAATAAACTTATCCATAATTTTTTCAGTAAAATATTACTAGTTTCAGTCAACGTTACTGTATCTTCTCTTCTATAATACCTCATGTGATAACATCAATTATCATAAGAAACGTTACCGTTTGAATCAAATCTCCAACGATAGAGATAGCGAAGGTCATCAAAAAATGGTTGTCGCGAATTCGGAAACGGAAACACATCAGGTTTTTAAACTACCCTGTAGAGAAATTACAAACCATATTTTTTATTAATAAAATAGAATAATTATTTTTTGTATATATTTTAAAAGTATTTTAGTTCTTTTTGGTAGGTTTTATTTTATTTTTATGAAAACGTCAAATTAGAAACTAAAACATCGAATGAGAAAAATTTAGATTTATATTCTAGGAAAATATATAAAATAATGTCTATTGTTTGTAGAAAAATTATTTGGAGTAGTAGCGTTGATGTAATGTCATTTAAAAAGCAAACGCCCAATCTTTATGTACCATTAACGGCACTATAAGTAGAAATATCATCAATCACTATTTTGTTTTTAATTCGGGTGTAACTATGGAAGAAGATAGTATATGTTCGATGCATATCAGGTTGTTGGATTATTTACAAAAAAATTTTAATAAAAATACTTTTTAGGTGACAAGCTTTTATTGTACTCAAAAATAGAAAATAATTTGTTTATGCGTTACTCGACTATTTGTAAAAACTAATAAAAATATATGCATACTAAATATGGTGGAAGCGATGGAAAAATTAGGTAATGCTTACCATAAAAATGCATTGTTATATGCATGCGAAATTTCAGCTCAATCGGTTGACGATATCTGATTCAAAATTGAGTTGCAAGATTCCACCATAGAACAAATATAGTTAGTTACATGCATACATACATTGAAAGTTAAATAAAAGCTTGTTATAATTCTAATCTAGTCCGATAATCTTCTCTCACGGTTCTTTTGAGAAATAAAGTTTCGAAATTTTTTTAAGTAGAAATTTATCTGTTAACAATTTATAAATAAAGCAGAAATGTAATCCGAGTAATATTTTGTTTAAGAGCTTCATTGTGTTGCAAAAAATTAAATAATACTTCTAAGAGGCAGTGCCAGATTTACTCTATTTTAACATATCATAAATTTTTGTAATTCATTAGCTTCATTATCACGATAAACAAATGTTATATCAATTTCATAATTTAAAAAAATATATTCTTTGGTTTTACTAAAGATTATTCGGCTATAACAGAAAAAGATCCAGTGTTGAAGATTTTTAGTAGTTAAATGTGTAACTTGAAACATGGGCTGTGTTATTTTGCGTTTTTAGATATCCAAGAGAGATAGAAGTGACCTGATTGAGCAGGCACAAAGAACACTTAATAACAGTAAATTCTGTTTGCGCAGACGTAAGCGAATCATTTTAATCCTATCTGGATCACTTTACACTCAAAAGAGAAATTCTATAATTATGAAACTTGAAGAAATTTTTTCTATCATCCATCCCAAACAATGAACACCCATCATTGAATTTAATTAAAAAACAAAATGGTGGTTTATACTAACTACATATAAGGCGGTCTAGTACAATTGCTTTTTGCAAATTCAATCAAAGAATTACATTTTTTTCAAGTCAAGCTTTTTCGATTTCTTGTCACGTTTTAGTCACACATAATTTCACTGATTTTGTTTGTAAAATTTTTCCCAAAAAAATCAAAATTGTAGATGTTTTAAAAATTGAGACTGTTTAGTTATTTTAAGAATTTTTATTTCAAATCTAAAATTGCCAATTATTTAATGTGAATTTAAAGGTCAATTTGTGTGTCCTTATGCTGTGTAAGTAACTTAAGTAGTAGTCTTAATATAAAAGGTTTAAGTATAATACGTATAGTTTTTAAGTAAATAAGCTTACTTTGATTTTATATCATTGTAATTGATAAAAATCATAAAATTTGGCCTCTATCAAGTTCGAATCCAGAAAATTTTTTGATTTCATGTTATTACATTTTAGTTTATTTTGTCGCAGATACTACTAGCTCTTGATTTTAGAAATTACTTGCCTAATCGTCAAATGGACCCAATTTTTGTACTTTGTGGAATTATTGTAAAAAAAAAAATTTTAATCCAATAGTAGTATAATAAAATTTCCGATTTTTTGCAATTTTCTTAAAGTTACTTCTTTGTAAAAGCGAGAAAATCACACAAAAAAAAAGAAAAATTGTTTCAGAATTTGATGAAATTTAGTATATAGGGTATTTTTGATCCAAAAAATACAATCATCGGGTTCATTTAACGATTGGAAGAGTGGTTTTCCGAGAATATTAAACTATGACCCCCTTTAACGATCTGGAAGGAAATCATAATTTTTTTTTTTTTTTTTTTTTGTCAAAATTAATCAAAAATACTTGCTGAAAATATTTTCACGATGTTCTTCAATTTTCTTAAAATTGTTGACTTATTACTTTTCAGAGTAGGAAATTTCTCTGAATCCGCACTTGTCTATAATTAATTTCGGTTACAATGAAATCAAATCAAATTCAAATAAGCATACTGTTGCTTAAGAATTAAGTATTAATTTTTAAAATTATAAGATTGGCATAGCAATATCGTTTAAAAAAAATTGATTTCTAATTGAATTAGCACACAATATAGCAATAAAAAGGTTTCATCGAGCTTCTTATTTTAATAAGAAATTATATTAGATCTACTTAAAAATTCTGTTTCTGTGTGCACTGAAATAGTAGTTAACATTTCTTTGTAAATATATTATTTCATTTAACAAATTTTGTAAATAGTCATAATTTGCTATTCAATGGACTTTTGTTCTTTACTTATTTGAGGCAGATGATATACATGGTGATTAATTTTATCCAATAAACATGTTTCAAACAGAAGAGTTTTAGTTTCTGAAAAACGCATCTTAAGATGAACTATAATATTCAAGTTTCGAAACTGACACGAAATAGAATAGCTACATAAATTCTGATGAATATGAGGTGTATGAAGGACGTACATTCATGAGACTTAGAGAAATAAAAAAATTTTGATAATATAAAAGTTTAAAAGATTTTGAATGGTTTAAGAAAGAAAAAAATATACTTTTGACGAATTAATTTCGTTGAATTTTAATTTTAAAAAGTGACAAAAAGCAAGATTTTACATGAGACTAAACGGAGAATATAAATTGATATTTCTCAAAAATAATATCGATAACTATACTTGAAACTTAATGATTAATTATCTAATAATCATTTAAAATCATTTAAAATTTACATACTGTTTCCCTATAAACGCACATAGCAAAGCAGGGTAGTAAATGAACGTCCTTAACTAACAAATTTAAAAAACTGACTGAATATTGCAAGAGTCGAATGAAAAATATATTCTAGGTACAATTTTACATTCAATTTCAATTTTCGAAAAAATGTGTCTAATAAAATATGTTATTTTCTTCATACAGAAGAACTTTCTATTTCAAAGTGATCCTCTATCTCTTATCAGTTACGAATCTCGAACATCAGTTGATCCTGAAGGCTAAACACAAATTTAAGGCTTCCATAAAATGTTTCTTTTTTGAAAAAAAAAACATTTGCGTTTTTTTTTTGTAATGGTAAATGGGTTAACTAGGATATCCAGAATCATCTCATGTGGACAATACAGATGTATCAATACATTGTTCGAAGTCATTCTGCTTAGAATTTTTTCTCTGTAGCATTATATTATTCGAATGCGATTATTCTTGGACACCTTATGTGCAGACTTTGATATAAGTTTCTATCATTGCTTCAAACAGTTTAGTACAATACATCAAAACTTACTTTTTATTTAGAAATACTTAATGAAAATATGAGTGCCAAAATATTCTAATTGCCTTTAAAGATTTAGTGTTTATTTTTTAGAATGGTGCCAGATTCCTTCTTGTTTAGATTAAAGTGTAAACTATTTAACTACTTATTGGCTCTAAGGTCAGGTATAGTTGACAGTCAGAACGGTTAGAAATTTGTTTGAGAGACTGTGTTGTCAAGGTCGTGTCTAACAATTTTTACCTCAACGAAATTTTTCGTAGAGGTTTTTTTGAGAGAGCCGGTAATTATGCGGCAAGTTTAAAATTAATGATTATTTATGGAGGTGTGAGGCAAATAATCTTCTTAGTTGAATATCGTCCACAATGAATATTTATCAATTTTAAGCTTGCCCCCAATTAAAAAATTTTCAGGTGAAAGAGAAGCCTCCAGAGGAAAAAGTTGACACTTACGATCTTGACAAAACAGCTTCTATAATTTTTAGCCACTCTGAAATAACTATCGAATACTACGCTTGATTGTAGACCTATTAATAGTTAAATAGTTTACATTATAATAATTAATATATTCATAAAACATAAACAGGTGGAAATGAAGGTAAAGCATGTTGTTAGTTTCATTTTTCTTCATCGCTATCTTTTATTATTTGGCAACATAAAAAAACGGCATTGTTATGTTTTTAACACATTGTCACTTATTTATTTTTAAATATTTTATGACTAATTTGGCCACTGCTGTGAGATATTAAAATAGCAGCATCCTTTTAAGAAATAAACATTAAAATAATGCTTATTAATTGTAAATTAAATAAAAATAAAACGCACCTCTTATGCGCGAAATATATTTAATGAAAATATAAAATTATTTAAAATTAATATTTAAAAAAAAAAAGTTAATAATATTAAACAAAAAAAATCTACCTGTAAAATGTTTTAAAAGAAATTCAAAGCAATGAAAAAAATGATTGAGAAAGAAATATATAAAATAAAAAAAAAAAGAAGCATATTATTATATTAAATAATATATTTTACTATTTTGCATGTATTTTGCCAAAATATGTCTTAAAAATATAAAAAATAAAATTATTTTAAATAAAATATTATTAAATATTATATATTATAATATATCGTATTTATATATAAATGTATAAATTTTTTTATTAAATGTATTTGATCGAGTTTTTTCATATGTTGTAAATACACATACACACATCAAATCTTAAATAAACTATTATATTACAAAATAATATTTTTTGAGAAATATCTTTTTTCCCGTAGAAAAAACTCGTTGATTGGTAGTGGCAGCATTATAGTAGCAGAAATTAACATATTTTTTTATAGATTGGGTCGATATACTTGAAATTTTCTTAAAAATTTGCTTTTATTTGCGACAATTGGTTCAAAATCACAGCCTCTTTTTTATGGAAAAATTATGAATATTGAAAATTACAATTTTAATTACAAATACGTAATATACGTAGGTTTAACTTGTAATTAAAATTGCAATTTCAACATTCATAAACATTACCTAAAATACGTGGTAAAGGGTGTACCTAAATTAGCGCAAGATGTATTTTGATAGAAAACACAGTATTTCAATTAAAAGTTGTAAATTTTTTTGTTAATTCATAAAGTTTGCAGTATAAGGCTATGTATAGAATAGAATATCCGGTAATTTATTTTATAGCATATCTGGTAAAATAAGAAGATCTTGATGGCAAATAGAAGTTTTTTTTCGAAATTTTCTTTGACCATTTTGGGTAAATGTAGCTGAATAGATACAGGTCTGAATTTTCTCCCTCAAGGCATGAGTGGTCGTAGACGTGTAGTCAGAAACATCAGGCTTCAAAAAACTCCATGGAAAAAAATTCAATAATGTTACATCACTATTTCAACCATAGTTTATACGAAAAACGTGAGATGTGGTTGCTTAAACAATACGTTCTTCTTTTTCCGAATCCTCCATTTTAAAAAGGATATACTGCCAGCTGTCACGTTGTCTTTGTTTTGCCATTCTCAACACTTTAATACGCAAATGGGCAAACGAAAAAATGGAAATTAAAATTACTAAGCTAGGCAAGTAGTTAAACGTTATTGATCCAATTCATTTGCTTAGCTGCCTGATTAATGGTTGAATATCATTAAGGTCGATTTAGTTAAAAGGCTAGGCTGTTAATTTAACGGCTAATTAAGCTAATTGGCTGCGACATATACATTGAATAAAAAATTTTCTAAAAATTATTCGACCTACAGTTGTGATTGTTAGGATTTTAACTAGTCACTTATTGAACTGCTATTTAATGCTTTGTGATTCACACTTTTTCAGGTAAAAAGAGCTTTTGCCTCATATAAAAGCTCGCTTTTTAAAAAGTATTTTTATCTTATTTATTAAGCTATTTTAAAATCGTCAGGAACATCAAATGTTGAAGATAAGGAAAACTAATAATATTTCAATTCCAAATCTGTAAAAACCTTCTTTATTTTCACAATAAAACAAAATAAATTATAAAAAAATTTATTATACTAAAATATTAATTGCACTAAAAACACCATTAAAAATGTGCGCCAAGATAAAATCATTGCTTAATATCAGATACAATTCCAGCTTTTTTATTTTTGAATATGGGTTGCCAAAGTATGTGCGTTAAAGTATTCAACATGCCTAAAACAAAAATTATGTATGTATTTGTAAAATTTCTTAAAATTACTAATCCGAGAAATTATGGAAAATCGAAATAATTTCAGTGATACAGGTATGCCAAACATCTACCATCATGTGTTATTTTGTTCGTTATGATATCTGGAAATATTTTATGTGGAAAAAAGTTGCGAAGACAATTATTTTATTTTAATCAAATACCTACGCTTGGGTTATTTTAATGAGTGATTAAAATACATATAACTTTGTTCTAGACATCACAACGAACAAAATAATGTATAGTAAGTACTTAGTCGAGCAGAATCCTTCTAGCCCTCACGAATTTCTTTTGAAAATATAAGTTCTGGGATTTTCAGTTGCATTTAAAAAAATTTATATTAATAACTTTGTATTTATTTATAAAATGAACAGAATTACCTATTCCTGTATGAATTCCACCAACAGTTGCAAAAAGTCTGACAATGAACGTAAATATATTATCCCTTTCTTGCCGAACGGTTACTTTTAAGGGTGATATATCATATTTGAAAAAGATTCCTGGAATTCCATGGCTTCCTTTTTCATGGTCGACAGGCCGTGTATGTTCTTTAACACTATATTGATAAGTGTTGTATTGCTTAAAAAATGTTTGTACAGACGTTGGAACCACTTCGATAAAATACTGATATAACATCATGCCTTTAAACAATAAAAAACAATATAAGAAATTTTAAAATTTGGCAATAATTTCGAACAAGTTAAAATTCAAATGGATAAGACATGTTAAAAATAGCTTACCTTCGCTTGCAAATTTTTCATCACCCTCTAAGGGATGTAAAATGCCAGGACTTTGATCACCAAAACTTAATCGATTTATTCGATGTGTAAAATTGTAATTATCTTCTTGGAAGAATGTATTTATGTGAATATGTCCACGTGGTAAAATTAAACTTTTTCCGGCAGTAATATGAAAATTTCCAGCAATTTTATTTAGAGTTAACTGGCCGTACAATCTACAAGCATCAAACGGTTTATCAATAGTTTCTTTAGCATAATTAGCGGGATTAAAGCTCATTGCTGGTTGATTTGTTCTCCATAATAACTCCTAGAAAATAACGTTAACAATTTTTTTTAAATGTTCGATTTAGATTGAAATCTAGTATAAAAAAGAAAATTGGCGGTTCTGTAAATATTTGGAAATAATACATCGAATTTCCTATTTGTTCCGATTGGGATCAGATTGAGTGCATCGAAATTTTTTTTATTCAAGTATCGAAAACCAATCGAAATGGATAGAAATTTCCTATTCATGAATTATACTTTTTTATTATTTATGTAGCTTAGGCCTGGCAGTGTATCACGACTGTCACAGTGGTGACGAGGGGGAAACAATGTCTCATCTTCTCTGTCACTGCCCAGCTCTTGTCATGAGGAGATGGACTTACTTGAGCCAGTCTCTCTTTGACGACCCCTCCAACCTAAAGTCAGTCGACGTCAAAGCCCTCCTGTTGTTCTTAAACAGCTCCAATTGGTTCATGGAGTAGTGGCCGAGGATAGGCCAACTCATTAACGGTATCACAACGGACCCTATGGTCTAAGTGTGTCCCACCCCAGGACAGCCACTCTAACCTAATCTATTATTTATGTAATCGAACTAAATTCAAATGTTTTTCTTGGTGTGATTAGGTATTAAAATTCAACTTACTTGAACGGCATGGTATTCCTCCCTTAAATAAGTGTTAATATTCACCATCGAATCAAATTGTCGTCGTTGCTTTGGTGTTAATTCAAAGTATGTGTTTTCCTCTTCCAAGGTTCCAAAATTGAATACATTTTGATTGGTGGAATCCAGTATATCAGCTCCAATACCTTAAAATTTTTTACTCATTAAGTTTTTAGATTTACAATTTTTTTTAAATGATAATTATACGTACTGTTACATGGCATTGCAACTGTTATATCGATATTAATTAAAAGCTTGGCATTAGGATCATCATCCACAGATAATTTAAAAATAAATTGACTGCTAAGCCAATAATTCAATTCCGAATAAATTAGCCACAAACTTAATAAAACACTAATTATTGTAACTGAAAATAGAAAAATATATGGTTTAATGTACAAGTTTTTTATTTTATTTTTGAATTAACTTACAAAAACCACCTGTACTTGAAGTTTCTACACATCCCTCTTCATATTTCGAAAATCCATCGATTTCTTTTATCTTTGTGATATTAACTTTACGCCGTCGCATTTTTCATAAGGTTAAAAAACATTTATTTCATCAAACATTTAAAAAATTTTAATATTACATAAAAAGGGTAAATTGCAAAAGTTCATTTTTGAAAACATTAACACGTGTAATGTTTACAAATGCAGGGTAAAAATTACACAATCAGGAGCGCATACCTATTACCAATAATTATTTTTGACAACGCTTTCAAACATTGTTAACGGTGAAATTTTCAAATTTACATGAATGGAGTTCAACTACACTCAATTGGTTTTATTCAGTCAAATTATTCATTAAAATTATAAGTAAGGTTATAAAAATTTCCATAGAGCTAAAAATTGGTATGAATGTTCAGAATACTATTATAAATGAATTGTGAAAAGTCCCCATCAATCCCCCTTGTGCAAAAAATTTTATTGAGAGGGGAAGTTTGCAAAAATAGGCTTTTCGCGTTTTTCAGCAAAACGATGAGTTTCACAGCAAAAATAGTTCAGACAAAAATTGTAGATCATTCAATTATCTACAAAATGTGTCTCTGCACCTTTTTTCATAAGTGCTGCCGTTTTCGTGATATAGCGGTTCAAAGAATTGAAAAATTATTTTTTTCGTAATACATTTTTGAACCGTTATACGAGTAAAAATATGAGGACTTATTTTTGATGAACCAGCTTCTTCTTCTTGGCGCTGTCTTTTCACAACATCAATGCTACTCATTCGAGTATAATTATTTCGACACTGCACATGAATTTTTACAGATGTCTGGTCTTTCAGGTACTCCGAAAATTCACCACCTCTTTCAATACTTACGACTAACAGTATTTTGTGGAGTATGAGACCTTTGAAACCATGCTACTAAATAAAAATAGGGACGGAGTTCTTGATTTATATTCTAAAAATTTTTAAATTTGTATGTATAAGATATAGGGATTCATATTTTTACTCGTATAACGGTTCAAAAATGTATATAAACGTGCATATTACGAATAAAATAATTTTTCAATTCTTTGAACCGCTACATCACGAAAACGGCAGCACTTATGTAAAAAGGTGCAGAGACACATTTTGTAGATAATTGAATGATCTACAATTTGTCTGAACTATTTTTGCTGTTAAACTCACCGTTTTGCTGAAAAACGCGAAAAAACTATTTTTGCAAATTTCTCCCCTCAATAAAATTTTTGCACAAAGGGGATTGATGGGGACTTTTCACAATTCATTTATAATAGTATTCTGAACATTCATACCAATTTTTAGCTCTATGGGAATTTTTGTAACCTTCAAAGTGTAATTTGACTGGATAAGTTTAGAAAAACAGTTTTTATTAATAGATTTAAAAAACTATTTTCTTAAACTAATAATAATTACTATCTTTTCCCGTATTCTAAGCTTGTTATCATGAAAAAAAGGTGGCAGAATATCATAAATGCTATTTTAACTTTCGGATAACAATACAAATTAGAATTATTTTGAATAGCGTAACTAGATTATCAAGAGCCTAGATATAATAAATTAAATTGAACCACTTATCTAATTTTTTGAATTAAATACCTACACTCGTAGATCAAAAGCCGGTCTTGAACGAAAAGTATAATCTATTAAAAATATTAAAAAATTTTTTTTTTGATCAATTCGTATATTATCGAAAAAAAGGTAAAGAATTCATCGCATTTGGGTATAAGTCTTGATAAATTACCGCGTAAACACCTAGAGCAAGATCATATATAAGGACGTGAAATTCGAGTGGAGAGGTATTTGAAACCTCAGCTCAAAATTGATCTCTGACTTTTGGTTTTTTTAAAACGTACCGACTTAAAAATAAATTATAAAATAACGAAAAATTCTGAAATTTTTGAATTTATAAAATAATTTGAGCAAATGGTATTTGAAATAAAAGTCATAATTTAGAATCGAATAATCAACTTTTTAATTTATAAATATGAAAAATAATAGAAACAAGTGAAAACAAACAATTGACTGAGAAATTGTTGAAATACCATGCATAGACAGTGTTGATTACTCTATCACATTACACATACATACATACAATTTACGCCTAATTTGCGCCCTCACGGGTAAACAGTGATGGCGTTATTAAGTTAAACTTTTGTTCTATCTCTAACGGTTTACGAGATGGGTCCGACGGACTAATTTATTGTGATTTTATGAACACCTATACCAAAATTTTGTTCATAGCATTAATATTTTTAAGCGTTACAAACTTGGGACTAAACTTAGTATACCTTGCATATTACATATATACATGGTATAAAAAGTCTGTTACACAAACTCAGATTACCCATATAACGTGTGATCTAAATCTTAAAATTTCAATTAAATAGATCGCAAAAATGTCTTTCTTAAAAAATCATTTAGGGCTTTGTAATTTATGATTTCGACAATGTTTTTTCATGCTACTTGAACAATAAAAGCCTTTTCCACAATCTGGACAAATGTATGGTGTCTCACCAGAATGTATTCGCATATGTACAGTTAAATTTGTTTTGAATGCAAAATTTTTACCACAAACACGACATGTATGTGGTTTTTCCCCAGTATGAGTACGCACATGAGCTGATAAATGACCACTTTGATGAAATGTTTTATTACATTTAGAGCAAGCAAACGGCCGTTCACCAGTGTGTAAAATTTTATGAATACGTAATGAATTTTTTGTTTTGAATGCTTTATCACAGATTGTACATGAGAATGGTCTTTCCCCGGTATGCACACGTAAATGCATATTTAGAGTATTTTTAGAAACAAATCCTTTCCCACAAAAATTACATAAAAATACATTTCCCGAATGTAAACGTTTATGCGCATTAATGGAGTTAATATTTTTAAAAGTTTTTAAGCATTCTATGCAATGATAAAGCTTCTCGTCTTTTTTCGCTGCATGACTTAAAATATGTCCATCTAATCGTGTTTGCGAATTAAACTGTTTATGGCAATCGTTACAATCGAATGTTTTAGCTGTATGCGTACGTGAATGTGCATTTAACCCTAACTGACTAGAAAAACCTCGATTACAAATTTTGCATCGATAATTTGTACTATTATCAATGCAATCAGTTTGTAAAGCGTGACGCCTTTGATGGACAAGTAAGGCACCTGACTGTTTATAAGACTTATCACAAAATTTACATTTATACGGCCTTTCATGCGTGTGAACACGTAAATGTTCTTTTAATGCATACGCTTGTATGAAACTTTTATTACAAATATCACATTTAAATGGCTTTACCCCGGAATGAATTTTTAAATGGCGTAAATAATTCGATTTAAATTGAAATTTTTGATCGCAATTTTCACAATTGAAATGTTTTTTTATCGAGTGCATACGCATATGCGTTTTTAAATGTTTTGTTTGAATTATTTTCGAGCAAATTCGACACGTTTTTGTGTATTTAATTATATTTATTTTAACATTTTTTCTATTTTCTTGATCCAAATTTTCCTCTTCGAATGAATCATTTTTAACTGAGTTGTTATCATTATCGGGTATAATTTCTGCGACAGGAATGATTGTTAAATTATAATTATTCAATAAACTCCTTAATTTCAAATCAGTATCCTCGCATTGTTTTTTGAAACGGAATGCTAAATTTAATGTCGTTATACATGAAGGACAAATTTTCAACGGTAAATTATCCGTGATTGTTATCTAAAATTATTGTAAAAGGTAAAACTTTAAAAAATAAAATGTACGGAATACACTTTTCGTATTTTCGACTTATTTACCTGAACATTAGCAATTGCCATTATCATATTACCGAATGAAAAATTATCTTGTTCAGTAAATATTGATTCTAATTGGCCATTTGATAAACAAGTTCGGCAAATATTTTGAAATTCATTTAAAGATAATATATTTTCTGAATTTTCCATTAAATATTGATTTTATAAAGAAAAATATTAAGTTTTACATAAAAACTAGAAAATATTAATTTCGAAATAATTCAACCATACTTTCATTTTTAATATATACCGGGTTGTAAATATACTCTACCGAAATAGTTTTTTCCAAAATTCGAATAATTGTTGGTATTATGAAAACATGCTTTATAGAAAAATTATAATCTATTTTGGTCAAAAAATGTAAAAATCAGGTTCATTTAATCACAAATAGTTATTAAGATCAAATCGTTTCGAGAAATCCCTTTTCTATGGATTTTAAGCGATACCGCAAGTAACTACTCTTCGAACCGTCGAATAAAATTTTTTTTAAAATTTTTTGGATCAAAATTATCTTGTATACTAAGTTTGTTAAGGAACACACCCTTATAAAAAATTGAAAAATTACAATCAAGTTTTTGGTTCGTAATTTTGTAAATTTCCCATACTAACGTAATTTTGATTCTAAAAATAAAACACGGGTTTATTAATCCACAAACACAAAGTTTCTGAAATATATCACCTGAAATCTATTCGAGAAATCGCTTTTCTGTAGATTCTGTGTAGATTTTAGCCAAAATTACGTTATATAAGTTTTATCAAAATTGAAAACAATCAATTTTTGTCGATTATTTTCAATTTTCATAAGGTGTATTCATTTGAAAAAGTAGTAAAAATCACACCAGTAATTTTTTGTACTTAAATTTTTTATGCCTTTGTTTAAAAGATATAATTTATAAAACTACAATGCACATTCATTATTTAATCCATAAACAAATAGTTTCTAATATATTACCTGAAATCACTTCGAAAAATCGCTTGTTATGGACTTTAAGTGATGTCTTAGCAAAACAAAGAAAGCGGAAGCAGCAAAAATAATTTTAATATTTATTAAAATTTTTATTTTTTTAATAAAATAATAAACATTTTAAAAATTACTCAAATTATAACGACGAATTTGTCTAATTTTAAATTATAGTCTAGTCGCAATTTGAAAATGAGAATTTGGGATATGTATTTATTAAATAAAATCTAGTGATAAAAACTGATACAATTTATTTCTAATTTCAAATAATATGCCTTAATTAAATAAGTTTTTATACCATGCATATATGTAATATGCAAGGTATACTAGTTTAGTCCCAAGTTTGTAACGCTTAAAAATATTAATGCTATGAACAAAATTTTGATATAGGTGTTTATAAAATCAACTAATTAGTCCATTTTCAGTTGTGTGTCCGTCTGTTCGTCTGTCTGCCAACACGATAACTCAAAAACGAAAAAAGATATCAAGCTGAAATTTTTGCAGCGTACGTAAAAAGTGAGGTCAAGTTCGTAAATGAGCAACATAGGTCAATTGGGTCTTGACCTATGGGTTAGTAAAACGTTAGAGATAGAACAAAAGTTTAAATGTAAAAAATCATTTTTTCGTTAACATCACTGTTTACCCGTGAGGGCGCAAATTAGGCGTATAGTATGTATTATATGGGAATATCAGTAACGTATGTGTACATGTATGTATGTGTAATGTGATAGAGTAATCAACACTGTCTATGCATGGTATTTCAACAATTAACTCAGTCAATTGTTTGTTTTCTCTTGTTTTTATTGTAATTTATGACTTCTTTGATGTTTCTTCATTGTACTTGAATGATAAAAACCTTTGTCACAAACTTGACACACATATGGCCTTTCTCCAGAATGAATTCGCATATGTACAGTGTAATTAATTTTTGAAGAGAAATATTTTCCACACATAATACAATTAAATGGTTTTTCACCCGAATGAGTGCGCAAATGCGATAATAAATGGGCACGTTGGTGAAATTTTTTATCACATTTCGAACAAGCAAAAGGTCTTTCCCCTGTATGAATTAGTTTATGTATTGTTAGCGTAGATTTCGTTTTAAATGTCTTCGAACAACATTCACATTGGAAAGGTCGCTCATTGGAGTGTAAACTTATTACGTGTAAATTAAGACTAGTGCTAGATGTTAAACTTTTACCACAATAATTACATAAAAATAATTTACCAGAATGAAAGTTATATTTATGGGTAGTTAAAGATTCTTTGGTTGAAAATTCTTTCGAACAATCAAGGCAATTGTAACCATTTTCACTTTTTACTGTATGTTCAAAATAAAAATGATCGTCTAAATATTGCTGTGATGTAAACGGCTTATCGCATTCTGTACAATAAAATTCACCATTTGCATGCGCACGTGAATGCGCACTTAACCCAAGATTACTATTAAAACTTTTATTACATGTTTGGCATTTAAAAGCATTACTTTCGTTATCATTTTCTGTCAAGTGGCTTTTTTGATGTTTGTTTAATTTACCCGATTGTGTAAATGTTTTATCACAAAATTTACACACATATGGCCTTTCTTTTGTATGTACGCGCATATGTTCCTTCAATCCAAACGCTTGTATAAACCCTTTATCACAAATTTCACACTTGTAAGGACGTTCGCCAGTATGGATTTTTAAATGTCTTACATAATTTGATTTTAACTGAAATTTTCGGTCACATGTTTCGCATTGATATTGTTTGGATAGTGTATGCATAGTACGTATGTGATCTTTTAAACGTCTAGATTGTATTTCTCTTGAACATATTGTACATGTCGTCATTAAATTTTTAGACATTGAAATTTGTAAATTTTTAATTAGGCTAATACCTAATCCCTTGTCACTGGGACTAATTTCCTTAATTTCGTCGTTTTCTGGATGATATTGAGAACTTTCCTCTATTGTATTTTTATAGTCGTTGTTAAACCTAGGGGATTGAATCGTATCATTGGCATTTTCTTCATACAAGATATTTTCTATTTCGTTACTTTTATCAATAGAATCCTCATCATTATAAGCGAAATTTTCCACTATGATTTCAGTCTTAATATCGACATCGACATCCTCATTAATTACTTTGTGTGCGTTTAGAAAATTTTTTAATTTTTTTTCGGTATCTTCACAACGCTGTTTAAAACAGAATGCTAAATTTAAGGTTTTTATACAAGCATCACATATTTTTGTTGGTAAATTATCCGCATCTGAAATCTATAAATAACTAGCTAAAAAACCCGGCTTCGCCCGGGAGTTGATATGATTGTAATATTTTTTCGTCGGTTCGTAGTGGAATGCTTCCTTTGTTAGATTATCTTTTAAAATTCTCGACTCTTCAGTACTTTTATTTGCTGTTCTTTCTTCGCTTCTTCTGCTTCTCAGGTTACTCATTCTGGTCCGTTGATTCTGTAAACGTGCTTCGTGCTCTTCTTCCTTTTCCTTTCTTCGAGATTCTTTTTGTTTCCGCCGTTTCGCTGCAGAACTGGCCAAATCTCCTCCTCTCTTACGTCTGGGCATTGTATTCTATAAAATATAAATTAAATAAACATTTTATAGATAATTATTTTGTAACGGAAACGTGGGGTACGTTGAGACAAAAAAAAATATATTTAACCTTCAAGCGGTCGAGCGATATTTTGTTTACGGCCAAAAGTATATAGAAGGCATCAATTCGACGCCGCGCGACTTTTTGAAGGTTAAGAAAATTACAATTTAAAGAAAAAAAAACCATTAGAATTAATTAAACACTATTAAAAATACTCACATTTGAAATTTCACGATAAAAACCCACAAATAACTTTTTTCTATTTCGTTTCAAAATCGAGAGTTAATTAAACACACTATTAAAAATACTCACACGTGATACTTCTAAATAAAGGCTCACAGATAACTTCTCTTCTTTTCGTTTTGAAATCGCTCGTTTCGCTGTTCAAATTAAACTAACTCTGGTGAGCGACACCGGGCTCTTATATATTCAGAGAGCTAGGCTCTAGAATATTCGAGAAAATTTGAAAATATTTTCTCTCTCACACCTTCTAGAGTATTCTGGTCATTTAATAAAAGGTTCTATAGCGGTAGCATTTGTAGTAAAAGCGCGAAATTTAAAAACCTAAATTTTTTAATGTTTTGAGAACTAATTTGGATAACTAAAATTATGTCGCTTTAACTCCAAAATATAAGTTAGCTAATGACGTATAAATACACAAAATTTAATAACTTTATTATAGCAACAAATTAAATTTAAGACTTTATTGAAATTGGAATTTTAAATTTCACGCCACTACTACACATGCTACAATTGCTCGCAACGCTTTTGGAAATGCAACCCAAACAATCGTTGTCCTGAATGAAGTTCAAATATTCGATAACAGATGGCGCCACTATACTTAATTTCCAAGTTGTAGGGTTGGAAAGTTCCTTATATCTTTAGAAACACGCCCTTTAGATTAAAACGGGAACTTTCTAGCTTCTGTAGCGGTAGCGTATATAGTAAAGGCGCGAAATTTAAAAACCTAAATTTTTAAATATTTTGAGAACTAATTTGGATAACTAAAATTATGTCGCTTTAACTCCAAAATATACGTTAAATAATGACGTATAAATACACAAAATTTAACAACTTTATTATATTAACAAATGAAATTTAAGATTTTATTGAAATTGGAATTTTAAATTTCGCGCCACTACTACACATGCTGCAATGGCTCACAACTATGGAGACTATACACTATGACACTCTTGAACGAAGTTCAAATATTCGATAACAGATGGCGCCACTGCACTTAATTTCCAAGTTGAAGGGTCGGAAAGTCCCTTATATCTTTAAAAACATGCCCTTTAGATTAAAACGGGAACTTTCTTGTTCGAGGAGGGATAAAGGGCTATCACACCACATAAGTCCCTTTATCGTGTCGGGACTCCTTTTTAAGTTTTATCGGCACGCACATTTTATCGACTTAGTTTTATTATATATATAGATAACAATTAAATATTTGCCGCCCAATTGATTACAGATGTTTTCGATTTACCTGTACATTAGCAACTGCCATTAACATACTTACAATTGAATAACTATTACCCTCAGAAAAAATTGACTGTAGTTCTTCACCAGACAAACAAGTACGGCAAATGTTTTTAATATCATTCGTTGATAAAATTAATATATTTTCTACGTATTCCATCGATTTAAAATTTTTAACTGAGGCTTTGTAATTAAATTACCCTAACAATGGAATATTGGAATGGGCAACCGTCATATGCTTAGATCCAGGAATACTACAGACAGGAAATTCGAAATGGTTAAAATAGAGTGTGACTACACCGCTTACAAAAATTAATCCATAGAGCTGTACAGAGTAAGCATCAATAAGTGAATTCTTGACCGCTGGGAGAAAGGTAGAAAGAGGCAGACCACTACTCCATGAACCATTTGGAGCTGTTTAAGAACAGCAGGAGGGCTTTGACGTCGACTGACTTTAGGTCGGAGAGGTCGTCAAAGAGAGGCTGGCTCAAGTAAGTCCATCTCCTCATGACAAGAGCTGGGCGTGACAGAGAAGATGAGACATTGTCTCCTCCTCGTCACCACTGTGACAGCTCCTGCAGTAGTCGTGATACACTTCCAGGCCTAAGCGTTCAGCATGCTTGCAGCCCAGCCAGTGTCCTGTGATAGCCGCAACAACTTTGCGAACAGAGGCCCTTGTAAGTGATATGAGAACTTCGGAACGCCTGCGATTGTACTCAGACCATATCTGTCTTGTAGTACCACAAGTAATGTTCTTCCCTCCATCTACGATTGGCCTTTTTCAGAATATCCTCTTTCAGGAGTAACTTGCAGTTCGCAAATGGAACTCCCGGGTATTTATTGATGCTTGTGTCCGGCAGCATCGTACCATTTCTGGCAAGCTCGTCGGCTTCACAATTTCCTGGAATGCCTGTGTCCCGGTACCCATACCAGATCTACATTCATTCGTTCCGCCAGTCATTTAAGGACGTACGGCAGTCCTGTGCTACCTTTGACGTTATAGTACGAGATCCCGCTGCAGATTGGTGTGCTCATCGACTTTTTGTTTAAAACCAAATTTTTATGTTTATTTATAGTTAAGAGAATATATATTTACTAGGGTGCCTATCAAAATTTGGCCGCCATTATTTTTAATTAAATTATTTTTAATTGATTTTTGGTAAAAAATTTCCCCTATTTATTTTTTAAATAAAATAACGTCTACATCACGGTAATTAATATGAAGATTCTAAAAAATCACGGTTGCCGTTGCGCACCTGGCCGCACCTCTTTGCAGCCAGGTGTAAACAGATATGATTTCGATAAATTTATACCCTTATAACCTATTTTTATTAATTATATGTCAAATTGAAGCTAATTTTTTTCTATTAATTATCATATAAAGTTGCTTAATTAAATCTGGCCGCAAATAAGGGTTGCTGGCTGTTAAAGATAATAAATATTTAAGGTAGAGTGAAAGAGAGTTAGCGCGTAACATCATTTGTCAGACGAGGACAGCGATTGCCGGCTGTGCGACGCATTACATATTTTTTGGAGTATTTATTATAAGTCGTCTCTATTACTCCCCGGTGGTTGAGAACACTAACGTTCGACGCATGCGCAATGGCTTAAAAGCGTCGCACAGCCGGCAATCGCTGTCCTCGTCTGACAAATGATGTTACGCGCTAACTCTCTTTCACTCTACCTTAAATATTTATTATCTTTAACAGCAGACAAAGCAGACAAAGAAGTTTTTAATTGTTTATTTATTAAAATTATATCGAAAAATATTGACAGTTTTCTTATTTTTTAAAAGTATCCAGTTTTCTAGTGCTACAGTACATACTACTAATTAACGGAAATCCTGTAGCCTGATCAAAATTTGGTATATTGGCAACCTTGCTTTCTCGACCCACAAACACTTTGTTTTCGTAAAAAAAGAATTATCTTTTATCTCTTAGGTATCCCCATATTGCATAAGTTTCCTTTTCCGGTCCTTTGAATATTATTTCAACATCCGTAGGCCATATACCGATTTTTTTATGGGTGTCACGATATATAGTTTTTTTTTTTTCAATATTCATCCAATGTTCATTTTAAGATCACGGAACGAATTGTATAAAAAATGATTCATTGTATCTCGTTTTCATTCCTATGAGTTCTTTCGTGTTTTTTTCTTGCCGTTGAATGATGAAAACCCTTATTACAAATTTTACATACGTATGGCCTCTCGCCTGAATGTATTCTCGTATGCACAATATAATTAATTTTATTAGCAAAACTTTTATTACAAATTATGCAATTGTAAGGCCTTTCTCCTGTATGCACACGCATATGTTGCCTTAAGTGTGTACCCTGATTAAATGTTTTATCACATTGCGAGCAAGAAAATTTCCGTTCTCCCGTATGTTGAACAAGATGAATTTTTAATACTGCTTTTGTTTTGAATGTTTTGGTACAAAATTCACACGTAAATGGCCTTTCCTCGGAATGAACTTTTAAGTGTTCTTTAAGTCTTGCACTTGTAACACAATTTTTACCACAAAAATTGCATAAATGTGATTCATTCGAATGATGATGACTTTTATGGAGAGATAACGAAGATTTATATGGATATCTTTTACCACAAACTTCACAAATAAATTCACCTGAATTTATTTGTCCGATACCATTAACCGATCCATTAGGAGCACAGTTATGCTCGTTTAAAGTTGTTTGAGTTGTAAATAGTTTCTCACATTTATCGCAATGAAACGGTTTAGGAATGTGCACTCTAGAATGTCCGTTTAATGCTTTACTAGACGTAAAAATTTCGTTACACACATGGCATGTAAATTGCTTATGATTTTCGATAGAAATTTTGAAATCGTGCACTTTTTTTAGATGCTTATTTAATGGAGTTTTCTGGATAAATGTTTTTTCACATAAATTGCACTTGTACGGTCTTTCTTGAGTATGTACACGCATGTGTTCTTTCAGCGAATGAGTTTGTATAAATCCTTTACCACAAATTTGACATACGTTGGGTTTTTCACCATTATGTATTTTTAAATGCCGGAAGTAATTTGAACGAATTGAAAACGTATAGTGACATAATTCACACTGAAATTTTTTTGTTGAATGTAGTTTTATGTGGTAAGCTAAACGATCTGATTTAATTAATTTTCCACAAGTAGGACATGTTTTGAATACAATTGGTTTTTCTACATTTTTTCGAACGCCGGCATGTAATTGTACATGTCGTATAAAATTTGACCGAAACGAAAATTTTTTGTCACATTCTTTACACTGTAAAGATTTCTCTATTGAATGTACACCTTGCATATGTTCTTTTAAATGCTTTGCATTTATTAATTTTTTACAAACCGAACATTCTTTCATTCGAATATGCTTTTCTTCCGCTTTTTCTTCATTTTGTTTATGAGTTTCATTGCTTGTTTGAATATCTTCACACTCTTCAACGATTTTCTGACATGAATTTTCATCTTTTTCGTCCTCATAAATACCAACAAAGCTTTCAACTATAACATCCGTATCAGTTAACTGGGGAAATATTAAATCATTGGTACTTTCAAAATGATCGACGTGTAAGTAGTTAGCAAATGTTTCTTCTTCTTTAACGGATGATATAACTTCGACATGTTCTACATCATCAGTAGATCGATTTAAAATTTTATACGTGTTTAAAAATTCTTTTAATTTATATTCGGCTTCCTCACACTGTTTTTTGAAACGGAAAGCTAAATTTAATGTTTTTATACATGATGTACATATTTTTGATGGTAAATTATCTGTGTCTGAAATCTTAAAATACCTCATCAAATATTAAAAAAAAAAGGTCCCTTTTTTTTATTGTAAAATTAACTTACTTCTACATCTGCAATTGCCATTAGCATATTAACAACCGAAAATTCTGTATCATCAAAATAAATTGATTCCAACTGGGCTTGTGATAAACAAGTACGACATATATTTTGGAAATCATCAGGTGATAAAATAATTACATTTTCCGTATTTTCGGCAGTATCCATTGTTATAGTTTTTACAATACATGTGTATTGTGTAATCAATTTAAATGTTCCTTTCCTTGCATCCATAGATAAAACTGTGGATCAATTAACTGCATACTGATCAGCAACGAAATGCTGTCAGTCGTCTGACATTTGGTTAATATGCCGCGTGGATTTGCTGGACGAATATTAAATGAAGGGTAAATTATAATACATAATAATAGACTACAAGTCCATGCCAAAATTTTCGGGTAAAATAATGTGAGTTTAAAACCATGGCGTGAATTTTGCGCGGTACAGGTGAGTACAGATGAGAATGAATATCACACGGTGTGATATCCAATTTAGGGATGTGATCACACCCCTTGGCGACTCGCCCCTGCACCAGCAAATGTGTACGGCGTTGCTGGATACTAACTCTGCATAAGTATTCGAAATACATAAATGCTGTACAGAAATAAATACGGTAATTTCGACCGGAAGTTTAAAAAAAAGTTTTGATCACCCAAATTAAAAGTGTAGAGAAACCGGGTCGTTTCATTTGTTTATAGAATATATACCTACCCGAAAAAATGGTCAATAATCCAGTGGAGTAGCTAGCCTACTTTTTTAAAATCTTCATAGAAAGCATATTTGGGCTCACCTTTTATGAACTTTAAATCTCCACTCCTTTAAATATTTACAACTTCTCTTGAAAATGCAAATATAACAAACAAAGCCATTTTAGTTGCAATGCTGCGTTAACTAATTTTATGTATGATATTCAATTCATTAATTATTTATTAATAAGCCAAGTAGTTGTGTGGTTATAGTACTTGCCTATGAAACCAAGAAATGCTGGTTCGTATACTGGTAAGGGCTAAAATTTTTACATTTAAATTAAATTAATTTTTTTCTGATCTTAAAAATTTTCCACTCTTTTTATAGTTTGAATTATCTATATAACCCGCCCTCTTGCTATAAATAACGCCTGTTATACATATGTCATAAATCACTAATCTGTCAGGGGGTGGGAATTTAAATAATCGTAAATATATCTCACTCTTTTAAATTCATATTCTCCTGTTATAAAATATAAAAATATGTAAAAAATGGCTTGTAATGCTCAAATTTGAAACTTTTTAATAGGAGAGCATGTTATATAGTTTATCTCACTCATATTCTCCTATTACAAAATATTAAAATTAGTATTTAAAAATTAAAAAATCGCTCATTAGCTCCGCGATCTTAGCACCTCATGTGCGGAATTTCGATTGACCAATTATACCATCTGAAAGGTCAGAAATTGGTCATAAAAGGTCAGTTGGTCTCATTAATTGGTCAGCATCAGAAAATTTTTTATTAAAGATTAAAGTTTTTCAAGGTCAATTAATAAGTTTAGCACCTCATTCGCAGAAAAAATAAAAAACTCCACCTATGCGCGATCGGGAAGCATTCGCTGATAATTGGTCAGCTAATATAAATAATTGGTCAGTTTAATTTAATAAAAAAAATTAAAAAAGTTGTCTCTGTCGTAACGCGCATGCTTTGAGCCGGATGGTTTTATCAGGGCAGTGAGTACTTACGCACAGCTCTGCACTATAAACCAGACAGAGTAGGGGAAATATTTTTTTTATAATTTTTTTTTTTTTATATGTACTACTAGTATATTTGATAGTAGTACATATCAAAAAAAAAAAAAAAATGGATAAAATTTTTACTTTTAAAAAAATGAATTTTTCCTTTTATTTAAATTTTTCACTCTTTTTATACCATATATATATGAAATATACATAGTATATTAAGTTTAGTCCCAAATTTGTAACGCTTAAAAATAATGATGTTAGTATAAAAATTTTGTCATAGGTGTTCATAAAATCACCTAATTAGTCCATTTCCGGTTGTCCGTCCGTCCATCCGTCCGTCTGTGGACACGATAACTCAAAAACGAAAAAAGATATCGAGCTGAAATTTTTACAGCGTACTCAGGACGTAAAAAGTGAGGTCAAGTTCGTAAATGAGCATCATAGGTGAATTGGGTCTTGGGTCCGTAGGACCCATCTTGTAAACCGTTAGAGATCGAATTTTATGCAATTAGGCGGAAATTTTATAATAGGTACTATACTTGATTATCAGTTATGTATGTGTCACATGTTTGTATGTGTAATGTGATAAATAAATCAACACTGACTATGCATGGTATTTCAACAATTAACTCAGTCAATTGTTTGTTTTCACTTGTATTATATATATTTGTACATATGTCACCAATAAAAAATTTGAATGAATAATAATAATGGTTATTTTGTATAGTAAAAAATCAATTTTCGGGATAACGTTTTCAAATTAATATAAATAAATAAATATCGTTATATATTTTAAATTTTGTTTTATTTTATTCTATCCCATTTTTCCTTTCAGAACAAAATTATTAATTAACTAATTAATTTTTTTTTAGTAAAGGTACAAACAAATTCTTATAAAATATAGGTGAGATAAAGAAGTTGGATTGTAAATACGTAATATTCTTTTTGGATTTTCATTTTATTTTTGTGTGGTATTTGGTTTGTAAAAAAAAAAGTTGATGCAAAAAAATTTTTTTAAGATGAAATTAATTATATGGAATTATGTGCAAGTAATTCGTAAATAGTTTTTATGTATTTTGATTTCATTTAAATAAAGTTGAAAACTCAAACCTTGTTTTTATTTTATTTTTCCCCATCTCTCTGTAGCTATACAATATTATTTCAGTTAAAAATAGGTGAGTATTTCGAACTTCACGATAGGTAAGTATTTCAAACTTCGTTTGCAATTTTTTTTTGTAATAATACTACTCAAAATTTTCCGAAAATGAGCTTTACTTTTTGTTATAATTTAAGAAAGTCGAAAATATGAATATAATTATTTATTAATACGAATAACAGAGCCCTAATGGTGTAATGGTTAGCGTATCTGACTTCGAATAAATAGTCCGTTGGTTCGAAACTAGGTGAGGACATATATTAAAAAAAAGTTCATTAAATCTCTTAAGCAAAATCTGATTTTTATTTTCATTTTTTTTCAAATTTCCACCACAGCATGTTTGCCTAGTAAATGATGAAAAAATGAGTTTTTTTTCGTTCAAAAACTTCAATTTTTTTCACATTTCTACTAGGAGAACATCAAGGACGGACGGAATAAGTAGTACCTGATAGCAAGGTAATTGTTGTCACCTCGTAAGTCAGAAAGTTAGTGGTCTGCACACCCATGTTTGGTGAGTGTGACCTCTAGTGGGCAGACCAATAACTTTCTGCCAAAATAAAATTTTAGACTTTCGGGGTGAAAACACTTACTCACCTTTCTCCTTATCAGGAACTACTAATTCCCACTTATGTTCTCCTAGTACAAATGTTGAAAAAATTGAAAATTTTTTCGAAATTATATTATTTTTTGAATAATTAAACTGACCAATTATTTATATTAGCTGACCAATTATCAGCGAATGCTTCCCGATCGCGCATAGGTGGAGTTTTTTCAATCTTTAATAAAAAATTTTCTGATGCTGACCAATTAATGAGATCAACTGACCTTTTATGACCAATTTCTGACCTTTCAGATGGTATAATTGGTCAATCGAAATTCCGCACATGAGGTGCTAAGATCGCGGAGCTTCGCTCATTAAGACTAAAATTTGAAATTTTGTAAGAGGAAAACATGTTTGTTATATAATTTATCTCATTTTTTTTTTTATAACATATTCGCCTATTACAAAATATTTAAAAAAATACTACTTATTTTGCTTGCTTATACTAACTAATTTTAATGTTTTGTAATAGGAGAATATGAGTGACACAAACTATTGACATTAAAAAGTTTCAAATTTGAATTTAGTTTTAGAAAAATAAAATTTTATAAATTAATTATTTAAAAATGAACTTCCACAAATTAAAGCTCACAACAATTAATTTCAAATTTGAGCATTACAAGCCATTTTTGTACATATTTTTATATTTTATAACAGGAGAATATGACTTTAAAGAGTGAGATATATTTATGATTATTTAAATTCCCACCCCCTGACAGATTAGTGATTTATGACATATGTATAACTGGCGTTATTTATAGCAAGAGGCGGGTTATATAGAAAATTTTACTATAAAAGAGTGGAAAATTTCTAAGATCAGAAAAAATTCATTTAATTTTAAAGTAAATATGTTAACCCTCACCAGTATACGAACCAGCGTACCTCGATTTCATAGGCAAGTGCTATAACCACACAGCTGCCTGCGTTATCATAAATAATATAATTAATTTAATACTTAGCTTTACTAAATAATTAACTAATTGATAATTTTTTTCTGAAAGAAAGAATAGGATAAAAAAAAGAAAATTTAAAATGTATAACGATTTTTATTTATTTATTAAAAAAAAAAGTTTTCATGAAAAATCATATTGTACATTTTCATAAAAAAAATTAACAGAGATTCTTCTTTTCTTATTAAAGTTTTTTTACAAAATAAGTAAAATTCTATCACTTTTATATAATTATAATATTAATAATATAAAGTGTGTCCCAAGATTAACGGCTGATTCGAATTTCTTGCGTTAATTTTGGGTGAATATTTAAATAAATAATTCGAAATTAGATAACAAATTTTAGTTTCGCGTACACAATTTTTGATATTTTTCAGTAGACAATAATACGTAATAAATTCGAAATATTTATCAAGTTATAGAAAATAAATTTACCATCTGATAAATTCAAAAGACGGAGAAATGGAAAATATAATTAAAAAATGGAAATGACGTACGCAATTGTTTCTATTTGCTCAAGCTTCTATATAATGTATAACTAGGTTTCCAGGAGGATTTTTCGAAATTATGAAACGTTGATTATTGCAATTTTGTAGAAAATTTCGAGTTGTTAGATTATTGATAGCATCTATAGCTCGTTGATATTTTGGGAGTGAAACCGGAAATAAAAATTGGGGGTTTGGTCTATTGTTCAAAAATAATTTTTAAATAATTTGAGGAAGAAACAAAAAAATGTCATTTTTGAAACGAATTTTTACATACAAAATTCTTGATCTAAAACCAAAATGTTCGAAAGGTTCCAAATATGTTCGGAAGGTTTCAAATTTTTTTAAATAAAAAATAAAACTATAAAAACTTGTTTTTGGATATGAATATGTTATTATCTACACTTTGAAACAAATTTAATCATTATTATAAAATTTTTAATCAAAAATCGAAATTGGAGTGAAAAATATTTGGCTAGGCACAAAAATTTTCTAAGTTAAAAAAATCAAAAAATCTTATTAGCGTAGGCCATCATTTTCCAAAAAAAAAAATTTGTTAAATATACACCGGAAGGAGATAATTTTTTATTATTATTAATTAAAACACTTTTGCTAAGAATTACAAATAGAAAATAACACTTTTAATTATTAAAACACGGGTTAATCTTTCTGTCATTTTTAGTTCATGACCTTAAATTAACGACAATTATATAACAAAAGGTTTATTTTATGCGCCTAATGTGGAGTATTTTTAGTCATATTTTCTCCGAAAATATAGACATATGCAATATATGCAGTACCGAATAGATCACGTTGTTAATTCGTTTTATAACTTTCAGAAGACGATTACTGATGGCGGCCCCTTTTATTTCAAATAAGTTGAATTTTGATATGCAGAGATTATTTTTAGGCGAATCGATGTTATAAAAGGTAGAGGGGGGAGGGTTGATTTCAGAAATTTGTAGGCAAATCCCAGGATAAAAAATGCTCCTTCGAATTGAGCTAGAGGAAGTATTAACGCATTAGCACTCCTACTCTCTTTTTTATTCCGCAGTCTTATGTATTTTTTCACAGTTTTTAAGGTTTGTCACATTTTAAATTTAATAGAAAATTTGTCTGATAAAGGGGGTGATGATTGATACAGTATCAGTCGGTACATTGCGTTTTCCTGTAGATTATTTTCCTCTCAGAAAGATTTCCGATTTTAAACAATATATAAAAAAAAAACATTAAAAAAAAATTTTTAATAAAAAATACTTTTTAAGGGACAAGCTTTTATTGTACTAAAAAGTAGAAAATAATTGTATCTATAAGTCACTCATATCCGACTATTTGTAAAAGCTTGAGGCGGTTAATTTAAAATATGAAAAATTAATCGGTACGCCTAATCTACTCCACATGCCTAATTACTTTCTGATTCATCCTTGATATTAAGCACCTCAAGGTTTTACAAATGGTCGGGTATGAGTGACTTATAGATAAAATTATTTTCTACTTTTTAGTACAGTAAAAGCTTGTCCCTTAAAAAGTATTTTTTATTAAAATTTTTAATTTAAGACTAAAAAAATGTATTTATATAAAATATGGTGGAAGCGATGGGAAAATCAGGATGGCGCAACCTTACCATGCATTGTCATCCAAACTAAATGTGCATGCAAAATTAAAGCTCAATCGGTTGAAGATATCTTCTTCAAAATAGAGTTCAAAGAATCCACCGTAACATACATACATACATTGCAAGTTAAATAAAAGCTTTTAATAAAATCATCAAAATCGGAGGTGTTATTGAGGATTCCTTAAGACTATAATCTTATAATTAACAATCAAAATGAGGGGAAAATACAACTTTAGTGATTGAGCTCTGCTGGTCATGAGTTCTAAAAAAAATATTATAATAGAGACCATAAAAATATGTTATTATATCGTATTATTGTGAGTCTATAATAACAACTATGCTTCTTTTATAATCTTTAGACATAATAATTTGTCCATTTTTCTAGTGGCTCCATTATGGTTGAATTAATAAATTACAGTGACTTTTTTTTCGAATGTATTGAATGGAATAAAAAAGGTCTTTTATATGTTAATTATGTTTCTTATTAGTAATACTTTTAGACCAAAGTTAATATGAAGGGGATAGTGTCTTCTTAAGGTGATACGATGACGTTACCCATTGGGTAGAGAGTAGACATGCCTAGATTATTTGTTGTGTACGATGTAGATATATGAGTACTCACATTGACGGTGAGTACGAATGGATTTCCCTCCTTTGTTCTCAAGGATAAGCAAATTTTTGTTTTAGATGAAAATTTGTCTGTAGCTCGGAATTTCCCTGTAAACTAAGCAGTTCATTATCTTAGATCGATTTTGAAAAGTATATTTTATATATATTTAAACAGGCGATGAGGAGAAATTTTCGATTTACCTGTATCGGGTCCTGGACGATAAAGGACCTCCGGTCCCATATAATATGTTACATAAAAATTAATATATATAAAATAATAAAAAGCAAAATAAATGCCTTCTGCCATTTAATGGTATCTCATTAAAAAATCAAAATTCGATAAAGATTTGTTTTCTCTAATTTTAAAAATATTATTGGTTTATGCTCCCCTTCATCAAAAAAAATTCTTTTGGTGAAAACCGATCGACCGTATAACGTCGAAATATTTTTGATTTCTACTTTATCAAATTACCTGTCATTTCGAGTATAGTTAATAAGACGCTCGATCCTATACATATTGGTCACAAAATCAAGCCCGGCTTAATCAATTTGTAAGTACATATATTTATTTTAAAAAATGACGCGAATGCCCTCCTGCAGATACTTTTACACAGTTATTACACAAATCGTAGATCATTTTAATTCATAAAATAAAATTCTGTTAAGTATGAAAAAATAAGTATTCAGAGGCTGTGTACAGATAATTCTGCTTTCACTGTAGATGGTTTCAAGAGCGCAGGGTGGTGTTATTTAATTAATAAAAATAATAAATAATTGTCTTTTGACTCTGCCAGAGAACAATGGATTAAAATTGGTTTATAATTAATTAACCCGAAAAATAATTTTGTGGGGGGCCAAATTACGTTAGATGCATCATATGATTATGACACATGACTAGGACAAGGACACATAGGAAATAACTGGCAATTTTCTCTCTCATTCATCATATCGCATCCACTTACAGGCTAGCATATCCCTCGCGTTATCTATGTATATTATTCTATGGTTAATACCTTTATGACATCACGCCAGGGCTCACTCGTGTTTTAGGTCAAATTATATACAGTTTAAAAATTACGATTTTTAATTTAAAAAAATAAAACAATTATATGCTTTTATGACTCAAAATCCACTCGAAACATATATTTACCGAAAGTACCATATTAGTTTGTTTTTTGATTACAGAACCATAAAATAACTTTAAATGTCTATTCAAGAATATTATTATTATTAAATCAAACGTAAAGGAGCATTTATTAAAACACAACAAGGCATTCAGTTGAATCCCTGGACAGTAGTATACTACCTAATAATTGTTTATGATCTTTATGAGATCACATCTTATTTAATCATAATATATACGTTTTTGTCATGTAATTGTTGTTATTGACGCACGATCCTGATGCGGTGTTATAACATACTGCAACAATAAAAAAATACCTAATTTAATTATATAGTTATTTAATTTCCTGTTAATTTTGAGTGTTAAAATTTGATTCTTTTTTGTTAATACATATTTTTATTTAAAAAAATTATAATTTAATATAATTTAAGAATGAATTGTTTTATAAATCATATTTTTATAATTATAATATTAATATTTTTCAATAATATTTTTTGTGCACCACAAACCAAATTTAAAAGTATACCAACAACAGTGAAAACTCGTGAAAATGATACGGTTTTATTACCATGCTATGTCGATCAAAGAGGTAAACTATTTTGTTCCGTTATTACCAATGTACACCAATCAATACCAAATTTTGTACTTCAGTTTCGCGATCAAAGTTGATGCAAATTACCTAGTCACTTTCTAATGCATGTTATCATCGATATTAATAGTTTTAATAGAAAAACCGGGACTTTTCGGGTTCCTCAGCCTTCTGAAATCCTAAGATCAACTTTAGAAGCGAAAGTGGAAGTACATGGTTTTTTTTTTTTGCTTTCATTTATTGGATTAATGAGAGATTTTTATTTGCTACATAAACTTTACGCTTTTTTAGGGAATTTTTAAGGTAGTACAAGCGCCAAGGCAAGTTTAGACTTATGGTTGAAAATATTTGTACCTTATTTTCAACTTTGATTTTGAATTTTGTTATAACTTCATTAATGTAGGCGAAAAATAAGAGTAAAATTTTTCGATATTTGTTTTGGTTTTCGAAATATAGAAAACTAAATAATTAAACAAAATTTTCGATATTTTGAAAATTACTCCAGATATCGAAAATTTTATTCTTACTTTTCGTCTTATATTGTCTAGTTTTAACAAAAACAACCGTTTTTTTTTTGTTTTCAATAATTTATTAAGATTTTAACTTTAATTTACATAGTTTTTTTAACAATTTCCACCGACTAGTCTTGGAGAAAGACCAATGTTAAATATGTTTACTTTTAAAGTCATTTATTTATTTAAAAAATCGGGCAACCCTCCCCAAAAATTTTCAGAATTGATTTAGACTTAGCCCAACTTCATACCAAAAAAAAAAAAAAAAATCAAGCCATTTATCCAAAATTGTCCTGGCGCTCGAACATCCTTAAATGTAAAATCTCCAAAATAAAATGTATTTGAAATAAATTGATCAGTAATGATGATCATAACAAAAACTTCAGACAATACTGGGAAAGCTAGATTTTGGTAAAAAACTTTTTTTTGGATATTTTATGAAACTGTAAAAAGTCTATGTGGATCCATGCGAAAGAAAATTTTTACTCAAAAGGATAATTCAAATTTACACATAATGCATAAAAGTTTGTTTTAGGATCGATAACAGCACACGGTTATTCTATGAGAAACTGAGAAAATTTAACTCCATAAATTAATTTTATTAAAAAAATTTGAGAATATATTTTAGATCAATTAATTATCAGTTTAAGTTGATTTTTTTCTTTAATATTTTGTCTTTTTAAAATTAATAAGGCATCTAATTAAACTTAATAAAATTTTACCAAGTGCAACAATGTTAATTAGTTTGTAAATAAGTTTACAAGTTATTGGCTTACTTTAGATCTTACGTCATTTTTGCTAAATTTGCACTATTTAAATTATTTAGCGTATATATTACGAATTTTATAATTAGTTATATTTTCTTACAATAAATTTATATTTGCCTTCACACAGGACCGGTTCTGAAGAGAGAGAAGAAAACTTATGTCAGGCTCTGTAAGATACTTTTTAGGTGCTAATTAGGTACCAAAGTCAGAAATTGAAATGAAATGTTAAATAAACACAATTAAGTGCTAATCGCAAAAAACGGGAGAGAGAAGAAAACTTATGTCCGGCTCTGAAAGATACTTTTTAGGTGCTAATTAGATACCAAAGTCAGAAATTTAAATGAAAATAATAATGAAAAACACAATGAAAATAATAATCAAATAATAAATGGGAAACACAATGAGGTATTTAATTTATAAACGAAAGCCTCAAATTTCGCAAAATAACGGATCTAAAAATCAGATCTCTCTAAAACTCAGGGGAATGCTTAGTCAGGTAAAAATTAAGCGTGGTAATTAAGTGCTAATTAGGTACTTGCAAGAAATTTAGATGAAAACGATCATAAATAAGCAGAAAAAAAAGTTTCTTTTTTTTATAACGCCCGTAACATCTTATTTAAAATTTGTGTAGCCGTGAGAGCTTTTGATTAGAACATTTGATTCAAAGAACATTTTAGGGTGGGTTAGAAAAAGTTGCACAGAAATCTATTTTCCTATCCAATATTGCGGGGTTATTTTCTCATATAATTTTACTCGATTTTTCATATCTTAATTAATTAGTATTTAAATAACAATATTAATTCTCCAAAATTTCAAAATAGCTACCAATAATTAGAAGTGATCCTAGCGAATTTTAAGCATGGTGCGAGATTTCATTGTGGCGCTCCTTTCTATGCCATGTTTATGATTACATGTCTAAATAGATCGGCCTCTTAATTGTTGATAAAACAACCAAAAAAGTTGTCAAATTCTCATAAAATAAGATTTTTTCATTTCCAACGCCTTATTACAAGAACGCTTAGAGTGAGGACAGCACTCGTACAAATGATCTGGTACCATCACTGCCAGAGTCATAGCAATCTCAGTTTGGAAAGCGAAATTCTCCGCGACATGAATCGCGCAAAGTTTTTATTTAAGGATGTTCCAGCATGGTATTTGCAGTTTCTATGTTAAAGCAATGGTACAATTTTTTTTTCGACAGAATTTAACGAAAAATTAAATTTAAGAATTTAATAATGCTTACTATTAATTCCCAAAGTTTCAGAAATTTTGACCGTTTAAAATGGGAAATAATTATGCCAACGTCCCAATTTCGATCAATTTACGTCAAAATTAATATCTCGAAAGTGAAAATTAATTTCTAAATTTTTTTTTTAGAATTTTATTGTATAAACATTTTTTTCTACTTTTTCTTCAATATATAATAATATCATAAAAAATAGTTGGAGAGACCGGACATTTTACATGCTTTAAATGGGACATGACCCTCAAAATAGCGAACTTTGTCTTTAAATATCTCGCGATCTAAACGGTCAAAAATTATGAAATTTTAGGAATTCATAAATAAAGCTATTATAAACCCGAGAAAAAAAATTCGGCCAAATCTGTCGAAAAGTGATTTCATGCTGGTACTACCTTAATTAGAATTAATAAACGATTGTCAATGTGCAAATAATAATACAAGAATAAACTTTTTCATATCCTATACGAAATCATATTATTTTACTTGAGTATACTCCGCTATATACGAAAAAAGGCCTCCACCCAATTTTGGCCTTAGGACCACCGAATTCGGCCCTGCCAATAATAAAAATTTATTATGAGTATAGATATAAATTATAAACCTTTATTTAGATATTGCCCATAAATCTTGTAGTTTGCATAGGGTTGCTAAATAAGATCTGACCACTTATATAGTAATACACAATTTTTAATTTTCTATTAATATAGACTCTATAATAGAGAGTAAATATTAGGAAAAAAAAAGATAATAAAGCTGGTACTTTCCTTTTCTGTTCCATAGCCTGTACGTTGGCGTATTTAAATAAAAACGATATAAAATTAAAAATTATGTACTACGTTAGAAGTGGTAACATCATATTGAACAACCCTGTACATAAACAACAATAATGTAATTTCTACATGAATTTCCTTTATAAATTTTGATTCAGGATAAATTTTTATAATAAATCCTGTTATTATTTTGTCAAAGATATATTAAAATTGACATAATATAAATGTATTTTACGATTATAGATATCATTGTATACGGAATTTAACTTTTATACATCCTAGACATAGTAATTGACTTTTAGTATTGTAACAAATATAAAAATAAATAAATGCGGGTCATTTATAGAAAATGATTATATATACACAATATACACAAGACTACAATAATACTGATAATTATTTCATTTAAAAAATCACACTTTATTTTTTGGGACCATTTTTTTATAAATAATTTTTTTTATGTTTTAATTTATAATTTTATATTCCCACAGTGTAATTTTCTAATTATAATTAACCATTTCTTTTTTTTCATTAATTAATTTTATAAATAGATATAGCACAATCATCTTGGGTTTTTAGCTCTCAAATCATACAATCAAGGTAAATTTTTGGAGATATAATCGTTGTGTGCAAAATAGGTGGAGGGGGAACTGAATTGATAACCGCGCCGATCTCTTTTGAAATTTGCAATACACATTTATTTAAATTATGACTATTTTTCAATTGTTTAAATGAAATTGGTATAGCAAATGTAAAATAAAAATTATTGAATAATAAAAATTAATTAAATTTGTTGCATTAGAAATTGTGAAAATAGACGAACGACGAATAGACGAAATTACCTAAATAATATTTTTTAAATGTAAATTAGCATTAAAAAATAGTATTAAATTTCCAATGTAAACCATATTTACAAACCATAGACTCATAGACTTCTTATATGTCCATGCATAAAATTAGATTAATAAACCAGTGTGTTATTACTATAAAAACTACTGAAATAAAACTGAAAACTCATGCACGGTGAAAATAGTGTTTGATAACTAGGATCCAATAAAAAAAAAATTAAATCTTTAACGTATCGAATTTATAACTTTGTATTGAATATCTTGGAAGATATTTGCAATCCAAGTTTTTCTTTTTATTTTCAACTTTGATGATGAATTTTGTTATAATTTCATGAATGTAGACGAAAAATAAGAATACAATGTGTCGATATCTTGCCATAGACTAGTGTTGGAGAAATCTATAAAAACAAATGAGCCAGCTACCGTTTTACAATAAAACCAATCTTAAATATAGCTTCTTTTGAAGTCATTTATTTATTTAAATAATCGGACAAATCCCCCTAAAATTTTTAGAATTGATTTAGACATAGTCCAAATTCATATAAAAAAATCAAGCTTTTTATTTAAAATTGTTTTAGTTCTCGTACATCCTTAAATGCCTGTACTAATAGAGTTTAGATTTATGTAAGTGTAGGATAAACGCGGGCGGGCACTATTTCCTAATTAGGAAAGAACAATGCGCGCCACACTTTTCTTGTGAAAAATAATGTCTCGCAATTTCCTAGGAATTTGATAATCCTTCCCTCCTTCCAGTATGCAAAAATTTTTAATTTCAGCAATTCTCTATTTCCTATAAGTTCGATATCTATTTCCTATAAGTTCGTTTCAAAATATGTAGGTAAATTCCAAAATAATTTTATTTCAAAACATGCTGATTTCAAAAAAGGAGAAATACTTTTAAAAAAAAAATCATAATAATTTTTCGGTTTAAAAATTTGTTTCAAAACATTTTGTTAGGAAAAAACATGCAAAATGAGAATGGTAGCTGAAATAGCATAGAAATTTTGTTGTAGATATATATTTTATATGATTCTGAAATAGATTTTATTATTCTAGAAACAATACGATCCATTGATTGGTATAAGGATGACATATTAATTGCATCGTCCTCATTAATTGGATTAACATCTCCAGAGCGTTTTCGTATGTGGCAAAATGGTAGTTTAGAGGTCAGTGATTTACGTAATTCGGATACAGGTGAATATGAATGCCGTGTCACACGTAATGATCCTGCAACTAGTATGGCACAATTACATGCAATTGAAGTTATGTGTAAGTAACTATTTTTATTATTTTTTACGATTTTAAGACAGAGCAGTGGGTACTCATGTAATAACCTTTCAAGCTCCAATATATGCATACAAACTGGATCGTTTTGGTTTAGTTACACAAAAAAAAATTTTTTTTGGTGGAGGATCCTACCGGACGTCCAGTTTGCCTAAATGGTAAATACGGCACTGAAAATTATGGTATTTCACAAAAAATCAATCTATTCACCAAAGTTTGAAAAAATAGACAGGAAGTGTACTATATTGTACAAATAGGATTCAAAGGTATTTTTGGTTGTAAGTAACTGTAAAGTTTTCGATACCTCACTTTTTTCTTCGGAATATCGAAGTGTACAAATTTTTTAGATTTGTTCATGTTTTGTCACTCAAAATTTATGCGTTTGCGATCCGTCATTCCGGCTATTTATAATTGATATAAAAACATTTTTTCAATAATTTTACGCCCATATTTATTTAAAAGATATTACAAAAATGTTAAAAGTCACGAACCTACGCAAGGAACCGCAGTGACATATCAATATTAATTAATAATAATTGATTTTTTAAATTAATTTAATAGTGTTGTATTATTAATATTGTTCTAAAAGGTTGTCAAGCGGGAAGAAATTGATTGTTCGGATGTGTAAGAAAAGGTAACATCGTCAATAGCAAGAAATATGCAGTTGATAACTATTTTATTTTAAAAAGTCCTTTCGTTGAACTCAAATAAAAAAAGAGACAAAAAAAATTTTCTCGATTTTTGCAATATTCCTAAGACCTAAGACTTATTTGAAATACTAAATAAATAAATATATATATATATTAAAAAAAACAGATTTTTCTTCTTAGTTACCTGCTGGCTATCCAAATGTACTACCAATTAATTATGGCCATGACTGGAGCTGTAAGTTATTTGCTTATTACTTATAATAACCAACTTTCTTACTTTGTGGACACAATGGAGGGGACAATTGTCCCTCTCGGAATGGCCACTAATACATTTTTGGTACGGAATAATAAAAACTAACGTTGAATCTTTTTTATTAAAAAATAAAAACACTAATACACTGGCTATAAAAAACTAAATTATTAAAAAACTAGCAAGCAATGTTATTGTAATTGTTACCTTGGTACCGATCTACAAGGTAAAAATAGCAAGTATTTTTTTGATTGAGAAGTAAAACTTTAAAGATATCAAAAAATGTAAGTCTCAAAAATGCTTGGCATATTTTTAAGAAAAATATGACTAAAAATTTGTAAGTATCCATAAATCATATGTTGACTTTTTCATAGGCAATAATATTATGGATAATTTATAATGTGTGGCGAATACAGATAAATTGGGTACCCTGTATATGATCAATTTATATTTAATAATTTTTTCATTTTTTTATAATTTTTTTTTTTTTTTTTTTTGTAATTTTCTCATATGCAGTAATAAACCCTTTTTTTTTAAAATTAATAATTACCAATATAAATTAATTAATAACTTAATGAATAGCAAGCAATATATATTTATTTTATATGTACTTAATTAATGGATCTGGTACGAGACTGTAGACACATTAATTAATTAAATACTACAGAGTAAGAATTAGTAGTTAATTAAAAAAGACCCATCATATATTTTTTTTAAAATCATGAGCGATATTTTATAATTAATTATAATTTGAAATTGTTGGAGGTTTTTTAGCAAACTTTAATTGAAAATGCAATACAAAGTACATATCGTTCAAAAATTTGTTTTTAAAATCTTCGCCTAAAATAATATACAATAAACAAATTTTACCCGGTTTTATTCTCAAGCAATTGTGTTCCAAAACTATTTACAACTCGAAAATGAAAAGTTTTTGAGCATACTTTTAGATGACTTTCTTTTGAAAATAGGCCTGCCAAATCAAAATTTTAGAAAATACGGAAATCGTTCCAATAAATTCAAAGATTATCCTTTTTTATAGTCTTTTGAAATCTACCTGTGGCCCTTTTGTCGTATAATCATACTTAAGTAAATGTAATTTTGGATTATTGATTTTTTTTCTAATAAAAATTCGGAATTTATTCTTCGAAAACCGGAGACAGAGAGTTGGTAGTCCTACTCGAAAACAAAACTTTTTGGTACCTACATTTTTTTTTGTCGATATTTTTATACAATAACTGCCTATAGTCCCGACAAAATCCGCGATAGAGCATTATTAATTTTCGCATGGAAAATTTTTGCTGGATCCTGTTTAAAACATGCTCCTGAACGTAAAAGTTTGCCGGTGGGTAACCCGGTAGGATATTGTTAAAACTAATTTTTTTTTAACAAATTAATATAATATTTACCGAATCGCTTCGGAAATTCATATAATTGGGGTCAAAATTAACAAAAAATTTTCTTAGACGAGCGTTAAATTGGGTCGAGAACGAACCTTATTATTACATCTAATACCTATTCTGAAATTTATATGTTTCGAGTATGGTCGTATAAATTTTGTCATGTGAATAACAATTTTTTTTTTATTATGAAATTTACAGATCCACCAAGTGTAACTTCGCAACCTGAATCAGGTGAATTAACTGTAAATTTGGGTGATGAAGTGGATATTGTATGTAAAGGTGATGGCGTACCATATCCTGTAATTAAATGGTATTCAAATGAAACAGAAATACGTTTATTAGATAATCGTCCACGATTACGTTTTAATGTGACTACCAAAAATTTAGCTGGATTATACGAGTGTCATGCTGTTAATGGTGTGGGTGAACCAGCTGTAGCACAATTTCATTTAACTGTAACATGTATGTAAGAATAGATAAATTTTTTATTTTAATTAATTTAAATTGTACAAAATGGTTATAATAAATGTAGCACCATAGAAACTTAAATTTAAAAAAAAAACCGTTCCACTTGTGTCACGCAAGTTTTCATAAATTATCTGCCTAATATACAACCTCCGTATATGCATATTTTTTTACTTTTAAACTAAAGTCTCAAAATTCATTAGTAAAAAAATTCGTTTCAAAACATGTATATTCCAAAAATCATATAAATAAAATAAATAAATAAATGTTAAAAAAAAATAAAAAACACGCTTTTGCAACTAGATGAACTAAAAGGTAGAAAATAATTCTTCTTCTCCAAACTGAACTGATTTTGAGGATCAACGCCTATTATTTAGTTGTCCGGGTACGGAACCCAAAACTCGCACATAATAACTAAAAACACACACCATTAAATTACCTTTCAAACGAAACCAAAAGAATCAAATCTGCCACACAAACAGACACACACGCACATATAGCGGTCAAACCTATTACACCCCTTTTTTGGGTCGGAGGTTAAAAAGACGACAGTAAGTTTTCGAATGATATGAGAAAAATTTTTAGTACTATGATTATTTTTAGTTTAGCATTTTCGAATTCTATGTGCTTCAAAACTAAAAATCTGAAATTTTGAGATATTAAAATACAATAATGTGTTAAAAATACAAAAATAATTTATGAACAAATGGGCAGATGAATTATGAATAGTATATTGGTTTGTTTTCTTTAATAGAGTATAGTGTGTAACGTTTTTCTTAGCCACACGCATTATAAAAAATGCTGATTTTTTGTGTTAAATCATTATAATTAAAATAAAAATAAATTTTAATAATTATTAATTCACGTAGGAAGTGATTATTTAGTCTAAGTATTTTATTTATGTACAAGGCGTTAATACTAAATACTTCCTATTAAGTCATTTCTTTCTATAAAATAATATGTTGGTTTTTTTATGGCAATAAATTTAGAAAAAAAATTATTTAAAAAGTAGTTTTTTCCGTCTATTTTATTAAAAATTTTATCTCTGAAATTGCTTATAGTTTCCGTATGACGATTGAAATATTTTTTCTCCACCACTTTTCAAATCTTGTAATCATTCACAAAAATACTCCTAGAGCCTAGCTCTGAATATAGACGAATCTTATAAACTTTTTCTTTTTTTAAAAACAATTAATTAATAAACAATTGAGATGGCCAAACGCATTTCCGCTTCTGTCGGTCGGATTGAGATCAACTTAGGCTTAAAATTTTTCTTATTTTTCATTCTTAGCCGAGATATTCAATTTGTTTATTATCCATTTATTTTCCGAGCGATGGAAGTGGGGTGAAAAAAACCTTGTTTTTTATTGATATTTATGCTCATTCGGAATGGGAAGTTCAAAAAATGTCACAGAAAGTCGCAAATCTCTTAAAACCAATAAGTTAATTTGTTTAAACAATTGCAAAATACGGTAGATAATAATTCGATAATCTAAGATCTGCTAAGGGAGAATCTATCTACCAATTTTAATTGGACCCTTTTTACAGATCACTTTATAGACATAAAACGTTATACAGATGTAATGTTTCGCCATAATTATGACTGTTAATTATATACTTTTTCTAGTAATTACCTACGATTAAATAATTTTGTTGGCTATAGCTAAATATTTATATATTTGGCAATATTCAATAAACTGGCCTTTTTAATTTTCTGACGGAAATCGATAATTTCGAATTCAATACGACTCGGCTAATACCTTGATTAACTATTAGATTTAAGTATTTTTCGGTGTACTAGGCTTCAATTATTAAATTAAAATCACGCTTTCGTTAAAAATAACATCAAAAAGATAAGGAATTGTGTTCATTCACTAAGTATAATACTCAATTAGATCGTTTTCAAAAAGCATATAACTATTTTTCTCTATTTATAATATTACTTAAATCTTATTAATTCTTCCTTTTTTTTTTTTAAAATTAGATCCTCCAGAATTATATACACCCAAATCCTGGTTACATACATCAGTTGGATTACGTGCCGAACTAGAATGTTATGTTGATGCAAATCCACCAGCTAAAGTTTCTTGGTTTAAAAATGATTTACCAGTACGATCCGATAGTAGAATTGTACCATTAGTGAATCGGGATAAATATTCGTTAGTGATACGTCAAATGCATTCAAATGATTTTGGAAACTATACATGCCGAGCAACGAATGATTTTGGTGAAGTTGAATTACCCATTCAATTGTCTGGTACACCAAATCCAGCTGTCTTCAAAGAAATAGAATTATTTTACGATGATGATACGGCAAATGAGACCAGAAATACTAACGAATATACAATTATTTGGGAAGTTGATAGTTACAGTCCTGTTTTCGAGTATAAATTATGGTTTCGACCATATCAAAAACATAATACGGCTACAACACCAGAATGGAAAACAATTGTTATACCAGCTGAGCGAAGTACTGGTAAGTGGGAAGACATATGTATAACAACCAAAATGTGAAATGTCGGCATGATACGACTCGAATATCAGTAGATTAATTCTAACAAGTGAAATTTACAAAATTTAAAACTCCGTTAACATTTTTCGGGTACGGAACCCGTTTAAATTGCCTTTTTCCTCAAATCATTTGCCAAACTGAAATAATTTTGAAAAGCCATCAATTTTTTAGTTTTTTTGGATACGGGACCCTAAACTCACACTTGAAACATAGCTAAGAACATCCGTTTAGGCGCTACAATGCCACAGACAGGCAGACAGACAGTCACACATGCATAGCGGTCGACCGTTAAAACCCCTTTTTCTTAGTTCAGGAGTTAAAAAAATAAAAGCGAAATAAAAGATTTCATTCGAATATTTTCGGAAATTTTACACATTTTTACAAAAAAATAATTTATTATTTAACCTTTAATGATAAAAAGAGTTACTTTTTAGTATTTTAATTTGAAAATTTTAACTTTAGGTCCATTACATTCTAAATCATTTACAATCACTGGGTTAAATGAAAAAACAATTTATGAAGCAGTTTTGAGTTCCAGAAATCGTTATGGGTGGTCAAAAGCATCACCTATATTTATTTTTGCCACTGAAGGAGCTGGTAAGTTCTCTCATGTTTTAATTCTCTATGTTTTAAACAATAACATTGGATTTATATATTTTAGATATGAATAATGATGTAAAAATTGAATTAGAAACAAGAATTGAACATAATATTATTCCAGAAGAAGCTGCAACTATTTCAGTAAATCTGATAAATAGCGGTTTACGAAACAGTATTTCACATATGAATATTTCTTTTATGTTTTCATTTATTTATTTATTGTATTTCATTTTTAATTAATTATATTTTTATACAAATTTTTTAATATTTTTTGTTTGTTTGTTTTTGAAACACAAGAGTGTGTGCAAAGATAAAACATAGTAGTAGTGTGTGCACTAATGGAAATAGCACGAGAACAAAACACAAAATTTTTTTCAACAGGCTAAAGTTTGTCCAAAAAAATCTGTTTAGAGACACTCGTTACTGACTCGGTATTCGTTCAGTGCGAAGTCGTGGTAGGGGAAAACTGATTCGACGTCAGCGCAATCAGTGGTTAAAAAAACTTAAATTTTATTTAGAATTTGGAATTAATTTAAAAAAGGCGGTCAATTGATTAAAGCACTATGCCGTGTCTTGAGTGACAACAAAATCTACAAGTTTCCGAGATGATGATAGAGATGCGTATCTATAGTATAATATAAATATTTTTTATCTATGGTTGTAAAGTAAATACGGGTAGAAAAATTTCTTTATCTCTTTATGTGTAAGAGAGATAAAGAAAAGAATCTGGCGACCAGTTGATATTTTTATATGTTTTGCTATAGATTTACGGAAAAAAGACAAGTATTGGTCGTAGAGTAGCTTCTTCTCTTTCTTTATGTCTATGATATGGCTTACTGATTAATCCTGTAGATAAGGCCGTAGATCATTTTGTACTTTTAACCAAATTATGGTGAAGTCCCCGTTTAAAATAACATGAAAACCATACATTTTATCGGAAAGAATGTATGGAAAACATAAAATAATGATAAACAGGTCAGTATGCATTTCGTTCCTGTAAAAGTAATACTTACTTATTGGCTCCTTGAATTTAACATTTTGTTGGCTTGAAAACTTAAGGTTTGCGAAAATAGTATGACTTTGAAAAGCATTTGTTCATTTCATTTATGTTTAATAAAACCTCGTTCAAAACAATGATGCTTGCGGTTCTTTGAGTAACCAACAAAGATGGTAAAAATGCGTGGGGGAAATTTACAATTAATGAGGGTGGAAGTTGATGCCCAAAAGACAAAAATACCGTAAAAATAAAAAGGACCTAATAATAAGAAGCATGTTGCATGTAATGAGAGAAAATATGATTTTAGTGACGGGGCTATGCCACTCTAGCTTCTAAACACCGGTCTACAAGTGATACTAATAATAACACCAATTTTCAGGTACAATTTTCCAGAGCAAAAAAAAAAAAATAATGATAATAATAATAAAATCTATTTATTGTGCAAAAACGTGTTTATTTAAATAATTTCTTCTATAATAATAGTAAGTACACTTTTAGTTGCGCTTCGCTAAACTACAATTTTTTTTTCGTAAATAGATTTCAATAAATATTTTTTTTTGCCTAATTTTAATAAATACTACACTAGGACGGTACATCATTTAAATTTAAGTATTCTTCATCATCATCAATTTTTCTCAAACTTCGTGGATCAACTTTTTCTGAGCACATTGGGCAAACACCTTCAGATTCAATTAATCTAAAATTAATATAAAATTTTTCTAATTTCTATAATTTAATAAAATTTAAAAAATTCTATTAACGTAATTCAATATTAAATATATTATGTGATTAAATAAATTTAAAAAAGCTTATTTTATTGCTTAACCACTTTATTATAATTTTATAAAGACATGTTTCGGATTTTACTCCATTTTCAACTGTAAAATCCGAAACATGTCTTTATAAAATTATATTAAATTGGTTAAGCAATAAAATAAGTGTTTTTAAATTTATTTAATCACATAATATATTTAATATAATAAAATGGAATACCACAAATTAAAGGTCTCCACTATGAATAACGTAATTCAACTTACTGTATTAATTCTGTTCGAATTGCTGGAAAATCACAGTTTGGACATGCTGTTAAATCATCTTTGACAATATGTTTTCCGGTAGCAATGCAAAATGGTATCACACTTTTACATTGTGTACAATTAATTTCCGTTTCTATTATTTTATAATCACAATATGGACAAGGGGATGTGGGTTCACGTTCTTCATCATATGTACCTTTTGGAGGTTTACGTACAACTGCTTCAATTTTTTTCACATATTTTGGATCGATTTGTGCTCTATATTGTGAGCCCATTAACATTGTTGCATACTCAAATGCATATTTTTTCATGTTAGATCGATGACATTCAATTACCGTTGATGTTAATATTGGAACAATATCTGAAAATGGAGAAAACTAATGTATAATAACAATAATAATAATTTTTTATTTATTTAAGAACAAATTACAGGTATAACAAGCGAAAACAAACAATTAACTGATTTAATTGTTGAGATACCATGTATAGACAGTGTTGATTACGCAATCGTTTTTTTTTTTACGTCACGTAAGTAACGAAAGATAGCCACTCTTACACACAAAGTAATACGAGTATCTTTCCTCTCACTTCTTCAGTGGATATTGATAAATGGTACGTAATCAGGTGGTCTAAATTGGAACTACTGATAAAGCGGTTCACTTCCTGCTTAATTAAATTTTTATCGCCAGTTGGCGGGATTTATGTAATTTGAATTTGAATATTGTTATTGGCCCTGTAACTATTTAATTCGGTCTTATTAAAGTCTATTTCTGATTTTAACTAGTACGAATTATTATCGCCAGTTTACGAGTTGCGACTCGCAGTTATCAATAGTAATAAACAAACAATCACATACATAATATACGTAACGTATAAATTTAAAATATATTTGCGCCCTAACGGATAGACAGTGTTGTTGATGAAAAAATGTTTCCAACAAAAGTTGTTTATTTTTTTATAAGGAACATTTTTTACATTTAAACTTTTTTTCTATCTCTTACGGCTTACAAGATGGATTCTACGAACCCAAGACCCAATTGGCCTCTCTTTTTATGTCCTAAACACGATGTAAAATTTTTTTTTGTATTATATGTATATGCATTTATCTACTTTGAACTGAAATTGTAGCGAATTTAGAAAGTTTACGAAAAAAATGTCAAATAAGTTATCTATTTTTTTAATAAGGAATTTTTTTCATTGAGTTTCTATGGATAAATATTTATGACCCATCGTCCGGCTTTGCTCGATTACGAACTTTTGATGTGTAGAAAATACTTTTAAAATTTTAGCTTACTATTGTTTCAAAATTTTGTTCTTCGTCATTTATTACATATATGTAAGATATAAAAAGTAAATACTCACGTGATGGAAATTTGGATATATTATTCGCCACGCGAATTAACATTCGAGCACCTTTAAGATGATCTCCACGTCGTACATGAATCCGCACCAAAATATAAGAATGTAACAACATCAAATTATTTTGCATTTCTAAAGGTATTTTAATCTTGTTCCTTTTCAATTCTTGATACATACTAAACAGAACATCGTGTGCATTACGATAATTTCCATTCATTTGTTCTTCGTTTGCAATTATTATTGCTGTCTTTGCTGCTTCACGATATTGTTTACGTGCCATATATAAACGAAACAAAAACTTTGGATCTTTTGGTAAACCATCATGTTCACCTAACAAAAATTCAATCAATTCATTTGATAAATTATCATTATTTGACGTAGCTACAACATCTATGGCTAAGTTTAATGCTTCAGCTTCATCGTTTAATGATTTTGCTGCTTTAAGTAAATATTGCATTGATTTATCGAATAATCTTGCATGATAAAAATATTTTCCAGCTAGTAGATAATTTCGCTCATTTTCAAAATATAATGCTAAACTTTTAAAATCATCTTGACGTTTGTGGTCGGTGTCTAAAGTTTGTATTAATATATCTCCATACATTTCTAATTTGTTATGTTTCCGTGCCATTTGGAAGGCTTCATCAAAACAACCGGATAATACTAGGAACCGTATTGCTGATGAGTATTCATTTAATCTTTGGAAGAATCTGTAGAATAAAATAATCTATTAAATATGGGAGTTTAAATGAAATTCCAACAAACTTGTTAATAATTTTTTAATTTCAGAAAATAATTTAGAGAATTTCTTAGATAAAACGGATTCTTTTTTCGGAAAAAGCTTTTGGTACAGCCGTAAGCATTTTTCGATATTTGTGGCTTGGTCCATCATGAGTTTCTTTCGAAAGGACTTAAAAAGGAATGAATTGCGAAATAACAATTCTTGGATTGCCGAGTGACAATCCAAAAATATTGACAACCGCAATAGAAACTATCGCATAGGCTAGCAATTAAAACCATCTTTCCAAAGGCCAAAAATGCGAAAAATTTCATTTATTACCCAAAGTATTCACCAACTTTGAAATTTCCGAAATAAAATCTCCACGCAATCTGCACCCTTGGTACTAGTTATGAGTCGATGTTATAGAATATTTGAAGAACCTGAAATCTCTATCGGAAAGCGCCCATAAATGGTGTTTTGAAAGCTAGGATAAAAATTAAATACGGTTTAAGTACGTACTGGAACCATGCGTCATATGTGAAACTTTGAGACTTACAAAATAATGGGTCTTTGTCCAAAAAGTATTTGATTGCTTCAATAGACGTTCGTTATCGAGCCAAAACATCGTGTGAAATCAATTTTTGGATAACATCCATAACTACGAATATATGAATGATTTAAATGTACAAATAGAAAGAAAGGAAAAAACACTTGGTGACGTCATAATCAGCAATTGCCATAGAGACTACATATCAAAAGTTGTTTTGCAAGAATAAGATAGAAAAAATTATTTAATTGCTTATATCTTCTTTTTATGTTTATCAATCAATTTTAATTTTGATTTCAGATCTTGTCATCTATGCTCACACATTTTCAAATTTTAACGAAAGATACATTGAAATCGACATCAGGACAAAGGCCTATTATGGATGATTGAAAGAAAATTAGGGCAGTATAATAGTTTCAATATAGAGCACAAAATGTATTATATCACTTGGCATAATCTTTTATAAGATCATAAGTTTTTAAAATAAATCCGTTGGATAACTTTCTAGGTAAAAAATAAATCTAAAACTAAATACATACTCTGCAACCATTTTAGCACCTTCAGTACTCTTAGTTTCTTGAACGATTTCCACAGCTACCTCAGGATTATTTAATTTTTCCAATTGTAATCGTACAACTGATGTATAATCCTTTGCTAATTGATATGCTTGCACAGCATCCTCATATTTCCCTTCAGATTCTTTGGCTTTTGCATACAATAAATGTATTTTTGGTGATTGGACATATTCCATAAATTCGCCAACCTTTTTCCAATTTTTTAATTTGATATACATTGATGCAGCCTTATCGAATTGTTTACATTTTTCATATAATATAGCTGCTTCTGGATATTGTTTCTTTTGTTCTAATATATCAGCACATTCTTTTTGTAATTGTTGATTGTCATTTTCAACAGCAATATTAAATCCTTTGGTATAATTACCGCATCGAATTGAATTTCGAGCAATACCATTCATACATTGAGTGATATGTTCAGTAGATGTTATTGGTGAATGATTTAGTTTGTAATCTTGGATACCTTTTTCGTAATGATTTAAGGCTTCTGCATAATTTCCTCTGTGGAAAAAAAATTTATTAAACATTTTATTTACAAGAATGGAAAAACTTTCCAAATTAAATTATTTTAAAAAAGATATGAACTATGTATAAAGGGTTAAATTCAAAAAATATGCATGGAAACAAATAAGTGCTCTCTTTTTTATGAAAGGTATTTTATTTTATAACATATCAAGAAGCGATAAATTACTGTTTGGTCATAAATCATAATACGTTACACATCGAATCAGTTTTTTTATGAATTTAAGTGTACAAAAAATACACTCACGTAAATTCCAATTGTAATGCAAATTCCCTTGCAATAGCTGGTACTTCATCCGGTGCATACTGTCTAGCTAAACGTAATGCTTCATCCCATTGTAATAAATCACGACGCATATTTAGTGCAATTTTTGCCCCATGATTTATACCTCCACTTCCACCCGTTGTAACCATTAAAAACCATCTTTGGGCCGCATCATAATCACCTAATATTAAACAAACATGTCCAGCTAATTCATACCAATTATCAATATCTAACAATTCCGTTAAAGTCCAAACCATTCCAACATTTTCAATGTGCGCATAGACTCGTATAGCTAATTCAATTTCTAAATTATTCATTGCTGCGTCAGCTAATTGTATCCAACAATTTTTACGATTTAATGTCACACAAGTTTGCCATGCTTCATCATATTTTTGTAATTTTAATTGTTTGTCTAGTGTTTGTTCTAAACTTGGTAATGCACCTTCTTGTTTTATATTCGATGCGTTATCGGAGGTGCATAATGGAAACGTTATTAATTGTCCATTTGAATTGGTCGCAGTTATTTCATCGTTTAATAATAGTAAAGGTACTTGTTGGCTTACTATACGCATTGATCCTACTTTTTCCACGGTAGACCCTAGACAAAATAAAATTTGAAAAATTAAACTTATATAATAATGATTGCTAATATTGTTACATTCGTCATTTTATCTCTAGAAAAATCAAACGTGGGATCAATTTCTATTTTCTTACCTAGTATTATGACTTAGGTTAGGTTAGGTTAGATTAGAGTGGCTGTCCTGGGGTGGAACACACTTAGACCATGACTTATGACTTTTCAATATTTCGTCTTAACATTAGTATTAAAGTTTTTTTGTATGTGATAATGGCCATAGCCTAATTTAAATATTAATTCTATTCATTGATAGGAATTCGAAATTTTTCTATGATAAACTTACCGATAACCGACTGTTTTGTATAAATAAATGTACAAATTTCATTTTCGTCATATGATATAAATATATTCCTATTTAATGGATAACTATCCCAAATAATTCCTAATACTGTTGGTGCTAGTTCATTAATTATGGTAACTTGATTTATCACCTAAAAAAATTATATTCAATTAAAATCGAATCGTCTATTTAAATCAACTTTTTTAAATATTTACCGGATTATATAAATATCCTTGACTTTTATCATCAATAAATACTAATCGTGTACCACCAGGATCAATAAATATATTTTTTATACCTATTACATGCTTGTATTCAATACTCATTTTCCAATCTTCCAAAAAGAAATAATTTATATGTCCCATCTAAAATTTAAAAAGAAAACAAATTTTCATACAAATTATTAATAAATAAGATGTTACGATCGATTTTTACTTACATCCGAACAATATATTAAAAATTCTGGCGTTAATGCATGGTCGGTAATCATAATATTTTGTTTCGTTGATTCTGGAAATATTTTACTATCCCGATCATTTGATGTATCATTTTGTTCAATCTGTAGGAAATCAAACGAAAGAAAATCTATACTCTTTCATTATACTTAAAATAATAATTTTTATTAATATATTTATTATAAAAGCAAACATTTATTTAAGTATTTTAACTTTGGTGTCAAGAAATACAATTTCATGTTTTAATCATTTTTATTACATCAATAAATAAATAAATAAATAATATATTTCCAGTAAGAAAAATACAAAAAACACTTACAGTGATAAATAAATTCATCAAATTATGAATAAGAATAAATTAATCAAATTATACGTAAACGAGACTATTGTACATTTCAATAGATAAAGGACGTATTATGCTGTTTATAAAAACAAGTGAAATTTACAAAATTTTAAAAATCCCCGACAAATTCTTCGAGTACGGAACTCTAAACTCGCACTTGAAACATATCTAAGAACACTCTCCATTAAATTATCTTTTTCTTAAAGACTTTTCAAGTAGAGCCGATTTTGAAGATCATCGACAATTTTTTAGTTTTTTCGTTACGGAACCCTAAATTCGCTAAGAACACTCTCCATTAAATTACCTTTCAAACGATATAAACAAAATCAAAATTGATCCATCCATCCGTTTAGGCGCTACGATGCCACAGACAGACACACACACACATAGCGGTCAAACTATAATATATAAACAAATGGATTCAGAATAACACGGCGAATTACATTTCAGAAATAATAATCAGGGTAACATCCACATTATTAAACAGATGGGGTTACAGTAACACAGTGACTTACATATCACAATCATAATTATAACGAACAAGATAACATTAATGTGCATATTTATATTTTAAAGTCTTTGTATTTTGAGTTATTACGCTTATGAAATGTTTGTAATCTATGAATATTTTTTTTATTTTCAATTAATTTATATTTAATTGTACGTAGTTTTTATCTAAAGCGGCCTTTATTATAAACTTACCATCACCTAAAGTATCGGGTATTGTATTAACGAACAAAGAACTTACCAAATGCAACTGTATTTTACCATCATACAGTGCTGATGCATATTCCACATTTAATTTAATACTTTTAATTGCTGATAAATATTCACGATCTTTGATTAGTAATGGTTGTGGTTCATCTTGTAATAAATTATTATTATTATTGTTATTATTTAATAACAATAACATATTATTATTTGTTATTTGTTGTAATTGTGATTGTTGTTGTTTTGTTAAATCATAGAACCATGCATGATTATTCATACCACATACTAAATGATACGGACCAAGTGATATATAACTTGGTTCGATTTCTGATTTTATCGATAGTGATAATTTTTTTATTTGCTACAAGTTTAAAAAAAAAGTTGTTAATTTTAATTTCTGGATACGATAAAATATTTTAGGCTCGTTGTAGGATGGACAACAATACCCTCCATTAACATATGTCAATACAGGATTGACATAATTAGCTGGTGTGAAAATTGCTTAATTATACATACATACATACCTTTTCATTTTTAACATATTGATATAATGCAATATCAATTAAACCAATTAATAACGCAACACGGGTACCGTAAACCGCTGACATTGATTGTATTTGCGTTAAATATAAATAAACAGAGCCACTTCGACCACATACAGCTAATATTTGTCCATCATCTGACCATTCTATATGTTCGGTTTCAATTTCATGCTCAACATTTATTACAATGCCTGTACTATTTTGTAAATTATTTGTATCATATATTTTTATACTGAAACAATAAAAAAAAAAACGAAGAAATATAATACCTAACTGAGTTGATTGTTTAAATATCAAACAAACGAAAAAAGGAAGAAATATAAAATAGAGAAGTCGCATTTTTTAAGAGTTTACTAAAAATTACTAAGAAAAATAAAAAATAATTTTTAAAAAGAATTGATTTTTCTTGTAATCTTATTATTGAAAATGTTTTTTCAAGCATTTGAATTGATTGTTTAAATATCCTGCATATGCAATTGTTTGCCAAAGATAAACGACCACTTTTTAACGACCACTAATTTTATATCTTACGTTTTAAAAGATACAATTTTGTGGGATTCATAAAACCCACAAATCCATTGGCCAATTTTTAACGAGCTCGAAGTTTTATTTAAATACAAAAAATTATTATCAAATTAAAAAAAAAACTGAACAATTAACTTTGTCTTGTAGATAAGTATAACAAACTGAACTCGTAACAGCAAGATTGAATTAGATTTGCACTTGATTCAATTTGATACTAATAGGGAGTTTCACTTACTTATTATCGCCACAGGAAGCCACTTTATTTAATTTAGTACATATCGCAACATCATTTAAACTCGTTTTATGATTACGTATTTGAAATAATTCTTGCCCAACTTCTTTTATATGCGTTGATATTGCAATAAAATATCCAACACTAAAACCAATGATTATATAACCATCACCAAACCATTTATAAGAAACAATTGTTCCATAATGTGATTGAAATGCGAGTTCAATTGGATTATCGGGATCTAATAAATTATACAAATATAACGTTTTCTTTCCAACGATTAAGCTCACCTAAAAAAACGAATTAATAAATGAAGATAACAATTACAGGTTTAGGTCCTTAAATACTCTGTAAAGGTTTAGTTTTCAGTGTTTGACGTATTCAAAATTATTAAAATTGTTAAATTACACACAATACGTCAATTATAAGAATACGAGATTATAATACATGAAGAGTAAGTTAAAAAAAACCATACATCCGGTCGAGAATCGAACCATGGACATTATACTAGCTAGATAGACGTTCAGATCAGCAAATCAAAAATGTTTTGAGGAGGTGTCAAATTTTTTACATGTATTTATGTACTTTAAGTACATAAATGAAATTGTGGCGAACATGTTTTCGTTTTTAAGTTATCATGTTCACGACCAGGCGGATTAATAAAAACGTACTAATAAAATGACAGGATCTAAATATGCCAACATTTTTTTCTAATGTTACTATTTCTAAGTGTTACAAACTTTAGATGATCATTTAATGTATAAAATTTAATGTATGCATAAAAAGAGATAATTAAGAACAAGTAAGCAAAATAGTCAGGAGGAAAAGTTACGGGAACCTGTATAAATGTTCGTTAAAGTATTTCACTTTGTCTCCGACTCTCTGAGTGTGGACATAACTCACCATACTATGGAGGGTAAAGCTAAGGAGATAGATCTTGTATGAGGAACAAATTGAAAATGTCCAGCGGTAAGTAGCATATTATAACTCAAAACCCACCAAAATAGACAATACAACTTGTTTAGATCTTTATCTTACTCTTATTACTTTTAAAATTATGATGCTGATAAAAAAATTTTTGAAAAGATAACTTTTTAATCTGGAAAAAAAAAAACTTACTGTATTTTCGGCGCCCACACGTTCGTCACCTTTCATTTCTGAAAATTGTATATCAGCTGGATCTGAACGTAACGAAATCACACGTAGTGTATCTCCATCTACATTACTAATCGATAATGTACGATCCTCTGACCCTAATGCAAGTAAATTTTCTGAATTCCAACTGCCACATGTTACTTTCTTAGTGTGTTTGCCAAAAATTGGAATGCGTCTAAAATTAAATTGAATTAAATCGTTTGACATTTAGCAAAATATAAATAAACAAAATTTAATGTCATACTTTGATGTATGATGATTGTAAATAGCTAAATTCCCTCGAACGGTAGCCGCAGCTAAAACTGTGCCAGTTTTAGTCCAACCAATCCAACTCATGGAATCACGTAAACCTACATCGATGACTTGTTGACGTCGAGAGTTCGCATCCCAAAGAAATAATTGGGATGAACCAGCCGCAATAACTGCTAAAATATCACCGTCAATATCCCAGCCCAATCCACTACATAATCTAAAAGTAAAATTTTTGTAAAATTATGTTTCAAACTAAATTTTGCAGAGCCACTGCATGTTGCAAAAATATAACAGTCCAAGAGCCAGTGATGGATTTTGGACAGTCTTTTGAAAACGTCTGATTTTGATTTATTGGTTAAGTACGTCGTATAAAAAAATTACCAATCTATAACTCGATAAATTATCAGCTTAAGTTTATGAATTATCTACTTAAAGTACCGTATTTGACGCCCAACTGGCTTTATAGCATCATCATATGAAGCACGTAAAAGAAAATTGGGTAAGGTGGTTTAGGCTACACAAAGCCGAGGCTTGTTTCCGAGCTTCTTTATGGGTTTTATTGTACCAAAAAAGCAGGATTATTTAACTGAAATACTTAAACAGGGTTTTTTTTAGACTACAAATAATTTCTGATTTTTAGTAGTAAAAAAAAGTTTTGAAAGTAAAAAGAATTTTCAATTTGGAACTTTTATGACCAAAAAAAACCTTTTTGCCCTTTTGTTATACTGCCACCCCTACGCCATGGCGTTGTTGACGTTGGCCATAGTCCACCTCTGAGACTAAAGAATAATATATTTAAAGCTTATAAGCATGCCGTTACGGACAATCACGTCGTAACTAAAAGGCAGTGCTCGGTAGGGAAATCTGTGATAAATGTCTTTACTCTTCTTATTGAAAAAAAATTCCCAATGGGCCTATTTCCATTCTTTTAAAGAGACGTGTCGAATGAACTTTTGAAAATTTGTGTGTTTAAGTCGTAACATTAAAAAGTACGAGATAGATTATTTTTTAACATCAGCCTTATTCAATGTAGATTGATTCCACTACATACCCAGGTAATTTAATTCGTGCTTGTTGTTGGCCATAACGATCAATAATTGAAACAGTCTGATCATATCCAGTCATTGCAAGATAATTTCCTGAGCCCCGTTGCCATGAAACATATACTTCACCCGGCCCATGGGGTTGATCTACCCTATATATTAACTATAAAAAAATTCGTTTCAGTAAAATAATAATATGTAACTGCAAATCATCTTACCTTCTCCGAAGACATTTCGTTAACTTTATTTGTACATTTTCATTCATGAAAAGTTTGTTATGATTTTCTTTTCAATTTTTCTACACAAATATTTGTAATTACTATTTATTACCAACCTTTTATGTTCCATCACTACCATCTTTAAAATTAAGTTACTAAAATGTCAGAGTAAATTGTCATCTATTGTCAAAAATTTTTAGTTGGTATTGTACGGAATAACATGCCATGGTATTTTTAAAAGACAAATATAAAATAATATGGATATTTGTTATATTCTTTTATCCATTGTATGGAATTCGACATTATGATAAAAAAGATTTGTTGGCGTTGAGGTTAGTTCAGAATTTTAAGTAAATTTTTATAATGCAATTTTTTAGTTAATAATGGTTAGGGCATTGAAAAAGTTCCGGCTAAGTTTAAAAGTTTAAATTATGTATCATTTATTATTCACTTAACGAATTTAAGTATACACAGATAATGATTTGTCTCGTGAGATTCCTTTTGCTACACCAATTCGAGTATCGGCGATAAGGCCACGTCACTATCTTCTTGAGAGCAACCCAATATGCTTTCGTTTAATTCACTGTTTATTGTTAAACTTGGGCGAAAATGTGTTCATATTGACCAAATGAACTGGTTTGCAGAGATAACTTTAGTTTTCCCTGTTTGAGCAAAAACCAATTTTGGTAAATGTTTACTTAACTCACTTTTAAAATTACATATATTACATGGGGTGTACGCCATCACAGGATGAAAGTAAAGGCAAAAAAAACCTGCAGTCCCGTGCTGAATCGACTACATTAAAGGCATGGCCAACCCGTAGATCATAGAGTGGACGCAAGAATAAAAAAGTCATTTTTAGCAAAAGTGATTTAACATTTACCCCAATTTTTACTGGTTTATTTATCTTTTAGAGAAGAAGTACGGGAAATGTTTCAACATGCGTATGACAGTTACTTAAAATATGCGTATCCCTACGATGAATTACGTCCATTAAGTTGTGATGGGGTAGATACATGGGGTAGTTATTCCTTAACTTTAATCGATGCTCTGGATACGCTGGCTGTGATGGGTAATCATACCGAATTTCAACGAGTGGTCAATATTTTAACTACAAATGCAAATTTTGATGCGAATATTAATGTATCCGTGTTCGAAACGAATATTCGAATCATTGGGGGATTGTTAAGTGCACATCTATTATCTCACAGGTATTTTAATAATTCGGCTATTTGATAATTGAAACTGTTCTCTAAAATGTATATGAAAATTAAGGGCTGGAGTTGAATTAGAACCAGGGTGGCCTTGTAACGGACCTTTATTACGATTGGCCGAAGATGTAGCACGGCGTTTAATTGTAGCATTCGATACAAAAACTCATATGCCATATGGAACGGTGAATTTACGATATGGAGTACCTATTGGGGAAACAACTGTTACATGTACCGCTGGTGTGGGTACTTTTATCTTGGAATTTGGAACTTTAAGTCGCCTAACTGGTGATCCTGTATTTGAAGAGGTAAGCAAATGTTAATAATAGATCAAAATAACTAAAATTTCAATTTTTGCTCATGTTAAAATTAATCCAATTTCCATACAAGCCTCTAGATTATCCTTTGCTTGAAGTGAGAGTTCTTTTCATCCATCTAAATTCTTTGTTATTGTTTTTAAAAATTGTTTTTGTTTGAAAAGGTTAGTTATAAAAGGGTGTTAAAAAAATAAGTTGCACTTATAGCAACTATTTTCAGAATAATAAAGAATATAGTTGGAAATTCAAACTATACATTTTACAAAATTAAAAAGTTGCTATAATTGAGTTGTTGAACAAAATTTTTTTGGGCAAAAATGGGAAGATCGTATTTTATAACCAAACTGTTTGTGGCACCTCGATCCATCTTACTTTAGAAATTTTCGCGGTAAAATGTTAAATTTCCTCGTCTAATGCACTCCATTTGATTTCTCAATTGAGTAATATCCAAAGTTTTATTAGACGCCCAATAAAATAATTTATAGCCTATGCAACCATTCTTAAATTACAACATTTTGGATTATGTTAAATAAATATAAAATTTTTAGGTTGCAATGAATGCCTTATATGCATTACATAATCATCGATCCAGTATTGGATTATTGGGAAATCATATTGATATTGCCACAGGTCGATGGACAGCACAAGATGCTGGTATTGGGGCTGGAGTAGATTCATACTATGAATATTTAGTTAAAGGTTCGATACTATTTCAAAAACCTGAATTAATGGAAATGTTTAATGAAGCCCGAAAACCAATTGATAAATATATGACACGTGACGATTGGCATATGTGGGTATCGATGAGTAAAGGTCAAGTTACATTACCCGTATTTCAATCACTAGAAGCATATTGGCCAGGAGTACTTAGTTTAATAGGTGAGTTTTTTTTTCTTTCCAATATTTAATAATGAAAATTTAAAAAAAGGGCCTTATCGACAATGACTAAAAAACTAATAATAGTAGAACTAATTGTAGTAAACTCTTCTGATAATTGTACTAATAGCGAACACAAGGCTTAACCAAATTTAAAAGTGACTAAAAAGATTCAATTCCCTAGAAAAGGCTTAATTTCCTAAAAAGGATAATTTCGATGAAAAGATTCTAATTTACATCCAAATACGAATTTAAATTGGGCTCCAACTAAGGAATACTCTAGCGATTAAAATAATTAATATTATTAGTTTAAGACTCTTTCTATACAACAAAAATTGTTTAGGCATTGGGGAGCAAATTTGAAGTATTATTTATTTTTTTACATTAGCGCATTTCTTCTTCAAAGAAATGCAAATACTTTTATGTTTATTGATTCGATTTGGTAGACGTCAAAAACGACTATCATTAAAATTTATTTAAATTTAGAATAGATTTACTTTAGATTTATAATACTGTTTCAGTGATCACAAAATTTTTCCTTGTTTTGATATAATTTTCGAGTTTTATTTGTGTTACATATATAAAAAGGATTTCCCAAGTTATAACAGCAGACCTTCAGCAAATATAGCGCATAGGTATATAGCGTTAATATAATGATTATTATGGACTATGTGCAAGGGGGAGGGTCTTAGGTTTGAAAAATTTCCTTTTTTTTTCCAAAATTTCAGCACACTGTTTCTAGAAAAGAAATGTATTAACAAATTATCATTATTTTAACATTATATACCATTTGCTGAAGTCCTGCTGTTATAGCTTTGACCACCCTGTATAATTATATAGCCCTAGCCTGTCCTCAATGAAAAGCAAATTTGTAAATTTTTTTAAAGGAGATACTAGTAAAGCAATGAAGTCAATCCATAATTATCATCAAGTATGGAAACAATATGGTTTCACACCGGAATTTTTCAACATTCCACAAGGTGAGGCTGGTTCACAACGAGAAAGTTACCCATTGCGGCCAGAATTAATTGAATCCGTTATGTATTTATATCGTGCTACTGGAAATCCATATTTACTTGAAGTGGGTGTCGATATTTTACGAAGTATACAACACAGTTCTAGAACTCCGTGTGGCTATGCTACGGTATGTATTTTTCAGATACGTCCTAGATTCCTAACTCATTTTCAGATAAATAAAAACCATAAAATTCTAAAACTTTTAAAAGTAATGCAAATAGTTTTAGAATATTATTTCTTTCGGCATTATTGAGATAAAAACGAATACGCTTTTTGTATTCATTTAAATAGGCTAACATACCTATATTTATTTCACTTGTTATTGGTGGTAGCTGTGTGCTTTTTTGTGACGACACGTTGACGATTTCGGTAATTTTACGCCACACAAAATAATACAGCTGGTAAAGATTCGCTAGAGATATTTATGCCCTTAACTAACACATGATAATTTTTTAGATTAAAGATGTTCGCGATCATCGAAAAGAGGATCGTATGGAATCATTTTTCTTATCCGAAACAACGAAATATTTGTACCTATTATTTGATACAGAAAATTTTATACATAACCGAGGCCAACATGGCACGATAATTAACACGCCCCATGGTGAATGTGTTATTGATGCTGGGGGTTATATCTTTAACACAGAAGCTCATCCAATTGATCCAGCAGCCTTGCATTGTTGCCATGATTTACCAAACGAAAATTTAGCAAATATTAAATATTATCGAGGTAAATTAAAAATATTAGAAGGTGAATCTTTAGAAAAATTGAAACAAACTACTGATACAACGTCATCAAATTCGACAAAAATTGATGATGAATCTTCAGAAGACAAAATGGAAGATGAAGAAACCATCACTGAAGAAATTATAGCAGAAGAAAAATCATTTGAAGGTACCGTGGAAGTAGTTCGCTTAGGAGAGCATGAATTAGAAGATGATAAACAAATTTCTAGTCAAAGTACAACAGATTTAACGACTTCTTCAGAAACACAAAATGGCAATGAAAAAGAATCTGTGGCTAATAATACATTGAGAAATTTAAATACATCACTAAATGAAGAAACAAATAATTTTATGCAAATTATACCCGAATTTGTACAAAAATACATAACACCCGTATCGAAAAAATTCGATGCGAAAATGTTTTTGGAACGTATACGTTTTGAGAACAAATATCCCAAGAATAGTTCGTGGGAGATAAATTATTCGTTGTTGAGTTGTAGGGCACAACCTTATTTACAGCGAATATCGTTGTTAGGAGAATTTTTTGATTAATTTATTTTTACTTTTTTGATCTCTTTCTAATATGAAGAAAATAAAAGACATTTTTTTAAATGAAGTTTTATTGTTTTATTATTTGATTCAATTTTTAAGCTTAGCAAAAATTAACGCAAAAATTTTAAGTGTTCGAAAAATTATTAATTATATAATTCGTCTAAATTCGTATATACTGTAATATAGAGCAATCAAAAACATAATTTGATCCACGTCTTAAGCTTAGAAATGACCTCGAAATGACTCATGCAAAATATAAACTTTATTGAGTTCACATGATATACAAAAATCAACTTCAGAAACAGCATTAGCCATTCATGGAAACAAACTATTTCAAAAAAGTGGAGAAGGTTCATAAGCAAAAGTCTATGTATCTGAATATAAACCAGTCGATACATCGAATGATAAAAAAAAGTTAAGAGTTAATTTGGTATGCAAATTAATTGACACAGCACGAGCACCTAAAAATTTTGTCCGTAAATTTTCGTGAATTAAATATATTAACACAATATATATACAAACACAAGCTCGTGTTTGGTTACGTCAACTGGCATTAGCCTTACAATATATGCATACACTAGAATTGGCTCATCGTGATTTAAAATGTGAAAATATTTTAATCACGAATAATTTTAATGTAAAAATTGCCGATTTTGGATTTGCACGTTCTGTAATCGATGGATCTGGTAAAGCTCTTTCAAGTGAAACATATTGTGATTCCTTATCGTATGCCGCTCCAGAAATATTACGTGTACAACCATATGCACCTAAAGTGGCAGATATATGGTCTCTAGGCCTGGAAAATTTTGATGGTTCCATTTCTTGAAACTTTATGTACATGAACAACATGACATTCTGATTGTATCTTTAATAATTTTAGAATAAATTCATCTTAGCCCCTACTCCATTGAGGTGAATTTTTGGGGATACCTACGATCCCCGAAACTCCCAGATGGATGGGTTAATCGATAACTTCAATCGATATAACTTCAGCGACGTATTAGATCGATGTTTTTATTCGATCAACCCTTCCACTTGGGGGTGGCTTGGATCGCAGGCGTCCCCGAATTTTTGGCTGATATTTTGCCAAATCGTTTTTAACATTACTTTTAATATTCTGGCAATTATCAGCCACGTACTTGATGTAAAAAATAATAGTTTGATCCGCACTAGGCTTTAAGGAATAACATTTTTCTGGACTATTGTCCTCAGAGTTTTAGCAAACTGTTTTTAACATAGACATAAAATCATCCTTTAAGTATATATCGATGGTTTTTAACATTACATTTAAAAACAAATTTTTGTATAGATATTTCACTCTCTATTCAAATCATAGATATATAACATACAGATACAGATAGAGGATCTATGTGGCATAAAACAGCGCATCAGTAAAGTGGCTGGGAACTAAATAAAACCATTCAACGTATATGTTATATGTTCTAGTCAGTCATTTGGTGGCGCTAGTATATATCTAAAATATATCACAAATTATTACCCCGCCTTAGATATCATATATTTTAAATTTTCAAAGATCCCCGCCCCCGGTTGCCTATCTGATGTTCCGGCATTTGTTTGAATAACCTTGAAACTTGATTATCTATAATAGAAAATTCAGGTGCCTGCGAGTAAAACTTGTATTTCCCTCTTAGGCTTAAATTGTAGCTAAATTACTTACCGCTCCAGGACAGAACTTACCCTTTCATTGCGGTACCCTTCTAGTAGTTAACGGATTTAAAAAAAAAAAAAAAAAAAACGAGGTTAAACTTTAAAAAATATTGACAAATGTCAACTGAGAATGTTTCGAAAATATTTCGTTTGAATATATATGATTTGTATTAAAAAGCTTTTTAAAAATATGGAAAAATATATAAAACAACGTTTAGAAAATATAACACCAAAACTTGAGAAGTTAAAACGATTAAATTAGCAGATAATGTATTAATGTTAATGTTTTTAGGAAATAGATACGTGTCAAAAATATTTGATTTCGAATACAAACTTCAACAATACGATACAGAGAGGCATCATTTTTTGTCCTACATCGTGTTTGAAACCAACCTGTTAAAGATTTTCATTACGATGATTAATTCAGTACGAGTTCTAGTCGAACTCTAGATGATCCTGAATCAACACCTCCCTTCATAATCACAGCCCCCGAATTCCTATCTTAAGATACATTTCCTGACCTAACCCACTTCTTACCGCATCTGACACCCTCACCCCAAACTTTTCTCCTTTTTAATCTTTATATAGTAACATTTTTTCTGTTACACCTTGTAGCTCATACGAAATAGTTGTAGATTTGTAGAGGTAATATATATTGTAATTACATATAAAGACGTACGCTGTGTAGGAGGAGTAACTACATATATAGAGTTCTGGCCCCTACCCATATTTGACGAGTTCATTTTAGTTGTTGCATCAATAAGTGCAATCAAAGGTGCAAACTACTGTGTATAACATCGATGATACATAATACATATTGATATAAACTAAATACTTCGCATTATATTTGAGTAAATTATTTATTTTGAAAATTATCTTTTAAAACATTTAAGTATGTCTGTCCAAAATGAAAATAACTCACAAACACTAAATGATACAAAAAAAAAAATTTCTGATGAAAAACAAAAATTTGGGTTGAAGGATGAAGATGAAGAAAAATCCGATGAGGAAACAAATGATAACGATGATTCAGAGAATCATCGTATAAAATTAAGTGACGAACGGAAACAAGATTACAAAGAATATTTATCAAAAAAGAATGATAATTTTTCCAAACCAGATGAATATTTTGAGAAATTGAATTCAGATACATTTCTTGGTTTTGGTGAAACTCAAGATAGGCATGAACGTCATAAGAATGTAATTTTAGAAGAGAAGAGACAAATAGCACATGAACAATTAGATGATGAACGAAAAGCAGATTACAAGGATTATTTATCAAAAAAGAATGATAATTTTTCCAAACCAGATGATTATTTTGAGAAAGTGAATCCAGATACATTTCTTGGTTTTGGTGAAACCCAAGATAGGCATGAACGTCATAAGAATGTAATTTTAGAAGAGAAGAGACAAATAGCACATGATCAATTAGATGATGAACGAAAAGCAGATTACAAAGATTATTTATCAGAAAAGAATGATAATTTTTCCAAACCAGATGAATATTTTGAGAAAGTGAATCCAGATACATTTCTTGGTTTTGGTGAAACCCAAGATAGGCATGAACGTCATAAAAATGTAATTTTAGAAGAGAAGAGACAAATAGCACATGAACAATTAGATAATGAAAGAAAACAAGAGTACCAAACATATTTATCGAAAACTGATTATCATTTTTCTAAACCAGATGAATATTTTGAGACAGTGAATTCAGATTCGTTCCTTGGGTTTGGAGAAGGCGCTAAAAAACCTACCCATGGTACTCATGGTCGTAAGAATGTAAATTTAAACGATAGTAGAGAAACTACTATTGAAAAATTACAAAATTCGTTAGAACAAGCTTCTATTTCAACTTCTGGAAGCTTAAATTTATCTAATTTTGAACAAAAAATTGATGATAATAAACAGCAGTTATGGACATATTCACCACTTCATAATCAGATAGAGGAAGCTAAAATACAAATGAACAGAGAAAATAATTTACAAAATTTTCAAGATGAAAGGAGACGACAACATGAGCAATATTCTCAAGAATTAAGCCAACAAATTGCAGACAAAAAACAATACAACATTGTGAAGGCTAATCGTGAACGAGTAGAAGATGAAGCCAATGCCCCATCGTACTACCAGACTGATGAAAATTATACACAAATTCAAAGAAAGACTACTTTACGAAACGAATACGACGAAAAGAGACGCCAATGTGAAGAATACTATGCACAATTAAATGAACAAGTGGCAGATAATAAACAACTGGGTTCTGAAAAGGCTAATCGTGAACAGTTAGAAGATGAAGCCAATATACCGCTGCACATAACAGATCAGATAACAGAAAATGATGCACAAATTAATAGAGAAATCTGGGAACAAGATGAAAAGAAACGTAAAAATGAAGAATATCTTCACGATTTACGTCTACAAATGGAAGATAACAAACAACGGAAAATTGCAACAGCTAATCTAGAACGCTTAGAAAACGAGGCCATTGATCGATATGAGCATAACCATGGTTGTTTTAATTAATGTCATTTTTATTAATTTCGATTAATATTTTTTTTTATTAAAGTTCGATTGATTTCCTATTCAAAGGAATCGAAAATTAATCAAAATGTCAATCGGAATGAATCATTTTCGATTCATTCCGATTAATTTTAATTGGCTGCGAGCTTTATTTATATGGAATTCAATTTTTATTAATAAATTAACTTTTTATTAAAAATTTTTCAAACTTTAAATTTTCACGCGTATATCATTTTCTGGTGTATATTATTACAAATGTTCAAAGCTTTAAATTTACGCTTTTTAAATCGACCATATAATATCGATTGTAGGTATTATAATAGAGCAAGAGGGACATGCATGTTTTTCTATCGAATAAGTACGTGTCCCCGGTTGCCTGGCTGATGTTTCGACATTTGTTAAAGTAATCTTAAATCTTTACTTTCCGCAACAGAAAACTCACGTACCTGTTCGATAGTAAAATTTGCATGTCTCTCTTAGTCTATAAGTGTAACACGCACTAATATTTATATTGTTTATTTTTGAAATGTATTTACGTATATTTAATAAAGTTTATTTTTTGCTATTATCATTGATTTTCAAATTGTTATCACAAAAAGAGATAAAGTTAAAGCAAACTGAAAAAACTCACAAATATTTGAAATGATAAAATAGGTGAAATTCGTCAAGGGAATCTCGGTGATTGAAGAACAACAAAGAAAAAAATCTTTTTTGGAAAATAATTGAATTTTTTAATTTTTATGTCAACTCGATAGATGTAGATATATTATCCAGAGGTGGGTGGCTTTAACAAGATTAAAAGTACATGTAGAGTTTTGTCAAAACAATACAGCTGTTATTTTTGCAAACACTCAGTGTATAACGTCGATATAAAAATATGGTGACATACACTTCTTACACTCAGTGTAAGTATAAAAAGATAATCTTAAGCACTATCCATTTCTATTTACACCGAGTGTAAAAAGTTTATGCATAAATTACTGGCATAAATGTGGGAGTATCGATGTATTGTTACCGATACACACGTCTTTCGACATTCGATTATATTTGAAAATCGTTTTAAATGAAACTGAGACGCATTGAAACGTCCATGCAAATATTATTAAATGCACATCAATAAATTGATCAAATGTATGGATTTTTTCAATTTACAAGCGCGAGGTCCTGGACGGTGGCCCAAATTTGCCACACCTGAAACCGCCACTGAAAATTGTTTGCGATTAAAGTTCGCTATAGATGCTACTGCTCCCCATCCCAGTCTAAAGTTACTCAAGGTAGAGCTAATTGTCTATGCACTGCAATTTTTGGCTCGATCATATTATGTAACAGGAACATCTTGATCATAAGTCTATGGGTTGGCTGTAGCTTTTATGTTACTATAAATACTAAACACATGGCTGAAAATGGTGACATTATCCTACCTCTCCTTTGAATGAAACTATCCCTATCTATCTATCTCAAAGCTTTTAGCGGTGACCACCAGCGACATCGTGGTAAATTTTAATCGCAAATACCAGAATTTGTAAAAAAATATATTTATAATTATTTTTGAAAAAATTCGATGCGAAAACGTTATTAATCGCGTAAACGTTTCGAGAATAAATACCCAAAAATAATTCGTGGCAGGTAAATTATTCGTTGTCGATCTATGAGGCACAGATTTATTTACAGCGAACATTATCGTTGTTAGGTGAATTTTTTGATTATTTTTTTAATATCTTTGCAATATAAAGAAAATAAAATGACATATTTTTAATGCATTTTTGTTATTTTATTACTTGATATTCAATTAATCTTAGCCAAAATTTACGTAAAAATTCATAGAATATTCCAAAAAGGTATGTGAACAAACAAATAAAAAATAATTCTGTCAAATTACTTGCTTCTATTTTTCACATTTGTTAACGACAATTGCAGAAAAACCACTTACCAATGAAATTTAAATTTCAGAAAATTTTACGGAAAGTTTTTTTCAAAATGGGGTAAATAAAATTTGTTCTTCCAAGTTCTAATACTGTCTACACAACACACTAGCAACAGTAACTGAATTAAATACAATCTAGTATTTGAATTTTTCCTATTACACATTTTCACAAATCTATAGTTAATAAATTTCTTTCAAATTAGCTTTGTCTTTGCAATACTAATAATTTCAAATGAACTTGTTTTAACTCTTACACAGGTTCAGCACCGAAATGACACGATATAAACATAAACCAAGATTTAAATTTCAATGAGTTCAAGTGATGTACAAACCACAGCTTCAGAAACAGCCACTCTTTCCACTCGGGGATACAAACTATTAAAAAAAATGGGAGAAGGTTCATATGCAAAAGTCTATTTATCCGAATATAAACCCGTCGATGCACCAATTGATAGTAAAAAAGCAATTTTGGCTTGTAAAGTAATTGATACAGCGCGAGCTCCTAAAGATTTTGTCCGTAAATTTTTACCTCGTGAATTAAATATATTAATAAAATTAAACCACCCGCATATCATTCATGTCCACAGCATATTTCAACGAAAAGCCAAATATTTTATATTTATGCGTTTGGCTGAAAACGGTGATTTGTTAGATTTTATTTTAAAACATGGTGCCATTGCTGAAAGCCAAGCACGTGTTTGGTTACGTCAACTGGCATTAGCCTTACAATATATGCATACACTAGAATTGGCTCATCGTGATTTAAAATGTGAGAATATTTTAATTACGAATAATTTTAATGTAAAAATTGCCGATTTTGGATTTGCACGTTCCGTAATCGATGGATCTGGCAAAGTTCTTTCAAGTGAAACATATTGTGGTTCCTTATCGTATGCCGCTCCAGAAATATTACGTGGACAACCATATGCACCTAAAGTGGCGGATATATGGTCATTAGGTGTTGTATTATTCATTATGTTGAATAAGGCAATGCCATTTGATGATACAAATATAAAACGATTATTTGAACAACAAAATAGTCGAAAATGGCGCTTTCGTGCCAAAGTCATTGATATATTGAGTACTGAAGTGAAAAAGTTAGTAACCGCAATGTTGGAGCCGGATATAAAACGTCGTTATCGCGTTGAACAAATTGTTACTTCTGAATGGTTAGCAATGGACCTGAGATTATTGAAATTAAGTCAAGCAGAACAAGATGCGATTAGTACAGCTGAAGACCAACAAAGACAGCGTATTGAACCTGAAGTAATAATTTTTCATATAATATTCAGTGTTTTATTCTTGTCGGGAATGAGACTGAACTATAAGATTTTGAAATCAGGATAATATTGCAATAAGAAAAACAATTTACATTTTGTTTCCATCCATGACATACCCCCGCCCCCTGATTAAAAATATCATTCCAAGTAAATTTACATGGTTTTCAAAAAGTATCTCCTTTAATTTCAGAAGTTATGGACTTCTGAAGGGAAAAATGATTTTTGCTTTGAATATTTGTTACTTTCCTTATGTTAGAAATGTTTCCTACATAAAGGATAGATCCTATATTTTTGAAAACCTGTTAAAAAGATTTTAAATATAAATTTGTAAACGGAAAGGAAATTATTTGAAAAAAACTAATATATACACATATATTTCGAAGTGAATTATCTTAAAATTACTTTTCCGGACAACATGCAAAATGAATTTTTGAAAACATTTAAACGAATGAAACGTCATTTTATCGGTTCGCTATTGCATTTATTCACATCAGCTTAACGAGGGAGGCAGATCCAGGAAGCATCCCCCCCCCTCTCGACCTGAACTTACCATTGACCTTGTCGCAGTTTTCTTCTTTTTTATATGCAAATCACCTCACTTTAAAAATGTTTGTATGTTTAATATTATTTAAAAAAATTACTCTGCTCACCTTTACGACGAAAGTGAATCGATGAAAGACCCATAAAAGTAAGCATTAAACCGATTCAAATTTGATAGTATGCTATATTATATTGTACCCACCCAATCACTTCTAATATTTTTACTTTATTTATTTTATTCTGTTTCAATTTATTTTATTGAACCATTTAATTATTCTTTAGCCAAGACCGTTGCCAAAGCCGCCGAAACCGAAGGAAGGATTTCTTTTCCAAGAACCCCATACTATGAATAAGGTAAAGCAACGCAATAATGAACTTTTAATTTTACAAAATAAACGTTTATTTTCCCCCAATTTTCACTGGAAGTTCACAAAAATATTTTACGTGTAAGTTCAGTGGTTTCAATATAACCTAAGGGATCATTCATATAATTACGTCACGCGTTAACGGGGGGAGATGGGTGTCAATGAAATAGGACATTGTGTGAAAAGGGGTATGTTAAAATTTAAAATATACTTAAACGCAAAAATAAGTTTAAAAAAACTTACCCATAAAAACCAAAATTTTTTAACTGTTGTATTATAATAAGTAAATTAACTGCTGTTTGATTTTAACTATTTCTATTAAATAATAAAATATGTGACGTCACACGAAGAAGGGGGGCTTCAAAAATGTGACCATCAGTGACAAGGAGGAGGGAGGGGTTTGAAATCGTAAAACAGGTGTGACGTAATTTATGAATGGCCCCTAACTGCAGTTCTAAATGTAAATAATATTTTCTAAAAAATGCAAAATTCCCTCTCTCTTTATCTATTTTAATGTAGGTAAGTAAATAAAACAAGATACCTAACCCGTAAATCTTTGATACTTGAGCCATCTCATATTTCATAAACTCGTTTTTAACACGAAAAATATTTTACAAAATTTTATATACACAAAAACTAACTTGAATTAAAATTTCTTTTATTGTTTGCTAATCGAAGTAGATTTTATACTTTTCAAGTGAAGACCGAACATCAATCATTTTTAAATCTCCTTACACAGTTTCAGCAAAACTTGTGAGAAAATTTAAACGCATTCATCAAACAAAGCTAGTTTAAAGTATAGGTGTGAATGCAATTAATTAATGTGAATTACAAGGCATGATAAACATCTTCTACAAAGTCAACAGAATATGAGTAGCATTCGCTCTTATGCTTAGGAAAAGTAGTTTGCGTAATTCAGTATGGCGGTTTTGGAAATTGATAGTTTTAATGTCAAATGTATATTATGATTGTATATGTCACCACTTGGACAACCATAATATACATACTACATTAAAATTACCAATTTCTAAAACGTCAGCCTGAAATGTACAAACTCTTTGTATTCAGGCTGACGATATCCTCAGTGCAAGGTAAGAGCGAATCCAATCATTATGTTTTAAATTACTGATAAATATTTATTGATTTCTTTAATATCTATTCGAGAAGTCATTTTTGAGAATAAAAGATGTCTGCTGAGCAGATGGGGTATAATTTTACCATTTGAGATGTTGTGGTTTTTAGAAAGCAATTTCTCAGATATTCGCCGAAAAACACAGGACGTAAAAAAACAAACGATTGCTTAATCAACACTGTCTATACTATTATATTTCAACAATTAACTCAGTCGATTGTTTGTTTTTATTTGTTCATTCTAGATTTACTCTTTATCATGACTTGTATCTCGAGAACTGTTTACAATGAATTATTTTGAATTTCTTTTGTTATTACTTTATTTAGCTCGAATCAGATAATTATGGACTGAAAGACACTAAAACATCTGGTGAAAATGCGGAACCTTCTGAAAACAGATAAAAGAATATAAAATGATAAAAAAAAAACATTTATTTTAAATCGTCGTTTTGTTTCCAATTTTTTGTATTTTGTGCTTCATCCTCCCTACAAGGACAGCCATAAGGCAAGTTTTCAACCTAAATGAAGATTTATCATGATTTGTGATAGTGAATCTCGTTATCATAATAAAAAAATTCTCTCCTAGTAAGTTACTTAGGCAATCGTAAAAGAGTATTGGAGGTGATAATTTTCGATTTCAGGTTATTTCTGTTAATGTTCGACTAAATTATTCTCTTATAGTGTAAGAAAGAATTAAACTACAGAGCATTTAAATTTTAAAATGAATTTTAAACCGCCAAAAGATGCAAATATAAATTTTGAGTTGAAAAGGTTTTTTCTTAATGTTTATTAATTATTCATTTCATAATTAAAACATAAATCCCCCTCCCATTAAATTGTTTTAAGTCTAATCATAGTAGTAAAAAAAAAATGTAACATTTATTTCTATAGAATTTAAACGTAAATTTCAATGTTCTAGTTCTCCCCTTACATACAAACAATAATTCAAGCTTTTTTGGACGTCGTTAGATAAAAAGAGCATGGATTCTACAAGCCATTATTCTCAAATATAATTAACTATTTTTATGTCTTTGATTTAAGTGTAATATTTTTAATTTAAATATATTAACAATGGGAATTGTTGTTGTTAAATTGTTATTTAAAATGTAAAAATAAAAATACGAGTGAACTGCAGAGTTCACTAATCCTTGTATAGAGTACAGTTTACACTTGGGTAGGTTCTCTAGCGAATACTTTTTTATTTTTACGATTTATATATCGATATATATTATATACATCGTGTTGATTTAACCATTACAGCAACAGCACTGCTTTGTTTGGGAGATGGCATAGAAAATGTCGACAGTTATGTCGAAATCGTCATTTTGTGACTAGAGATTACGTAATAGGCATTTTTCAAAATTTTTTACCGATTTTGATTTTTGTTTTTGTTTCAAACGTAATTTAATCAAGAGTGTCCTTATAGCTACGTTTCAAGTGCGAATTTAAGGTTTCGTACCCTAAACAATTAGAAAAGATTTGGTGATCTTCAAAAGGCCGGGCAATTTTTCTTGAAACTAACTAAGAACATTCTCGATTACCTTTCAAATAAAAAAAATCAAAATCGTCCCACCAATTTAAGCTCTACGATGCCACAGACGAATCGATCAGACTTGATTTTGTGTTAGAGCTTTCTTTAAACTTTTAATTGATATTAATATTGTTATAAATTGATGAGAAAAAACTGGTTGTAAAGAGTTGCAGCTTCATGTCCAGGCGCGTAATATCACAGAATATTAAAGTCTGCGCAGCAAGTACTTCCCCTCTACACACTGACATTAATTATTTTGTACTATTCGTTCAAATAAAGTGATAAGTAATTTAATGCAGATCATACCAGAACTTGTTCAAAGATATACTGGTAACACATGCATCGAAAAAATTAATGCAAAAATGTTTGCGTTGTCTTTACTATACGTTTCGGGAATAAATAGTAAGTGGCCCAAATAAGGAACTCCGAACAAGCACAGATTATATACATCGAGTGTTTTTTTTGAATACTGAAAATAGAGATAGTTACTAATACGGAATGCGAAAATTTTATGGGGTCGTTGGTGTTAGATAAAACATATCTCAGAAAGCTGAAAGATATCTCATGTTCTGTAGCTGAGTTTTTTCTTGTATAAAATAGAGGCAAATATCTACTATAGAACGTTATTCTTTATAAATGAACGAACAACTTATGCAAATTTTCGTCTTAATGTTATCATTTAAGGATGACTATTCAAATTTCATATGTGTCTATATTACTTAGTGTTTTCCTCAGTTTTAATGGTTTCACCTTTTCAGTTCATTTTTAATACAGTCGGTTTTTTTTTTTTTTTTTTCAAATTTATTATTTTATTTCTTTATCTCTTTCTATTATGAAGGAAGTCAAGACATTTGTTTGAATGAATTTTTGTTGTTTTATAAAATGAATCTGTCAAAATGCACTTTGTTGAAATAGGTAATCAGATAATTTAATTTTATTGCTTCCATAAAATCTTTCTAGGAATCATAGAAAAACGTTTGTAAAAATTTGGCTTCAAATTAATATTTTATGAAGATTTGCTTCAAGTTGATGATTTTGATGAGTTGTAATTTTGCACAGTATAACTTCAATTCTTCTTTCACCCCCTTTCGGTTTGAGTTACTAAAATTATTTTCCTAATCTTCAGATGAAGCATATACGTATCAATTTGAAGCAAATTGGAGGGCTCCAATTCTGTTAACCCTATCTCACACTAGTAACACTTTAACTTTTGTGTAGGTTCAGCCCCGTTATGATTCAGGCAAGATATAAACATAGACCAAGAAATAAATTTCAATGAGTTCAAATGATGTCCAAACTACAGCTTCAGAAACAGCAACCCTGTCTAGTCGTGGATACAAACTATTGAAAAAAATGGGAGAAGGTTCATATGCAAAAGTTTATTTGTCTGAATATATACCCATTGATGCATCAAGTGACACTAAAACAACGGTTTTGGCGTGTAAATTAATTGATACATCGCGAGCCCCTAAAGATTTTGTCCGTAAATTTTTACCTCGTGAATTAAATATATTAATAAAATTAAATCACCCGCATATCATTCATGTCCACAGCATATTTCAACGTAAAGCCAAATATTTCATATTTATGCGTTTTGCTGAAAACGGTGATCTGTTAGAATTTATATTAAAACATGGAGGTGTTGCCGAAAATCAAGCGCGCGTTTGGTTACGCCAAATGGCATTAGCCATACAATATTTGCACACACTAGAATTGGCTCATCGTGATTTAAAATGTGAGAATATTTTAATTACGAATAATTTTAATGTAAAAATTGCTGATTTTGGATTTGCTCGTTCCGTAATCGATGTATCTGGTAAAAGTATTCCAAGTGAAACATATTGTGGTTCATTATCGTACGCTGCTCCAGAAATATTACGTGGACAACCGTATGGACCTAAATTGGCGGATATATGGTCACTAGGTGTTGTATTATTTATTATGTTAAATAAAGCAATGCCATTTGATGACACAAATATTAAAAGATTATTTGAACAGCAAAATAATCGGAAATGGCGATTTCGAGCCAAAGTCATTGATATATTGAGTGTTGAGGTGAAAAAGTTAGTAACAGCAATGTTGGAACCAGATATAAAACGTCGTTATCGTATCGAACAAATTATTGCATGTGAGTGGTTAGCAATGGATCTGAGGTTACAGAAATTAAGCCCAGCGGAACAGAGTGCAATTGCTCAAGCCGAAGAGGAAAATAAACAACGTATTGAGCCTCTTTCTGACAGAGTAATACATTTTTCTGACCAAAATCAGTGTTTCTTTTGTATCAAGTATAATACCCTCAAGTGGAAGTTTTTATAATCAAAAGGAAATTGCGATAAGCAAATTTTTTGTACATCCCGCATCATTTCCGTTCTGTTTACATAAAATATGATCGTTATTTTACATTTATATTTCGTTTAGTAGACCAAACAAACTAGTAGAGGGTGATTGATTTTAATTTTTTTTAATCCTTACCATATTTTACCAAAAACAACAGAATAATTATCGAAACTCTGGAGGGTTAAGTAATCTGCATTTAAATCGAAAAGAGGTCATGTTTAAACTGATAAGAGTTGTTCCTATTGAATTTAAAACAAATATTCAAAAACTTTATAGTGCAATCAACGCTTTTCGCGCGAGAATGCAGAATGAAATGTCTTCGTCTCTTTGTTTTAGAAAGTTTCTTAGGTAGAATGAACTCAGACGAATTTTAAAAATTTCAAAACATCATGCAGATAAAATCAAGGATTTAATTAATTATAAAAATGATATTTGCTTTAGCTATATTTTTATAATGCATTTTAACATTTTGTTTAAAGATATTTTTATTACATTTCATACTATTTTATTGAACCATTATGATTATTATTTAGCCAAAAGTTTCTAAGCCATCGCGCCCTCTTCCTAAGCCGAAAGAAGAAGAACGAATGATACTCTCAGAACGCCAAAATATGAGTAAGGTATGGCAATCAAATGCTAAACTGAAGCTTTAAAAGCTAAATGTTTATTTTCGCTCAACTTTCGTTGAAACTTCTCAGTAGCTTCATAGTTTTAATATATCAACTAAAGAGCAAACATTAATTTTGAAAATTATTTTTGAAGAAAAGTAGGACTCAAAAAAGTACTTCAAATAAATAAATACTTAAAAAGATTTTGAGAAGAGCGTAGTTTTTGACAAAATTTAAAAAATCAAAAAATTTGTATGATAAGTTCTACATCTAAGTACACCCAAAAAAAAAGTTTCAACAAAACTTGGCAGAAAATTCAAGTGTAGATTAGAGTTATAAGACATGATTAATATTTTCAAGAAAGTCTACAAAACAAATTTTTTAGAAATCTTGATTAATAGAGAACCAATAAAATGTTGTCAGTTATGATTATCAGAAAAATATTTATGATTATCAGAAAAATATTAATGCAAATTTTGTTTCTATGCGCGAGGAGCGATTTTTTTAAACATTTCAAATCTGTTTTTTTTAAGTTTTTAATAAGAATTTTCCAGCTGGCACGTTTTAATTTTAAAGTTACTTTTTATATAAAGTCACCATTTTCCCTTTTTCAAAAAGAATCTTTAATCTTCTCCTTTCTCAAAACGTTGTTTGAGAAAGGTAAGCTTTCAATCTTAAGCCCAACTGTATTATGACTTGCATCTTGAGAAATATTTACTTTTAGATTTACATCTATTTAAAATAATTTCAAATAAATAATCAACAAATTGGCCTGATATCTCTTTACGCGGGTAAAATCCATCCGTAATAGCTTCGTTAGTCATAAATTCACCCAGTTTGTCATTTTGTATCACGACTCCTATTTTCAATAGAAGAGCACATAGCAGATACGAATAGCTTTTTTCAGAAAAGTGCATCAAATTTCGATCACTTATCCTCAATCAGAGATTGATATCAAGAAATTTAAATTATTTTCGTGGAGGGAGGTGATTGTTGCGTTTTTTGCCAATTTGCACCATGATAAACTCTATGAATGCAATAGGAAAAGAAGTCTACCCTCCAAAAATACGATTATTTGGGAGACTATGTTCGACATGCCTGTGTCACAAAACCAGGTTTGTTTGGAAGATACTCACAAAACTTTTGTTATGTACTCCCCTCTTAAGTTTCAACACCTTATTTTTATTCTATTTAGACTTGAAAAGTTAATTATATTCTATTTTTATTTAGCTTCTATCGGACAACCTCACATCAAAAGAATCAAAGCAGAATAATCACAGAGAAAGTGTCGATGATGAATCAGATGGAATAAAATTGGGGCGGATTATTCAATAAAATAGATATAAAGCGCAATAAAAATGCATTTTGATAGATAATTTTGTTATTTTATTTGCAATATTTTCTCCATGAATAATTCGTGACTCCAAGGATTTATAGGTGGCACTGCCTTAGCTGTTTAAGATAGTACTATCGGTAATAGACTTTGCATTCAGAATTTTCATTCATTTCAGAAACTTGGCATAGTTGTCCATTATTATATCATTTTATTTTATTTCACAAAACTGGACGTTCAGATTGTCAGTTCTCTGAAGGCCCCTAAAAATTTAACAGCTTAATTATGATATAATAATGGACAACTATGCCAAGTTTCATTAAATTCTGAATGCAAAGTCTATTATCGATAGTACTATCTTAAAAGTGTATAAGAGCACAGATTAAAGTTTTTATTTAAAATATATCTGCAACCCCCTGAAAATTTTTTACTATTTTAGTTCTCTGAAGGTGCTTTACTCCAGGTGGCTCTTCACGTTATAATTGTGTAGGGCCATCTATTAGTTTGAATAATAATTTAATTATTTCAATGGTCTTTCCTTCAACAAAGAGTTTATATTTATAATAAGAGTATTACATAGACAAATAAGACTTTTTTATTTCTGAAAAATAATACCAAACTTGAAATGATTTTTTGAATCCACTTTCAGCTTTCGAAATAAGAGTTAGAGATTGCAACAGTTACCAAGTTGAGCTTCACTTTCAAAAAACCACCGAAAAGACGAGATAAATTTTCAGACAAGCATTTTCTCCTCCCCCCCCCCCCCCCCCAATTTATTTTATCGAAAATATCATTCCTTAAAATAGACAAAATTGGGGTAGCTCGGGTGAGATATTCACTGATCTATATTTCACTTTTTGAATCAAGGTTATTAAATTATATGTTAGAAACAAAAACTTACTAAAAGCACAGGCTATCTTTGGATGATCTATATAACGCTCAAAATTGACCCATAACTTAAGTAAGTGTTTTAATCCATTTTTACTTTATTTAGTCAGTATCAGATGATTAGACCAGAGGAATCAAAGCAGACTGATGAAAGTGTCAATATTGAAGATGGACTTGATGGAATCAAATTAAAGCGGAATTAATGATTCAATAATATTTTTTTAAACAGCATACAAATGCAGTTTGAAAGATACACTTGTTCTTTTATTTTTGGGCCGACAACTTTTTATGCATGTCCATTGATGGAGGAATATAAATTTGTAGGTTGTAAGTGGCAGAATATTTACTACTGGCCACAATTAAGATAACACTATTCTTATAAAATAGGCTCTTTTCAAATACCTATAACTCTCTAAAATTTGAAGGCCTCCTACTCATTATGTGATTGAACCGCCAACATACAATGTGCTGGCCAAGATTCGTCTCTAGGGAAATTACTATGCTGTAGAGAAGAAGATAAAAAAGTGTCCCTTTAATTGTGGCCAGTAGTATGTAGGTTTAAAACACACACAAAATTATTTTGAAAGAGATGTTTGTTACTTTATTTTTTTGTTGTTGACAGTTTTATAGATTTATTTTTATATATGTATATATATAATATAATTTTTTTAATTAATTATTACAATTATTTAAATATTCAACAATAAATTGAAGAAAGATTGGTGATTTCATTTTTTTAATGGTAAAAGGTTTAACATTTAAATTTGTAAAATGGTCGTAACAGGTTTTGTGCATAATTAATATCGTGATTTGGTGAAAATGTAAGAATGAATGAAAGGAACGAAGTATTCGAAATTAATTGTTTTTGTCAAGTTAATAAAAAAATTTTTATATCAGTTCTGAAATTCTACGTATTTTATCATTTTTCATAGGGATAATTTACTATTATTATTTTTACCTAAACAATAAATAATATACATGAATAGTAAAGACCTTTAGAACCTTTTTTATTGTACTTAAAATGCTGAATGCTCTTCTTCTTGTAAATCGAACTCGAAGCAATACATCAAAAACAATACAGGAATTTTGAGAAAACAGAATGGATGAGACAAACGGAATATACAGAGTTTCTAAAAACGGCTATCTGTATAAATATGGGGTATATACCATAGTAGGCTGTCGTATGTTTTTATAAAGGACACAAAACAATGCGCCGTTTTGCTGAGAAACTCTAAGCTTGTAGGTCTTATGTAGGAGGAATTATTTTCCTCTACCATGTGCGCCAAATACTCGAGAGAAAAACATAGCTCAAAATATAACAAAGAAGAAACAAATCGAAATCAAATTAACCGATAACGAGATCAATTCGGAATAACAGACACATAAAATTACAATTGCATTGAAATCACACGAAGCACATTCAATTTTATATGATCGCCAATTTGTAGTAATGATGATATAGAAACGACAATGGACGGAGGAAGAATGCTTCCAGTTATTCCCATCTTACAGATTATACGAAATTCTACAGACTTCAAAAAATTTTTATCCTTATTTTTTGTTAACCGAAAAATGACTGAGCTGCCAATTTATATGACGATAAAAAAATCATTATAGTCGAGGCTGCAAAATTCTAGTTTTTTATTTATTCACTGTATAATTTTAAGGCTGTTGTTTCAATATACCGAATATTTGGACAGGCAGGCAATCAAATTAATGAAGATACATATTTGATACCAACCGCATACATTGCTGGAGAAACTTGTGTTTGGTTTGCGCTTATTGTATTCACGCCTGACACGTAACATGATAAAGGGTCAAATGTTAAGTGATTACATTAACATCAACGTATTTTATGCATAAAAATTAAAAAAAAATTAAGTTTTTAGTATCATGGTTTTGGGTCTTTAATATTTTGTGTATTATTTTTCAACTATTTATAAATAGTTTAAATATTTTTATAAAATTTGTTAACTTGGTAATACTTTTTTGGTTTGCTTGTTGAATAGGTAAAACGTAAATTCAAAAAATGTAAATTTTTTGTTAAGGCAATTGGTGTTTTCCATTAAAGGGGAAGACAATTATATTTATGATAAACAAAACTTTTTGAATGTCCGATTTCTTCACGAAAGAGAAGCATTCCTTTACATAATTACATAAATTTTAATGAGGTCACAGTGCAACATCATTTTTAATTGTGTTTGTGATTCTTTAAAAAAATAATATGAATAAAATAATTTATATTTACGATTTTTTATTTCCTAAAGAATAATATTTTTTCAATTGTATCAACCATTCCTCGGCAAGACGCCCATGAGTGGACGAATTGAAATACGTTTGATTGGCTAATAAAAGTCCACATTACAATCTTAACTAAGTTTTAAGTAAATTTTGGATTTTTTTACATTATAATATCAACGTCAACCGTCTAATCCACCAATAAAACTATATGGATATGCGTCGTTTAACTACATTCATGTTGTTACTCACTGTGAAGAAATCGGTTATAAATTGATATTTTTGAAGATGTTATAAGAAAGAGATAGATGAATTAATTATTTAAGAGCAAAAGAGACATAAAGTATAAAAAATGTTTGAACAAAAAGACAAATATATGATTATATAAAAAATTCAATTAAAATAAATACTTAAAAAAATATTTAATATATATTTTTTTTTTTTTTTTGGAAAATAGTAATATTTCACATCTTGCTAATTATTTTTTCTTTTTTGTTAATTTTATAAAAACAAAACATTTTTATTAGACAAGAATGGAATCTTTTAGCCGTTGTGGTAATGGGGATGATCGATGTGCATGGAATACATCATCTGTACCACCATCATTAACGAGATGATAAACAGCCATGTCCTTTTCGCCTGGTGTTTTCTTCATCGTCTATTTAAGGGAAAAATCAATACTTAAAATTAGTGGATGGAATACAATTTCGGGAGAAAGTATTTATAAATTTTGCGTAATATTGTGAAAGTTCCAAATATTAGCTAACCTGTGCCTAGTGTCTAATGCTATGTCAATCACACGATTGGCATAGTTTTCATATGACGGGCGTCATTGATGCTTTTTACACAACGACTCGTATTCATTTTAACCGAGCAAAGCGTACTTGTGGATATCTTGAATCTCAGTGAGAAATTTTATGTTTTTTTTTGTGATTATTAAAAGTTGGACTAAGTCTAAATCAATTCTAAAAAATTATAAGGTATTTGACTATTGTAAAAAGCATTAAGTTTTATAGTTTAATGGAATTTCAAAGTCATATAACATAATAATGATATTATTCTGTTCAAGTTTTGCTTTCAATTTAATTTTTTTTAATCGATTTACACTTACTACTTCTTGGTGTAATACGATTAAAAAATTTCAAAACTTTGCTTATATTATTGAACATATTTTCTAATGACATGGCGATATGATTCTTAACACATAAATGGTATTTGAATGGGGTTGGAATTAGAATTTGCATTATTGACATTTAGCTGTGAATATTTAGCGGTGCTCTAAAGTATGATATTATTTATATCACTTATAACTAATTTATTAGATTTCGATATTAGTCAAATTGATTAATATATTGTTATTTAAATTTGTGAATTCTACATAATAGTCCGAGCAGCGACACTTGATTGACTTTACAGTTTCTGGTTGAGTGACCTCTGGTTGCAGAAAATTATTAGACAGCTGCTTACCGACTGAAGCCAATTATCGTAATTTCGTATATCTATTTATATATAAAAATTAGTTTGGTTTTCGAAAATATACCTGTCTTAGAAAACTGCCACATGAAATTATTTATATCGGTATAATTATTACGGTGGCTGCAGCCAACATTTTTAACACTTACCTTCGAAATCTTCTTTCGCGAAAACGGCTCGTGGGATTTTTCTGACCAAACGACTGTTATATAACCTACGCATTTAGTCGATAAGCAGCTTTAGCTTGAGAGGCTTGAATAGAGAGATGAAAAACGGTTCCATTTTGTCTATATTTTTCAATAACCATACATTTAGGTCAAACAATAAGCAGCTGTACACTCAACCCCATGTTACTACTTAGCCTATAAACATTGTTCTAAGAAATAATATTCATTCCATTTTTTGGCGAGAAACGTTCTCGTTAAAAAAGTCGCTTCGGTGGCTTTATACTGCAAACATTACGTTATGTTAAATTCGAATCAAGTAAATAGACTATGAGCCAATATTGAAGCGAACAAATCCACCTTAATTAATTGATATCATCACTTACAACAATGTTATTTTACAAACAATCATAAAAATAAATTTTAAAATACTTTTTGATGAATACTTACTACAAAAAAATACACCAATTAAAAATAAATAGAAAAAAGCGCTTAAAATAATATAATGAATTTGAAAATAAAATGGAAAAGAAAATAGTTAGTTACGTTAGTGATTAGAACAGACTTACACCACTACTAATAGCATCCCCATGTGTAGAAGTGCCATTATTATTGGCAATAATTTCACCTGACTGGGATGATGATTGTCCAGTTTTCATTGGACACACCAAATCGCCAAAGTCTAATTCACCTTTACTTTTCTTACGTTTTAAAGAAAATTGTGATTTCTTAACAATCTAAAATAAAAAATAAAAAAACAAAGTTAAAATTATAATTTCTTTGAACTTAATTTTTTTTTAAATTTTTACCGATGATATTCGATGGTTCAAGTTAATAAAGGGACCAAAAAGTTTTATAACCTTAATTCTCTTTAATTCTCTAAATATCATGAAATTGGATCGAATATAAATTAGGATGATTAGACCAACTGTTAAATTTTTTAGCATTTTTGAATGTGCAGAAATTCAAATTTTTAAGGGTTGCAATGATTATAGAAAGAAAAATAATGGGCTATTTAATCCTACTAAAGCAAATATGATAGAACTAATTATTACTTTTTAACATTACAAAAACAATTAAGGCTTACTTTTAATTTGGTAGCTGGTGTCAATGGTATATAACCTAATACAGTTTCAGCTTCACGTTTCTCTTGTATCACATCACGTCCAAGTAATTCTTTGAAGTGAGTGCTTAAATGCCGTCGTAATAATGTTTTACTAGGTGGTATATTTAATAATGTTGCCATTAATTCGGCTGTAAATTTTGGTTCATATACCATTAATGCCCCATGTACACCAGCACCACGTAAATTTGGTGCATATTCAGCTAAATCTACAACACGTAACCATTCCATGACACGATGTGCTGTCCATAACGCTATATCTTTTGTCTCTGGCAGTGATTCATCTATTGATTAAATTTTTTTGTTAAAACACAGAATTGTTTAAGTTTTTTAAAAGTACTCAGCGATATCATTATGAAAAATGTCTTTTGATCATATTTTCTGAAAAATTGGAAGATCTTAGTTCTTGAAAAGTATAAATAAAGCAATCAGTTTTTTGAAAAGAGCGAAAAATTCACGTTTTGACATTTTAAATTCCTAAAATGTGTATCCCCATTTCATTATATTTTTGTTTGGCCTACCTTAAAAGTTTTTTCCTAATGCCGCCTTAGATACTAAATGTGTGAGACAATTTTCAAAGTTGCCATTTAATATATAAGAAACTTGGTTAAATTGGAACATTTAAATCGTTAACTCTTAGGTTAAATATCTCGTTAACTAAGAACTTTGAGCTTTGTGACCATTGCGACTTTAGTTTTACTTTTCAAGAACTAACATTTCCAAATTTTATAGTGCCATATTCAATACGAATTCTTCGAAGTGTTTTCTCTTTGGTACTCACCAGGTAACGATCGCCGTATTAAACATCCGGGATCAAAATCATGTTCTCTCAAAACTTGAATACCACGACGTATACTTGTAGCATGTAATAAAGACGTCACATGAAGTGTAGCTAAATCATCCACTGTTAAACGATGTAGTAATCGTCCATCAATACGTGCTTGTAAAAATGCATCTTTGTGTTGTGGTAACCCTGTATCATCTAGCCATCGTAGCACCCATGCCGTATCCAACCGTCCTGCTGACGCTAGCAACGTATCATTTGTTCCATTATCAGTTAAATCTAAAATTGCTAATTGCAATTTCTTTCGATGTAATGGATTTTTAATGCCCAATTCCTTTTCAAATTCATGACCAGTAGCAGCTTGCAATTGTGCACCATCTTTAACCCAACGTTTCGCTTCAGTTAAATACGCTTCTAATCCTAATTCTTGTAGCCAATCACATATGTTTTCGATATCCCATTCATGGAATGGTTTATCTGGTCTGTAAACCAACAAATATTTCAATACACTTTAAGGATTCAGTATAATTTTCTGGAATCTTGAGCACAGTGAAGTAAAACACTGCGTAGTAAAATTTAAAGGGCCTTGAAGTTTTACGGATATACAAGATTTATATTGACGTTCGAAAAAAAAGGTTGATGTTCATTTTTTGAGCGTACCTTTTCGAATCTGGTGGTTGGCTCCAACATAAACGCGGACCAGCAGTTGCACGCACACCACCACGACGAAATTCACCATCACCTGATAAATCATCTAAATTGCCTGATCCTGATCGTTTCATTTTTCCAAATATTTTTTTAATACCTTTATTTTTATTCAATGATGGCGATGCTTGCGGTGAAAAACTATTAACCCCATCGTTTGAATCTTCAATAACTACTTTTTCTGTTTCCGCTACAAAATATTTAAAAAGGAAGTTAAATAGTTTGAATCTAGTACAATTCTCCAAATCTTAACTACAAGCAAATTATCAAATTATTTCATGCTGAATTTTTATAATTATTTTTGGGAATCAGAATGTATTCATGCAACAATTAATCAATTAGATATAAAATTTAATCGGGTGAATTTTGTTACTTAATTTAGGAATGTTCTTATTAAATTAAATAAAAATTAGTTCTTATACTCAGTGCTAAAGCATGCACATTTCTTTTGAATGTCATATTTCTGAAAACTAAAAATTACATAATTGCCGAAAAAGATAAATTTTCGGGATTGAATTTTAAATCGTAGTTAATAATACGTGCAAAATTATATCAGGAAAAAAATTTACATTTAGGATTGTATCATGCGCGACACGTTACCATATTTTGAATTGTTAAATCTACAAATTTTCCACTTATAGAAGACTCTCCATTAAAAAAAATTACGAAAAAGCATGTTCTTTATAATTAGATTTGTTTTGAGAAAATTTTTACCTAACAGTTTCTAATAGCCTACAATTCCGCACAAAATTTAAAGCGTGATTTGGATCAATGAGACATTTTCAGCTTTATCGTAATTCTTCTAAAGTTAGGCTACTGTGTTGTGGCTAATATAAATAGATTATAGTTTATGTTCAATGCGCAGGCACCAGGCAACAAACAAACAAGCAAACGTATAATAATTTGTTGTCACCTAAATTCGGTACTGAATGCCCACGACCTCTAGCCCCCCCAAGTAGTGAAGATATTCCTTTACCAAATGCAACACCTTTTCTAGATGGCACACTCGCTGAATTAGGAACTCCTGTTAAATTTGTTTGTGAACTATTTGCATTATTATCCATTATTAGACCATTTGTTGATAAATACGTTTGACGTGGTAAACTGCCATAATGCAAATCCACAGTGCGTCGATAATTTGGTGGTGGTGTCTGCAATAAATACGGGGAGCGATAAATTTAATTTTTATTTTTAAATAAATTCGTTTAAATTTTTTCCTTACCCTCGGTTGATTATCATCATTACGAGTTGACAACGGTGTATTACTGGTTGTATTTCCTGATATTGGACTAGGCGTTGATGATAATATTGTGGAAGATATCTACAAAATGTTTTTGGTTGAATAAAATTTTTTTCCGCAAAATCAAAATTTTAATTTATTGAAATCAGTCTTTGCCATTGTGAGGCATAAAAAAAAGTATGGAAAAAAGATGAGAAAAAATTTCTTTGCAACTATCACAGAGCGTTAGTTAAGAAGTAAACACACTGAACGTTTCGGGATTAAGAAGCATCACAGCCCGGTGCTGGTTTTAAGAATATATTTAAGGATAAGTTTGACTGTCGTTAAAGTGTTCATTCTCATCTATGGATATACTTCGTTAATGACCAGCACTTCCACTTTATATGCAGTGCAGTGATTTGGCAGTCGAAATGATAACCTTAGATTTAGGTTCAGGCTTACTTTCCGTTTTAAGCTTAGATCTGGCGGTACAGAAACTGGTCCTTTTGATTTAACGAAGTTATCGTCTCATTCTTGGCCAAATGGTTTTCTTTCGATTAAATACCATAATGACATAATTTTAAGTCTTATTTCCTCCGAAAGCTAACGTTTTTCGTTGAAGTAGGTACAATCTGATATCAGAACATGATGTCCCCCCTGAAATTCTACAACTTTTGATTAAGCTATTTTTTAATTGGTTAACTACAAAACGAGATATTAAGTAAAGGTATAACCTTGCACGAATCTTTGAATAAATTTCTAACATAAAATAACTAATCACGCTAATGTCATATTTTTGTTTGCTTACTTGATTTGTATTTGTTGAATGGTGTACTGGCGTGGAAGTATGCTGTGGTATGGGAGATGTTCTTGGTATTAATGGTGGTTTTTTATTAATATTTGTTAACGTTGCTGATTGATTTGTAATCACATGATTACCATTTAATTGCGATGCATAATGACTAGTGCGCAATTCAATATTTTCACGTTCTAATGCTGCTTGTTGTAATTTTAATTCAGACATAGCTGACATTAATTCCAATTTTTGTGTTTCTAACGAGGAACGTGATAACATTTCCTACAAAAAAGAGATTCCAAATTTATATTTAATGATTGAATGTGAATGGATTTACCTTTGAAATATGAGACTAAAGTCGTGTGATTATCTATTTCTTTAATATTTTTTTTGTTTTATAAAAAGTATGTAAATTACTATCATTATAAAAATGTAGCAAAACGAATCGTTATATAAAATGATTAAGGGGAAAATTTAACCAGCTGAATTCTTTCAATATGATGTTCACGTTGGGGCTTCTCAAATTTTCGGCCAATAATACTTGTTTTATATATATATTTTAATATTCTCAGTGACATAAGCGAGATAAATGTGGGGCGAAATCTGCCACCATATCTCGGTCTACATTTTAAATGCTAGGGAATAATTTTATTTATACCATTTTTACATATATTTATAAATTTTTAATTTATTATTCTTAAAAATATTTTAGAAATAGATTTAACCAAGACTTAAAAAGGTTGTGTAAAAGTATGTGCATTTAAAAATCAGTTGTTCCCAATTTTCTTCTTCTTTGACTCAAATAATCCCATAGGTAATAATCAAAGGCAGAGACATAAAATTAACGAATAGGTGTGTAATGTACTATAAATAAGGTTTTCTCACGCAAACGTTTTTTCACCGAGCAGATAGTGTCAATTTCGTCTCGCTGTGCAAAACGAAGTTGCAGCTTTCTGCCTCTGTCGGGGAAAAAATAGTATACACACCACGAGAGCAAGCAAAGAATGTCTCAGATCTCATATTCATTGCTTTCACATTCTTTACTTTTGCTTCCTAAATGTGTAATATACTATTTATATCCGTATTCTTTTTGAAGGACCAGCACAAACTTTAGGGGAACACACTCAATAAATTCGAGTAAAATCCCGAAAAATTTACTAGGGTAAAATAGCAAAAAAAAAAAATTTATCCTGTTTGGTTTTATTGGACTACTTAAAGCACAATGAACTAAACGAAGGAATAAAAGTTTGCTTCTTTTTGTGTTATGAACGGAATATCTTTGCGGAATCGCTTAAAAGCTAATAAGAGCATACGGCGTTCATACAGATCTATAAAAAGTAAGTGTTTTAATATTCGTGTTTTGTTCAATATGAATTCGTTCTAGTTAAGAAAATGTCCAAAAGTCAAAACCGTAATATTAAGATTGACTTATGTATTCAGCAAATTGGGCTTTAACTAACTTCTTTGTGTTCCCTCAAACTGATATTCCATTAGAGGGTAAACGTTTTGAATTGACAGAATTCGCGACTACATTGAAATTCATAAAATCCATATTGAAGATTAAACAAAAATTCTGTGTTTTATTTTATAATTCTCGGCACGTTTGACAGAACATTAAAATGAATTTTTTGATATTCGGTATAAAATTTACACGGGATGAAGGCACGGGATTATTGTTAACAGATTGAGAACCTCTGATTTTAATAATGATGATGAAATAAATATTGTTATCACAAATATAAAGTGATAAAGCGATATTATTTTGTGTAAAAAGATAGAGTGATGCGTTTTGTATTTTCTTTAAATCATTTCAGAGGAAAATTATCTAATTTTTTTAAATAAATTATTATTTTGATTTTAAACAACAAAAATATATAAAATAAAACAAACCAAAAAATAAAAGAAATAAAATAAAGAAAACCATTTTTATATTTCTGGATTATTTCGGAATACTGTAAAAATTCAAATAAATATATTTTGAGCCACAAAAAAATTAAAAAAAAAAATTCATGCTTATTTGCTATAAATTAAAAAAAAGGTTTTCTACTAATATCAACTACAACAAACTTTTTTAAATTTGTTAAACTAATTTTAACTCAATGAATAAAAATAAACAAAGGTACACCCAGAATTACGTATACAGCATATTTTTGACACGAGTTTTCTGATTTTTAAAACTTTTCATGGAACACGATTAAAATGTAATATGACACTGATCTCAATACAACTGAAAACAGTCAAATAATCGACCTTTTTGAAACTTTGTATGCCTGTGACTTACTAAAGCTCAAGCAAAAAACTGAAAGACCTCTTGATTTGAAATTTTTCGGGCTACGGAACCCTAAACTGGCACTTTAAACATGTCTAAGATCACTCTCCGTTAAATTACCTTTTTTCTTAGAGACTTCTCCAAACTGAACCGATTTTGGAGATCATCGCCTATTTTTTAGTTATTTCGTGTACGGAACCCTAAACTTGCACTTGAAACATAGCTAAGAACACTCTCCATTAAATTACTTTTCAAACGAATAAAAAAAATCAAAATCAGTTCATCCGTTTAAGCGCTACGATGCCACAGACAGACATACAGAAACAAACACACACACATAACGGTCAAACTTTTTAACAAATAAATTTTAACAGCCAGGTAAATTTCTGTTTTAACCCCCGAACCAAAAGGGAGTGTTATAAATTTGACCGCTATGTGTGTGTGTGTTTCTGAAAGTCTGTCTGTGGCATCATAGCACCTAAACGGATGAACCGATTTTTTTTTTGTTTCGTTTAAAAGGTAATAAATGGAGAGTGTTCTTAGCTATGTTTCATGTGCGAGTTTAACGTTCTGTACCCGAAAAATTTGTCGAGGGGTTTTTTAAATTTTATAAAATTGTTGAAAAAAAAAGTAAAAATTAAAAATTTTTTTGTTTCTTATTTTGTTTTTCACTTGTTGAATAGTTTAAAATAATTCAATGAATCTCGAGAGTTGTCCTGGCGTGGTACACCGTATTCAAGATTTTTGCCTCGACTTTGGGCCTAAAACGACACTGAACGCGATTTTGAGGTGTCAAAAACTTTTATTCATTGGGTTAAATTTGTTAATAACATTTATTAAGATAATAAAAAAAGAAATAAAAAAAGATTCCAGTTAAATTTGGCCAATCTTTGGACATGTTGTAGTTCTGATTCTCATTAATTTAACGATTTTGTTCAAAATGACCAAAACTAAAACATATTATAAAATCAGTCAGCTGAAGTATCTTTTCCATTTCTTTTGTGACATTTAAATTGAATTTTCTCTTAAAATTTTTCTTAAAACCGTTTTCATATTGGGGCTTCAAAACAATTTTGAAAAAATGATGTGCTCTACAATGACATTGAACAACAATACAAGAAAAAAGTATTATCTTTTAAAAACAAAAATAGAAATTTTACATGCCATTATTAATTACAAAAATAAAACAATAAATAAACATGAAAATTTGCGTTTGCATTATTATAGTGTTTATTTTTAATGGTGACTGACCCTTTCCAACGTGTGACATCATGCCCTAAAACAATGCACAATTAATTTTTAACAAAAACAATACTTTTCAAGATAATAAATGAAAAAAAATCTGGTTTTGAAATAAATAGAAAAGAGGGGACAGTACGAAAATTTATATAAAATTGAATAAGCAACTTTTTTTAAAAGTAGTTAAGTACTAATAATACACGCGATATATTGTTCACAGCGCGTAGACCATTATAGCTCATCAAGATTAGCGTGAAGAGGAAAAAATTAGTAAACCTCAATTTTTTTTAGATTTCGCGTAACATAGTAAGCTTTTTGTTAAACCATAATCCCAATTAAATCGTTTAAGGTTTCGCCATTTGCGTGGTAAAGTATTGACAATCAAAAAGCAAAGAAAGCGTAATAACCGACAGTTTTATTTAAAAATGAATAGACAAAAATAGAATGCGTTTTCACTATTGGGCAAGGTTTTAAAATTACTAATGGTTTGGAACCGTGATTTAGCTTCATCAAATGTGAAATTAAAATTTAAAAAAATTCATAGAGATTAAACCATACAAGACCGCCCAAATCATGATATTTATCGGATTTTTTTTTTAAATCTGTGGTTGGCAACAAGTTCGCGATCACTCACGCCTTAAGAGAGCAAATTCAAAGCTGTATGAAGTTTTCAGTTTTTATTTAACGCAGTCGGGTTTTTTGATTAAATTTTTTTTTTTTTTTTACTTTTAGCTAGGATTTTCAAATACCTATTCAATGATATCTCATTTAACATAGCCTGTCGACATCTATTTTTTCTTTTTCATAATGTGGCATTTTTGGTTGTCGCCATATCAATATTTCATTACTGCCTTGTCATTATTGACACTCGCAAGATTAAAAAAAATCGATTGACATAAGAATTATTCAAATCGACCCACGTGCTTGGTCTCTAGAGTATCGCAAAGGAACAAACATACACACATACATGCATACGTAGACTGATTAACACATTACCTGTAGTTCCTATAAGTTGCTTATAAAATTTCATATTTAGCAAAGAATATTAAAATCCAATTCAGATCGTGAATGGGTAATAAATAGACGCAGCGATTATGAAAGTAAAAAATATTAAATATCTTTTATCTTTGCTATTTAACAAAGGTAAAAGATATTTCGTATTTTATATTTGAGTAGTTTTCTGACATCAAAAACGAATCGTAAATTAAAATGGACAGTTGAAAGCAAACAATTGACTGAGTAATTGTTGAAATACCATGTATAGACAGTGTTTATTAGGCAATCGTTTTTTTTACGTAAGTAAAGAAAGATAGCCACTCTTACACACATATTAATAACAGTATTTTTCATCTCACTTCTTCAGTGAGCATATTAATTTTGTTCTATCTCTAACGGTTAACAAGATGGGTCCTTTGGACCCAAGACCCAATGGACCTTTGTTGCTCACGCTATAAAAATTTCAGCTTGATATCTCTTCTAGTTTCTGAGTTCTCATGCCGACAGACAGACAGACAGACGGGCAGACAATCGAAAATGGACAAATTAGGTGAATTTATGAACACCTATACCAACATTTTGTTTGTAGGATCAATATTTTTAAGCGTTACAAACATGAGACTAAACTTAGGATACCTTGATATATTTCATACATACATGGTATAAAAACTCTACACAGACTGCCCTAGTAACTACAGAAAGTAGACATACATAGACATAGTTCTAAAATGCGGAATTCTTAATTTTATGCGATCGTAGATGTTGGCTTTGACGACCTCTCCGACCTAAAGTCCGTCGACGTCAAAGCCCTCCTGCTGTTCTTAAACAGCTCCAAATGGTTCATGGATTAGTTGCAGGGGATGGGCCAACCCTTTTTTCGGTATCACAACGGACCCTATGGTCTAAGTGTGTCCCCAGGAGAGTCACTCTAATCTAACCTAACCTAACCGTAGATGCTGGTTTACTTATGTTTAAAAAAGAATAACCTTCCAGTACCTCGTTTTCGCCGTATTACTGTTAGATTTGCATAATATAATACAAAGTGATGATTCTATTCTTGAATTTGATAATAATATTCTTTGATACTCATTAGGAAAAAGAAGTTTCGTGCAAAAAAGTAATAAATTAAACAAAAGTATAACAAAGGAAATAAAATACGTGCATTTTCATCAACAAATAAATAAATAAATAAGAAAAATAAAAAAAAAAACAAAATCATTATATGAATTTGTACTTAAAAAAATATTTGGTCACGATTAAAAGAAAATACTTTTTGCTTATCAATGTGGCTGGCTATGTAAGTAGCGAGTGTCCTTACTCTCTGCAAGAGATCCTCTGCATTGCCGAGCAGTTGTTTCTTTTCACTTAATAATTTCTCTAATTCAGCAATTTTATCCGATTGTGTTTCAATTTGTTCCGTTAATACTTGTACTTGCATTTGTAATGTGTCTTTATCATTTTCCAATCGTTTAATTTTCTCATCTTGTTCGCCAGACTGTAACAAAAAAAATTCATACAATTAATTATTAATTTGTTCTTTTTATAAATATTTAATAACTTTCAAGAATGATCATTATTTAGGGGAAAATGGTTTGTTTAAGGATGAAATTTTTAATTTTTCTTTAAAAATATCTTTTAATAAGGTTTCTATATCTTAGGTAAAAGGAATAAACTCGATGGCTTGCAGAAGTTGAAAATGCTACTTCACTCGTACGTTGAAAATGCTATTTTTCAGTAGGATAAAAAACAACAAAGCTACTTTGTTTTTGTAAATTTAAAAAAAATTGCTAATCCCTATGTCTATAAATTATAAATGCGAAAGTGACTTTGTTTGTTTGTTACGCTTTCACGCAAAAACTACTGAATTTGAATGAAATTTTACTTCAAAATAACACATAGTCTATAATTTAAGATAGAAAGTACCCGCTAGCGTATTTTGAAAACTACCGAATGGATTTTAATGAAACTTTACAATATATAGCTCATACATCAGAATAACACCTATCCTATAATTTAAGATTGCAGTTACCACCAGCTTATTTTGAAAACTACTGAATGAATTTTAATGAAACTTTACAATAATTTAGCTCATACATTAGAATAACACATAGGGGTATAGTCAATAAAGATTCTGGCAGTTAACCTCCACTTCGCCGAAAAATTTCTATTTTAAAAGCAAGAACTAAATACTTTGGATTTATAATAAAATGTATTTTAGTGTAATGGAAGGGAGAGAAGTGAGAGCAAGGGAGATGAAGGTCATAACGCGGTGGTCTTTATTTTTAAAATGAAAATTGCTCAGCGAAGCGGTCGGGTATCATGCTAGTAATATATAAAACGGGAAAGAAACCATGTTTGGAAAATATCAAATATCCCCTTAAAATATTTATTTAATTAATATAATTTACAATCGTTAAATTAAGATTAAAAAGCAACCATTGTCATGCAAAAAAAACAGCATGCAGAATCATATTTTTCTGCTTTTCATAACAGTTTCTAATATTCAATTTGTTCTTCGCTGAAGTATTTAAAATAAAAAATATCTAAAATACTTGCAAAGTTTGAATTAAGTACAAATTGTACCATGAAGAAAACACAGACTTGGGAGATAGAATTCATCAGAATAAGAATATGTTTAGCATATGGAAAATATTTAGAAAATTCTTTGTTCTATATCCTTACACGAACTATGTTCTTATTTTGATGATTGCTGTCTAACTTAGAAATTTATAATCTCTTCACTGAAATAATCTGTATATAGATCGGTAAAAAGTTAGGGGAAAGTTAGTTTAACATCGAGAAACAATTTTCAAAAACAACTTGCTTTTCGACACAGCCTGTAAAAAAAATTTATACCTTATGATAATTATTCCATGTGCTATAATTACGTACATCAGAATCATAACATCCTGTAGGAGGTCCATGATGGCAACATGGCATTGGTGGCAACGTATGATATGCCGCACAACACATATGTTGAGATGGGGGTAAACCACGCCAAGAATGTAACGGTGACATGAGTCCACGCCCGCCCCGATCTACTTCTGGAGTTCCATACAAATCAGGTTGACTACCAAGACGATGATGATATTGGTGTGTGTTTCCACCTCCAGGGCCACCTGGAGATGGATATTCTACTAGCAGCGATGAGCTCCCATATCGTTTTGGATCGTTTCGTTCATGATGTTTATGAAAGCAATCGTAATCGTTGCAATATTCTGTACTTCCACCATTCCATTGTGTTTGTTCATCGCATGCAGAAGGCGATGAGGCATAATTCCAATGTCTTGGAGGTAAGCCATTATTATTGTATAATTCACATCGAGGTGGTGGCGGTGGAAAATGAAATTCTGGATACGCGGATGACGGTGATTGATGTCGATATTCTTTTTCACCACGTTGTAGTGGTGTATGCGTTGATTTCGATTTACTATCCCGATCTTGTCGATTTGAATGATTGTGATGTGGACGTCGGCGATCTAAGCTACCTGGTGCAGAGCGTTCTACCGATCGTCGAGGTGAATTATCCGTTCGTAATCGATGAGGATTATGCTGTGTGCTACGGGGTGCTGGTTTTTGATACTGTGTACTAGAAAGTCGTTGCTCCTCTGGTGGCGTACTATTATATGAGGAGCCATTTGGCGTTGGGGAATGTTCTTCTGTACGTGAACTGCTTATCCATTGAAAATCTTCATCACAACATGTTGAATCATCTAGATTAAGGATTTTATTTACATTATTTTAAAAACGTTTTCAGTTTTTGTTTGTGTTGTTTTGTTTGTGAAGAATAAATAGTAAACTAGTTATTATTTTCTGTGTAGATATTAAGGTCAAAAAACGAAAACGATATGCAATTATTTCAACTTTCGTTGCTTTATTGCCACTTCTTTAGTAAGCAAACCCGTCCAATTCTATATCTACTAGTAAAAAACGCAATCGTGTAAAATATTTTGAGGAAGACCATGTACGAATGAAATTATCCAGGGAATAAAAAATAAATAAAGATCGAACTTTGGAAAAATTTCCGGAAAGGTTGATTTATGCATGAACCTTCTATTTGTAGTTCTAAACACAATCCCAAAAGTCCCCATCGATCAGAATGCCGCTACAAAAATTATTTCTTAAAAAAAGTATTTTATGTTTTTCTTAGACAATTTCTTACTCTGCAAATTTGATAACTACTATTTTTTCGAAAACAGTGATCGTTAATGAAATATTCAAAATATATAAAATCGTATTTTGTGACCTTTGATCCCGGGTAACTTCTGGAGCGGTATTTGAATTGATGAGGACTTTTGGGATTTTGTTTAGCCACTAATAGAATGTTCATGCAAAAATCCAGCGAAATGTATTTATTCCCTGTATTAATAATTGTTTAGAAGAATTTATTGAATATATAAAGGGTCGCTCAATTTAGCCTGACCTGTCGTTTTTTTAAAGCAAAAACAAACTAAAAATTTGGCTAATAGCAAAGAAAATCCTTGTATATAACAATCAAGCGAGGGATTTACTAATTTTTGTATTCCACCATTGTGCTCAGCCCGAATGTTTTCTATACATATAAGAATCAATTCATAAACGATCGCTTTTTAAAAAATTAAACAGAAAAAAGATTCAACTATTATATTAGAAGTAGCAGACAAGAACACAAAAAAGTATGGATTTATCCATTACCGTTTTCGTTATTTTGAACTCAAGGTAGACATCAACAAGATTTTTAGTCAACATTGACACAAGTGCGCAAGACTACATTTGGTTAGGTTTTTTGTTTTTTTAAGTGAAGAAATAGTACAACTTCTGTATTGTTTTTTTTTTTTATTTCTAAATTTATAATAGGTGCGAAACGTTTAATAATTTTTTTGGGAAAAAAAAGTTTGCAAAATAGGTACGTTGTCTTGATTTTTTTTACATCGTAAATAAATATTACAATTTCCCTTGCTTAATAATCAATGAAAATTTGGCATACGTTGGTACTTTGCCAATTTAGTAAAAGATATTTTATGATTCATCAAAAAGTTTGTTTTCCGCAAAACGTTTAATATGTTTCCAAGGACAGTTGACATGTGACATATAGTTCATTGTCACAAAACATGTGATGTGACAATAACGAATAAAAAAATATAAGGTTCTTTTTTTTTAAACAAGTTTTAGATGATGATATAATCTGCTGTCATGTTAAGGATCCACACACAAAAAAAACCGATCAGTCTACGTAACATTTTAATCTCTTGTTCCAGAGTGCAAACTATGACAGCGCATTAGTGTAAATAGCAAGGGGTGCATATATTCGGATATAACTACGGCGATACCATGAAAGAAAACAAGTCAACGATACGTGTATTCCTATGCATCAATGGTCTGCAATCTATGCCAACGCACGAGATTGGACTGCAAGGGGTACATATATTCGGATGTAACCGCGACCAACACAGGTGCTATAAGAAATATTTTCGCCTCTCTACCTTGGATCGATTTAATAATCACAAAAAATAAAAATTTCTGACAAAAAACAAATATGTTGGTACATTTTTTGACATCACGGTAGAGATTTTTATAGATTCGAGAAACCATTAAAATTTTTTTTTTTCTATTTAGTTCGCAAAACGTCTGCAAAACTCGACGAATATCTTTCTTCTTGCATTTATTTCAAGTTTCTTTTTCCTTTTCTATAACTCAAACAAAATTGTTTAAAATTTGACGAAAAGGAAATGAAATAAAGTCTACTTCGAAATGAAGTCCATTATGACTCTCCAGCTCGCGACGGACGTGGAAAATTCGGCTATATCGACTGCGTAGATCGTGAATATTTCGACAAAATTAAGCGTATCCTGCAAACTTTTGTAAACTTTTTTTTCCTTGAAAAATACATCTAGGGCGAGCAAAAATATAAATAAAAATTAGAATAAATAGAAATAAATAAGGCCAGCAAGCTTAAAAGCGACATCTATTATGTGACCTGAATGTGATTTAGATGATTTTATTTTATCCGATGAAGTATGTGACTTAACAACATTAGAAGATGATGAAATGGATAATGATGACGAAGATGTTGCCATAGGAGTAGAAATTGTTGTTGAAGTAGTAGTACCAGAATTATCTTTTGATTTTATTACAGTGTTATTACTATTACTATTAGAATTTGACTCGTCAATATTTAACGACGATTTCAATGTTGAGTCATCATCTGCTGAGCTATTATCATCACCTGGGGTATATAGAAATATATTTCTCTTTTTTCAATTTGAAATTTATGATTTTTATTATTTTTGACAGGAAATTCCATACTAAAAATATTGCATACCATAGTTTTTGACAAAAAGCATTTCAATGAATTCATTCAAATTTAAAATGATCTCTCCAATTTTAATTCCCTTTCGATATAGGTAAACAAAAAGTAGGTAGTCAGTATACAGTCTAGGCTACAAATGGTTAAGGTAAATTTTTTTTTCTTGGGTGATTTTCGCAGCCAAAAATTGTAGAATTTAAGCACCACCATCTTAAAGAAAAACTTAAGAACCACGACATAAAAAATTAGTATCGTGGACTAATTAGTAATTAGTAACGTTCAAGTTTTAGCTCTTTCAGTAGTATTGATATTTGCTGTCCTTTAAGTAAAGTATTTGATTGGCCATGTTACAAATCGAAATGAAAGATATTATTTATATTAACTGGCTCAGGAGAGAAGATCGCGACTTTGCCAGGTACTAGGGTGCAGAAAAGCTTTTTATTCGCCTTCGATGGTTAGGTGAACAAATCTATGAATAAGAAATGAATTAAATTATTTAATTGAAGTTAACTAAAGCCGAGATTAATCCTACAATGGAAGCCTGAGTAACAAATGAACATGGATATAACTTAAATGTTCTGAATGGGTTTCCGGTCGCGCCAAAGAAATCTATTCTTTAAGATGATAAAAAATTTTTTTAATACCATTGGATGAAAAGAAGGTAACAAATCTTAAAAATCTATAATCGGTTCTAGAAAAAGCAAAACTAGAAAATAAGATTGGCAAGAAGAGAAACAAAAAATTATTATAATGTTCTTAAAAGTCATTCGCTTTGGATGCTATATTCTATTTCGCTATTACAAAATTAGGAAATTTTAGGAGATTTTTGATACGGTCAATAAGAAGGTTCACAAGAGGGATGGGAGATGTTAAGAAAATAAATCGATGTTAAAATAATTGATGTTTTGAATAATCGATTACGTATTTTTTATTATTGACATAAAAAATAAATTATGTAGCTATTTACTGTTAGTAAGTTTGCATGTACATATTACCTCATCGAGATAACAGCCATTTAGCAACGCTATTTTAATCAAGGAGGATTAGAATCAATTTACCGATTTTATTATTGAATTGATTAATATAAAAACTAAAATTTCTTACTAGTCAATATAATCAAGGGATCTGAAAATAACTTCTAGATAGTAGAACAAATAATTGGGTTAGAGATTTTAATTTTAGTCCAATTATTCAAACATATATAAAATCGATACAGGCTTACGTTTTAATAATAGATTTTTATTAAATATTATTTTTATTTTTGCAAGATTAATCATAGAATTTTTAATTTATTTGGAGATAATATCTAAAGTGTGGAAGGAATTGATTAAGAAACAATTAACTAATTTCCAGATAACATGTTTATCTGCTATTCTTAGTTATATATTTAAACACTAATAATTTAATAAATTTTAAACCAAAGCGTTTGAGTACCTTATTTTAAAGAATTATTTGATTGAATTATCCAAATCCTTGGTATAACTTTACTTGTTCTTGTATTATATATGTAAAACAAGTATGCAATATGTTTAGTAATTTAAATTTCCCACTAAAATAAAATATATGCGTATTAACATGAAATTGTATCGTATAATCATGCGCAATAACACTAACCAATTTGTGTATACATGAAAGATTGTACAGCTGGATGAATATGTCCATTTGAGATTGTATTACTATAAGTATTATTTGAATAATAATTTTGATTATTTAATGTAGCCATATTTGACTTATTATTGTGATTATTCTTAAGATTATTCTTAACGCAATGGGGTACACAACAAGTCATATTTGAAACATAATAATTCACTTTTTGTAATATAAACTCGAGAAAAAAGCACAAATTGTTTTTTTTATGGTTTAAGAAACTAATTAAACAAAACAGATATTTTAAATGCTCACACGACACAAGAAATCACTACACAACTGGGATATATGAAAGACGTAATAACAATAATTATTTAAAGAAGTCAAGAGAGTTACAGAAAAAAAAGTTATTTAAAGAATCCCAAACATCGCCAGTCCTCTTAGTTCAGTCAATCGGTTTGTTGTACTACGCAAGGAAAAGTGTTATATATAAAACTGACTTAATTTATGTACTGTGGAGTTTAGACAAAAATAAAATAATATAATTGTTAATGTCCTTTTTTATATACAGGGTGGTCTAAAAGTTAAGACGTGTATGGATAGTGTGGGTTTTATATATAAGGTAATACATTACTTGTGTAGACTTGCAACATAAGTTAAGTAGTCGAAGTAGCTGCGCTGGAAGAATGATTCAGTGTGGACAACTTGAAGTTATATTTTTAATATTTAATCGAATTAAAATAATAAAGTTAATAGGCAAAATCGAAACGTTTACATAAGGTGCCAAGAGGCGGTAGAACATAATTTTAAGAACTTAATATTCGTATAAGAATAAAACTTTATTTTATATGTAGCTTTAACTCGAGTAATAACAGTTTATGATCAGAAATTATCATGAAATATCCGTTATGGCCCTAATGGGTTATTAAAAATGACCGAGTTAAATTAATTAAAAAGTTTCAGCAGCCTTAAATGAAAAGTAAATTATTCCACAATAAAGCTAAATATCATAAAAATTACACATACTCTACTAAAATTATGATGGTAAATATATTAGAGTTTAGATATCGATATTTCTTCGAAAATTGTTAGTCATGAGTCTTGAATTACTTTTATTTTGATACCATACTCGATAGGTTTGATAATTTTTTTTATTAGCGTATTACTATTTCGCTCCAAAATCCCGCCATTTTGTTTTTTTTAAACACCCATCTAAGAATATTTGGGTTTTTTGAGACAAATATAATAAAACCTTAAATGTTGAAATCCATTGAGTCATTTGGAAGATACGAGGTAACAAAGAATTACTTTTATTTTGATACCATATTCGATAGGTTTGATTAATTTTTTTTATTAACGCATTTCTATTAACTATTTCGCTCCAAAAACCCACCATTTTGTTTTTTTTAAACACCCATCTAAGAACACTTGGGTTTTTAAAACAAATATAATAATACCTTAAATGTTGAAATCCATGGAGCCGTTTGGAAGACACAAGGTAATAAAGAAATTTTCATAGAAGATACGTGCGAAAAACAACCGCTCCTTGACACAGTCGGGTAAAAAGACTGTGCAAAAATTTACTATATGATATTTATAAATTAGGACTCATAAGTCCCATCAAATTAGATAAAATTTCATAGGATTTACCGAAGTTTTGGGTGAAGCAATGCCAATTTTTAGCTTTTTACCTGTAGAATAAAAATTGTCATATGTGCAGAAAAATGGGTGATTTCGGAAAAATAAACGATTTCCCACGTTTTCCAACAATTTTTTGCAGTTTACTCGAAAACTATGCATTTTAGAGAAAAGATCAAAAGTTACGGGGCGTGAAATTTTAAAGAAAAGGTCCAAAGTTATGGGGCATGAAATTTCCGATCGATCTGTGCATTTTAAGGAAAAAATAGTTGTTGAGCATAAAATTTCCAACCGATCCGTATATTTTGTTTGTTTCCAATCTTTCACATAAATTATTATACACACGCAGGTTATCTAGATTTCGGAAAGTATTCTAGCTGACAGCCAGAATCCAGAGTGAAATATTTTCTAACGGGTACATCTATTATGTATATTTCGAGTATGTAGATGTTGTACTCCTCTTAAATGGACGGACCGATTTTGATGAGATTGTGTGTGTGTGTGTGTGTGTGTGTTCAAGTGGATCCGATGATGGTTTAGATTTACTATTCGGTTCACTATAACTGTTTTTGAGGACTCTGCACCAAAAAAAAAAAAATTAAATTTCATAAAATGGTGGGAGCGCATATAAATCATATATTACATTATTAGGCTAAGCATAGTATAGGTTTTAATGAATTGGTGTTACGTTTTCACAGGACAACGTCTGTCGGGTCCGCTAGTATTATGTATATGATTCTAGTTGCTAGTTCGTAAAAATTCAGACCATATAAAGTGTTACAAGTGTATGATGTATCTTCATTACTGATGCGACCGTACAAACTTAAAACTTTAAACACTCAGTACTAATGTATATTATTGTATATTTATTTTACATATGTTCTTTTATTTTCAAAGTTGATTATTTAGCATTATAATTGGCTTAAAGCCAATTTTTTATGTATAAATGCTTTTATATTATATTATTATTATGAAAATATACAAGATGGCAACTTTTTGATTAGTTTTTAGTAAGTGCTTAATTTTAATGCATTCAAGTGTGCGTATGTATTTGTATGATAATTATTTACAAATTTAATATATGGATATTTTAATGAACTAAGTTTTTTGTTAATTTGTCTAATTTAAAAATCACAAATGGGAACGATAAATTAACGAAAAATTTATACCTTTTTTGGATACAATTTGTTTGTTTGTAGATTGGTATTTTACGTTGATAGAACTGATTTATTAATTCACAAAATTTCCATTTTTTTAAACTATTTTAATTGTTAATTAATGTTCTCTAATTTCAAGCAGGGTTTATAAGACTAATGAAAAAAAAAAAAAAAATAAATAATAATAATAGAAAAAAGGAGTACCGCAAATGGGTCCCTAGAACCTAGACCATGAGTCCTCTGTGCACTCCTTGAGAACAATCTATTACCCAAAGACGAGACGTCTTCGGGTAAAAGGCGCTATTAAATCGGTTGAGGGTATTTAATTCTGTCGAGGCCAGTCGTCACGCAGAAAACTAACAGCTTCTCCATCGGAATCTCTTTCAGGATTGATGGATCCAAGGATTCGGACTTGAACATTCTAAGTCTGACGCCTTGCAGATTTGTGCAAGTAGGATGGAGAAAACTATGACATATAAAGAACATAGTGATAAAGAGGATGAATCAGTGTTAAAGTTTTTGAGTCCATTGGATCATATTGTACTCATTACCGTTCCTCTAACACGGTCATACAATAAAAATTGCAAACGATAATCTTCGTTGATTATCTATTAATGGTACATCAGATTCACAAATTGATAAAGATTTTCTTCTTAGAATTTTATATTTCCTATCACTCTTAGAAGGTCGACTTTTATCCATCTGATATCATCTGAATCAGATGAGACATATTTTTTATGAAATTTTATTGATTTTTAAACCCTAATATCATAGTTTTTCTACCGAAAAGTGTTTATGACTATTTTGAATTTAATTAATTTTAATCAAATTAAGGGTAGTATTTAGGGTAGTACACAAGGGTAGAATTTAAGGTGAGTGGGCGATAAAAGTGGTATCATTCGAAAGACACTGTGAGATAAATAAAAAAAAAGGTGGTTTATGTGTTGTCGTAAAGGCAGGCGAAACGAAAAAAGTAAAATAGATACGCATTATGTATGGAAGATTGTACTAAATAAACTGATATTTATCAAAGGCCGAAGACCTTCTAAGAAGCCGGGAGTACGAAGTCAAAGGGAGTCAGAAGAAGCTAAGAGCAAGAGAGGGTGTCAATATTGTGTGCTAAATATCGAAGCAGGACGCCGAGAATTAGGTTCCACTTTAAAGTTACTATACTTTACGTCATGAAATATAAGATGTGCATTTTTATAATAAAATTCAATAAAATTTACATTTATTATGAATGAATAATAAAAAGTTCATTGACATATTTTTTATTTTATTAGAATGCTTTTTTTATGTGATAATTAATAATTATAGATAAAATATTTGACCGCAGTAATAATATAAATTGAACCCATTTTTATTGATAATAATTTATTAAAAATATTAACATAATTTTATTAAATTGTGAATTGTATGTTATATAGACGTACTACAAAGTTTGAATGGTAGTTATATATCTAAAGTTAGACGCTATCCATGAGCTCCCGAGACGCGTAGTCCTGAATACGCAACGCAAAATCTGTTTAAGCTGGATTCTCTACATCTTTCTACATAAATTTTATTTGTAGAGAGTTTTGTTTTTTTTTTCGACATTTTTGGAATGTCGAATGCGCTATTTTTTGTTTTCCTGAAGTAAAACGAAAACAAAAGTTTACTGAACTAGAAAGTTATTGGTTCGGCCCTCACACAACTGAATTACTTTTGCTCCACTCTGTATAAGGAATAATCATTCATAAAATTTTTCGAAATGTATATGAAGATGATTGCTCATTAGACTAATTTTATAATTTGAGTTGGCATTTAAGAAATAAAAAATATTTATGTCTGACAAATGTGAATTCATTTAATATTATTTTTATAGTTCTTAATTTAAAATTATGGGTGTCAATTATAGTTCATAAAAGTTGAGACTTAAGTCAGACTTTCTGACCACTCAACTAACTGTATGTCTATTGTTATTTAATATTTAATTAAAAAAATCTAAATTTAGATTAATTTAATTTAATAATTGAAATTGTTTATATGAAATTTTTTTGTTCAAAGATTTTATTTCATGTTTGGCGCCGCTAAAGAGCGAAATATGCGGGTATATTTATTTTTTGTGATAATAATCGAATATAAGTCAATTTAATTGGAGAAAATAAAAATTAATGATTAATTTTCGTGTTAATTTAATTATATTGATTATACGGAGCACACTTTTTAATTTTTAGAATTCATTAATTCATTAACGTCTTTTTTATTGGTTAAATAGTTTAAATTTTGATAATGGAAGACGAAGATGTTAAAACGTCATGAATTGAGAATAATGAACGAACTTGAACAGTTGTATCACTTCCATTATTTAAAATTTACAAAGGCATGTGTTGAAAGATGCTTTAGAAATTTTGAACTATACAGAGTGTCTACTTAAGTTGGCTACATTTTGAAAACTTTTTTATTATAAGGTTTACGAGAAAAAGTTATTATTTATAAAAATCTCTGCTTTCAAGAATATTAACATTCCACTTTTGACATCGAATGTACAGGGTGCCACAAATTGAAAAAGTTCGATAGCAATGTTAATGATCGTTTAGAAATATAGACCATTTTGAACAGATAATAATTGGGAAACGGTTCAAGAAATCACTCTGATTCGTCCTTTTAATGCGCATTTTTGTACCATGTATATGAAATATACCAAGGTATACTAAGTCCCAAGTTTGTAACGCTTAAAAATATTGATGCTATGAACAAAATTTTGGTATAGGTGTTCATAAAATCACCTAATTAGTTCATTTTCGGTTGTCTATCTGTCTATCTGTCTGTCTGTCGTCTGTCCATCTGTCATCACGATAACTCAAAAACGAAAAGAGATATCAAACTGAAATTTTTATAGCGTGCTAAGGACGTAAAAAGTGAGGTCGAGTTCGTAAATGAGAAACATAGGTCAATTGGGTCTTGTAAACCGTCAGGGATAGAACAAAAGTTTAAACGTAAAATATTCCTTATAAAAAAATATACAACTTTTTTTTTTTTTTTTTAATATATTTATTATACTGTATTTTCAACAGATAATGTTATTTATACAGTAATCTTAATAAAATCGAGTAATTGTATTGATACACATTGGTTATATTTGATTTGTGAGTCCTGTGTTTTGAATGAAGTTGAGCACTTTCTTAGTGTTTTCGGTATTATCGGATAGGATGTCTTTGATATGGCCTATTACGTTATTTTTCGTTCGTTGGTTATTTAACTTTTTACATGTTAATAAGATGTGTTCTGTGGTGACAGGTTCTTTGCAGATTGGGCATATTGGAATTGGCTCTTTTTTGATGAGGTGTTGATGTGTGAGTTTCGTATGTCCAAGTCTCAGTCGTGTTAGTATCACTTGCTCTTGTCGGACGAGTTGGGTTGATGTTTTCCATAGGTTTGCGTCACTTTTTATTTTCCTAAGCTTGTTATTGGTGATGTTTTTCCAGTCATTGTTGCGCTTTTCTTCCAGTTTCTGTTTTATGAGATTGAGAACATCGTCTTTTGTAGATTTACCTGTCATAGTTCCTGTTTCATGCGCTTCGTCTGCTGTTTTGTCGGCATGTTCATTTCCAGGGATCCCCGAATGAACAAATTAATAAAATTATACAACTTTTGTTTGAAACATTTTTTCGTAAACATCACTGTCTACCCGTGAGGGCACAAATTATATAGTATGTATTATATGAGAATATCAGTTATATATGTGTGACATGTATGTATGTGAAATGTAACAGAGTAATCAACACTGTCTATACATGGTATTTCAACAATTCAGTCAATTGTTTTTTTTTTCACTTGTTTTACATAAGATTGATTACTTTTTTTCATCGGATGCATTTTAAAAACGAAAAAAACAGTTTTTGGCCATTTTTAAAATAGATTTACTGACAACTTAAGTTCGTCCAAAAGTTAACAATTTCACTGATTTAAGCATGCCTTTGAACTAATTATATCTGACTTGAAGGTATTTTGACATAACATGCATATAAGCTCTTCTATCATTATAAGAGAATTAAAAATATGAAGAAATGTTCTTATACTTATAATGATAAATAATAATACTGCTTTAAACATAAGAATTTGCTAATATACAGTATAGTTGTACAGTTAAGTGATGTGTAGAAGACCTATTTATTTAATATATGCAATATATACGATGTCCCATTAAATGCAAACTATTGAGTTAGAAGTGGAACCAACAATTAAGTGAGTAAATTGTTGAAATATCCTATATAGACAATGTTGAATATCAGTGCATGCATAATTTTTAATAAATGAGAAAAGTTGAAAAAACAAACTTTGTTTAAATAAATTTTAAAAAGTATTTTTTAGAAATTTTAAATTTTTCATAAAGCTTATTAGTTGAAGCTACCAACAAATTTTTATCTCTCTATCTTTTATAGTTTTGGAAAAAATGGACACCAAGTTTTTGCTCTAATTTTGCTCCCCACGGGAAAACAATGTTGCTTACGAAAAAATGTTTAAAATATAATTAATTAAGTTGTTTATTTTTTTAAAGGAAATATTTTTTATATTTAAACTTTTGTATTATTTCTAAATCTTTACAAGATGGGTCCTACGGACCCAAGACCCACTTGACTTATTAGTTGCTTCATTTTCATTTTTAAGTTATCATGTTGACCAACGGAAATGGCTTAATTCGGTGATTTTATGAACACCTATACCTACTAAAATTTTGTTCGTAACATCAATATTTCTTAGAGTTACAAACTTGGGACTAAAGTTAGTAAAATTTGATATATATTTCATATAAACAGGGTATAAAAAGCTTTTAGAAAAGCTTACAACTTTGCTTATGATAAATTAACTTTCTGTTAACTAAAATCTAAATCTTCGGTAAATATTAGACATATAAAAACAAGATTTGATGTTAAAGTCTAGAAAAATTGTATAATGTAAACTCTCCCTTGTTATACCCCAATTAGATTGTAAAGGGAGTTATCGCGCATCAAAAATTTTGCTAAAATCGTAAATTCCAAATTTTGGGTTTCGATTTTCGGGATTTTTTCCATTCATATCTTAAAAATTGAAAAGTGAATTTTTTATAAATTTATTATTAAAATTATGTTTAAAATAGAAATAGTGGTCCAACCAGTATAAAGAGCTTTTTTTTTAATGCAGCTTCATCACGGTAGTAGATTCTATCTTCACTTCTTTTGTGCATTGTATAATTACTATCAAATGAAAAACTTCCCTCTTCAGACATCCAATTAAAATTTGTATAATATGTTATGTTAAAAAGGTCTTTCATCTCTATTCAGCTTCAATGTCTATGTATGCTGTTATTACACTATTTATTTTCTTGTTAACAAACTAAATAAAATTCATATCATTTAATTTACGAAACTTTAATTTAATTATTATTTTAATTTTTTTAAGTGTTCAATTCTTGTTTTTTTCTGCAGTTTTTACAGTTGCCCACCCACTTTTAGTTATTTTGGAAAATACAATCGCGGAACTTCCCATATTTCCTGAATTTTCAAAAATTTAATTTACCTTTTTTTTTTAATATTTACACATTTTTGGAAAATTTTTTGAAAATGTAGCGTTTTCATTTTTTGTTCGTTTAACTATATAGAGTAACTTGGACCCATAAAGTACAAAAACCGAGTTCATTTAACGATTGGGTGACTTGTTTTGGAGATGTCGTCTAAAATTAGGTATAAAAAGCTTTTATTTCGAGTGATTCTGGACATATCACTCGACTAATTGTTTGACCGTTAAATGCGTTACATTTTTATATTTTCTAGGATTCATATTGAATTTTTTATTTTGTCATGTAGGAAAGAGAGAAGAAATTACCAGGCTTTTATATAAAGAGCAGATAAATTTTGCAAAACACGTTATAGTGTCCTAAATTTTCATAAACAAAATTGACAGGCGTTGAGTAGTTACAAATTTAGTGGAGTAATGGCGTAAAGATTTGTATCAGCTAGTTCAAGCTGAAATGGCCTAAGCAATTTCAGCAATTTCTGAAATGACCGGAGCAATTTCACTGACTATATTTTGATTATAGTTAGCTATCTAAAATATATCCAAAATATCAAACTAATAATAAAGCTTCTTTGAAAATAGTATTAATATCTACATATATGTTCGTTATTACCTTGAAAACATTTAAAAAAATATTTAAGGAAAAATTTATTTTTTCGAATGAATTTGTTGTCTCGAGTGGATTAAACAATTTTTAAGATATGAAAATTGAGGCTTTAGAATCAAACAATCTGTAATTACTCTTCAGAACTTTATAAAAAATAATGTAATAATTTTAAGATTTTCAAAAGCTCAAAAATTTATGTATGTTACTTTCATTAATTTTCAGCTTTGAAAATAATCTTTTTGGAGTTTTTGCAAACATTATACTGTTAATAACTCAAAAACGGGGAAAAATCCCAAGAAGCCTTTTTGACGTAAAATTACCCAAAAAAAAAAAACGGGTAGCTTTATTTGGTTAAAAAAATTGACATTTGACTGTTTATGGGGGAGGGATATACAAAAATTGGACCAATAGGATTTTTGCACCATCCGAAATATTAATCTATAAGCTTTTCTGAACAAGAATCAATTGACAAAATGAGATCCTCAACTTTTGCACACTCAAATCTATCTAGCGCTTGCTTTATTTATATACATGGCTCGATTTTGCAAAGTTATTTGTGTTTTCCATGCTGTTTGATGCACCTGATATATGGTTTCATTCATTTTTTTTTAAATTTCTCATAATGGATTTTCGTAATGATCCACTTGGGACACAAATTCATTCGGAAAACTGTACATTATTATTCATTTTGAAATGATATCTAAAAAAAAGTGTACTTGGAAAACTTATTCAGGGATTAATATTTCTCGTAGGATATTCGAAAAATTTAAAAACAATCATTAAAAATGTATGCTATCATACATTAAAATTCAATAGAGAAGACAACGAGATAAGAGACAAACAAACATTTCAAGTGTTCAATATATTTGAATAATATGATTTTTAATGAACTCATTTCAAAGAAGTACTATGAAACTCTATTGAAAAATCAACGTTATTATCAAACGTTCTAAGAGAGTCTCTTGACTTTTCTTCATCTTACAGAAAAAACAAGTGAAAACAAACAATTGACTGAGTTAATTGTTGAAATACCATGCATAGACAGTGTTGATTACTCTATCACATTACACATACATACATGTCACATATACATAACTGATATTCCTATGTAATATATACTATACAATTTACGCCTAATTTACGCCTAACTCACGGGTAAAAAGTCATGTTTACGAAAAAAAGTTTTAAACAAAAGTTGATTATTTTTTATAAAGGAATATTTTTTACATTTAAACTTTTGTTCTATCTCTAACGGCTTACAAGATGACTCACCCAATTGACCTATATTGCTCATTTACGAACTCGACCTCACTTTTTACATCCTGAGAACGCTTTCATCTTCATATCTCTTTTCGTTTTTGAGTTAACGTTTTAGCAGACAGACGGACAGACGGACAAACAACCGGAAATGGACTAGTTAGGTGATTCTATGAACACATATACCAAAATTTTGTGCATAGCATCAATATTTCTAAGCGTTACAAACTTGGGACTAAACTAAGTATACCTTGCATATTACATATATGCATGGTATAACAAGTCAAGATAACAATTAAGTGAGTTAATTAAATGTTTGAATATTCTGCGTCTATATAGTTAGATTTTGAATACCAATGTTATAAATAATTATTAATTCATATATTTAAGGTGTTTGCCTCCCTACAGTATTGTAAAAAAAATTTTGATTTATATGAACGGTAAAAATGCTGTTTATAATTTTGTTTATATAGATAGCTCTCTGCAACCGCCAATACTATAGTTATTTCTATTCAACAAAAAAATTGATTAACTTTGCGTTATTATATCTCAACAATGAAACAAATACATGAATGTGCAGTTTATTTTTGAAAATATCTGACGGTTAGTTCTTTTCTAGAAATATAAAACTTGTTAAAAACACAATATCTTCTATGTTAATTACTGTTATTATTATGTTAATTACCCGAAATTTAATTTAATTTATCTCGAATTAGAGAGGGTCAATCGACCTCAAATTTTTGCAGTAGTTGTATTATTATATCCTAAATAAGTATAAAAATTAGAATTTTTTGACATTATACCGATAGCGATACAACAACTTTAAACACTTTTATTTATAATAAATGTTGCTCGCTTTTTTTAAAATGTATATTTCTTGAATCGAAGCTTTTCGTAAATCTGTTACAGTTTATAAGATGTCTCCTAAACTCTTTTACACAATTTATCAGTTTTGTTCCTTCGTGAAAAAATTTAAACTTTTTTTTATACATGTACCTAGTTAATTAGATTGAATTTTTGAGATTATATTTTAAGTTTTTATTAAAAAATTTTGCATTTAAGTGTTTTTCTAAGCATAGAAAATTTAATTTAAGCGCCAAAGAAACTTTTTATGCAAATATTATTTTTTATTATGTATAAATTCTGTGTCACAAAAAATGCAATTTTTAACCATTCTGTCCAAGTGTTATAACTGTAGCATTATATGTGAATCATATATAATGTTATAGTAATAACATTTAGAATGGTTTAATTTGATATGAATATAATTTGATCTGAAACTTTTTCCTTTATTTGTTGTCCTATGTGAAAAATTTATAAAAAATATTTTTCAGCATTTCCAAGGGCTTTCTTATTTAAAATCAACGAAAAATATGTAAAAAGCATTTTCGGACGAAATTTATAATGATAATTTCTATATTAAAACCAAAAACAATTTGTGCATTTTTCTCGGTTAAATATAAATTTCCCTAAAATTTTCAAAACTGGACAAATATATGATAAAAATAGTAAAATACATATAAATAAAAACCTTCTTCAAGTGTATTAATACTGCTCGATGTTACTGGCCGTTCTTCTTCAGTAATTGGTTCTAAGCCTCGCTGATTATTACTACTTCCATATCCCCCACCTCTGTCTTCCATAACAGTAAACTCCCGCCCACTAGATGACTCATCATCAGATGTCATATCCGAATCATCAGAGCATTCATCTGAGCTGTCATCCTCAGAACTATCATCATCATCATCTCCACAAACATTAACAACCGCAGTCTCTGAGCACGTGGTGCTACTTCCTCCTCCATCTGATGATGAAGAACTTAATGGACGTAATTTTTGAGTATCATGATCTGGTGATGGAATTTCTTTGTTATTAATAACAGTACATGTAGAACTAGATGATGAATTTGTATTGGACTTAGACATCGTTGTCGAAGAGTTTGTTTGAACTATGTCATTTTCTTCGTCCACATGTAAAACAACTTCTGGTTCGATAGATTTTTTTGGTAGACTATCAATGATTTTTGGTGTAGTAGTATTATCTGACGATTTTTTTGGTAAGATATCAGGCGAACGACAGTTTTTATCATTTAAATTATTGTTTGTAGAGACATCTGGTGGTAAATTACTAAAACTATTATTTTGACTAGATGGTTTTTCACAATTTTTATTAAAATACGTCAATCGGGATACTGTTGAATGTTGAAAACGACGCGGTGGAGTTTTTGAACGAATTATATTTGAACTATTATTGTTACTCTTTTGTTCTAACATTGCTACTGTTGACGCGACTAAAGCACCACCTCCCACCATGGTAGCAGTTGTATTATTCCCTACTCCACAAGCACTACGTAATGGCATAATATTATGTGTGTTATTTTATTTTTAAAATGAAAATGGCAATAAAACTATTTTTAAGTATTTAATTTCGTACCACATAAATTTTCTAACGTTTGATTCATGTTTGATAAAATTTTTATTTAGTTTCTAGCTACACTGTTTAATAGTATACCGACTTTTTTTTGAGTATTACTGAACACCAATAATTTTCTGTTGGCAATAGAATCTGTAAGGGATTTAAAATAAGTGATATAGTTAGTTAAATAAGGGTTGAAAATAATTGTATTCATAGACACGTATTTTCTATTAAAATTTTCCATTTTATGCTTAATTAAAATTGTGTGCAATTATTGGAAAATTTCCTGTGTGCATTAAAATTTAATATTTTATATTATAAGAATAGACGTATGATTTTCCAAATGTACGGGGTTATTACAATGATCTGCAGCTTTACTACATTTTGCAGCTTTATAGCTTTAAAATGGATTGTTCCTGCAACCAATCAATTTTTAACCGATGGGAGGGTTCTAACAGTTTGAAAATTGAAGAATAATTAATTTAAATAATTTAATATGATAAGATTGAAGAAGAAAATAGGATGTATTTGTAAAAGAAAAGAGTCGCCAATTTAATTGCTTAATCGCTTCCATTTGCAACTTTGTAACCAAGGTTTCCTTTTGAATTACTAAGTGAAAAGGAGCCTAAGTTATGTAATAAAATACTGAAACTGCCCGTGAAAGAAGTTTTTGTTTGTTTTACCTATCTTTATAACTTTTTGCTTTAAAATGATCAAGTGAGAAAATAAATTTCGATTTTTGCCCCAATTTCCTAGATCAATTTTTTGTGTTAAATAAATACGTATTTCGATTACCATCGAAGATAATAAATGGTATTTCGAAATAAATTTCGATTTTTGCCCCAATTTTCTAGATCAATTTTTTGTGTTAAATAAATACATATTTCGAATACCAAGTAGTCATCATCAGTATGAATTAGCTATTCGTAATTACTCTTATTATGTATGTTACTCGTTGCAAATGCAATAACAGTAATTACGATTAGCTAATTCATACTGATGATGACTACTTGGTAGTCGAAATATGTATTTATTTAACACAAAAAATTGATCTAGAAATTTATTATCTTCGATAATATTTATAAGTAAGAAAATGTTAATTTTAAAACATTAAAATAAATCTAATTTTGTTGATTAACACTGTGTTAAGAACTAAATACCTAATAGGTAGTAAAAATAACATGTAATAAAATAATATACCTGTTTTAAGGTGTTTTATTAGAACTTAACAAGTATTAATTTATAATCTGTTCAATAGCCACATGTACAAGGATATCTTAATATTTATAAAGTCACTCATTCAAATTCAGGTAACGTGTAAACATGTCTTTCAAGATTCCAATCGAGGAAAGGAGGAACAATCAAATAACATATTTATATAGTTACCAGGTCACTCTGGCATTAAAGGGAACGAGGTAGCACACTCGTTGGTAAGAGAGGGGTGGCCCCAAACGCTCCTTTCATTTGGGTCAGTCATTTTCTTAGCAACATGCTCCGTAATTTATTGAATCAAGGAGTGGCTACGACAATTTTGCGCATGGCATGCGACACGCTAAGTTTGAAAGTCTGTTCTGTTGAAAGTCTCTAGTATGCAGTTTGAAATGGTGGTGTGACTCTTACAGAACACTGTCGATTGAACTAACATCTTCATAAATATCCATTTTTGTTTAACATATTTGCACCAACAGAGAGTCAGATATAGAATATTTGGTTTTGAAACTTTGGACCCATTAATCCTGGGAGTGAATCCATGGGAGTAGCAGGGAGCTTTTTGTGCGGGCCCTGGCCTCAACAGAATCCTATAGCTTCATCTGTTAAATATAGCACGTCTTCCCTCAAAGCTTTTCCTCCAGGCGATAGGCTGTTAAGGGAGTCACAGACCACTCCTTATTCTCGGTGTAAGGGATCCATTTGGGACACTCCTCTTATCAATATTATTATTATTATTCTATACATGCTTCTCCCAGAAATGTTTCCATGCTTTCATGACAAAGAGTATGACATATATAGGGAATAAAAAATGAGTCAATATTGGTTCAAGCCTGGAAGGAAATTGTTTTGGATTGGACTAATCTTAATAGCCAAGACTAGTTTAGCTTATTTAACTTATCATCTTACTCTTCAAAAATTTAAAATATAAATTATGTATTAATTTTCTTAACCTTTCAAGTTGACTAAATTGTAATTAATCCCAAAAAGTCAAGTAACTAATTATAACTCTCTTACTTAAATTATTAAAAAAAAAAAAAATGCATGCGATCATGAAGTATGAACCACAAAGCGATATTTTGTGGATACCGATAGGTAATGACGCAAAATAGATAAAAACGGCGTAAAATTTAGTCAAAAAGTATTTTGGCTCTATGTTAAAATTTCACAATTTAGTAAATTATGAAACAAAGTGATACATTGCCATGAAATCTCTAAAAATTAATTGAAAAAACGTTAATTCGAGAAGCGATATATTTATGCTTCGAATTTTGCTAAATAAACTTATAAGAATATTGTTTCCTGATTAATATTGAATATCGTAAATATCATAATATCAATTCAGTATTGAGTTTTTATAACTACAGGTATTGTTGATATCTAAATAATATACCAATAAGATGACAATTTTGATACATTACATAACGATAACAATTTTTACGAGAGTTCAAACAGTGACATTCTCATTTTCGAAGTTTTATATCAAAGATATTTTATTAGTGAAACGTTTTTGACTTCTGAATTATGAGGGACAATTTTTTTAAATCACTGTTCTAATTTCAAAAAAATTTTATCAAAAAAAAAAAAGAAGAATTTTAGATAAATCATCATCAAATGATAAATAAAACTCTTCCCATGAATATATTTATAAAAAAAAAATTATATATCAATCATTAAAATGAACTGACCATGAAATGCCACATATAATATTAATCTAGGCCGCGCCGAGCCGCTTCAATAAGATTACATATTTATATTATAATGGGTATTATTATTTACAAAACAGAAACCTTGTTGAAAAATTACTGATAACCTGTCGTTATATTTCAGGACTTCTGTATTTTCGTTGTGAAAAGAACAAGCGTTTACAGGGGGACTTATAAAACAAATTTAACATAAGCCATACAACTGAAAAAAATAGTATATTTCTGCCTACAGAGGCTAGAAAAATGGATTTCCAACTTAAAATACTAGAAAGAAAAAATTCTGAAGCTTTCTGGAATGTTCATAATTTTTCTTGCTTTTTGAATTGTCCCGAATTTTATCATCCCTTGATATTGAGTTTGTTCAGGCGGTAGAACAACAAAAAACACCATAAACTTGAAATTTTGAGAAATTGTTCTTAAATAAGTTAAGAAGTCACAATTAAAATTTTTTAAAGTTTTTGTTTTTTATAGCGTGATGTTTATTTTTCTGTAGCTTTTATTACTGTCTATCTTTCTAGGTCTTTTCCAAAAGCATCGCTAGCCAGTGGGCAAGATTGAATTTCTAGCTGTAAAATGTAGAATATAAAAATTTTAAAAATAACAAATTTCAAATTCAAGCGATTCGAGATGGCGAAAAATAATTCGATATCCTGAAGATTAACAAAATTGGATATTTAGAACGAGCATTATAAATCGGAGGCATTTGATTTATTTTTTTCCAGTTTTTAGAGGAAGGGAAGGGATTATATCAAAAAGAATTTTTATATGCTTCCATTTTGTTTTATATAATTATGTTATTAATATAATATGGCCATATGCAAGGCGTAGGGTACATCGGATAAACAAAAACAATAAAATTAATAATTGCAATTTTTTTTTATAAAAGTAAAAAAATTTAAAACATTTCTATGAAATTCAATAGAAAAAGAACAATTTTAATAAAATACACACATTTTAAATACATTTAATTAAAATGACCTTACATATCAATTAATTTAACCTCAAATTTTGTTATAAAACAACAAAATGTGTTTATTTTAAATTACTATTTATACGATGTATGTTAAAATGAGATAAAACGTACACAAATTGTTATTATGGAACAAAGAAATATAATTTCAACGAATACATTTTAGTTGGGTTAGTAAGTTAGTACTTTAGTAAACTCGAAATAAAATTTTTTCAGTGTGAAATAACAAGAATTTTATATTTTTCGATGACTGAGTAGTAATCAATACAGAGATTACAGAGATTAAAAGTCAGTCAAATATGCCCAATAGTAAAAGTGAGAGAAATAACTACGCTCATGTGATTTCAAATCAAATCTGCCAGGTTCTACATCAAAAGGATCTCGCACAAATTAGATGTAATCTGCATTTCGGTCAAACTTTTTCAAATTTTGGAAATTGATAGTTTAAGTCATTCTAAAAAAAAGTTCCCATGGTCACAAGTCATGAAAATAACAAAATTTCATGCCTATGTGTGTATAGGCAAATACATATACAGATATGTATAACTACATGCATACGTATGTTTTTTAATGTAATGGTCTTGTTTTTTAATTCTTGTTTTTTTAAAGAATATGTTACGAAATTCAAAGAAGAAGCAGTGTTAAATTTTCAGTGGATCAATAATATGAAGTGTTAAGATCAATATATTCAGCTACATATATACACGTACATGATTTTTGACAATTAAATTACAATAATTTTTTTATACAAATGAGTACAAATGAGTTATTTTCCAACTTTAATTTAGCGATAACTTGAAATCCTGTCATTTTCATGACCATGGGAACTTTCATTCAAAATGACGTAAACTATAATATTCCCAAAATTGAAAAAGTCTGTCCGAAATGAATATTTTTAGAGCACAACATATTCGAAACGAACAGCGAAAAAACAATGACAAATTCGTATTAGTTGAATTTTAAACAATATAAATATATTGAATACCTACTGGCTCATTTGAGGGTAGTTTTTTTTAAACGAATTACAGTACTGATACAAGTTTAGACCATAAATTTAGTAAGAAATAAACCGTACATACAAATGTATTTACAATTACATAAAGTAATATAGATCTCTTTTAAAATAATGTTAAAAATGTCACAATGTTAGTAGATATACACCCTAACTAAACTTACTAAAACTATGCTATTCATAGCATAATAATTGTTAGTATAGAAATAATAGTTTCAAGTCTACTACTATCCTCTCCAATAAATTAAAACAAAAACTGTCTGGCATTATATTTTAGTGAGCTGTAGCTGCAAGAATGATGGTAAATATCTTTTCATGTACAATTTTGTTCAGTAAAAAGAAATCAAATGACATATTCAAACCAAGCTGTTTATATGAGTGCTGTTTATTTGCGTCCCTTATGTCTTAAACACTGCAATATTAATTATTGTATTCAAACATAGATGAGTAGCTTAGAGGTTAAATAAGTAAGCGCTTTCTATACAAGAGGTTCTGATATATCAAGATCCGGCGTGGAGAAGGTATACAAATTCATCTACGCGAATATTATCTCGACATTACATCGTGAGATTACTTTTGTAGTTCCTTTCAAATGTCTCTCTTAAGGAACGATTCCCTATGTTGACAAGTATATGACTGTTTCTTCTGAATCGTCACCTGAGTGCGGCCCTTCAAGGCAAAGTTAACAAAACTGAAGTAAAATGAGTGAACGCGATATACTATTATGCTCGAAGAAATTGAAGAAGAAGAAATTATATCGGAACAAATGATGCTTGAGGGTAATACTGAAGTCCATACTTGTATAAAACAAGGAAAGATGAAGGTTTCTTTGCAAAACTTATCATTCACACTTACTACAGAATGACAAAAGTCCCGAAAATTTTTTAAATGCCAATCATCAAAACTTAAAACCACTACTTTGGTAACCATTTTTGTTAACTAATAAATTAAGTGTATTTGTATTGTATAAAAAAATTATATACATGTTTTTATGTGGTTGCGTCTGCGTCAGTACTGCTCGAAAAGAGGTATAGCCACACGGCTCCTTCCAGCTGCAGTTCATAATAGCATTACCCGGGTCTGACGCTTGCGTCAACCGCAGCATAGGAATCATACCTTTAATTCATTTCAAATATATCTCTTATAATATAACGCATAGAGAGATGGCTTTAAAACTATCGCACATAAAGCAGAATTATCGTACATATCAAAATAACTCCTTTAATGAATAAATAAATCATGGTAAACATTTTAACTTTTTGCCAAACTCTTGTTTTTCTCAGAAATAAATGTACGATGTATCTCAGTGTCACAAACAATGCACGAATCACATATAATATTATATGTAATCCATTCATTTTTTGTGCCACAGAGATACGTTGAAAGTAGACTATCGTAAGGTTGCTACCCTGGAGATACATGCAGTGATGAGTGCTTTACTTCGGCTAACTTTGGTGAATATACTCGGCGATGATCCTCCACGAGGCGCGAAGGTGCGAATGAACAAAAATGGTATCAGCGATTCATTTTTTTTGGATTTTAGATTACTTACCATTATTGAAATTGTTAGTTTATTTAGTATTATATACAGATATACAGTTAATGTTAGTTTATACGAAAGATAATAATAATTACTCAAATGCTCTTAATAATTCGCTCTATAGGTAGACTAGATAGAATTTAAACGAATTTATGTACACAAACGTTGGGGTTGGTTCGAATTAGTAACATTGATAAGGGAAGGTATTATGCAATCATTTTATAGATAAAATATTTTATTATGAAAAGTAAAGTTTAGACGAATTACTATTATTGTTTGTAATGGATTTTTGATAAGCTCGTTCAAATTTTGGATTAATAAATATATAAATTGTATAATACTTTATCGAAAAGGGTGTTACATGGTATCTTTTTAATCTGTGTTTATTAATATTAATGCAGGCGGTTCAATAGAATGTTAAAACTATGAACCAAAATTAAATTATATTTAAACAAGAAAAATAGCATAAAATTATTGAATTAAAGTTAATAAAAAATAAAAATATATATAAATATTTATTCAGTCAAACAAACAACAATTGTTATAGTTTTACGGTCATGAAATTTTAAAATAAAAATTAATTTTTATACGCTTTTGTGTAAATTAATTTAATCGTCCATAATATTGTTAAAAAAAAGTCATATTATGCAAATTATAATTAAGAGAACAAATTAATGTAACCACAAATAAAAAAATATATTTCCTAAACACAGATGATTACTAAATCATGTTACAGTCTATGTTGAAACTGGAATTTTTGGTCAGATCCTTTTAATTCTTTACAATCCATTTAAAAAAAGTATTTAAAAGTCTTCATTATAGCCACAAAAAAGAAAGAGATAAATCTATTGAGGACAATAGAGCGTATATAAAGAAGATCTGTACCAAAATTCAAATAAATTGGTTCATTAAAACTCGAATATAATTGACAATCGTGTTGAAAAAGTAGTTTCGAGAAAAACTCCCACTCCTGTATCTATAGAAAATTCATAGAACTTATAGATTTACAAGCACATGCTAAAACTTTTCGGGTGAAAAACGAAAAGAGAAATCAAGCTGAAATTTTTTTAGCATGTTCAGGTCGTAAAATATGAGGTTGAGTTCGTAATTATAGAATTTAAAATAATGCTTATACCATATTGCAAGCGCAGCGATCCACATGGCTGTTTGGAAGTAAAGTAAAGTTGCGGAAGTAAGGAGATGAGCTAAGTGGGAAAAAGTAGGTTGAAGGATATCATGTGGTGTATTTGTCTTCGAAATGAATTATCCTTATTGCGACTGGAGGTGAAAGAAATAACGCGGTATTATTTGTATTAAAAGTTGAAATTGTCCAGCAAACATCGCGGGTAACTGCCAGTATTACATAAATTAAATATTAATATTTTAAATGTTATTAATATAATATTTACTTAGAGGAATATTTTTATAATATTTTTCTTCAACGTATAATAAATAAATATTTTTACGATTCCAAAGCTTGTAAGATTTATTAAAATTATCTAGAAATTATTATTATTATATAATAATTGTCTAATAAAATAAAATATGATTATTTGATTGCATTTTAAATTATAAATGTAATAATAGCTGTGTTTTGTACATCTAAATGCATCCATTATCATAATTATTGTTGATATAACAATTATACAGTACACAGGCATTTTATTATCTTCAGTATTATGTAGTGTTTGAAAATTTAGTAGATGACTGACCTATCGTTCTAAAGATGAATGAAATTCCTTCGAACTACAATGAATTGTAATCAAGAGCCTGAATTACTAATTTTTTTACTCAGCTTTAAATGTAAAGCCTATATATTGTTATTTGAAACTGAGCACCATTGGTGTTTATAGTGACTCGGTTTCAAGAACGCAGTGACGCGAGTGCATGCTATATCGCAATAGTAAATATATCAATAAACACGTGAAAACAAACAATTGACTGAGTTAATTGTTGAAATACCATGTATAGACATTGCGCCTAATTTGTGTCCTCACGGATAAACAGTGGTGTTTATAAAAAAATGTTTCAAACAAATCATTTTTTATATTTAAACTTTTGTTCTATTTCTTACGGTTTAGAAGATGGATCCTACGGACCCAAGACCCAATTGACCTATGTTGCTCATTTACGAACTCGACCTCACTTTTTACGTCCTGGGTGCGCCGTAAAAATTTCAGCTTGATATCTTTTTTCGTTTTTGAGTTATGGTGTTGACAGACGGACGGGCGGGCGGACGAACAACCGAAAATGAACTAATTAGATGATTCTATGAACACCTATACACAATTTTTTTCGTAGCATCAATATTTTTAAGCGTTACAAACTTGGGACTAAACTTAATATACTATGTATATTTCATATATACATGGTGTAAAAAAACTCTTACAACATTAGCACGGTTGAAAGCTGTATGGCTATAGGGTTTCCTAACCTAGACCTTCGTGCCACCTCCTAAAATTCATTAACTAATAATTTCCATCTTTCTTATACTAATATTACACAATTATAATTCTATTCTGTGTACTTGATTAATTTGAGCCACTAAGGAAGGCTTAGCCATTTTAGCCAAAACCTGCATTAATCAATACAAATTACTGTAAAAACATTCCAATTATTAGATTCGGAAGTTTTAATGGAAAACTTAAAACTGTTAATTTTAATAAAAATTTAAGTGCTATAGTTATAACATTATATTTGAATTACATGTAATGTTTTAGTAATATTACTTAGAATGGTTAAACTTTTGCGTTTATTTTATCTTAGAGCAATACAAGTATTACTTTGATTAGTTACGATGGATAAGGGTTTAAAGCAGGCATGGGCACACATGGCTTAGAGAAGTCCCTCAGACTTCTGTAACTAACATACGAGTAAGACAATGACAAAAATACGAATAAGACAGAGGAAAACATTTTTTTTCTATCTATGTTATTACTATTAGAGAAACTGAATTAGGTAAAAGAGTCGTATACACGTCTCGCTTCCTCCTCTATGAGCAATGAGGACTTGGATAAAGAGACACATAATAAAGTTTATGGCACACAATAAAGTTATAACAATGGTGACTTTGGCTTAAAATAACTCGCCCATGACTGGTTTAAAGGACATTTAGCATAAAACACAAAATAATATATCTGTTTTTTCTTCTTGCTTATTTTATCATTTATCTATGTACGCCATAGCTCAAGTGTATCACTTGACTTTATTTTAAAAGTTTAGTTTTAAAAAACTTTAAAGTTTTTGTTTTCTGGCTAAAATCACCTCACACATTTTTGGAATTTAGTTTGTAAATTTTCTTGACTTATTTTTGTACACTATGTGCTATTATAAATATCATTTTATGTAATACCTCAATTTATGAACTGCTTTGTACGTCTACTACTATTTTTAAAAGTAAATAAATATATTATTTAGTTCCATTGTATACATAAACTATGAATATATACAAATAATGTTTAAATCGCGGCGGTGAACTATGTTTCTACATAATTTTCCCCTCTTTTAAAAACATAGACGTGGTGTGGATATATATGTTATGCATGTACATCCACCCACCACACCCTAAGATCTAAATTTAAAACAGTGAAACAAAACGACACGACCGTCGAAGGAACATTTACATTACTAAAACTAAACACAACACACGAGGCAAAGACATAATACACTCAAATATTTATCATTTTAATGATTTCGTTAAATGTCCGATGTACCAGAAAATAAAATGTCATTATCAGTGTAAAACCAAATTTACATTTTCTGAAAGAAAAGGACTCCGCACAAAATGAATGTAAATTGAGTCCCTCTCAATTTTGCGGATATTGTGAAATGTTATAGTTCTCGGAATTCTGATCAAAAGTTATCATTGGCCTAAAGTGATCCTATGGATAGTTTCAGAGATATACACGGGGGAAGGGTATATTTAAAATGAATGTAAATTGTGTACCGTTCGATTTTGCTGAAATTATGAAATATTCTAATTCTTGACATTCTGATCAAAAGTTATCATTGGCCCAAAATGATCCTATTGATAGTTCCAGAGATGTACAGAGGGAAGTGTGTGATATTGGCTATGGGCTTGAGTTACCGTTTCCTTACCGAGTTACCGAGTCTCTTTTATTAGTACTCAAAAGAGTTCAAAGTGTTCCAATCAAAATCACTTATGCCCTGGTATTTAGAGGTCAAGTCAAGGTCGTATCAAGGTTAATCTATTGAAGGTTGTAATGATTTTGGAATGAGGTTTTGGAAATGCAACACCCGTATCTTAAGATTGCTTTTATGTAACGTCATTTGAGGTTAATTCAAGGTCATTTCAAGATCAAACTGAAAAAAGATGATACCTTAAAAGACTGGATTCGAACGCGACTCAATTTACATACATTTTGTGCGGGGTCCTTTGTTAAAAGAAAACTGTTTATTTTCAACGGGCTACGTTTCGCGTCTTTATAATAATACTTGACGTTCGTTTGTGTGTTTCTTATGATCATGTGTTTTTCGTTACTAATAAAATGTAAATAAACATAACATCAATAAGAACAAGGAAATTTGTAAAGTAAATAAATTTGAATGTTATAAATTATTTCGGAATTATAAATTTGTATATTTATTTATTTTGCCGTTTACTGTTCGATTTTCAAAAATGAAAATTTATTTGCTTAGTGTATTTGTAAATACCCTATTTATTAAAATAAAAAAAGCGAGGGCTTTAATGTTTGAACGTATAGTTTAAAGTTGAATCTATAGAATTCTAGACAACAATAAACGAAATCTTCAACAACACAAGTTTTGAATTTATAAAAGATAAAAATACCTTTTATTCTCAGGAGTATTGCTTAGTCTCAGAAGAAATATGATGTCGCTAATTTGATGAAGTTTTCACCACTTTAGCTACAAGTAACATCCTTCTGAAGATCAAAAGTCGAGAGATAATTACGATTAGCGAATTCATTTTGATGGTATGTGAGCTTCCATTGAGAATGCCTATAAGTTTCGTAATGAAAGTTTCAACTATTTTTCCGATTCCGAGTTCCGATGATCTTTCATTTAAAGGCCTTCCAGTGATTCTTCGCCTAAAAGGAATTGTTTGTAGAAAGGCTTGTAATTTTGTAATTCTTAAAGTTTTTATGTGATACATTTATAATACGTTTTAATTCAGCCGGCAGTTTTGAAAGAAAATGTTGACCTTTCAAAATTTTGTTATTCCGGATAAAAATTATAGTATTATTAGGCTTATTTTTTTTATGTATAAATGAAATAAGGGATCCCACACGCCGTAATAATTAATATTTACTATACATATTATTGTATTTGTAATAATATTAAATCGAAGAAAGTGTAAACTATTTTGTTAATTAGTATAGAATTAAATACACTTTATTTAATACTTAAAAGATTAGCTTTTTTTAAATGGTAACGCTTAATTGATTTTTTTAATAGAAATAAAATGCTCATATAAAAACTTTTTAGACGATAAAAATCTAGTTCAACGTTAAACAAAGTAGTCTATAATACTCTATAGAACTTTACTAAAAGATATTCAAAGATTATTTTTAGGATTTCGATAAGCTTCAAAATTTATTTTTTAGCTTCCGTTTTCAGCTTTGAAAATGGTCTTTTTTGAGTTTTCTCGAAAACGCTGAAATTTACTAAAAAAACCGAGGATTATAGTTAAATGACCCAAAAAAGCTAGGACAACTGTACTTGGTTCAAAAAATTTATATTTGACTGTTTCTGTGAAAGGGGGAGTGGGGTTACAAAAATTCGACCAATAAGGTTTCTATGGTTTTCTGAACAATAATCAATTGAAGGAAATCCGGTCCTCATATTTTGTGAACGCAAATACTTCAAGATCTTGCTATATGAGCATTCAATTATAGAATAGTATACAGGTCAAATAGTACAATAAACGAACCTAGAATCTTTTGATTCTTACTTCAGAAACTTCTTCAATAGATACCTTAAGATATTACTAAAATAAGCAAACCAGGGGTTGGACATTGTATTGATGTTTGTAGTGTGGCATTTCCGCACTTGAACTAAATATAATTTTCATGTAAACAATAAAATTATATTTTCTAAGTAAAATGACTTAAACTTGTTCAAACAAATAAATACAATAAAATATTACAAAAAGAAATGATAAAAAAAAATTATAATCGCTAATAGCTTATATTTTTTATATTTACTAAAGCTATTTCACTGTTGTGATTCATTTAATTGTTTATAAACCATCAGCATATTTACATATTTTATTATTATTTTATACATTCTGCTTTTTGTTTATCCACTCGCAGTGTCAGTCCGTCTATCAATTTCAAGTTATCTAGCTAATTAGCATGAAATTATTTATAAAAAAAAATTATTTTTATACATTCCTTTAATGCATTTATTTTATTTATTTTATGTACACAGAAAAAAATAAAATTCCATGGACATTTTAAAATATCGATGGTAAAGAAAATGAAGGTGAGGAAATGTTAAACTTGCCTTAAGCATTGAAACTTAAGAAGTTGCTTTAATCCCATATAGATTATGTATACAAAGAGTTACGAGGTCTTGAGAGATTCGGCTTAGTAGCTTCTTGATTTGCAAGTTTACCAAAACCACGAAGATTGATTCAGTTAGACTTTACTCAAATCTTACCGGCTAAGTATATACCGTTGATAAATATATCTAGCAAGCATAAATCTAAATCTGTACAAATCATTTGTAACCAGACGAGAACGCAGAGAGATATTCAGGCTTCAATCAATCTTAATTTGGAAACTCGCGCCATATCTTAATAATCCAATTCAGCCGTAAACCTATATTTGTCTACTTAATTAGCGAATTGCCGGAGGAACTGGAACTATTGCTTTTGTACTGATGGTGGAATTTAAAAAAAATTTCTCCAAGTGTTCATCGATCCTACCTAATAGATGTTAAAAATGACCATCGTTAAAATTTATATATATTTATATATATTATATGTATCTCTACGTTTATGTATCTGTAACCTCTCTAGCGGTCGCAATTGAAGTCCGATTTAAATAAAATTTGGTATCAAGAAGGGTTGTGGTATTTGAAAGGTCAAGTTCGTTAATGAGAAAAATCGACAGATATACAAGGGAGGTGGGGGGGGGGTGTACAAACATTTTAATTTTTTTTAAATAAAAAATATTTTTGTATTTTTTGATCAGTTTTAAGCAAAAAAGTACAAATAGTAGTGTTTTTTTCTCTAGACTTTTAGTTTTCGAAATAAAAATTGTTGGGAAACTAAAAATGCAATATTCGATTTTAATAAATATGTGTTATAATTTAATTAACAAAAGACATTAATAAAAGTAGTTTTTTTCTCATTAGAAAAAATTGATTTATGTTTCTTTTTTTTCGTAGAATGAGTGGTTTTACATAAAAAAATACGAAGCTAAAAAACGTGTTTGAATATTCTCCATTTTCATAAGAGTGAGACTAACGATGACAAATGAAAAACTGAAAAATCGAAACTACTAAGAGAAACGCTATTTTCGACAAATAGGTTTTGGTTATTTGCGTCAAAAAAAAAAAAAAAAAAAATAGTAGAAATGTTTTCAAAGATGTTAACAAGTCAAGTCCGTGACATATCTTTATAGCGTTTGAGCAATTTTTTAACATCAAATTCTTTTTGTTATTTAATAAAAAAATTTATACGAAATGTATTTGTTTATTTATTGACCAAGTGAATGAATATTTCAACATATTATCAAATTAATAATAAAATTCTATAATAATGTTAAATAATTTATTAATTTTTAACATAATTCTTTTTAAGAAATTCCAAAGAAGAAAGTTTTTGTGTAAGAAATATTAAAAAACATTAAATAAGGTATAAAATTTGGAGATTATCGGAGATAATCGATAAAGATCTTTAAAGAATGTATTAATGTCTCAGTGGTATATTCAATTTTTTCTTAGATGTACCGCTTTACTAAAAATATAATTATACCTTATATTACCTCAATTTATTTTATGCTTTACAAATTTTTCGAAAAAGTATACTTTCGTGTACCTAAACAATGAAGAATAACTTTTAAAATGCCTGGTTGCTCATTCATACATAGTATAAACGGAAGTCGCTCTTCGGGACTTTTCTGTTTATGGCATGATAGTTTATTCAATCAAAATTTAGTCTTTTGAAAACGAAGTCGCATGATCGTCACAAAAATATTTATCTTATACAAAATTTTAAATTGATATTCCTATCAATAAAGAAAATATGTATGCCAATGTATGTTTTCAAGAGAATAAGTGTTAGGCATATTCATAGAAATCTGAAACTGCTCACGGCTATTGTGTAAACAAGACCATGGAAATATATAATTCCTGATTTAAGTAGACATACAGTAAGAAATATTTCAGTAAAATTTAATCTCTCTTCCCCTCTCTAGGTTTGATCGAGAAACTCCAGAAATCAAGTTTTTCTCTCAGCTCCCGATATCAACTAAAATCCTTCAGAGTTCAGAAAATAAAGAGATTGATTATTTGTTTCATATTCGGGTAAATTCGGCAGTTGTGAGTAGGTTTTATTTGAAGGATATTACTTAAAAGGTTTGACTATGGAAAAATCGGATAAACAAAACTTCTAAGGTTTTGTACAGTATTATAATTCGGTGATATAATTAGATAAATTTCACTATTTTCTGACTTTCACGAAAGCTTAATAAAAAAGACTGAAATACGCATTTTTCCAATAATTGCACAATCAATATTTTCAACCCTTTCAAATATTAAATTATAAACTTCTTACGTTTAAATAGTAAACAACAAATAAAAATAATAATAAATTGAAAAAAATAGTTTAAATGAAATCAAAAACAATTTAAAATATTTAAAAAACACTAAACAAAACTATTCTATTAAATAAAAATTTATCACAATCACTCAACGTAGAACAAAAAAAAACACTATAAAATCACTTTAAATTCTTCTTCACACAAATAATCGATGATTATCACTCACAAAAACACCACTACTTAAGACATTTAAACGCGTGTCTCAGTTAATAATAAACTCTTCTTAAAAGAAAACACAAAAAATTGAAAAACGATTTTAAACAACAGCGCCACGTTTGAAAAATTTTCGTAACTAAAATAACAATGCCACTCAAATATTTTCAACAGTATTTACAATTTTTATCTGAAATTGCGTCGACTCTGACTGTACTGAGTAAAATCCACTCACTAAGTCAATTCACTGGTTGTACCGACTAGGGTACTTAGTAAAATATAATGAATATTATGAATTATTTTCAATATGACATTATTCAGTTGCGCGATAGCGACGCACTATGATGCACGTATTGAAATCGGTATGACTTAGTATTGTTGATTGGAATATATCTATAGTCGAATCGATTTATACAACACAAAAACAGTATCTATAATAATACTATAGAGCCAAAAGTGAAGCTGAATGATGTATATAAATTTTAAGGGACTTGCTTGAAATCAACGAAAAATCTAACATCCCCCCCCCCCAGGAATACTAAAAATCCCTTAAAATTACGTTTGCTCTATACGTGCTAGAAGGATGGAATTTTCTCTAATCGACTTGAAATAAAATCACATTTACAAAATACTTCATTCCTTACACCACTACCCTCTGAAATGGAAAAAAAACCCCTCTCTTCTTTTTAAGCCAGAAAGATGATATAAGCCAAGGACGAAGTCGGTCCTGGGGTTCAAGGGGGGAACCGCCATGCGGACGCGGCGAGTTACTACATGTTATATAGAAACTGAGTACAGCATAATGTACAACGATTATGAAAATAGTCATTTACACACAGTAATGGATTTAGTGGTCCTTTTGACACACAAGTGGACAAAAGAAATTCCGCCGTGTGGGATTCAAATACGATTTTTTTAACGACTGGATTACTTCTTTGTTTCTGCACGATTTTCAGCACAAAGATAAATAGCGAACATAAATGAAAGTTTGGGCGCATGTAAGGAGCATTTAATTCTTTTCCCATGGAAAATGGTGCGAAAAGAGAATAAGTACCTACATGAATGAGTCTTTAATTGCAAAAAATATTCCAAAGTGAAAGTTACGCATAAACGACGTATTTTGGCAGTAGATAAAAATAAAGTAAGGAATTTTGTGAGTATTAAAGGAACTGATTTTTTGTTTTAACTTGACAAGTACTAACACTCGAAATTTCACTCGAATGCAAATTAAAAGGTAGGACGCTTTTACTTTTTTTAAATTCACAAAAAGTGACTTATGATTCATGTAAATATTATCTACAATCGTTCAAACAATCGCTAAAAAGACCAATAAATTATTTAAAGATCACATGCTTGAAGAAAAACCAAGAAAAGCTTAAAAATCAACATTTTGATTTTTTTTTTGCGCAAAAAAATGCTGTTCTGAGGATTTGGGGACTTCGAATTCAAATTGTTAGTCCAAAATAATTAATCAAAACTTACCAGCATTCGAATTAATCAAATAAATAATAACTCACCTGAAACAAAATAAAAAAAAATGTTACTTCAAATTCGGCAAAATTTAAATTATTAACTTTACTACTATCATGGTAAAAAAGTATGTTATTTATATTATTGGGAATATCAGCGCCAGGGAAGTTTTGGATAAAAGGTTTGATTTTTTTAATATGAAGTTGGACTTAATCTAAATCAATCCTGAAAATTTTAGGTGAGGGAGGGGTTGCCTGATTATTTAAATTAATAAATGACTTCAAAAGTAGCCATATTTAACATTGATCTTATGAGAAAACGGTAGTTGGATATGTTTTCATAGATTTCTCCAAAACTAGTCGTGAAAGCTATTTAAATTAAAGTTAAAACTATTAAATTATTGAAAACAAAATAATCCGTTGTGCTTGACTAATTAAGGATGTATGAGCACGGTAATATATTTTCAATTTCATGCTGAATTATGTAATAATTTGACAATATAAGACAAAAAATAAGAATAAAATTTTTCAATACCTGGAATAATTTTCAAAATATCGAAAATTTTGTTTAATTATTTAGCTCTCGATATTTCGAAAACCAAGGCAGATCATCAAACTTGAAAATAAGGTACAAAAAATTTCAACCACATGTCTAAACATGCTTTGGCGCTCGTACTACCTTAAAAGTTAGTATTTTGATGAAGTTTGTTGTAGTTTATGTTTGTGCTACTTGTCTCTGGGACATGATTCAACTATATGATAAGCTATTATCGTTTGTCGCGTAGTATTAAAAATAAATAATAAGGCATCAGTGTTGTGGTTGCGGGGACGAATACGAATCATATGATGTGGTATAAAAAAAGATTTTGTTATTATGAAATTTGTATATTTGAAAACAAATAGTTATCAACGGTTTTTAATTCAGGAAGTGGATAGTTAGTTCATCATTTTAAAGTTATACGGCCACTACCATCTTGGTGATTATTATTTCGTTGACACTAGATTTTTGATTTACAATTTACAAAATCTGATATTTTCGATTGTTCGATTGAGCAAAAAGATTCTGAAATATCGATTGAAATTTCCCCGAAATATCGCACCTCGTATACAATTTTGGGTGGCATGACACCTAAGAAATCATCAAATAGATCCGATTTTTGTATTTTTTTGGATTAAAAATACGCTAGAAATAAGATAAGATATAAGATTTTTAAAGTTTTACGTTATTTCGGAATTGGTGAAAATGAAATGTTGGGTAATTTTGACAAAATCGATCCGTTTACAGAATGAAATAAAATTTTCAGTAGATGTTAAGAATAATCGTTCCCTTGATGACTAAAATGAGAGATTTTAAATCATAATTTAAAAACTTGTTTACAGTTTTTGTTCAAAAAATAATTAATTTAGTAATACCTTATAATTTATGACGAATTTTTGGTACCAAGAAAAAGGTTCTTGTCCGTCTTGTTAAAAAGATAAACACTAAAAACAAATTAAAAATATGTAGCTGTGTGTGTATAATTTGTATATGTATACAAAAATAGTATACGACTAGCAGCATGATTTTTATGAACCTGAATATAACAAACATTATATCTTTATGATTGGGTAAGGGCGAAATAAAATATAGTCCTTTATTTCGGAGCGATTCTGGAGATATTTCGGAAAATAGTCATCAGGTTATAATAAAATTAATAAAATAAAATATTAGAAAATTGGAAGTAATGATTTTTTACAATTTTTTATAAGTGCTTCGCCTTTCTGGCAACCCGGATCCTTCAATTTTCTGGGCTTATCTAGATACTAATTTTGCTTGTTAATAAATTAAATCAACTTTGTCAAAACCAAATCCAGTTTTTATGAAAATGGAACAGACATTATTTTTCAATGATATAAAATAACAGATTCTATTTTTTTTTTTTTTTTGTAAAGCCTTATCACATTTTTATGCCTTTATCAGAAATGATTTATTTTTTCGGTCAACTGACAAAATTTGACAACTGTTCTTGATAAAATTTTATTATCCTTCATATTATTTCTGTTTATCGACATGAATATATTCTTTTAATTATAATCATAAATAATAAATTTAAATGTATGAATAATATACAAACACACATTTAGTAGTGTTGATTGACTTATTTTAAAAGGCCTTATTGTTTATTCATGTAAATGAGGTTTGACTTAAATCAAACAAATATCAATAAACTATCTTGTTCTATATATTTAGTACTAGAGTGATATCCACCCGCTTCGCTGGGTTTAAAAGAAAAGATTGATAAAGATTGCTCTCGCTTATCCTCTTTCTATACACTCGAAATAATTGTAAGGATTGTTTTACACAGGTAAATTATATGTACGGTTTTCTATTTTTATAAATTATATCTCATGTGTTAATCTGAAGTATGAGCTATATTACTGTACAGTTTCATTAAAAACCATTCGCTAGTTTTAGCGTGAAAGCGTAACAAACAAACAAACAAACATGCTTACTTTCGCATTTATAATATATATAGACATAACTTTAAAATGTAAATAAAACATACTTTATAATATTAAATGATTTTCAAAGATTATGTATAATGTATTATTATTTATTTTGTATAATTGCTTAAACAATTATCAAAATAATAATATATTTTAAATTTAACGATATAAAATACTAGAGATTCATAAGTAAATCTGATTCAAATTATAGGCTCATTGCAGAATTATTAGATCGTGGAAGTTCTCGGCTTGAAAAATTAAAATTAAGGCTGTTATGTACAAATTTTAAACAGTCATTGATTTCTTGTAAAACTTTTCCGCTTTTCTTTATAAATTTTTTTAAAGAAAATAGTCAATAAATATTTAAGGATTCTTAAGAAAATTATAAAGATTCACGCCAATTGTACATAACAGCATTAAATTTTTAATAAATAAGTGAAAACAAGCAATTGACTTGGTTAATTGTTGAAATGTCATGTATAAAATGGGTTGAGTGCTTGCATTATTTTTCTATAAATTAGATAATAGTTTAAAAAACTAACACAATTATTAATGCTTCTGATTGTCTGCCTATTTTAATTAAAAGCTAACAATCCGTGCATCCGATCAAAAAATGGAAGAGGAGTTTTCGTCTTATAATATTATTTTCTACCTGATGCAATAAAGCGTGCGGTACTTACGGAACACCCTGTAGAGTAGTATCTAAACTGTCATACAGAAAGAATGTACATGTAAGCTTTTGATATCTGGGATGTAATGTAGTATATAATAATATTAATACTACAAAGTTTTAAGAAGCATGTCAAACTTTTATACGAACCCTTCAAGTATAATTTTAATATTAATAATTCATTTGGAAAATTATTATTATAAATGTCAATATTATTTACTTCCCTTCCTAAATGCTTCATTTTATTTTTCAGTAAACAATGTGAAAATTATTAAAAGTTTTTCATAGATTAATATTATAAACTAATAAAATAAATTTAACAAGTGAAATTTACAAAATTAAAAAACCCCCGACAAATGTTTTTGCATTCTGCATTAAATTACCTTTTTCCTTAAAGCCTTGAGCGACATTGAAACTATTTTTTTTTCCGGTACGGCACCCTAAGTTCGCACTTTAAATATGGCTAAGAACACTCTATATTAAATTACATTTCAAAATAAACCAAAAAAATCAAAATTGGTTCATCCGTTTGCGCTACGATGCCACAGACAGACAGACACACACACATAGCTGTCAAACTTATAACACCTCCTTTTTTTTAGGTCGGGTGTTAACAAATGAAAATTATTTAGGAATAATTTTCTGAAATCGTTTTGTTCAAAATGTCGTATCCCAAAAAGCTATTTTTGAAGAAGATCTAAATTGTAAGTGACAAATTTGGATTACTTATCTGGGATAAGGGAATAAAATCCTTTTGGTTATATTTTGTAAATCGAAATTTAATAATAGAAATGTACTTCCATTTCGGATGTCGAACGGCTTTCTTCATTCTATAATGTACACTTCGAATTACATCTTAAACCTAAAATTATCTTTGATTTTAAACTGTGAGGTTTAATAAGTATGATACTACAACATTATTTTAAAAAACGAGATAGAATCTTACGCAAGTAAAAGGAGTGTTCGAAAAGTCTTATGTATCCTTACATGGAGGTAGAGGGAGTAAAAAATCGGCAAAATACTCCTCATGTAATAAATGAATGATCCCTAAGATTATTAGTTATACCGTTAAAAAGAAAAAATGAAATAAAAAACTTGTTAACACGTATCTCTGCGTCACAAAATGTGAACAGTTTTTACCATTCTAAGTGATATATTACAGCTATATCACTTAGAATAGTAAAACCTGTGTACATTTTGTGACGCAGAGATACATTTTTTGCAAAATTGAATAAACAACTAGCTAATGCATATGTTTACAGTGAAATAAATTAAATTTTTTATCGTTTGTATTAAACAAGTGAACTAAAAAAAAAAACTGATAGAACATAAAAATATGATAATTTTATTTCCCTGAAAAAACATTTTTATCGAGGCTAACATTCATTTCGATAAAACAGACAATGGGATTTACAATTAAAACTTGATGAAATACTAATTAAATTTTAACTTGAAATATTTTGATGCATTATATATCCTCTATTTAATTTAATACAAAAATTTATTCAATTTTATTGGAAAATAGGAAAATTTTTTGGTTTTATTAAAAAAAATTGATAGGTCAAATAATTAATTAATTGCTTAGGTTTGCTCTTATGTTAAGACTCTAGTTTCTATGTATTCTCTTATCTTATTGAATCACATAGATTGGAAAAGGTTAAATAGAAAGAAGACCATGTAGAAATTTTTGACAAGCCTTTATCAATAATCAACAAATGACAAGCTCTTGATCAAATCGCTAAAAAATATTACGAATGATATTTCAAAGAAAAGGCAGGGAGATATGATAAGATCGACATGAAGTCAGATTGCAAGAAACTGCGCTATCGTTATGCTCTGCCGAAGTTGGTAATAATCTTTTCTAAATGGACTTGAAGGAGTGTCGGAAATAGAGATCGGGAAAATAATGAATGCTAAAAGCTGGAAATGATTTAAGTACTTTGAAGAAAGGTAGATGATATCTCTGTGTCACAAAAATCGCTATATATATATATAATGCATAACACATGTAGAAAGTATAAATATATACATGTTTTTTTTTTCTATCCCTGACAGGCCCTTTTATTTCAACTCCTTACAGCACTTTTTTCGAATTAAAAATTAGCCTATGTCCTTTCTCAGACTCTAGACTATCTCTGTACCAAAGTTCATTTAATCTGTTCATAACACATTTTAGTACTATTCCCTTAAACTTGCATCTCCAAAGCTGTACTACTTGAAATTATTTGTTACTGTCAACGTTTTCAATTTTCATGAATAAAGATAAGATTTTTAAACGGATATATGTTTTTTAAACATAAATAATTCAAACAATTTATAAAAATAATATATGTGTAATGTATAATAATAAAATTTATTTTATTTTATATATAAATAGAAATTATAAATAACCTTGATTAAAAAAAACTAAACTGGCTGGTATAATACTTAACACTACCATTCACTGTTTAGAATTAACAAGCGAAAACAAACAATTGACTGAGTTAATTGTAGAAATACCATGTAAAGACAGTGTTGATTACTCTTGCACATTACACATACATCCATGTCACACATATATAACTGATATTCCCGTATAATACATACTATATAATTTGCGCATAATTTGCGCTCTCACGGGTAAACAGTGTCGTTTCCAAAAAAAAATTTCAAACAGAAATTGTTTATTTTTTTATAAGGAACATTTTTTACACTTAAACTCTTGTTCTATCTCTAACGGTTTACAAAATAGGTCTTACGGACCCAAGACTCAATTGACCTATGTTGCTCATTTACGAACTTGACCTCACTTTTAACCTCCTAAGCAAGCTATGAAAATTTCAGCTTGATATCTCTTCTCGTTTTTGAGTAATCGTGTTGACAGACAGACAGACAGATAGACAGACAGACAGAAAAACTATCGGAAATGAACTAATTAGGTGATTCTATGTTACAAACTTGGGACTAAACTTAATATACCTTGGTATATTTCATATATACATTGTATAAATACATATAATATACAATTTATGGTATTTATTTTTAAATATTATGTATGTATTTACGTACAATGTATATACATAGATGTAATAAAAAACTATCAGTTTTCATCAATCTAATAAAATATAATATTGATAATATAATAAAATATTTATCCAATTATAGTGTAGGAGTTTACGTCTTTCAATTACGTGTACTAACACATGAAATAATTGAAAAAAATTTTCTAAGGCAAAATCGATATCGTATGTTTACGTATATGCCACAATTAAAACTCGATTTAATTATAACAACCTGTTCTTGCGAGTGCAAATTGTATTCCAAACTTTCCAAGTTTCCAAGTGGCGAAAATAACTTGCCATAATTGTCATAAAAACGGCAATATTAATTATTTTATTATAGCCAAGATGTGTATAGCATAAAGGCTACCCAAACATGCGCAAGTCTTGATATGCAAGAAGTTTTGATATCAACACCCAGCATTTGCAAAAATATTTTTTTTTTAATTATAAATATTCATAAAATTCAATATTTGTAAATATTTCTGTAAATATTAGTTTTACACAAAAGATGATCAGAGGAAAAATATGTAAGGAAATTAATTTATAAAATTTCGTATAACAAAGAAATTTGTTTGCCATTTTATTTTGCGAATTTCCGAAGGAAATGAAGTCTCTCTCATTCTACCCATATGTACACACACACACACACACACACACACACACACACACACACACATATATATATATATATATATATATATATATATATATATATATATATATATATATATATATATATATATATATAGGGAAGTTGCTGCTCAAAATAAAAAATTTTAGCTAACGCAGCTCCTGCGCTACGAATTTTGTCTTCTAATGGAAAATTTGCACTATTGAGTGTATTGTCATCAGTGGTATTTAAATTTAAGACACAATTTTTATTCGAGTGGGCATATTTTTGAAACAGAAACATCATGCTTAGTGTTGTGAATGTGAACAACAAATTTTAGCGAAAAGTCTAGCCAGGGGGCTCATGTTTAAAAATATGTTAACTCGGTGATTCATTGCCATAATGAGTTTGATGATGGTTTGGAGAAATGAGAGCAGGAAAATGCAACAAATTTAACAATTTTCCACATAATTTTCAATCGTGCTAGCATATAATACGTTTAATTTTCCTATCAATTTTTTACGATTGACCTTGACGACCTTCCTCATACATGTACTTAAACAAATCATTTAAAAAAACTATCAAAAACTTTAACTGTTGATTTAAAAACTCAACTCTCACTGAATTATTCAAATTGGATGAAGATGGAGAGATATGATATTTCTTCGTATTGATTTTTTCTCACGTAACTTTATCGATTCTATCCAGAAAGAGAAAAATTCAATAATTTTTTTTATAACAAAGAATTCATAAATTAAAATAGCTGGATTGTAAATAAATAAATTATCTATTCCTGTGTGAACATTTTTCTGGTTACCTCGTCACATATGTTAGCCTATTTTTTTTTTTTTTTAAATAAACGGTTAATAATTAATTATTAGTTTATCACAAACTAATTGTGTGTGGATTGATAAATAAATAAAAAAATAAGTTACAAGTTTTCATGCTATTTTTTTACTTCATTTAACTTGTATTCCCATTTTGCAAAGAACAAAAAATATACAAGAAGTAAGTGTAATCGAAGTAAAAAATTATAGGTACTATTCCTCAAAATTTGGGATATTATGTTTCATACACGTGCAGAAAAAATTCTTGTCTTTAGCTATTAAAAATAAATCCAAAATTTACTTAAGACAATAAAAAAATTATTATTTAAATATATATATATATATATTTTAGGCTACTTAAGAATTTTCTAATTCCTATCACACAAAAAAGGATTTCTTCACTAAAGAAATATTTGTGTATATATTCAGGTATTTTTTGAGTTAAGAAATCGTTTTTTGTGTGATAGGAATTTGAAAATTCTAAAGTAGCCTGTCTGGTGCGAACGCCTTACCCTATTTCTGTGGCATGAACTTCTATGAAAAATATTCCGATTTGGATAAAAATTGGTAAATAGTATTATCAATACTATTATCAATTTCGTTCTCCTAGGTTTCAGAATCCAGAGAAATTAAGGTACTTGTCACAAGTTTCTCCCCGAAACTGTAAGAGATTGAATGTTGCACATTTATGCAAAACTTCGAAAAGAAAGTATATTGATTTTAATTTTATACCAACTACATTTTTTATTAAAAATTCGTTCAAAAGTATGCAGTTTCCAAAATAACGAAGAACAAGAGGTATCGTGGGATACCTCTGATAGGAGTTCCATTTTTATAAATTATGTACTGACTATTGAAATACAAGCACAATGAAGTAAGTTTTCGTATTAAGTTATGAAAACATACATTTTTACATGTGTGGTACACATCTTGGTATAAAATTATTTATGGGTGTCTTTTTAATTTTATCAATAAATTACCAAGAGACTGATTTTCTTTTGATTACTAAAAATAGTGAGACGAATATGTTTTTCAATTTTTATGCCAAAAGCCTGTGAACAGTAATCAGAAGTTACCAAAGATCAGAATCAGAAGTTTCGGAAAACTCGGCACCATCTCGAAGTATTATTCTGATTTTGATTGTTTTTGGTTTTATATTTACTGAGAAAATTCATCGGCAAATAATGTATTTCAACATTTTGAAAAAAAATAGATTTCAAAACTATAATAGATAGAAAGTTGTATATTTGTAGTAGCTTTGAATAGAAAGTATTTTGATCCGAATTGCATACCAATCCCAGTTTTGGTTAAAAATCTGTATCAAAACATGTTCATTCCAAAAAACAAAACAAAATTTTCCACAGAAAACCAAGAAATTTCTCTTAAGAACAAGTGACATTTACAAAATTTTAAAAACCCCCGCAAATTTTTCGGGTACTGAAATCTAAACTTGCACTTGAAACATACCTCAGAAGAGTCCTCATTAAATTACCGTTTACCTTACCTTTTTCTAAACTGAACCAATTTTGAAGATCATCGCCAATTTTTTTTTCGAGTAATTTACCCTAAACTCGCATGTGAAACATAGCTAAGAACACTCTCCATTAAATTACTTTTAAACGAAACCAAAAAAATTAAAATCGGTTCATCTGTTTGGGCGCTACGATCCACACACAGACAGACAAACACACATAGCGGTCAAACTTATAACACCCCTTTTTTTAGTTCGGGAGTTAAAAACTATGTAATAAGTCCATGAAAGTTCTTGTGTAATGCTTTGCAGCGTTTTTAAAGTTCAATTTTAATTATTATGTTTAAAAAAGAACATACAATACATATAAACATTATTATGCCATATATAAAATACATTGATTGTATATTTGTATTTTATTATGGTGATATGTGATATTCTTAGCCATATTTGGAAAACTGGTCTTTTGTTGTACTTTAGTACCTACCTAAGTGAATATGTTTTAAATTACTTGTGTTAATATCATTAATTAAAATTGCAGACAATATACCAGTACCAGGTGATTCATACCAAAACACGATCAAATCTTGATATCTTTATTTAAACTAATATTTTTGGTGATTCGAAAACTCCTGATAATGATGGCGACACAATTGTCATATCCATATGATTTTTAGTTGGTTCCGACCCACAGTGGTTCCATCAAAGGAGAAAAATATAAAATCGATAGATTTTTTTGTAATTCTAACAACTTGAAAATCAAAACTTCATAAAAATATAAATTAAAAGTAATTTGCTAATTATTTTTATTTACATAATTTACTTTTATTTGAATTACAACATGAAAAGTAAAGTGACATTTAGTATCCGTAGTAAAATTCTCAGTTTCATAGTTGTGTAAGAACTATCAAACTTTTGTTGATTTTCCCCGGAAATACGATTTCAAACTTAGGACTACTACCCACTCTTGCTTCCAAACCCTTGTAGTTCAATGGTTAGAGCATATTTCTGGGCGGTTCCCACGGCTCGACTCCTTGCAGAATGTCCATTTTTTCACACATACTTGGTGTAAGAAAAGTTTTTACTCAAAAGATAGTCTAAGTTTGAGGTACACAATGATTAATGATCAGGAAATGGAAGAGACGTGTTTTTTTGATACGGATCTCTAATAATGAATCATCAGTCACGAGTATATTTATATCTGTAAATCTGTATACATTTATAATATGTATTCATTTAATAAGAAAGTATCCACTTTTTAAAATGGCGCCATAATAAGTAAGAATTCTTTCTTTTTTTACTTATAATTATTACTTATTCGATCTTTTTTTATTTATAATTATTACCTGTCTCATTTGTATTATTATGGTAACAAAATTTCTTGAAAAACAATTTTTTTTTAATGATTTCATTAATGATGTAAAAGAGATATTTGCGAAAAAATAATTTCTCCAAATTTAATAAATTTGGTAGTTTTAATCTTAAATGACTTTAATGGGATTTATTGTTCATTTCTTTTATATAATATATTTTTCGAAAGTTAAGATTTAAAAAAAATTGGAATTCGTGTTAAGATTTAAAAAAAATTGGAATGAAACAGTTGTCTGACTTTTATTTAGGTACCGGTGTCCAAAAAACACATAGGTATTTTAAGTGAATTAAAATTTAATAAATTCCCAGGGCAAATCAATAACCCGTTCCGTAATAAAAACTGTTATGTTTTCATTATGGAATAACTTCGACCGACTACCGTTAGGTTGAATTTTGGGAAAAATATAAAGCAATCTGATTCTAGTAAGTACTGCCTGAAAACACTAAAATTCTTATTATACCATGCATATATGAAATATACATAGTATATTAAGTTTAGTTTCCCAAGTTTGTAACGCTTAAAATATTGACGCTACGAACAAAATTTTGGTATGGGTGTTGATAGAATCATCTAATTAGCCCATTTTCGGTTGTCCGTTAGTCCGTCTGTCTGTCAACTCGATAACTCAAAAACGAAAAATGATATCAAGCTGAAATACAATAATAATTTTATAGCGTACTCAGGATATAAAAAGTGAGGTCGAGTTCGTAAATGGGCAACATAGGTCAATTGGGTCTTGGGTCCGTTGTACCCATTTTGTAAACCGTTAGAGATAGAACAAAAGTTTAAGTGTAAAAAATGTTCCTTATCAAAAAATAAACAACTTTTGTTTGCAACATTTTTCCATAAACATCACTTTTAACCCGTGAGGGCGCAAATTATATAGTATGTATTATATGGAAATATCAGTTATGTATGTGTGATAGAGTAATCAACACTGTCTATACATGGTATTTAAACAATTAACTCAGTCAATTGTATGTTTTCACTTGTTTTATTTTATAATTTTTATAGTAATTAAAGAAATCCTTAAAGGACGGCTGTGCAAGTTTTCAACCAATGTCTTCCCATGTACTATTAGCATCCCGTCGTTAGAACAAGATTTTTAAACATAATTTAAAATCACGGAGAGAATGGTTAAAATAATTTCTTCAAATGTGGTGGTTTCTTTACAAATAAATATTTTTAATGACCGGATATATTATGAGTTGAAAATTACATTGTAGGTAATTAAGGATTTTCAATGAGTATTGGAATGTGAAGATTGTATTATAATAAATGAAACTACGTAAATTTTCTAACTTTGTTTTTAGATTTCTATACCTTACTATTTATGAAACGGGATGAAAATCACGTTTCATTAAAAAGTTTTGAATATAATCATTGAATTTGAAAATTAAATTTAGAAATTTCTAACTTTAAATGAAAAGTAAATTAAATGTATAGAAAATACGTATATTACGGTTTATTATTTGAAACTTTTAAAAATTATTATCGAAATAAATTTAAATTGTAAAATGCAGTAATTATGTTTTAGTAATTAGCTTACCTCGGTTATTGGAATTTTGTGGAGAGTTGGTGACAGGTAAATACATACAAAATCACAGCTATACAATTAAATTGGTTGATTTCGGTTAGAAGTACAGGTTAGGATATACTGGAGTAGTGAAGTGCAATAAATAAATACACCAGTCATTGTAGACTAAAATTACTCTAAAGCAGACATGGGCAAACGTGGCTTAAAGAAGTCCCTCATACTTGTGTATCTAAAATACGATTAAGACAGTGACAACCTAACCAGTGACAACCAAAAATACGAATAAGATAGAGAGACAACATTTTTTTTCTACCTATCTCATTACTATTATAGGAACTGAGATAAGTAGAAGAGTCGTATACCCATCTCGCTTCCTCCTCTTTGAACAATGCAGACTTGGATAAAGCGACAGACAATAAAGTTTATGGCACACAATAAAGTTATTACAATGGTGACTTCGACTTAAAATAAATCCCACATGCCTACTCTAAAGCATCCATGGGCAAACGTGGCTTAGAGAAGCCACTCAGACTTCTGTAACTAACAACGAGTAAGAGAGTGATACCCCAACCAGTGTCAACCAATAATACAAGTAAGACAGAGAGACAACATTTTTTTCTACCTATCTCATTACTATTAGAGAAACTGAGATAGGTAGAAGAATCGTATACCTGCCACGCTTCCTCCTCTATGAGCAATGCGTACTTGCATAAAGAGAGACACAATAAACTTTATGGCACACAATAAACTTATAACAATGGTGGCTTTTACTTAAAATAACTCCCCCACGCCTGCTCTAAATGATTAAAATGTTTGGGTGCATAACCCTGAGCCGATCCGTTAAAACGGAATTTATGGTTAAGAAATCTTATAGTGCAGTTTAGATGCAAAATTCTAAAACAATCAGTTGAGACTAATTCTATGTTCATTCTGTGTAAACATCTACCTCACATTACTTTTCAAAACATTGGCTTCATTGGTTTATTTTTTAAAGAGATTTTTCTACACAAAAAAATAAGAGGAAATTCCATAAAATTTTACTAATTTTGGAAGGGGAGAGAGTTAGAGCAGCAAGTCTTTCGAAGAGGAGGGATAAAATTTGATAACTCTGCCGTGTTTTGATGGAAGGACGTATCCCAAAAAAAAGTTATTCTATTTTAGAGAACGACTGACTTTGTATAAAGGAAATTTCAATTTAAATCGGAGATTTTTTACAGTAGAGAAAGACATAAATTTATTTCTAAAAATTGCACACATCGAAGATTGAAGCATGCAAAGAATTTCAGTCCCTAAAAATATACATGCAAGCAGCAATAATAGATAACGGGTAATGAAATCACATTTCTGTATTGAAAATATTTGAATGTAACTTAAAAACATCAGTTTACAATATGTGTGATATTACACACAGGATTTGGGGAATTTAATGTTTTATCGTTCATCACCATGTTTCGTTAAAACAGAAACGTATTTTATTGATTTCATAATTATCTTTTTTTAAGTTCTCAGAACCGAATGTCAATGGTGACGAAATTTTTTTCATTTTTGACCAAATTGTTTTGAGAACATAAATTCTATGTGTAAATAGGGGGTGTTATAAGTTTGACCGCTATATGTATGTGTCTGTGTGTTTGTCTGTCTGTGGCATCGTAGCGCCTGAACGGATGAACCGGTTTTAATTTGTTTTCATTTGAAAGGTAATTTAAGGGAGAGTGTTCTTAGCTATGTTTCAAGTGCGAGCTTAGGTTTCCGTATCCGAAAAAATTAAAACATTGGCGATGATATTCAAAATCGATTCAGTTTGGAAAAGACATGACATATAAATAATTAATTACTATGGAAATGAATGTTCAAATAAACCTGGTTCATTTCATTTCGAAAAGTGAAATGGTAAAATAATTAGGTAATTTAAAACAATAATTCAAAAGAACTTCGACAATATATTACCTGCTGACACTGCGTATATGACCATAGTAGTTAAACACGCCGTATAACATTTTATAAAAAAAAGTCAACTCAAATATTTCGATTTCAATCAAAATCCTCATAAATGATAGCTCTCTAAGTATTCTTTTCATCTCATCTGATGTCCGTGACCATCACTTTGATATTGATTTAAGAAGGAGTGTTATAAATTTAAAGTGTTTATCTGTGCGTCTGTGTGTTTCTCAGTGGTATTGTAGCTCCTAAATGGTCGAATCGACTCGAATAAGAACAGATTATAGCAAAGTTCCAAAAATCGGTTTACAAGAAATAAATCGCATTTGTCGGGGTTTTTTTAAATTTTGTAAATTTCACTTGTATAAAGAAAAATATTGTTGACTAATTTTTATATTAATACTTGGAACTACGCAACGGATTTTTCTACTAGATAGAGTAAGGGGTTGAAAGAGATGTGCTTCAAAAGCTTAAAAATGTTGTGCATCGATTAAGCTCAAATAGATATACAACCAGTTTCAAGGATTGTTTTTATCTATTTTTAACCTTCGAGGGGTGGAAAGGTGGAGAAAGAAAGTGGAGATGAATAATCGAGTATTTTCAAATATAACCAAGTGGGGTATCAAATAAAAGAGCATGACTTGTACATTACAAAACCGTAACCCCTTCAGAAGGGGGTAAAGTTGGGATGTTCCCCAGCAAAGCGGATAGTTCACAGCTAGTACTATATATAATGGATAGGGATCACACTTTCCGTAATAATTTATATGTTTAAAGAATTCTTTATCAATAAAATCTATTCTATATCTACCCTTTTTTTCCAAATACACTCTATTTACTATTTGATCTAAATTATGTTTTATAGGCAAATGGACCATCGACGTCGTCGACCTTTATATTTCACATCAAGTATTTGGTTGATTTTGATTCCGTCTCTGTAATATTAAATCATCGTATGTAGTATATACGTACTAATTGCACGTAGATTCTAAAAATATCATTGACAAACTCTCAATACGTGTATTTTATTTACTTGCTTGTAATGCAATGATGTCGAGTCGAGACTCTTCGAGTACATCACAATGGTCGTACGTATATATTCTATTTGGCTCTCACATTCTCACGACAAATACTCGATTAAAAAACAAGAACAACGCACAACGCCAGTACATTTTAACATTAAAATATATGCCTTCCTGAATATCAATTACTTGAGTCATCAGCAAACAAAAATTAATTTTGAATTTTTATTCCACAATATATTTTCGTTGTAGTCTATTATTATCATTCAACATTACAGAATGGTTCAAATTCAAGATACGATGGCAATAATGCTAGCACAAATCCCAACGGCCAACATTATTTTGATAGATCCACTCAAGTTTTAATGCATTTTGTCTTACTGAACACGAATAGAGAAGTTGCATGTTTTTTAATTTAATTTTATTTTTCAAAAGTTTACTAAAAATTACTAAGAAAAATTAAAAAAAAATTTTTTAATTGATTTTTCATATAATTTTGCACTTGAAAATGGTTTTTCTAAATTGTAAATTCAGTGACGTCAACACATCGTTTTAGCAACGCCACATGCAGAATGATAAATGGTTTGTCTCTAATTAAACGTAATTTTCCATAGAAACAAACTGAAAAATGCAAATATAGCGTGATTCCGATTGGCTCACAGCCTCAACGAGTGTAAATACGACACTACCGTGTTTTGATTCAAAAACATTTTATTAATCTTTTTATTAATAATTAATAACAAAATGGAATTATTAATTTAAAAAAAATTACTATATTATTGTTCTCAATTCAAGTTTGTCGGAATTTTATTTTAATTCGAGAAATATGTCTTTTTTAACAAAATAGAAAATATTTTCGTATTTTCTGATCAACCCTAGTGATTATTTCACACAACTTTATCACTTATTTTTAATAACTATATTACTTATTTTTTTATTGGACCCATAACTGACGAAAATTACTTATTTCTAAGATTAAGTATTTATTTGATACAATTGTTTCGAGATAACAGTCACTTCATCATGGCAAAATTATTAACGATTTTTACATTAAAGGTAAAATTATTAAATATTTTTACATTAATAATTTTGCCATGAAGAAGAGACTGCATATAATTTCAAAACAATTGGCGAAAATAAAATTTACGAAAAATTTAAAAATTTGTTTTTATTTTACATAAATAACATTTTATTGAGAAAATATTAAAGTTCTGGGTATAAATCAATCAGTCACGCCATAATTTGAAAGTCGTAATTCATATGTCGATTTTAACCTGATTTTTCTAATGTTTTGATTAAAAATTCCTTAGATGATGATTTGCATTTGAATTAGAAATAAAAATAATTTTCCTATTCAAATTCAAAGTTATTGAAGTATTAAAGTTTTGTTTTATCTGAGAACAGTATCGAACGAAGACAGGATCTCTAAGAAAGATAAATTAGTATTCCATAGTCGGTGTGGTAGTGAAGTCGTGTGAGTGCGACCCCTGTAGTCTACACGACTAACTTCCTAGAGGGTGGAAACCCATTAAATAAAAGGTCTTTTTAGACTTCATACACTATTCTTAGAACATGTACAGCAGCTTATGCTGGAAAGATCATTATCTCCATAGATAAATGAGGTGTTTTACCCACTTTTTAGATTCTGTTTATTCAGTTTTTCCAGTTTTTTTTATTACCATTAAAAAACGGCTCAACTTATTCTGCAGAAAACTCTTGCAGTTACACGATTATGCTTGTCTTAAATACGCGATTATGCGTCGAATAATTTACCAAAATCTAACACATTAAATAGAGAACACTTGGTACACATGCCTGTGTTCATTAACGCGATGTTTATGAATATTGTCAGCTGAAAAAAATGCTGATGACAAATGTACATTTCCCTAAAATTAGGGTTGTTTAAAAATACACATCAAAAAAAAGGTTTTATCTCGAGCATATTATAAACAACACTGAACACCCAAAAGGTATAGAAACAGCACATCTGTTTGGTATAACACAAAAAAAAAAAAATTATAAAAACAATTTTAATCATTCACACAATTCATATACGTGTGTTTTTTCACGCATACGCTATGTACGGTGACATATTTGTTAGAAGAAATAAATTTTTTGATTCATTCTTCGATAAGCAAAAAATTTATTTAAAAAAATATTTTTATTCTGAAAGGAAACTTTACTTATATGTAAAATTTTGTACATTGTTTTCTGGAAATGGTCAACGTTTTATAACAATCTGTTTAATAGAATTTCATCGTTAATAAATCGTGTAAGACCAAACACAAAAAAAAAGCAAAAATCACTGTTAAAGTCATTGCCTTTAAAGTCACCTGGTTCCAAAAATACCATTCTTAGCCATTAGTATGAACGGACGTGTACAATTTCTCGCTAGTCAAAATAGCTTAATAGTTCAAATTTCACACGTAAGAAGCAAAATACACGTTAATAAAAAATAAGCACAGTTTTTGGTACCAGCAGCAATAAAGACTTAATCTGCCAATTTATCGAACACGGTATCTGGAATTTTGAATTTAGTGCGTTAGATCTTCTTTTACTCCGAAGACGAGGATTATGTGTTTGACCTATATGTGTGTATTTTCGTTTGTCCCCTCCTAACTTTCAAACTACTAACCATAATTTGACAAATGAGGTTTCGTTGAAAGTGTCTTGATCGTCCGCTGGTTATAAGCTATGTGATGTCACATTAAATTGAATATGGCGCTCTCTAGAGGACATAAAGTCATGAACTAGAAATAAATTTAAATTTAATGATACCGTGTTAGGTATTATACTTTATCACGAAATTATAGCCCCAAAATAGTTTATATAAATAAAGTTCAAAAACTAAAACCCTGACGACTGCTCAATCACTCTGTAAAAAGTATGAAAACAAGAAAATATTTGTATCTGAAATTGCTATGATAAATTAAATCGTCATTACAGTCGGAGGGGGGTATCTTTTCCCTCCTGTAAAAAATTTTATCTCGGAGGTGCCCCAACTGTAATGACGATTTTACTTATCATAAAAAATTTCAGATGAAAATATTTTCTTGTTTTCATAATTTTTAGAGCGTGATTTTATAGTCGTCGGGGTTTTAGTAGGTTTAGGTATTAGCACCATTTAAGAGAACCTGAAAGTAATTGTAATTTTTCTAAATTGGAACAATTTATCAAAAATTGAATTATTCCCAAATAATTCGAATTATTATGAGTCGAATATAAAAATTCAATTAATGAATAACTTATTTTGAATTGCTTTATACATTTTTGCCAAAACTGTTTTGCAATAACAACTCAAGATAGCGAACATAAGATGCGTAAATCAATAAGTTTTTTCGAATTATATCGGTATTAACATACAAAACAACATTTCAAATAATAATATTTTTGGCCTTGATCCAAATTTGTTATTATCCACATACAAAAATTTCACAGATGTGTGCAAACTTTTTTTTATACAATTTAAAAAAACATGAAAATACCATATAATTATATACTGCTTAAATTTCTTCTTCATACATCTTTGTCCGATGTCGTGTATGCAACGGTCATTAAAAATTACAAAATCTTAAAGTTGATTTGATTCATACATTTGTTAGTCGTTTTAATAACAAGGCATTATATGAAACCTAATTTAAACAAAATTTAGTAACTAGAAATGAAAAATTTTTGGATAAAAAAGATTTTCATTTATAGGGCTAACCATAACAAATAATATATTTGCTGTTTCGTACCAACTTATAAGAAATAAATAATAGGTTTTCTGCATAGATTACCCTTTTTGTGTATTGTAAATTTATCTATGGGTTATTTCTTTCGTAATAAGAACAACCTTCAATAATGTTGGTAAAAATATATTTTGGTAATAAATTACAGTATTTATTTTTTATACAGTACTTAAGTTTCGACGTGATTTAAAAAATATAATTAATCAATTAATTTGATATATTTTTTATATATTGAATTAATCCCGTTTAAAAATCAATGGCACAATCTTAACTTTTGGATAAACCAGCAAAAAAAAGCCATATAGATTACAATAACATATATTTTAGAAATATAATTGCAAGCTTATTTTTTAAGTACCTGAAATTAAGAACCTTTGAAAATAATTTTAATTTATACTCTTAATTTAATCTTGCAGTTTTGCTATGTTCAATTTATTTCTAAAATATAAAATAAAATTTATATTTTGAAAAACAATTTTTAGATTACAAGTGATCAGAGGATATTAAACAAATTAAAAAAAAAAAAAAACGTATTTATGGAATGATTGTTAAGAATAATTCAAACACGATAAGTTCATTATTTTTATAAATTACCGAAAATTATATGGTTTAGAGTATAAAATCTCTAATTAGAGCTAATTACATAAAATTTAAGAAGAAGAATATTTAACAATAATGAGCGGTTACTTTTAGTCATTTCTCTGTAAGGTTTTGAAGCATACAACAATAGGCCCTTAAAAATTTTGATGAAATACATGTGGACATTCTCAATGCTTTTCTACTTTATAGCTAACAACTTTAAAAGGTGCCATTCTTAGACTGTCGAAATTCATTTGGGAAACTAAATGAAAGGCACAGGGAAAAGAACATACTAAACCATGCAGGCATTAAACTGAAATATTTAAAATTAAAGATTTTAACTTCCTGAAAATGTACTTTTTCTAAGAGAAAACCCAATAATTTATGTAGTTAGAACAAAAATACAAAAATCTGAGGTTAGTCGAAATAACACGCAAAAAATGCTATGTTTAGAAAATATAGGTAAAATTTAGAAGGCATAGTAAGGTCGCATTCACTTGGAAAAGTATGTGGTGCGACTCTTGAGGTCCACACGAATAACTTTCCAATATAATAAATAGTTTAAAAAAAAAAAAAAAAGAATAAAAATTCGACCGAATCCAACCTACTCGACTGAACATGAAATCCTTTTCGAATCATATTGCCATTATAACGCTTCGTTCAGACACCTTAACGAAGTGGCGAAGTCGATATCATTTTGTATTCGCCCGAAATCGAACAAGAAAAATTTTTTAAAAAAACTCGCCCGATTTGAAACGCCTCGACCGAATGTTAAGAAATTATTTTCGGTTCATATTGCCGTTAATACCCTTCCACCGACACCTCAGCGAAGTCGATATCATTTTTTGTTCTCGCGATATTGATCAGGTAGGAAATTTTTTTAAAACTGGCTTGACTCGAAACGATTCGACCGAACTTTCTGAAATTGATTTCGGATCATATTTCTATTGATATCGACGACGAAAAAAAATGTCTACAAACGTACACACACACATACACATACTTCTTCTCAAAATGTGTTAAACCCTTGTCCTAACCCTGAAACGTAAATATATGCTTAAAATTTCGATTTCGAAAATCGGACCCTTTACAATGACTTCCTATACTGGGAAGTTAATAAAAACTGGTCTATGTAATGAATAAAAATTATGTTGGACGAAGTCAAACGGGTCAACTACTCTCTAATAATATATTATTGGATATTACGAATTTAAAATATACATAATTTAGTTATTAAATTATAAAACTTTTTTAAACAAACTTATTAAATATCACAAAAAACCAAACTAAAAGGAAGTGACGCAAATAAATAAATAATTAAATATGTATAAATAAATATGATTATTTTTATGTATGCAAATATATTTATTTAAAATGTTTAACATATTTATTACTATTGTATCATTGGTTGGTGTTTAATATGTATTTGACTAGGTCGAATCGCATTCACTATGTTTGCACGAAATAAAATGTTTAAATACATTGGATATCAACAAATAGTTTTATTTTATAGCGTTCGTTGCAGACTAAAAAACATGTTTAACCAAAACAAATTATTCAATTAAATTTTATGTTTCTGATAACAACCAAATAGTTTTGTTTATAAACTTTATGCAACAATAAGGTCTATTCTATAGATAAAAGATTTAGTTATATTGGTCTATTCATTGATTTAAGGTGAAAAAAATAGAGATATTTTAGATTTATCAAGAGTCAGACCTGGGAAAAGACTTTATGGGGAATGAATTTCGCCTAAACTTTTTGAGTCCTAAAAATTTTATAAAACATGAGAGTTGTAACGTAAAATTCACGTTATGAGGGGCTCAAACATGCAATTCTTTAAGTGCAATATATTATCTGAAGAGAAAAATTATAGGAAGCTTATTTAATTTTAACTACACCCGTGAGATAAGAACTACTTAGCCTACTCAATTTGCATGAGATAAATGCGATTGCCCAACCAGAGCCACGCACTCGTTGTGCAAATGTCGCATGCGGCCGTTAATAATGCTAAAACTTATTCGAAAAACATCAGTTAATACGGTGCACGAAACTAACAATTTCCATCTGCCAATTTTACGGATAGCATCATCTCCTACTAAATCTGAAGGATGAAACTTTTTCACTCACATAGTGTGGGTTATTTTTGATTAGATCTTTGAAAATAGAATAAATCTATTTTGTTGAATTTTCTTCTCAGGCGAATATAACGCCAGATTTAACCTCCCAATGCGTGTGTTAATTGACTGTGTTTGAACCTTATTGATCGCTCCCACATATTTCAAAACTTTTTAAGATATCTATTCATAAAAAAGTATTGAAGCCTGTAATTCCAGAAAGTTTAACGGAGATTCGTCATAAATAACTTCTTTTCGATAGGCGTTGGACTTCTTATTTTAGTATAAATCGAAGGCAATACTATATTAACCAGATAGGTCGTAAGGGTGACTGGCTTTGTGACTCTTTTCGATTTAAGAAGTCCGAATTTTCAAAGAAGGAATGAAATTGCTCGACAATACCTTTTCTAACAAAATGATGTAAAGTAAGTATATTGATATGGTGTAAAGTAAGTATAAACCGTGTGCGTTATATATACACACGAATTCGAGAAGTCCGGTGTTGGTAATTCAAGAGATAATAGACTACATGGAGAGGAATTGCTATATACGACAGTAAAATTCACAAAAAAAAACCATCTAAAATCGCAAAACGCGATGTAACGCTGCTTTTTTGGTATGTTATTTGGACCCCTTAAGGGACTATGAAAAAGTTGTGCTACCTGCGTTAAAGATGTAAAAATATTTTCACGTATTACGCAGGTAGCCCAACTTTTTATGTACTGATTAGCCATAGCCTTCCAGCCACCATTTAAACTAGTTTTTGAACATTTTTCGAAGTATTTTCTAGAAAAGTTCATTTTCGTTTTTTTCAAAAATTTTCCATAAAGCTCACTAGTAAAACTCAAAATTTTAACATTTCTGAAAACCATGGTAATTTTTCAAGCATCATATATCAAAAACTGTTCGGAGCTGTAGGTTGGCTTGAATTGTTTCAAATTTAAAATACTTTCAAAATGATAGTAGCAACTTATGCCAAAAGCTAAAATTTTTTGATTTGAGCTACAAAAACTGAAAAAAGTCTGAAAATTTTGCAATTTTCACGGATTACGCAGGTAGCACAATTTGTTTTGCTTACAAAACGTAGTTTCACACTCCTCTAAGAGGTTCAAATAACATACCAAAAAAGCAGCGTTACATCGCGTTTTGCGATTTTAATATAGGATTTTTCTAGTGTAATAACTGAGATATATTTCGACAATGAGAATTAAGAATGCTTACGTTTAATATATTTAAATTTTTGCTTTGGTTGCCTTGAAGAAATTTAAAAAAAGTGCGAACACGAACCATATCTTCAAATCACAAATTATTTTTAAAGTTTGTTTAACAGTTTCCAACAGTTGAATTACATTGAAAATGATTGATAAAATGTCACTTTTATATAATTGATTAAGATATGATTATTATTTTTGAGAATTTTACCACACGTATCAAATTTATAACAAATATTGAATATCAATAGATAATAATTGCATTTGGATATTTGTTCAAGAACAGTAAAACATAATGTAATAAATAGTAATTCGATCTTAGTTACAAAATATGACAATTAAACGGAAAATTTTTTTAATATCAGATGACACATTTTTTAAAAGTTTTGCAGCACCATAAACTGCCACTAAAGAATATTGTTATAGCTAAAATAAAAGTTTGTGAGAACCATGATGGTTTTCTTTTTATAAGATGACTCAAAATTTAAGAACCCATTTTGAAATGAGATAACTTTCTCGAATGAATTAAAAAATATGTACATAAATACGATCAGACGCATAAATATGAGCGAAATCTTCTCTTTATAGTAGGGTATAGAAAGGAATTAGAAAAAAAAATCAAAAACCTGACTGCATTAAATGAAATCTGAAAATAAAGAAACAAGTCCAGAAATTTACATAGCGACTTTAACAATCGAAGCCCATTATTGGGAAGACTGCGTTCTAGATTTTAATGGACCCCGACTGTCGAAGTCGATGTGTACAGTACTGGACTGGTTTCTTTCTTTTCAGATTTCATTCAACGCAGTAGAAATTATTTTATAAACACTTATAGTTATTTTTGAAATCCTCTTTTAATTTATTTCTTTTATTTTGATACCTTACTCGTTAGGGTTGGTTAATTTGTTTTATTAACGCATTACTATTTCGGGCCACAAGTTCTCCATTTTTTTCAAACACCTATCTAAGGACCCTTGGGTTTTTAAGACGAATATAACGATATCATAACTGTCGAAATCCATTGAGCCGTTTGGAATATACGAGGTAATAACGAAATATAACCCCCCCCCCCCCTTAACGGTTTGGTTAAAAACTAATACAGAGGTGTGCACAACTGCATATTTCAATAATTCGAAATCAAAAATTTTATCATTCTACGATTAATGGTTTTTGAATTATGAACGTATGTATCTTACATGGAAACTATCTCTTTACGCTAATTAATTTTGGCTAGTTTAAAAGTGTACAAGTAGTGGTGTGTGGCGCTCCCATCAAATTTTATTCGCAACCAATGAATCAAAAATTTTATTTACTTTGTTTAATTAAAAAAAGGTTTAACACGCTGCTTTGATTATAGAATGAATTTTATTGATTTTAGTAACATTTAAATGTGATGTTATTTTTTTATTTGAACAAGAGTGCATTAGCCTTAAGCATTAAATTGAATATAATCGATTCGTAAAATTGTTTTATTTCATACTCATATAACAAAATCATTCAACATTGATGCTGTTCAATTCACTGGAATTTTGTGTTCAAAATATAATATTGTTCACAATTTACCATAGAATTATATTATTCATAGTTCTTTGTATACAGTGGTGACACTCTACTATTATTTTTAGAACAAATTTTCCATTTCTTCGAATAAAAAAAATTGTAAATTTACAAAGTATTTGAATAAAAATGCCCAAAGTTTTACAAAAATTGTTACAGTCTTAAAATGTTTTGTAATTTTCCCAATTTAATGTATATAGACATTAGACACGTATTTTAATTTTTATCCTATCCTATGGGATCTTATATAATTCCAAGCGTTCTAGAGTGCTGAAGATAAAAAGATGAAGAGATGTATGCCTTTGCTGTTGGAAATTGGATGAAACAGACAAGTAGGGGAAAGTGTTACCAAATGATTCCTCAAGGTAAAATGATCCTTCTTTAAGAGGAGATTTGATGTTTCGTAGCAAAAATATTAATTTTACTGCTTATGATCTATGGTAATTTTTACTTTTGGTTTCTGTTGACTTTTAATAATATTATAACATATTTTGATAGGCGCATAATGAATTTTAAGGTTAGTTTTTATAACGATATTCAAATATGTCGTTACGTGTAAAATGATTCCTTGATTTGGATGATTGTAGTGTTTTATTAGATAATATATTTTTTTAAAAATATTCGCATTCTACAATTAAAAAAAAATTCGAATCAAATTCAATTAGCGTTGTAGTCAGGTGGAAATATTAGTAGCGACCTTGAAAATGTTACTAACAAATAGATACTACCGAACGGTTCATGATCAGTTAAGATTTCTCTACTGCTTGTAGAAATATTCTGAATACTATATTCTACTTATATAATTTAATGATTTCCAGTCATGAGTGAGTGTATTTATTATATGTTGTTTGTTTTGTAAAAGTAAGAGAATTCGCATCGGAGAAGAATGATTGGATATGGAGTCCGTCCATGTTGTCTGTCCATATAAGGGTCCATTCACTACATGCTACATGAGTGAGTTATTTCAGCATATATGTAAACAAAACAAATGAATTAGAGCAAAAGGATGTAACGTGTGACAGATTCTGGGAGAAATAGTTTCCGTCTTAATTGAAGCGTGACATATGAATGACAATCATTAATATGCTATTTACGTTTCATTTGAACAATATTAGATTGTATACTCATGGACAAAAAAATTAAATCAGTAAAAATAATTCTAAATCTACAGATTTAGAAAAATATATAATAGAGTGGTGGAAATACAAAAAGGGACAACCACTGACTTCCTTTTTATAGCATTAAAAGATTTAAAACTTTTCGATCAACTTTTATTCTGATGCGGGAAATTAATTTCACTTCTTTTGTAGAAGAGTGTCTTCAGTCTAACCAATCTAACCAAAGAACGAAAATTTAAATGAAAAATTATCAGTTTTCGTACTTTTGGAATTATGTTCCTTATGCGGTTGGTGGAAGGGGGTAAGACAAAAAAAGTGATCAATACCGATCGAAACTTTTTTAGAGTTTATCATTTTGAAATATTATTGTATTCCCAATGAGGCCGTGGTCTTGTGGTACGGTGGCCGCTCCTCATGCAGAAGGTCACAATGTCTAAACTCTTCCACATGGTTTTGTATTATGACTGCTTGATCTATTATTCAAAATTTTATCTAAGACTCTTTCAGGACCTTCTAACACAAGTGAATTGGGTATACCCTCACTAAATGGTACTTGAGTAATGATTCTCTCATCAACAGCTTAGTTGTCTATTCTTGATTTGTTTTGTACATTTTCTGTGTCAGCGAGTATAATTTGTGAAGGTTATATCATTATAATTCACCCTACCCAAATAAGTAACATTTACCAAGCCTTATTTCTCTAATTTCATAAATAGAAATTCGTTTGGGAGATTTGTAGCCAAAATTATTTTGTAATATATATATTTATGATATAAACATTACAAGAATTGATTTTTGAAATTACAAAAAGCCAAATATCTCTTTTCGTGCGAAAACTAGTATATCGAAAACTTGTTTAGAATTTTGTCGCCTATGTCATGTTTACTATATAAATTCTTTGATAGTACCTAGACATTGGAAAACAATTGGTATTAGAGTTACAAGTGGTAAAAGGGATGAAATAAAACTCCGATAAGTAAAACTTGACAATTTCTGCTTTTAACAAGTATTTTAGAATTATTTTAACAATCAATCTCAGAAACCTTAACGATTTTTTTTCGTATTACACACTATCTTCTCAATTTTCTAGGGCCTCGCACAAATTAGATGTAATCTGAATTTCGGCCAAATTTTGGCAAATGGTAGTTTGAGTCATTTTAAAGAAAAGTTCCCATGCTCACAAGTCATGAAAATGTCAGGATTTCATGTTATAGCTAAATTAAAGTTGGAAAATGTACTTATTTGTATAATATATGTCTATGTGTGTATAGGCAAATACATATGCAGATATATGTTATCTATATCGGAACCGTGCCTTAGTTTGAATCAGTTAGGAAATGTTTTGTTTAGTATATTTAAATATGTAAGTACCTAGGCACTATAAAATAAATTTGTTTATTTAAATCTTTAGAGAATTTATATACAGTATTTACAGTAATAACAAATTAGCACAAGTGCTCCTCTCATCATAATTTTTTTAATCCTTGATAAATGGATGGTAGAATAAAAGTAAGTTAATTTAACGAGGTGGGGTTATGAAATATTTATATGTAAACATATATCCTTATTATTTAAATAAACGTAATTAATATTTCACGTCATAAAACATAGGTGTTAAGTGCCCCATTTACTAGGGAATTTTATCAAATATATAATTTTATTTATATTTCATTATTTAAATTAAACAGTGTTTAATTAATTTGATTTTATTATTACATTTGATGTTTTTTTTGCCAAGAAAACTTAATATGGAAAACAACCACTTTTCTACTATACAGGATGTCTGGGTACAGGGTATAAGGTGCTGTATTTCTTGAATAAGTTCATCAACGAAACGAAAAAGCTCTTTACCAAATTTTGATCTGAGGCCTAACTTTTTACATGTTGTTAATTGAAAAATTAAACAATTCAATAACAAGTTACAATTTTTGGGAATCTAGCAGACACTAGCTTTTATTGTAAATAAGCCACCTCCTTTAACAGAGCATTTTGTCAATTGATTCTTCTTCAGAAAGGCTTATTTATATAGTATTCCGCATTTTGTCAGAAACCCTATTGCTTTAATTTTTGTATACCCCCTCTCCAAAAAACAGTCAAATGTGAATTTGTTGAATCAAGTAAAGCTACTCTAGGTTCTTTGGGTCAAAAAGGACCCTTGTGGTTTTTTCCTTTTTCAATTCTTGTGAAGTTCACCTTTTCAAGTTATTGATAGTTTAACGATTGGAAAAGTCCAAAAAGGTAATTTTCAAAGCTGATATACGGTGTTCTACAAATATTTGAAGTCATGTACAACGGGACCTTTTTCATTTTTCCGAAGTATAAATTTTTTTTGGAGAAATAAAAAGATCCGAAAGAAAAACCTCCTTTCATTAGATTACAAACGAACAAGACAATCATGTGTCTATATTAGATTTTTTATAATTTATTCATATTCAGGACTCCCCTTTAAGTGAGTCTTGCGCTATGCTTGAGTAAATAAGATAAATTGACTTCAAAAGAAAAACTTTTCCAAAACAAATTAATATGCACTAAAAAGTATAAAAAAAACGATAATATAATGTAGTTAAAATTATTGTTATTTTTGGAGTCGGTGTCAGCCAAGGGAACAACTCTGACAGAACAGTTTGCTACATTAGCTTGGCTGACACCGACTCCAAAAATAACAATAATTTTAACTACATATTATCGTTATTTTTTTACTTTTTAGTGCATATTAATTTGTTTTGGAAAAGTTTCTCTTTTGAAGTAGGTTTTCTTTTTGTTAAAAGTTTTTTTTATTTTGTGACTTTTAGTGAATCTGAAGTACACTAACTAATTTGTCACTAAAAAAAGAATCATCGAAATCGATTGGCGTGATATTGAGTTATTCGTCCTCTTGTCGTGCATACTTAATGGAAATTTAAGACTTTTGTGGTTTTCTCATGGATGCCGTTGTCAGAACTGAACCAAAATGAAATGGGACCACACGAGAAGCACCAGCTTTCAAATAGATAAAGAATCATCAAAATTGGTTCACCCAGTCGAAAGTTCTGAGATAATACACATAAAAATAAATACAGTCGAATTGATAACCTCCTCCGTTTTGGTTTGAAGTCGGGTAAATAAACAAACACATTTACTTGTTTTCTTCAATATCTATCACCTGCCCAATATGTTTCCAAGAATCATTCGTTTTTATTAAAAAATTATTTCGTTTTAGTGTGTTGTTTACATATTTCCATATGATTAAAATTTTATTTTTAATATGAAAAATTATAAAATATATAATTGCAAATCAATAATGAAACAACGCATTGAACTGAAAATAATATGTCTGTAGCTATGAGCGAAACAGGTGAGTAAAATTATTGTACCCCAACATAAATATAGGCAATGCTGTTCCTGTCGCAGACATGTTTAATATATAGAATGTACAATATACTTATATGACATTATTATCCGATCATCGGATATGGTAATTATCTCATCAATGTTATAGTTGTTATTTTATATCGTACATAAACTTCAAGTATTGAATCACTTAATTGCTGCAAGGCAAGAAGCCATCAATGACACTAAAGTAAGTACTCTCAGAGAGTAAATGTAGTTCTGATTTATACATTTTTCAATTTATAGGTATATCTTAATAATATATATAAGCGAAATACTACTCACTGACTACTTACTCATTTCGCGATGTAGACAATCACTAAGAATTTTTGGGAATTTGACTCCGAAATTGGTGAAAAAGGTGATACAAATTTTTATGAAAATCCGTCATTTTTCATTTTTATATATTAGGAACTGAAAACGGAGTACACGATTTTATTCAAAAGTATAATGATACTTCATTATCAGATAATGACACTCCTGGTAGGAGAAATTTGAGCATTAAATTCTAGACCAATGCATTGATATTAATAATAATTGTTATATGGGTTTTATGTATCTGATAAAGCAATGTCGCTATCCCAAATTTTAGCAAAATAGCGTACTCTGTATTTTGTTTAGCGCTCAAACGGAGACACTATGTACAAACCAAATCGGGTGGAGGATTATACGGACCTTTTTGAATACAATTATCGAAATATATTTACCTGTAACTTTCAAAAATGCCAAAATTTTGTAGTCATCAATACCTTATCTAGGCCCTACCCACTGTTCTTTGTCGTTGTTAAGCAATATATTTAAATCCTAGGAATTTCATTAGAGCATAAAAAATAACTTTTACTCATAGACATGAATAAAGAATCAATACCTAGTATAAAACCAAGTAGCCTCTTGCTGTCTGTCCCTATGTATGCTTGGATCTTTCTACGCAACGGATTTTGATTAGGTTTTCTGAGATTCAAATTAATAATTTTAGAGGTTAAACGAAATTGTGTACAAAAGGCGTGCAATCTTTGTACAATAATCTTTGTATTTAAAATTGAATTTCCCCAGCGAAGCAGGTAGTTCACAGCTAGTAATATATATTCACCGTTTTGAAGTTAAAATAATTCAAAAAATATGCATGTCTCTTTTAAACATAGGATAATTATCGTTTAACCTTGAATAAATTTGTTAATTAAAGTTGTTATTTTATTAACTAATTAAGTATTGAAAAATTTCAACATGAAAAAAAGATAAATTTAAAAACATTTTTATTATAAACGTTTCCTTATTAGTTCTTAAAATATTTAATGTCTAGACGATAATAACGTCTAAAAAATTCACTCTGAGTTTTTCAACTAATGGTCATAAAAAATATTTACATTTTATAAAGTTGTTTTACTTAAAAGGTAAAATAGAAAAAATTTATTTGCAAATAATCGTAAAATATTCTTTAAAAGACATTGAATTCAAATCGACGATTGTCCACAAAAAGCTTCATTAGAACGAGTTAAACTAAACTTATACGCCGAATGAAATTACTCCTCTTAATCGAATTTGAATAAAAATTAATCAAGTTATTCCAAATAACTGCCTTTTGTTCAAAATTCGTTTTTTTAAGTTTATTCCATTTTACAAATAATAGAAATGACGGTTTCTCAAGATACAAAATAGGAAGATCACAAATCTTTTAGTTCATTCTAGGCTTCATCAGCAAAGTTATCAATAAAAATATACATCAAATGAACCTTATAATTATTACACTATTCTAAAATATTGTCACTTTTCTAACTTTTAATTCCCATAGGTCGATTAGATGACATTATATCTAAATCTGGTACGATTGGTACGGTTTTTGATATTGCACCTTAAGAGTACATATCTTTACATATAGTTTTCAAAAACTATAAAATGACATTTCACCCTTTAGACCCTATTTTTTTAAGAACGGAAATTGTCGCCAATCTAAGGAAATGATATAAATTAGCGATCGAAATATCATTTCAACAAATTTAGATCGAAGTTGAATAAAACTCCCGATTCCCGAAAATGCACAAAAATATTAAACCGAATCAAATATTATTAATTTAAAAGGAACATTGTTTATACTTTATTTTTGCTCTATCTCTAACGATTTTCAAGATGGGTCCTACGGACCCAAGACCCAATTGACCTATGTTGATCATTTACGAACTCAACCTCTTTTTTACGCCCTGAGCACGCTATAAGAATTTAAGCTCAATATCTGTTTTCGTTTTTGAGTTATCTTGCTTGCGAACAGATAGACGGACAACCGAAAATGGACTAATTAGGTGATTTTATGAATACTTATACCAAAATTTTGTTCTTAACATCCATATTTTTAAGTGTAACAAACTTGGGACTAAACTTAGTATACCTTGATACATATTACATATATACAGGGTATAAAAAGTTTGTTGTTTGACCACAAAACGATAAAATATTTGCTGTTTTAAGTTAAGTGGTTATAAATTTAACATATTTGTTTAAAATATGTATTTGTTTAAATTATTATATTATATGCTCTTCTAAACATTAAAAATTTTTATTTACAATTTAATTTAATTTCTATAATAAAAATTAACAAATATCGATTAACAATGTTACTGAACATTTAAAATTTATGACAATAAATATAATTGATAACCATCCGGTCCGGTCTGATCTCGTCGTATAGGTACACAAATTATACAGTGTGTCGCATTTAAGATGAAGACACCCAAATATTTTCGTTATTTATAGGAATATCGATTTGAAATTTTGCACAAGCGTACAGGGCGATGAGACACATTTTTTAAGATACTTAACCAAAATCTCATATAGGGCTGATTCTTAATATTTTGTCTAGTGTCAGAGATATTTAGAGGTATCGGAAAAAATTAATAGAAAAAGTTGCTTAGAATATATTTTTTATTTTGACCAGTTTTTACATTCCATAGCACACTAGATATAAAATTAAAAAATAAAATTTTATATCTAGTGTGCTATGAATAGTAAAAACTGGACAAATTGATAATTTTATAGTGTTATGCATTCAAATATTTCGGTAAATGGATATAAAAAAATATTCTAAGTAGTTTTTTCTACTAATTTTTTTCGGTATCTCTAATCATCTCTGACGCTAGGTAAAATATTAAGAATCAGCCCTATTTGTCAATTTGTAGTAGGTTGAGTTTCAAGTTCGGATTTTGGTTAAGTATCTTAAAAATGTGACCCATCATCTTGTATTACTGTGCAAAATTTTAAAATCGATATTACTATAAATAACGAAAATATGAGGGTGTCTTCATCTTAGACGACGCGACGCGACACACTGTATATGTTAGCAAGTACTAAAAGTCAATGTACATTGCAAATAAATAAATAAATAAATATAGTAATACTGCATGCAACATAAATTTTGAATAATAATAATAGTAATTGTAATTATTATTATTTAAATATTTCCTGTCCACAATACACAAAACTATTATTAATAACAATAATTATTACAGTTAAACCTTGATATATTGTATCACACTCGTGTCTGCAGTTCATCTATCTGCTTATCTGTCTGTCACAGCCATATTTGCTACAAATCTAGTGGACAAATAACATGTTTTTAATAATAAGGCAAATAGGTAGCAAATTTTTTAAATTATTTGTAACAAGTAAAAAATTTGTATGGATGTAGATTAGGCCTGGGCCCAGTAAACTTTTAAATACTGCGCCATTTTAAACTTGATGATTATCTACGTGTTTTCTTATTCTAATAAGAAGATAACCGACCCACACTCTTAACGTCTACACTCATTTTTATAATATTCTAATATTTAGAAAATTAAAATTTTTAATTTATGTTCTCGATTACTATTTAAAATGCATAATTGTACTCAAGGAAGTAGATTGGTAGTTGACATATTTTTTATGAAATTTTATTGATTTTTAAATAAATAAATATTAAATAAATTTTTTCCATAAACGATTTTTTTTAAATTCCAAAAAACAAAAATATTGTACTTTTTCAAAAATTTTGTTCGAGATTTTTTGATTCGAAACAAGAAAGTTTCGCCTATCATTTTAGCAAAATATGTTAAAAATAATTAAAAAATTTACATATTCAACAATTGTTTTCCATTTTCACAATGAAAAACAATTTAATAGAAAAAAATAGGTCAGTTTACAAAATAAAATGCGTGGCTTCAGGCAAAATAAATTTAAATAAAAAAATACTGGTCGCATTTTCAATGAAATGTATGCACGTACACACAGAATCCATTCTTACATTTCATTCGGAGTAAAAATAGCACAAACTTAGTGTGTGTGTATGTGTATATGGCTTTCCATAGTTAGTAGAATAATGAATAATTATTATCATTTAGTTAGATATAGTAGGAGAGCTAGTGAACCATCCGCCTAACCCGTTTCTCACAAAGCTAAATTTGAACTAAATAAGTGAAAACAAACGTAAGTTACAACATATTAAAATTGTAGCCTTGTGGGATATGGTTAAAAAAATTTTATTTTAATTTTCATACATTTAAATGATGATGATGTCATTCATTCACCGATAATAAAAAATCAGCTTTGTGGGAAACAGGTTAGTCGGAGCTCTTAGACTAATAGTGATTACGACAATAGTTCTTCCTGAGTAATAGTTATTATAGTATATCCTATAGGTTTAATGTAAGGATAATGAATCTTGAAACGTCAAAAGTTGATTCCACGAGATATAAATTTACCATACATACTATTTATTAAATCTAGGATAAGGTCTGTTTTGATTTTTATTAAAGAGCATAGGATTTAAACTTGGTTATCTATTGAAGGAACCATATCCTTTGATTTCATTCCTATTCGTTGGGTGCGTAGTAGGTGGAGGGTACAATTGATCGATTGTAGCGCTGTCATCTTATAAAATTTACAAAAAAACATTTGTTTTATTTAAAATATGACTTTTTTCTAATTAAAATTATTGAAAAATAACAATTAAATCAACTTGTTGTATTAGAAATTGTGAAAATAAGAGACCAAATTTTATAAATAATATTTTTCAAATGTAAATTAACATAATTACTTATTATTTGTTAGAAAATATTATTAAATTTTCAATGTAAACCTTATATATAAACCATAGACTTATATGTCCATGCATAAACCTATATTAATAAAGTAGCGTATCGTTACCATGGAAACATCTGAAATAAAACTCATTCGCGATGTGAATATTCCTTGCTATGCTCTTTATTTTGTGTTATTTATCTTGAATTATTTCTATAAACAGAGATATTGATGCTTTTTCACGAAAATGTTTTGCTTTTGGAAAAGTCTGAATAAATTGATACTAATCTCGGTTTTAAAGTATAGACCGCTATCGAATTATGACTGGCGAAAAAATTTGGTCAATAGTCAACACCAAAAATGTTAACGTATTCAGATCAGTTATTCGAATAAAATAATTAAAAGAAATTTTTCTCTATGATTCGTATTATATAAGAGAAAACTAACCTATTTGAATCTATTGTATAAAATCACACAAATAAATATCCTTTGTAGTTTTCTAACATTCAATAGATAGATAACCCAGTTATATTACAGTTTTTGATTTTGAAATATAATAGTATCAGCTTTGAAATACGAGATTATATAAAAATATCTTTGAAAAATATACTACGTTAACTTTTTACCATTTGTATCTAAATTTTTTGATATATTGCATTTAAATGATCTGTTCGAATTGAATAAATACAAATTTAAACGTCCTTTCTATATGAATTCCTATAGACTTGATGTAAAACTCCAATTTGCAAGAAAGAGTAGGACAACAATTTTGGAAAGCTTACAATTTCTTCATACGCAGTCTAGTTTATGAATCTAAAAAAATTGCATTGAACTTAATTGATTTTAAATCATAACCATCATATAATTTTAAAATTGAGTATTTAGGGCTCAGGGGCTGATTGTTTGGTGTATACAGCAGATTTATGTACTGCTATCATTTAAGTATAAATGTTATCAAATGTCCTATTTTATTCGATAATTCTTTAGTAATTCGTTTAGCTTTAGATATTGAATATTTTATTTAACCAAATAATTATATATCCGATAAAACATCAAAGACAGTGTTTTAATTGCTAAATGTGAATTTTTGTAATATGTAAAATTTAAATTAAACACAGGAAACCAAAGATAAAATAATAAATTTTGTTAATTTGAAATATAAATAAAATTTTATCGTCTTCATAAAAGTATTTTGAAACTGTCTTACTAAACATACATAACTTTAATAATACCTAATTTTATTTTAAAATTTGAAATAAACCGCAAGAACAACCGGACATTTATTAGCTGTGATTCAGGCTTTGAATTGTAATTACAAGAAAAACGCTTTGAGAACATGAATTATAAACCTGTAAACATTTCTATATAAATAGGGTGAGGTTTGTACGTCCTCTCATTGAAATTAAGCAACATTTGAAACAGTCAGTCCTTGGATGGGAGATCGCTTTGTGCTGTTGCCTTTTTTATTTTATTATGAAATTTTACGAAAATGTTTGTAAAAATTGGTAATTCTGTATGAAAATTGCGAGCGACGGTAGCTCAACACCCAAGCCAGGTTAAAGACAGTCTAACTGACCAAGAGATGGCAGTAAAATTTGTGTTTATCGGGCGGCCAAAACGGGGCCAAGCATAGTATAGTTATAATGAATTGGAAGCTGCAAACTAATTAAGATTAACGATCGAACCGGAGCTCTGCGGATCAAATAGTATATTATAAAAGCAATGAATTTTAGTGAAGTGCTGATTTCATGTTTTAATATTTTATCACTTAATAATATTTTATACTTCTCCGCAACCACCAGAAAAATTACAAAGAAATTCGTGGTTTCTACAACATTTGGATATAATTTTAATGATATTAAAGTGAATCTTTCATAATTTTGCATTTTTCTTATTCGAATTGAGATATATGAAGCTTTTAGACCGGATTGTCATATTTTTTACAATACACATTTTAGCTAGGCTAAGCTTCGGTATAAAAAAATATCGGTATAAAAATAAAGAAAAAGGAAATTAAATTAAAATGAAAAATCATTGCACGTTTTCTGAAATACTTCTAATTAAAAGATATTATTCCTTAATAAATAAAAGCAAGTTAGGGAAAATTAACACACAAAGCACATGAAATAAGTAAATAACGGTCGGATTTAATAGCGACATATAAAATACACATAAACATTTTTACAATATTAAATATCATGAAATCCACCGTTTTAACTTTATTCTGGGACAACCATATGTTATGAATATTAAAATTTATTCAATAAGTCTAGTAATATTCATATTTGTTTATTTAAATCAATATAATACACTCCGCAAAAAAAAAATGCGACAATTTTTGTTTCGTTAAAAATACATAATGTGTACAGGCATGCAACTTTGTTGAGACTTTTATGCTCTACTAGAGCTCTATTTAAGGTAAAAAAAGTGAACTTAACGATGCGCTACTTCAATTTACTCCAAGACTAGGACGGAAATCAGAAATTCAAAACCATTTGTACAAGGAAAAATAATTTCTACAAGTTAAAAATTATAGTGATTAAAGTAAAAAAGCGTGGGGTGCTAGATTTCAATTATTGTAAATATTTTATTAACTGGTAAAAGTTATATCATTATAAAATATCTTAAAAAGAACCCTACGTTTTTTTTTACGAAAAACTGATTTCGTTCTCCTTCACTCTATTGTTTTTAATTTGTAGAAATTATTGTTTACTTTTTAGTTCAGCTAGCTGCAAAAGCGTTGTTTTTAATTTTTTAAACGATATCATTTTTATTAATTAATTTTGGAATGATATCTGCGTTTCTATCATCAAAATTTTTTTAATTAATCTTTAATCATATCGGACAAACTTATTAAATTATTGTATTATCATCGGCCCTTGTTAAGTGTGCGAAATTTCAATTCAAGTAGATTTGAAATTTTATTATCTTGATAGAAACATACGTGTCTATCAAGATAATAAAAGCGTGTTAAAAAAGGTCAATGTTTGTCCGGATATGTCACAATCATTTAATAAAATTCTCGCCATATTTGTAACCGAAAACCGTATAACTTTAGTTAAATCGTCTAAATAAAACTTACGATATCCGTATAAGTATTCAAATGCATTTTACTCGATTACTGTCAAAAATATAACACATTTTTTAAGCGAAATTAACTATCTTTATTGATATATAATTTTATATATCTTTTTTTTCGAATTCAGTATATTTTCGAAAATATTTCGAAGAAATTGCATGGCATATTTTATTTATAATCCCATGTTACAAAATCGCTCATAGCTTGATAACGAAAAATCTTTAAAAACTTTTAAATTTTGGAAGCAAATGACTCAACAATATTGAGCCATCGAAACTTTTCACTCTACACAGAAACTAATAAAAAATGAAATATACATCTGGTGGATATGTGAAAAACTATGTAAAAGTGTAGAAATATTATTTAAATATTAAATTTATTCAAAACATGTTTTAATTCAACCCATTTTTTATGGTGAAGAGTTAATTTATTGCATGTTTTTAATATTAAATAACAAAAAGCGAGATATTGGAAAACTATCGCACAAAATGAAAATATTGATAGCCATGTTATACCTACAGTATGTTTTATTTCAAAGTAGCTCACCTTACAAAGTGTCACATAAGAAAATATGACTATTGTACAGGGTGATATAATAACGAATTATTTTTAATTAGATGAAAACATTGCTTTTTAATTGTCATTATGGAGTTATCATCATCATGGACGATAGAAGAACGCATATTCGAGAATGATTCGGAGTGGCGAACCAGAAACTTCAGTACAGAGTGGGTTTAGGTCTTATTAAAAAACTTTTTTCTTGACTATTATATTTTTTAATTTTTAATGAAATTTTATTAGTGCTCTTGCCCTAGCCCGAAAAATGGTGGGGACTCGGACTCCAATCGTTATAAATGCTTCAAAAAACATTTCTATACCACTCCGAAATTTATCATTGACGCTTTCTTTGATCTAAAACGATTTATTTTTTCTTAAATCGGACCACAATTTATGTCGATTGAAAATTGTGCTTGATAAATCGTATGTTAGTTATTTAACTTAAATAGACTTTTACTGAATCATATTCTCGCTCCTCTAGCTGAAATAAAAATTTCGATGCTATTGACCCGTTTTGTTTCAATTTTGCATTTTTAATCGATAGCATAAACGGCGTTGAGAATTTGAGATCCAATTTGCATAATAAAAAAAAATCTTTAACTAGTGTTCGCCAATTTTTCGTAGTAAACATTATCGGAGTAAGGTAAAAATGTGTTTTTTGTTGTTGTTGAGAATTTCTAATAATTGATATAGTGGCTTCCAAATCAGAATCTCGCATTATTTTTCGGGCTAGGGCCGGGTCGACACTCGGTATGTTTCTTAGAAAATAAAACCACTGATGAAAAATTGTAGAAACTATTAACTCTTCAAAGTTTTCCTATAACTTAGATTCAGTCAATGATTCGTTAGTTTTACAAAGACTTTGTATTTATTTACAATGTTTACAAAATAAATGCGAAATAGTATTTACCAAAGAAAACGAAGAACGTAACTTTTTAATGAAATGTTTGTTCAAATTTCTATATATTTTTAGTCATATTTTCTGTGAAAATATAGACTCATGCACTATATTGAAAGTCAACGGAGAAGGCGGGGGTGTGTAATAAACCTGTTTCATACTCCTAGAACACAGTTTATGCGGTTTTGGAGTTGTCTATAATATACATTTGTTTTCCACAACTTTTGGACATCCCCTGCCAACCCCTTGAATTCCAAGGAGTTGAAATTCGATATATACTAACTTCTCAGTTCCTCTTCTCTCATTTTCCAAAATTTTATGTTTTTTTTCGATGTTTTTATTGTGGCTTTGAACATCTGTACAGCCGCTTCAAATTAAATAACAGGGTTAAAAGTCGGTTTGTAATTTGGGTTAGTGCCAAGATATTGCATGTTTTCATAAAGTGAAAAAGGCGGAAATCTCATTCCATTTTTATATAAGATAAATTTGACTTTTGTGATAGAGCTGTGCTGCTCACCAGTTTTTTTCTGTATTCATGGGACTACTTTAAAAAAGTATCCACTTCTTTTAGTACGAAAAAAAGTTGTTTTACTTAACGATTGATTAACTGACGAAAATGTTTTTAGTTTAGTTTTTTTTAATCTCAAAGTACTTTTCAACAAGAAGTTTTTATAGCATAGTCAAAAACTTTAAGAAAAAACTATACACTTGTTTCTTTTTTCTTTTGTAAACTGAAAAATGATGTGAAAATTATGTATCATCTTGCAGGGGTTTTACTTTGGGTATCCTGATACAATTTTTATAAAATTGTTTATCATGTTCGCGAAAAAAAAAAAAATTAGATTGTATTTCATTTAACTCTGAAAGTGATTTTTTCGAAACAAGATTATTAATTAAAAAAAAAAAGAAAAGAAAAACAGAAAACGTTTGATACCAATTAATTACTAAACGATGACAATTTTTACCGAATATTTGTGTAATAATTTAAAAGACGGAAGGAGCGAAAACAACAGTTATTTATCGTTGACATTTTTCAAAAAACTATTTTGCTATATCATTTTACTTAAGATTCTCATTGAAATGCGAAAGAAAAATTACAAAATTTTGTTTCGTTTGAGCATGGTTTTCATAAACGAAACTATGCTCAAGCATGTGTTTGAAAATTGATAATTGGGAAAATTAACAGGATTTTATACGCTGAGAAAAATTTTTGAAATAGTGACAACTCCGCGCGTAGTTGACAAATTCGAAGTTGAGCTAATAGAGTTATGATTCACACAAGTCTGCCCGAATCAAAGTATGTAGCTTCTTTTAAAGCAACTGCGCGAGGGAATTGAAGTTAAGTTTTAGGTGTAGTTGAGTCCACTAAATATGAATTGAATGAATAAATTTGTTTTTGATACAACAACATATATAGTACAATGAATAATTCTTGAATAATTGACTTGGAACTGTTTACATTTGAAAATTTATTTTGACTTAAAATAATTAAACTTTCAATAATTCCTGCAGTATAATTGACTTATAGTATTGGCTTGTAGAAACATATAAAATATACAGGGATAGCAAATTGGTTAGAATGATTTAACAACCCGCTAAATTATGTATTAAGAAACCATGGCCAGTATATAATTATTGTAACTCTCAAATGTGACATGTTCCTATATGTTTAATATATAGGAACATATACCTACGTATGAGTTGTAAACAGTATTAGTTGATACAAATCATCCATACATCTTCACATAATTTCATATTTATAACATACCAGGATCAGAATAATAACAAAAATCCAATAAATCAATCGTAAAAAATAATCAAAGAAATGAAAAAGACGAACTCTGAGCGTTGATATTCAAATCGTATCGAATTTACGTCAAATGATTGATACGAAACTGAAGCGATACGACATGGTTGAGATTACTAAATTCCAATACAGTAGTCAAAAAAATATTATTAAACAAGATGAAGGTAGTTTTTATGCTGTAGAATAGTGTGGATACTTCTTGCGATTTCAGGATAAAAATATCACTCTTTATGAAGGTCTAAGGGTGCTCACTAATTAATTATATAGAAAATATTTAAAAAAAAGCTTACATGTGCGATTTATTTGTAGTTTTAAAAAAATTTGTTTTACTCACCTGAAAAGAAAAACAAAATTTGATTATTATTAAAAGTTCCAGTAGACACCGTGTAAATTTTTTTATACGCTTTTAAACTAAACAAAATGAATTTTTATATTTTTGAAGTGTAAAACGAAAGGGCAACTAGAAGAAAATAAAAAAATTTAACATTCATTTAGCAACTAATGGATTTTTAATTACATGAGCTGCGGAATATTTTTGTTCCCACTTCGTACAGGCTCGTAGACAGACCTAACAAACAGTACGAGCACAAAGTTACAATTATTTGATACCTAAAACGGGATCATTAAATTAAAATTTGTTCTTAGTTCATGACTTTATGTCCTTATGAGGGCGCCACATTCAATTTAATGTGACTTCACATAGCCTATAACCAGCAGACGATCAAGGCACTTACAACGATTCCTCATTTGTCAAATTATGAGAAGCAGTTTAGAAGTTATTAAGGAACCGATGAACCTACATATACATGCCGATCAAATAATATATAACTCCTCCGTCGTCGAGATAAAAATAATAATTTTATTCATTCTGTATGTTTATATTACATGCGAATAAAAAAGAGTACATTTTGTACAATTTAAAAACAAATTAAATTATTTAAAAATATATACAAGTTTACTTTTTAACCGATTTCAAACAAAAAGGAGGAGGTTATCAATTCGACTGTATTTTTTTTATGTGTGTTACCTCTGAACTTTCGACTGGGTAAGCCGATTTTGATGATTCTTTATTTATTTGAAAACTGTTGCTTCCCGTGTGTTCTCCTTTCATTTTGCTCAATTTCTGACAAAGGCATCCATGAGAAAACCATAAAAGTCTTAAATTTGCATTAAGTATGCACGGCAAGAGGACAAATAACTGAATATCACGCCAATCGATTTCGATGATTCTTCTTTTAGTGACAAATTAGTTAGTGTACTTCAGATTCACTAAAAATCACAAAATAAAAAAACAAAAAGAAAACCGACTTCAAAAGAAAAACTTTTCCAAAACAAATTAAAATGCACTGAAAAAATAACGATAATATAATGTAGTTAAAATTATTATTAGTTTTGGAGTCGGTGTCAGTCAAGCTAATGTAGCAAACTTTTCTGTCAGAGTTGTTTCCTTGGCTGGCACCGACTTCAAAAATAACAATTATATTATCGTTATTTTTTTACTTTTTAGTGCACATTAATTTGTTTTGGAAAAGTTTTACTGTTGAAGTCGGTTTTCTTTTTGTTAAAAGTTTTTTTATTCCAACTCACAGAAATGTATTCATTGGAATAGGATTCAGAAATGTATTCATTGTCAATTAAAAGTATACCGGTAAACAAAACAAAACTCATTATTTTGAGGGTAATTTAATTATGTTATATATGGTTTAAAAAAATCAAATTCGGTTTTTAATAAAATATACATTTCAACTAGTATGAACGATATTAAGGGAGAAAAAATTTTCACAAATGAAAATGTTAGATATTCGAGATAAAACTCCATGATTATGATTTTATAAAAAAATTGAAAGTATCGAAAATTCTTCATATGTTTTATACTTTTAACACAGTTAGTCAGATAAATCGGAAAAAAAAGTACAATTATTTTTATAAAGTTGGTCCTAATTGTATGGATGGTTATTCATCTGTTTGGCTTAAAAATATGGCTCAAACACAAATTTTTGCATCTGTTCAATTTAGGTTTAAGCAATAATTTTCATTGAAACAAAAGTTAATTATTTTTGAAAATTTTGTTGTCAGAAGAAAAAAGAAAAACAAAGAGAAAAATTAGTTTTCATGGATTGTTAAAGAGGGAACAACTATAAGATTAAAAAAATATAAATACATAATTAAATATTCTATTGAACCGCGACTCCTCCAAATTCCTCCAGGTGTTCAAGATTCCACCCCATTTATAAATGACAAAATTGTGATATTTTAATAAGATTTCAACATCCTGTTAAAGGCGAAGGTCTACTGTGTATTGTTCATTATTCTTAAGACAAATAGACTTGCAATTAATGAAACAATATAATATGAAAGATATTAACTACACGCAAGTCATTTTAACTTAATTATACTATTCAGAAAAATCGATGCATATAATTATTTGTTAGGCTTTATAATATTCGCACGAACAAATTAAGCAATTTTTGGAACTAAGTTCTTGTCGCACGTTATCGTTCCTGATTTGTTTGCTGGTTGGGAGGTAAAACCAAAAAACGTGCAACATAATAAAGGACACAAAATATCAACCATTTTCATCTTAGTCACCTAGGTTACTAAATTTTTTTCAATGGATTCAGCTTGTCATGAACTTTGAGAAAATGCAGAAATATTTTTCTAATTTGTTAATGTGTATTTTATGTCAAAATTATCTTTTCAAAAAATTGAGTTATGAAAGTTATTAGAAGTTAAAGATAACAGAGATAATTTAAAGTAAGTGTAAGGAAATTTTTATGTTATATGTCATAATAAATATCCTATTATTATCCTAAGTAGCTATAAAATTAAATTCTTCAGAAGAAGAATCAAACAAGTATTAGACTTCTAAAATTAATACCTCAAATTTTCAGAAAAATATCTAGTAAATAAAAAAAGTAAGAGCTACATTTATAATGTACCAAGGTACGAAAGGAATATAGTTCGTATCGAGTGCCCACGACACCTCTCGTTTGTTTTTTTTTTTTTTTTTTTTTAATTTGTAATGCCCTAACAAATAAGACACTCTCAAATCTTTTTTCACATTTTCACATATCAAAACATCCAAACACCCAAACGCCATATTATAGATTAAAAGTCCTAGTTTCAGCTTAAATATGGCATTTTGTTAACAGGTGCTACTCACGGATAGATCATACCAATACTGGTTAAGAAATATTTTTCTTTGATTAAAGAATATTTAAGTTACCAAATAATGTTTAAAGAATAAAAATACAATATTCTGAAGGTCAAAGCCAGAAATAAGGCATTAGCGCACTTTTTTTTCCTCAACTTTATATCAATATTTAAAATCTCTTCAAATCTCATCTCACAAATTTTAGATAACCTCCTTAATGTGTGGCGTAATGACTGCAAAGGAGTTTTCTTAAAGTAATAAGAACACGTAAGATTTAAAGATTGATTGCATCTAGTCGTGGGACACTCAATATTATTTTACACATAAAGAAATGCAAAGAAAAGAACAACTGAATATCTTAATAAAGGAGGTATATTTCGTATCTAAGATGCGGTATTAAAGTTTGATAAAATTATATCATTCGAGGTACACATTCTCCTAACCATTTTCCATAAATATTCTTAACATATTATGTTACAGATTCTACTTATACAGAGCGTTTCAAAATTGAACGCACTATATTCAAAATAAGTAATAAGTTCATATAAAACTTATGGCCCAAAATAATTTATTACCTAGGCAAAGAAGTTTACCTTCTTAAGTCAGATTTTTAATTAAGTGCGAAATCAAGTACCCCGGATATTCGAAGCTTCATTATAATGACTTGTATGGCTATGATTAAGAATCTGCCGACTAGTATTGATGAACACTGCTTAAGCAAGTTATGAATTTTACTAATACTTCGTGTAAGTTCGTCAACTTGAGGAGCTGGGCAAAAAATGAAAACTGTAACTATCGAGAATCCTTCTGTGCCAAGTGAACAATAAATTATTTTTTGCTCTAATGCCTCGGTAATAAATTATTTTCGGCATATATATGTTTATATTAATTTTATACTGATTTTGAGTTAGAAAATACGCATCCAAAATAGCGCAATTTTGATACACCGTATATACAGGTAGAGATACTTTGTTACAGATTGAAATTGTAGTGCGGTGGGTATTAGTCTTAGACAAGAAATAATGTAGGGATGTGCATACAAGAAGATTTCTTTTTTTTAAGATTTCCTGGGGCTTTACTTTAATACCGGATATAAATTGAGTGAGTGTTCCATATAATTTTTCTATAACATTTTCCTTTTTAGTTAATATAGAAAAATTTGTCTTTTTGTTACTTTGTCATTTTTTTAGATTATGTAATTCTTTCTTTTTACTCCCTTTCTTATTACTCGTAGTGCCTGCTCATCTGCCGAATAAACTTTGGATAGATAGATTTTTAACCATTTTTATTAGAATTATACTGCGTTTCTAACATCTAGGTCTTTAAGCAGTGTAAATAAAAGTGTTATACTGTGTTTGGTCGTTGCCTAGAGCAACTCGAATTTCTGGTGTAATTTGCAGTTTATTTTTAATTGATTCAAATTTTTTGCATGAGAGTAGATGATTTGTCTCCCTTTTCCCGTGATCCAATCTAGCTGAAACCTGAAACTTTGTCGGGACATTCGTGGTAACGATAAAAAAGATAAAAAAAATTGTTGTTTCAATAAATTTAAAGAATGAAAGGGAGTAAAACTAGCATTCCCCTGCACAGCTTAGCCCGAAAAATTTGTAAGTTGTAATCAATATATTGATTAATCAGAATATTTATTAGTATTACTATTATCAATTAATTTCGTGTTTAATAGAATGATTGCTTATTTTATCGTTTCGCCATTTCAATAAGTACGTTATATCAATCGTACTTATTATTGTAGCAATCGTAAGTGGGTGCATGTAGTAGGTAGAATCCTTATACCGAATACGTCACGGTTCTGTCTCAAGTATAGTTTTTGGTCTGCGTTGATTCTGGGTAAGAGAGAGCTAATTCGCAATATTTAACATCTACGACTGTATAAAACCTTTCTCTATTTTCAGTATTCAAAGTATTTCAGTATTCCAAAATCAAAATACTCTATTTGAATTTATCTTACCAAAATCATATGAATTAACAGCGATATTTTTACAAAAGGAGGAAAAAAGGGGAAATTTTAGTATTTGAAAGGTTATGTTCGTTAATAGATATCGTTTGAAACGTATATAAAAGAGATAAGACAAAGGCAGAAACAGAATTTTAAAGTCCAAGTAGAAGAAAATAAATTGTATTAAAATTTAATCAACCGACTAGGCAACAAATATCCTTTGTGACGGAACTTGAAATTTTATGTATGTGCAAAATGTCTAGGCAAAGTATGTTGTAGTCCCTTTAAAAATGGTAAAATCACCATTGGTCATTTTAGTTTGTTCATAAACATTAATAATTAATAGTCCATTTTATGTAACCACTCTAATGGGAATCATTTTTGGATAAAGAGTTATATATACATTAGGGGATCTTTTGTTTATTTTAAATGTGAATTATTCAACTGTAAAATATTATATTACGCATTATAATTTTATTTAGACCCACACCTTGTATATTTAAATCGAATTTAAACGAAATAATCAAGAAAAAAATTTAATGAAACACTCCTGTAAATAATTTATTTCAAAATAATTAACTTTTGAAGTCTCTTGAAAAAAAAATTTTAATAAAAATACTTTTTAAGGGACAAGCTTTTATTATACTATAAAATAGAAAATAATTTTATCTATGAGTCACTCATACTCGACTACTTGTAAAAGCTTGAGGCGCTCAATTTAAAATATTATAAATGAATCGGTACGTCTCATCTACTCCACATGTCTCATTATTTTTCGATTCATTCTTGATATTTAGTACCTCAAGCTTTTACAAATAGTCGGGTATGAGTGACTCATAAATAAAATTATTTTCTACTTTTTAGTACAGTAAAAGCTTGTCCCTTAAAAAGTATTATTTATTAAAATTTTTAATTTAAGACTAAAAAAATGTATATGTATCAAATATGGTGGAAGCGATGGGAAAATCAGAATGCCACAACCTTACCATGCATTGTCTTCCAAACTAAATGTGCATGCATAATTTCAGCTCAATCGGAAACTGGAAAGTAGATCAAATGTGACTTGTAAGATTTGATTACAGACAGACAACGGGACAAGTGAAACTAAATAAAAGCTTGTAAAAAGAATAACGGCGAACTTGTTTTCAATATTTTACATTGTTTTCAAAATATATTTTGTCAAACAAATAGTGCTCCACGCATTTAATTTTAAATAAATCAAGTTAAAAATCATCTGAAACTTTTCACAAAGGTAATACTAAGACTCTAGACGGGATATGATTATTTTGTTTATTTTATCTTATAAAAATCCTCGAACAACACAGTCTCTTGTTCATATTTCTTTTCCAACGTTTTTTGTCTACATTATTATACAATGTGTGTGGCGGAACAAATGTTCCACATAAGAAAAAGTGCTGAAATCAGTAAATTTTAATCACAGCAATAGGTATAAATATTATTTTATTTACTATATATGAAAAATAAATTAGAATTAAATTTCAACGTTCTTTTTGATGATGACACTTCGATTCGTTGTAAACAAAGTAGGTTTGAAATTTCTAATTGAAATTTAGTCAAAAATTGCAAATATACTTTCCTTTTCAATTTTTGATTTCCTTTTCATTCTCGTTAGAAAAATCAAAATTCATACCGTAAAGTTACGATACCAAAATTTTGGATACCGTAAGTTTACGATACCGAAATTTTCGAATAAAACAAAATATTCATGAAAGGAAACAAATAATTTAGTAGATATTTTATAGAAAAGTAGCAGTTTTAAAAAATAAGTAGTTTTGTATTAAATATTCTTTCTAAGATTTTTTATATTGTAAGAAATCGTGTTTTTTCTTTAGAAATCCATTAAAAAATTCAAATTTTTCTCTTCATTGGTTTTGATCTCGACTTGTTCTGCCGGTTCGAACTTATGCATACCGCTTGTGAGAACAATAATTAAAATTTTCTGTAAATATTATAAACCTCATGAAGTCACTATAGTAACATGACAAACATGCAAACGTATTTGTTTATAAAATTAATAACACCTTAGGGGTAGAATTTCGGATAATTCTTTCTTATCGGATGCCTACGTCACACAAATAACACACCCTCCACGTTTCAGGTCTCTACATTCAGCGGTTTAAGCTGTGCAATGATCCGTCAGTCAATCATTCAGGACAAAGCATTTTATATGTAAATACTGTATGGATAGATTGAATATAATTATTCAATAGTTCTAAAGAAATAATAATTTTTATAAATACATACGGCTAGAAAAAATATTCAAAATTTTTTTCACTTCGATATTTCTCGTAAACAAACAAACCATGGGTGTGGTTTGTTTGTTTACATCCAATGATAAAATGTAATTATTATTATTTTCTCACAATAAAAGAATAAAAGTATAAAAAGTGGGACAGTTTAATAACTTTTTTTAAAATCTCTTTCATTATTAGGCTTAATGATGTTAGTAAAGATATTAATGATATTAGATATTAGTAAAGTGAAATTTACTTATATCTACTGATTATCATTGGCTACTGGTTATCGAATGATCGTCGATCGATAGTCAGTGAATGAACAAATTTATCAATTTTTGCCATACCCGTATTTCCCAAATTAAGCCTCAGATCCAAATTTGGAAAAGAGTTTTTTGTTGCTCTTGATGAGCTAATTTTGGGGAGTTAGGTTTCTACAGTGAATAACAGAACACGTTATATATTAAGTTATCTCATTGAAGAGACGATCCATGTATTGAATACACATGCTGTAAATGTTACATTCGAATACCTTCATTGCTGCATTGTGGATTTAAAATATTTGTTTTGTAAGTATATTTTAAAATACAATTTTGTTTGAAAAATATTTGAAAAAAATTGCAATTATTTTATAGAGTAAATGTAAAGCATACCACATAAAACATGCAATACATATGTAAAAGCATTGTACTTACACAAATCCTCTTTAATTTTAAATTTTACAAGAATTGTTTGATGCTTAAATAAATATGACAGATTAAAAATTTTTATTTTTTATAAATTTTTTTACGCATCAACTAAAATTAAAAAAACTTTATAGGGGTTTTCATTTACAAAATGATTCTTTTTTGTTTCGGACTGTTTTCAAGCAAGTATAGACATATCTTATATCTTCTATCCTTGTCAAAAAGCGCTCCTTGGAAAAGATAAAATATATTTAACTTTCTTAGATTGAATAGTTTTTTGACAACTGTCCAAAACAAAAGCAAATCGATGAAAAGATCTATTGATTTTGTGTTTATTTTTATTTCATAACATGTTTGTTATCAGGATAAATTTGAAAAAAAAACTATTTTCTCCTAAAATCAAAGGAGTCTAAAATAGAAATCATTTTCATGATTTTTGGGGGAATTGTCAATGGATTTTTGATATTTGGAACTTAGACTTTTAAGTCACCGCACAAATCCATTGACACTTCTGCAATACCAACATAACTTCTCACTTTTGCGACTTTTTAAACCATTTATAATTAATAATAAATTGTAATTTTTCATTTTTCTTCGGTCACATGCCGTACGGGCTAACAAACCGCTAGTACGTCGTACATGTCCGCACATGGCTACGAGCCTGTAGAATGTAGTAAAATCTTAACTTGAAAATTTACACACCTATCAAGGTCCGATAACAATACAATAATTTGATTTTATCCAGGATCGATAAATTTAGTAATATTCTCTTAAAATATTTACTATAACTATAACGCGTCAGGGGAGTAGTGTCTATAATATGTGCTCCGCATTCGAAAGATTTTCAGGTCGAAACCTAACCCCGCCAATTTTTTTTTTTTATCAATGTGCTTGTGCGTTTTTTAAACTATAATTTATTTTAAGACTTTGATTCACTTCAGAGAACTTACGATGGGTACGATCAGCTTTCTAATAATAATAGAGTCACATTTCGATTCGAAAAATGATACAGATTTATAGTTTCACAAACTTTAATAATTTAAAAAATAATATCGTATTATTTGTTTATTATCAAAATTTTTCCAAAACCTTTTCAATTCACTAACGATTTTTAATTAAATAATTTTTTTATGAAAAATAAATATTTCCTCTCTTTGAGGATCCGTAGAAATAATGATACTCGAAAAGCTTGTCGGTTAGTCGATTTCCATAAAGCTTCAAGGAGTGGAAACTGTATGGATTATTTTTATATAACCACATTATAATTATGGAATAGGAGCTGGATTTTGGATATTGAAATCAGGAAGGAATGAAGTACATTCATGACCTTATCTGGCATCTATGGCAGTTATGTTTACTGGTATTTTTGTAATATAAATTATAATTGTCAGACAGTTTGGCCGTATGGTTTCAAATCATTTATATGTGGATGTAATGGAGACAGACATTGTTAACTAGGTTGTTTACTAGAGCATATAATGGGTTAATTAGCTAAACAGGTCTCAGGTGCAAGATATACTTCATCCCTAACAAAGTTCAATATAAAAAAAAAATAGTTGCCTTTCGTACCATTCCCTTATGCTAAACAAAATTTGAATAATTTAACATTTTTGTTTGGAAGTGATTATTAGAACCAAAGGATTCTAAAGCAGATTCATTAAAAATGAGATTTGAAGAGGTAAATACTATCTATCTTTACCGCTACAATTAGTCGTGGGAATATTCATTCCAACAGACAAAAATAGCTTTGGAAATATAATTCTAATTTCGAAAGTCATCACCGTTATAATCGAAGAAATGAAAACATACAAAACGTCTAACTGTGGAATTGTCTCCTCGTCAGTAGAATTTGATGGGAGCCGGTGGAAAATGTATCCGGGAGTAGGGAACTTCTGCCTCACCCCATGGGTGTAAACCGAAAAAGCACAAGCACTCATGTATATGACATTTTTGAGTACAGTCAGGCAAACATTTCCATCGGCTCCCATGAAAATCTACTGACGAGGAGACAATTCTTGGGTCAAATGCTTCATTTCCTACAGTATTAGGTATATTCCAACCATATAACCATGTAGCTATATTACTTCCACATCCTTGTAAGTGCAGGTTTGTATACTTTTGATTATATTTTTTTACATTTATTATTTCTAGAATTTTAAATGATGTGTAGGTTGTTGTATATTGAATAAAATGGATTGAAAAAATTATATTTATGTCGTGTGCACTATGGGAGCTCAATAAAAGAGAATAAAAGGCTTTTTTTTTTTAAATAAAAATAAAAAGTACATTAATAATTAAATTATACGGAAGTTACTGACATATAAATAATTCAATCTTATAAGTAAAATGCACCGTATAATTTTATGTAGTTACATATATATTATTTTAAAATTTGAGATACAACAATAACAAGCATTGTTTTATACACAATTATTTTAATTTCATAAACATTTTAGAAGAAACAATAACGAATATTGTTTAGTTGATTTAAAAGTAATTAAAGTAATACCGTTAATTAATTATTCTTCATATAGATTGTTCTAATAAAAATAATTCTATGTTTCTGAAATAGAATTTCTGGGTAGAATGAATCATATTCTATGTTTAAAATAATTGAAAGATTTAAACAGTTGTCTCATCGGAAAATTACTGAGCGATTAAATGAAATAGAAAATATTTCGAAAATTTTCGAAAACCAAGTAAATTCTTTTAGTTTTTTAAACTTGTCTAATTTATAAAAAAACGACGGGTTGCACTCCGGGAGTGCCGGCAGAAGTGAAAACTTTGAATATTAACGTTGTGAATTTTTGATATTTTGGAATGGTAAGGGAATAATTTTGCACGAATTGCTTTAATTATCAGTATAAAAGTACTATCATTTATGTGGTAGAATACAATATATATTTATTGTGCTATCGTACACAAACATGACAATTTCATGAATGAACATTTTTTACCCATTACAAAAAAAGTGTACAATGCCGCTAAAGAAGATTTCACTTCAAAAAAAAAAAACAATAACAAAAAAAAATTATATTTTTAATAAAAAGGCAACCGCAAATGGGTGACCGCAGTGTTCCCAAGCGGTCACCCATCCAAGTTCTGACTGTGCCCAATGTTTAATTTCGGTGATCGGGTGAGAACCTTTTGACCTTTAAAATAAACTTTATTTTCACAAAAATAACAATACATTATACAACAATTAATTACAATGCAAAAGATTATAACAATGTGTATATTTCATTTATATATTTATATGATATTCCAGGCTATTAGCCGTGGGGGCGGGAACCGGTGTACTGACTGTGACATGGTCTCAAGAATTTTCGATCAGGGCACGTGCCCTGGCGCGAGTTTAACATTTTTTACCCATTACAAAAAAGTGTACAACGCCGCTAAAGAAGTGTTCACTTCCAAAAAAAAAAAAATGTATACACTGCTGTGGCATTCACTATACAGGGTATTTCAACAATTAATTCAGTCAATTGTTTTTTTCACTTGTTATCAATCATTTTATAGCAGTTTGAATAGATACAAAACCGAGTTTTTATTCTATTGATAATGTACTCATATGTATGTCTGTGGTGCATTTGCTAATTTATTTGAAGCAAAAAGTAATGAATAAAATTTTTATTCTCATTTGAATTGTCTACAATAACAATTTCATACTAAATATAATAACTGAAATTAATTCATTCCTCTTATTAATTTTTAAAATACTAATTTTAATAAATTAAAAAAAGAATTTAAAAACACATTCCATTTTTACTGTGTGGTAAATTAATTAAAAAAACATACAAACAATGTGTACTCTGCTGGAATTGAGAGGATTCCGTACCACAATTTGGGACATTAAAATATTAAGCCTGTCAGCACTTTTCAAAGCATATAACGTATACCAATTGTCCAGTAAATATGTATGAAAATATGGGGTTGCTGTGCAAAAGGTCGGGTAGTTTTGATTTTTAGATATGTTGTTAGTGTTGAGCCCATGACTTAAAATCCAAGTTTTCCACATCGGGGTGCCAAGGCGCGCCGCGGGGCGCGCCACTTTTTAATGAAATATCGAAAATTTGACCATTCCTAAGTGAAATCTAAATTAACTAAGATAATTGGGATCAATGATATAGGTTGGTAAACCTGCATTATTAATTGATCAGCTGAGTGTTAGTAGTTTAGTAAAAACAAATTAATTCTATTGTCATGTTATTGTCAGATTTGTTGTTTAAAATGATCTGAAAGTTCGTGCATGGTTATTGCTTAAAAGTATCATTTTTAAGATACAGAAGTGGCTATGTCAAGAGAAAAACCCTCTTGAATGGGGCTGGGTATCTACCAGATTTGGGCTCTCTCCCCTCAAAATGGACAGAGATGCAGCTCCTGAATCCCTTCTTAAAATGATATCTTGCAATTGTAAGAAAGCGTGCAAGAACTCATGTGGTTGCCGTAAAGCTGGTCTTATATGTTCTTCTCTATGCACCTGTTCTCTAGGAGAATCTTGCGAAAACGTTTCGGAAATAAATCCGTTTGAGGGGAGCTTTGAAGACGAAGACGACATGCTGGCGTCAATAAATAACTCTAAACATGAAGATATAGGAGAGTTAAATTTTCCACTGGATGAAGAGAACAAGGAGCATCAGGCAGAGCTTGAGCATTTCCATCCTGGCCCATCAAAAATGCGAAAACTTTAAATAGATACTGTTATCGTTATTTGTAACAAATACTTCCAAAGTGTACTGTATTGTTTTAACTAAATAGGACATTCATTGATAAAAAAATGTTAATATATAACTCCTACAAACACACTTTTCATTCTTTCTTTCATAATTTTATTAATACTTTCTTTTATTCTTTTATAGCAAATAAACTAACATACACAATTAAATTATACGGCGTTTGATTTAAACAATTATATTGTGGAAATATTTTTAAAAAATCACGATTTTCACAAATCTTTGAAAAATTGGTTTATTTTGAAGGTTTGTATTTCAGCCATTATTTACGCTACAAACCTGGTGTTGGGCTTAAACTGTCACAAATTTATTACCCTTTAATTTATTAAAATAATATTTTCTGTAAAATAAACCGTTCGCGAGATTTCACTTAGGATTGGTCAAATTTTCGATATTTCATTAAAAAGTGGCGCGCCCCGCGGCGCGCCTTGGCACCCCGAGGTGGAAAACTTGGATTTTAAGTCATGGGCCTAACACTAACAACATAGGAAAAAATCAAAACTACCCGACCTTTTGCATACCACAATGTATTATTTTACTGAACTACAACCTAAGTGAATTAAAATGAAAAAGATTCAAAAATATTTGGTTTGGATAAAACATAAAACAACCAAAATTACATTAAATTAAATTAATTAGATTTAAACTTACTTTTTCTAAGTTCCTAGTTTCTACTATTTCTTTTAGAAATACTTAGTTATTGCGCTTGTTATCTTTTCAGAGCATAATTACTGGCTCGGTTTAAAGATAATTCAGAAAGGAGATAACTGTGCATTCCGTGGGTGTGAAACACTTAATTTATATATATTTATTGTTTTATTTTTACACTAATATAAAATTGCGGCAATATTTCTGTATCCTAATTACTACCTTTTCTTAGTAAAACTGATATTAGCTATTATTTATGCCAGTCTTGTGAGAATGTATTCCACGCACGCTAAGTTGCGATTACAGCTAGTTGTATATATAACCCACACAAAAAAAACATTAAAAATCGAAATCATTTTAAACAAGTGAAAACAAACAATTGACAGAGTTAATTGTTAAAATACCATGTATAGATAATGTTGTAAGTTAAGAAAGATAACCATTCTTAGATAGCTGATATATCCATATAATACGTACTATATAATTTGCGCACTCACGGGTAAACAGTGATGTTTACGAAAAAATGTTTCGAACGAAAGTTGTTTATTTTTTTATAAGGAACATTTTTTACATTTAAATTTTTATTCTATCTCTAATGGTTGGTTTACAAGATGAGTCCTACGGATCCATTGACTCAAGACCCAATTGACCTATATTACTCATTCACGAACTGAACCCTATTTTTCACGGCGTAAGCACACTATAAATTTCAACTTGATATGTCTTTTCGTTTTTGAGTTATCGTCGGACAGACGTATGGATGGATATTCCAACGGTCAACCAGCAATGTATTTTATGAACACATACCAAAATTTTGCTCGTAGCATCAATATTTTTAAACGTTGCAAACTTGAGACTAAACTTAGGATACCTTGATATACTTCATATAATATATACATGGTATAAAAATAATAAAAATTATTTTCATCATTTCACTTAAAAAAAGATAGAACATCTAGTGTAGAAAAAAGATGAAAATTTAATTGCATTACACATATCTGCAACAAAACAAAACGACATGAAGAGAAAATAATAATGAAATTGAAGGAAATGAATTTCCTCTCTGCTACTAGAGAAAATGAGTTTTACATTACATTGTACGAATATTTTGAATGAGAGTAACCACATATTATACTGGTTGTGAGAATACATGTACATCTCATAATATTGGAGGACATGGAGGCTAGTAGACGTTTAAATATGTGTAAGCAATATTATATACACGTTTCAGGTCATGTAAAACAGTGACTCTTCAAATGTAAATAAGGTATTTGGCTGGTTCTGGAATCTAAGATTATACTGGTTAACAAAATTTGATTTTTTTTATATCCTTGATGCGATAGATTATTTTGTATAGTTTTAGAGTGCTGAATTCGAATACGGCTTCAGAATTTTTCTAACATATTTGGAAATATTTTTACTTAAAGGGAAAAGTTCGTTTTTCGGTTAGATTCGAAATTCCGTAACACCACTAAGTAAATCTTTTCTCATATAGAAATTGGAAGCCATTCTTTTTCTTCCCTCCTGACTAGGTTAGAGCTACGGTTTTGCGAAATCTTTGAGAATAGGATCAAAGGATACGCAGACTATGGCTCGATTGATGGTGTCGGACACGAACCGCTGGTCACGCGACATTCAAGCGCGACTCCAAGCAATCCCGTGACTAAACACAAAGAAACTGGGTGGCCCAAACATCTGAGCCATTCCAGGCAGACACACAGAAAGGCAGACAGACACACAAGCACATAGCAGCCAAACTTATTAACCTTTTAAAATGAATTCGTCCGTAGACAGTTTGAGAAACACTGATACAACCTTTATCTATATGAAATATTTGAATACGCTTCTGACTATGATTATTATTTTACTAGCCAAGAGACTGTGACGGTATACACATTGTTGTGGGAAACCTAACGTATGATGGTCAACATTTTCTCTAGAGTAAATCTGTTTGTTAAAGAGTTCGTATTTTTATTGAATGAGGTTTAAAAAATTTGTTTTGTTTGCAACTATCTAAGTCTCTTTTATTATGAGTTGTATCGCAAAATTGGAGGTTAAATTACCAAACAGAAATTTTTTTAAAGGCATCATTAAAAATTAGAATGGGTATAACTATCCCTTGTTTCTCAAACAAGTATATACTTGTTACTCAACAGAAAGTTCAGTACCGTTTTTTACATAGAACAATCAATCTATAATGGAATAAACTACAAAAAGATATTGTATACAACCAAAATATTAACGGAACAAAATTTTAGCTCAATGTTGTATCTAAATTTCAAACAGATGTATCTCTACGAAAAATAATCGAATTTGGAACCTCAATAATCCGTTTGAAAACTTGTACTTTAAAGTTGTGGAAAAGAGTGTTCAAAATGTTTATCACCCCTAGTAGCTTTGCACGCTGGATTGAGTGGATAGGACATGATATCCCTAAATTTTATTTAAAATTTAGAAGCGAATCAAAATTTTAAAAATTATTAACAAATATTTTGAAAAAGGGCTTGTTTATTTTTCTTGATAATGAGCTGTAAACAAATTCCCGTACTAGCTTTTTCCGCACAATATTCGCTTTCCAAGCAAAATTGACTCTTCTGGATTTAAAAACCTGTTTCTTTTGAAATAATCATCGCACTGAAATTTTTGTTGTCTTTGCATAATAACATCAAGATATGTACTGAAAAGATTTTCAAAAACGTCGAGTAGAAATTGGACGAGGAGAAAAACTGGAAATATCGATAAAAAGGAAAATCACTTAAACCAATTTTTTTTCCGTGAAAACTTTTTCTATAAAACTAATATTTACAGAAATATTTACGATAATGGATTTTTGAATTTGTAAAGCTACCAAAGATTTGTTTAGATAAGTATTTGGATCATCTGGAAAATTAAATGCGTGGTCTATAAAAATCGCAATCACACGAACAGCTTGGTTTAAGAGAAAGTTTTCTAAACGAGTCTTTTGGGGCTTATTAAACTAAATGAAAACATTCTGTAAGTATATTATGAAAAACCATTATGATTAACTAACCATATGCTTTTAAACAATCAAAGGAGGACAAAAAGCCTCTATTTATATTCATGGAATATAAATAGAATGAAAACACATGGAATTTTGGAATATTTCAATAAAACAATATATCATGCACATGTTATATCTTTATAAAGGACCGCTTTTCAACGTCTATAATCAAATACATTGCTAATGCATATGGTTAGCATTAACCGAATAAACCCATTTGCCAAATTTTTTAAACATATTCAATGTGTAACAAGAGAAATTTACAAAATTTAAGTTTAAGGTTACGGAACCTTAAGCTCGCGTTTTAAATATGTTTAAGAACACTCCCCATTAAATTATTTTCTTCTTTAGAACCTTCTCGAAACTGAACCAATTTTGAAGATCATAGCCTATTTTTTAGTTGTTCCGAGTATGGAAAACCCTAAACTCGCACTTCATACATAGCTAAGACTACTCTCCATTAAATTACATTTAAAACGAAACCAAAAAATCAAAATCAGTTCATCCGTATAGGCGCTACGGTGCCACAGACAGGCAGGCACACTCACATACCGTTCAAACCTATAACACCTCTTTTTTAATAGGGGAGTATAATAAAAAAAAAAAAGACTTATAACATGCTTTTTTTTTAAATAAAAACGTATTTTTGACACCTGCTGCAGAGAGAGTGTGGAACGAGTCAATGTCTAAGAAATACCTGTGAGATGCAGATAGTTCTGTAGATCTACCAAGATAATACATACTGGAATAAAAACTATTGGGAAAATACTTTTATTATAGTTTATTATCTTGAAATATAAATAGTACTCTCAATGAGGTCGTGGCATTGTGGATACCGTACCGGCTCTTGATAAGGCGCGTTGCCACGTGCCTAGATTTTGTTTAAATTAAATAATAAAAATATTTTAATTTAAACTACATAAATTATACGAAAAAAACACAATTTCTACCATCTGCTCCACGATATCTCTCCTTTTTTTTAGAAATTATTTAAGAAAAACTAACATACCAATACGCCAAAAAATGAAAATGTAGTTAAAACTCACCTGAAACAAAAAAAAAATAAATAAATATTTTATGTTAAAATAATAAAATTATCGGGTTCGCATCATCTTATATCATCATCATCATTTTATGGTGCGCAAAGTATAAACTTTATAAAGTAAAAATATTTTTGGATTTTTTGACCAGTTTTAAACAAAAAAGTAGTTCTCTAGATGCTTAATTTTCGAAATAAAAATTCTTAAAAATTAAAAATGTAATTTTAATTTGAATTTTAATAAAAATGTCGTTATCATTTTCAATCTCTGAATCTCTTTTTGTATTACATAAACACGTCTTTCGACTAACATGTTGTCATCATCAATATTGGTTATTCTAATAAATTTCCTAAAATTTAATTTAATTTTCAAACGAAACTAACCTTTGTACGTCGGTTGTTTAATCAAGTAGTATAACAATAGTTTTTTCGTATACCATAGTGACATTTAAAATAAATAATTGAGAGATCCAATCAAATCAAATCAATATAATAAAATTGAATCTTATTGAGAAACAATAATAACAATAACAATTGATTATTTAAAAACAAAAGGTCTTATAATTTGAAATATGATATTAATTATATTGAATAGTTTGAAATCAAATACAAATATTTCAATTCTGTTGTTCATTTATCAAAGACCATTATTAAAATGTGTTCCAAACAAAAATAATAACTGTGTATTGTATTGACTTGAATATGATGGGAGCGCAAATAAATACATGAAACAGTTAACGAATTTATATGTTACATAATTTAATTGCGCTTCCACCATTATTACTTCTTTCTTGAAAGCGTTGAAAGAGAGTTTTGCACAAATGATAATAAAAATATATATATATATATATATATATATATATATATATATATATATATGCACATAAGAGGCTATGTGGCATGTTTGTTCCTTTGTAGCCTATAGACTAAAATCGTGGGCCGTTTTTAATTACTCTTACGTCATTCGTTTCAAACGAATGTTTTTTTAATTGACAGTCCAGCAGCTGAATTACTAGGCAGGTTAAATTCAAATTTAATTTGTTAACCTTAAGCTTCGAACGTTTAACGTCACGCGAGTCAACTTTTTTCCCCATCCCAAAAGTGGCCAACGCGTTTAAAGAAGTTTTCACTTCAAAATACGTTAAAATTAATATATTATTAAGGCATTATATCCAGTTACAATTTCGGGAATGTACACATATTAAAGTATATTCACTGAAAATTTCAAGTTGAACCGATAAATATTCACGAAGATACTACTATAAACGTCTTTTGAAACTTTAAACGCGTTTTTCTCGAAACAACATTTTTAAAGTCGACGAGCAAGATTTCTCCGAAACGGTTGGACCGATCGTTTTCGAATTTTTACACAATCTTCTTAGGTATTTTCCCCAGGTATTGATCGAAGTAATAATATTTCTGAAAATTGCTTCGATATTTTAAACCACTTTGAAGTTGGAATTTTTTGAATAATTTTTGGAAGCCGTTATTTTGTCAAAAATTATAATTTTGACTATTAATTCGATTAACAACTGTATTCATCTATCGAATCAAAAAATTTTATAAAATTTGTCCTTTTGAACAGTCCAAACCAGAGATATTAAGCTCACCGCCAGACACCTTTTTTTGGAAAACCTCCAGGAGAACGCCTACAGGAGTAATACCATATCAAATTTATGAAATTGGACAACGGGATCGGACTGGATTAAAGAAATGTCCTATATGTATACGTTTTTATATTTATATAAAATAAATGGTCTTCCCAAAGAAAACTCATGAAAGCTCGTGTCTTTTTGCGCTTACAACTGCTTATAGCCCCTTAATAAAAAATTATACGTACCAGCTTCATATATTGAGTTTTGTCTGTACCATATTATTGACTATTTTTCTATATAAAACCGCATGCACACCACTTTACCTTGCATGCACATCACTTTGAATATACATGCCATGTACGATAGTTATCTTCTTTAGAATTCAGAAAATGTTAAAGTATCTTATCAACATCACAATCATAATCATCTATTTAGTTTCGAGGTGGTACTCTTCTATCTTTTATTCAGGAGCTTAAATAGATCTACATACTTAACTTGGTTAGAACAAATAACATATATGCAATATAATGAACCATGATAAAATCATCTGCAAGCTCTATAAATAAATTCTCTTTCTTTATAAGTTGATTTTTGTATTCAGTTCGAAAATAAAATCCGTACGACACGTTTTATGGAAGCTTGGTTTACAAGTTCTCCGTGTACTGTTTTACTTTTGATAGCCTAGTTATTTATGAATAAAATTCGTAAAAAATCTTTGGTTGAATGAAAAATATTCGCCAGTAAAGAAAATTGGACTGAATTTTTATTAATACAGGCATGAAAAGAGTATAGATCAATAGCTCATAATCAAGCGAAAATTCTATATGCGTTAATTCGTTTTATTTGCCTTTTGGCGGATTGGTAATGGGAAAAAATTGAGCTTTCAATCAAGTCGAATTTATAAAAAACAAATTTATCAAATTTTGTGTTTTGCGGCTACTTTTATTATCCAGTCCGATGTATTAATAGAAAGGGACAGACAATACAATCCAAAAAAGAAAGATATGATGTGGGATTTTGAAAAAAAAAAATTTTTTCTTTTTTTTTTTGACAAAAATGGAAAGATATACAAGTTTTATAATAAATAATAAATTTTTTTTTCAAAAGAGAAAACAAAACGCTCGACAAAAAAACGATGTTTCACGAACATTCACAACGATGTTTTACATTTTTTTGTCGGTTGTTTTCGTTTGTCTTTTGAAAACTTTTTTTATGAAAAAATAAACATAAAAACAGTTTTGCTATAATACTTATAAATGATCTTTCCATTTTTTGTCAACAACAAAAAAATTTGGTTCAAAACCCCAATTCTCGTTTCAACAGTTAATTGAAACGTGTCATTTTTGAAATAAACTTTAAACAAAAAGCTTGAAAATGTAGTACATGATGAAAACAGCCAACAATTTGAATGAAACAGGCGCAAAAACGGGGTAGATGCATGAGAAAGTCGAAGGTGTCATTTGCGAAAAAGTTCTACATTTTTAGCTTGCACAATGCCTTACAAGCGAGGAAGTATTTCTAGAACAACACGTATTTCTTGAAATTGATTATTTTTACGGTCCACATAATCAGAAAATGGCACTTATCGAGGCAGAAAATGCTGCCGTCATTTTTATGTGAACGTAGTTAGAACATAAATTAGAAACATTTTCATGCAAATTGTAATACCAATAAGGCTGTTGACTTACAGAAATGTTGACAATGGATTATATATAAACTTTCTTCTGATTTTTATACAAATAATTTCACGTAAATTTTTCTTTTGGAATAGTAATGACGCCTAAAATAATTAAAAACATTTCAATATACACATTATTTAGTTTCCATCTATTGATGATTGATTAATCAATAACAACAGACCAATCTCTAAAACCTCTGGCTTACTAACTGAAAGGGAGTATGGAAATAAAAGCTTTTACAAAATATTAAAAAGCATTCGGGAATTTATTTTGCATTTTGTAGTTAAAAAAAATCATAAAACTATAATCTATATATGAATATACAATAGAATTGACCGCAACACAACATAAATACACTGCTATGCAATATTTATTAACCACTATCACTCTAGTGGTTATCCACCCGCTTAGCTGAGTTTAGAAGTAAATATTGGTAAAAATTGCTCTCGCTTATCCCCTTTCTATAACACTCGAAATAATAGTAAGGATTGTTTTACACAGGTAAAATATATGTATAGTTTTCTATTTTTTAATAGTCGTAATTATTCATATATAAGAAAAGATGGCCGTGAAATATTTTATATTGACTATTTTTACAGAAATCTGTAATTTATGGTAATTTCAAATGCTAAATTTAATTAAATTTTTTATTTTTTTTTTAAATATATCTTTATAAATTATATCTCATGTGTTATTCTGATATATCAGCTATATTGCTGCACAATTTCATTAAAAAGCATTCGCTAGTTTAAGCCTGAAATCGTAACAAACAAACAAACAAACATGCTTACTTTTGCATTTATAATATATAGAAATAGAGATAGAGATACTTTTATGCAATTTAACAATACGTAAGGTAATTCTGGATTAGTTGGCTACATATTCGTCATAAAAGGATTTCAAAGGACATAGAGAAACAACCTGGTTTGATTTGGGTCCGCCAAGTCAATTAATTCAGACTCCTTCGTTTAGAATGACAAATATTTAAATTTTAAGATAACAATGTCTTTTGAGAATAATTTGTATTGTATTACAGAAATAGGCTATAAATGGATCTTTTGAAACTTAAATCTCACAGTTTTTTCGAAACGCAAATAGAAGTTGTTTTGAAAATTTAAACACGACGCTCATCAATTCATCGCCAGGCACGATGAATAAATGTCCTAAAGAAGTAAACATTGATGTTTCTCCCATTTTTAGATTTAAAAGACAAGAGAAAGTACGCTGGCACATCTATAAATAACATCGAAAATGGAGCATTTAACTCGTGCAATTTTTCATTAACCTGCATTTAACTCGTTCAGTTTTATTCAATATAATTGTACTAAACATATAATCAAAATATCCCGGGTAAAATATTATTTTATAAAATAAATAGCATGTATAAACTACAGAGTACACATTATATGGATATTGAGAGCGAACTGGGAGGAAGAAGGCAGGCAAGGGAATATGCTGTTCAGGAAATCGAACACTATTAAAATATTGTAAAATAACACGGGATATTGCATTGTAACCGATTGTTACCTGATTATGTATGCAATGAAGTATTATTTAAAAATTACAAATTAATCTACGAATGTTATATATTTTCCTAGTATTTTGTTCTGATGTATAATCCTAAGCGAACTGGTGACAGTACACAGAGTAAGTTTTGGAATTTCGAGATTATACCAAAATCTATTTCAGGTAGCTTATATCTGGCAAAAGATTCGTCTAAGTGGAGAAGTTACTGGAATACTATTGTTCTAGTTTTTAAATATCCTTTTACTCATTCTATCCAAAAATAAAATTCGTTTTGAGTCAGATCAGAGTAACATACCATAATAATAATTACGATTAGTTGATCCACACTGATGCTGACTACATGGTAGTCGAAATCCGTATTTACATAGCACACAAATGTATCTAGGAAATTGAGGCAATATCGAAATTTAATTCAAAATATCTTAGAATTCCAACTTATTACCTTTGATAATATTTATACTAAAAACACTGCTTTGTAATAATTATTCAATTATTCATAACAAAAACTGGACCAGATTTAGGAATTTGTGTATGCATTCGGGTAACGTTTTAAGAATCTACATTAACAGGTAATATAATATAGTGCTATTTTCAAAGATAATTATACAAATGGTTAATATGGAAATTGCGAAATTGCATTTCGGTGTGCTTTTGATTTTTGCTCAGAAGTGTCTATAATTTCGATATTTATTACTTAAAGCTCACAAATAGAAATAAATTAGTCAAACTTCGGATTTTTATACAAACAATGTCATAAATTCAATAGTAGGTATTTTGGCAGGAGCATGTACTTATCCAACTAAATCAAATCCAAGGAGAGGGGCAGCTGCTCTGATCTGCTCCTATGACCACCCAAATTTTTTTAAAAATATTGGATAGCTTATTTATTGTGGAAGGCTATAGGCTTTATAATTATAAGCTCACTTCGCTGGACGATTCCGATTAATAAAATAAGATAATTTGGTTTCATAATAAAAAGTAACACATAATTCGAATGTTATGTTAGAGGCTTAAGTAAGATCGTCCACCGAAGCGGGACAGTTACATCTAGTTTATTATAAAATATTAATAAATGAAAATCGCAAATGACGTCTACATATTCCAGGACACGCGATGAGAAAATTAGAACGATTGACTATCTGGTGAACCGTCGTCGATGTCCAAAATCTGAAAATCGGGGCTATAAAATTTTAAAACAAAGAATATCAAAAGCAGGATAATTTGTAACAGGCGTTGAAAATGAACTTCAGGAGAATAAAATGTTTCAAAGCGAAGGCTTATGTGATTTTTAACACAGGGCATCAAAGTGGTCTTAAGGTGTTAAGTAAAGAGTAAATTTTTTTAATCTATATAATCGTCTGATTTATTTGGTACAGACATTATATTGCATTCTTACATTTTATGAATAGAAAACAGAGATTCATTACTCCTCATACTTTTACAAACTAACAAAACAATATAATAATAATAATCATACGTGAACTAAAAGTTGAGTATTATATAATATAAACCATTCTTTCTAAGTACTTAAGTATTTTGTATATATAATATCTATGCAGGTATGTATGATTCGAGTAGTACAGCCCTGTGGGAAGAAGCATTCATATATAACTGAACTAGGTACATAAAATATAAATCATGGTAGGTATGAGTCTTAAAGCTAGACCAATAGCTTCTTGAGGGTTTTTTTTTATTTTTAAGACATTTTGGATTGTTTTTTGAAAAACTTTATTATTTATAGAAAAATAAAAATAATTACATAATCTTATGCAATTAAGGGATTATACCCAGTTAGAATTTTCAAAAAATCGATTTTACATATATTTATTTATATACATATATTTAAGTATATTCTCTGAATATTTCAAGTTGATCCGAAAAATATTCACGAAGATAAACGCATCAAAAAAATAGTAATTTTAATTGAGTGCAGACGTCTTTTGAAACTTTAAATGCGTCTATCTCAAAACATAGTTTTCAAAGTTGGTGAGCAAGATTTCTCCGAAACGAATCGACCGATCGGTTTCAAATTTTTATACAATCATCTTCGATATTTTCCCCAAGTATTAATCGAAGGAATATGATTTCTGATAATTATTTCTAATCTTTTAAGCCACTTTGAAGTAGAAAAATTTTTGATAAATTTTGATTTTAAATTTTGGAAGCCGCCATTTTGTCAAAAATCAAAATTTTGATTATTCCTTCGATTAAAACTTGTATTCCTCTATCATCTTAAGAAATTTTCTGGATTTTTTCTTTTGAAAGAATCCAAAGCAGAGATATGGTATTCACCACCGGGGACCTTTTTTGGAGAACCTTCAGGAGATCTCCCACAGGAGCAGTACCATATCAAATTTTTTAAATCGGACAACGGGATCTTAAAATTAAAGAAATGTCCTATACGTATACGTTTTTTATATTTATGTAGAATAAATGGTCTTCCCAAAAAAACACGTGTTTTTTTGCGCTCGCAACTGGATATAAACACTTTTTTCGATTCAAAACAACTTTTTCAACATGTTGACAAGGATAGTTTAATGAGGTGCGAATCGATTTCCACTATGGTATCGCTTCTAGTGGTTTAAAAAAAAATTTGGCTATTTATATCGTCTTCTAGTGCCTGAATGTCAAAATTAGTCATAATAAAAAACAAAGAAAAATTGCACATGTTATTTGTGAAAAAAAACTGCTTTAATTCCCAAACATTGGATTTTTTAAAAGTTTCATACTTTTCAAAATAACAGTTTCAGTAGTTTTATGCCTAACATTTTGTCCACATCTTCTTTTCGTCTAAGATTGGCAAGTTTTGTGTGAAGCCGAAAAGTTTTCTTTACTCAAATTATCGTTTTGAAACTATGCAAGATATTTAATATTCTGATAATATCGATTAAAAATTATTTTAAATGCTATTAAAATACTGTAGAAATTTATAAACAAGAAGATGTTATAAAATATTTAATGTTGTAATTTATTTTTAGGGTGAAATCAATAACTTTCTGTTATAAAGTTAATGAGCACTAAAATATAATGTATAATATAAAACAAACATGTTATATAATACACAGATATAAAACGAGTTGTACTACTTTTGTTCTTGTAGCATGCTATACACGCGTCACGTCGAATGCTTATTTGCCCCGCTAATGCTTATTAGCTGTTGTTTACTATTGTTGCCATATGTTACACGGGAGCTTTACCCTCCAATTTAAATACAGTTTGGTTCGCAAACGCTATGGCCGCTAAATTTAAATTTAACCTACTGTATCGACAGCAAATAATTTCTTTATTGTTAAGGACTAAACATTCGATGTTTTGAACGGGTTACAATTTATTCTATCTATCTTCTGCCAGGTGGGCCAATTGCCCTTGTGTAGTTTCGGACCTGACTATAAAACCACTTTTGGTAAAAATTTTTGCGATATTATTTTAAACATAAATGCAACTAATTAAAATCATTGTAAAGTTATCAAAAACTAAAAAAATTTGGAAGGTGAAAAAGTATCAATTACATGGAAGTTTACATATTGAAAAGTTTTATTTCTAACCTCAAAACCTAAAATCCTGAGTATCGGAAAAATTCAATAAATCATGTATTTATTATTACTTAATGCAGTTCTCCATGACATTCAAGTTATCGAGGAAGGTCGACTGTAGCAAAATAGACTAAACTTGCTTCTATATCTTAGCAGGAAAATAGGAATTTTAATTATATACTTTTGAAAATAAAAAATTATAATCACTGATCCAATTTATGCAAGTAATACCAATGATATGGTATTACTTGCATAAAGTAAAGTATTATATTGTGCTCCAACATATCAGAATATAAGAAGAACTTGAATTACTAAAATATAATAATGCTAATTATATGAATTATACAATATTATAATGTATATATTATACATACTACTTAAAATTATAATTTTAATGTCATAAATTATTGTTATAATTTATTATTAATTATGAGAGGTCTTGTTTTAAAGAATTACTGACATACAAAGTGATCCAGATAATGCGATGCCAATTGTTAGTCTTATAGACTTAAAATTTATTATACGCGTTCGACGAACAACGAAATTTTACAAACAGTTTGTAATGGGAATAGACAAAACAATGCATTACCCAATATTGAATAGTATCAAATTATAATGATGGGAGCACTCAGAAATGATATAATTTAAAATACCAAAAGCAAAAAAAAAAAAATATAAATTAAAATAACCAAAAGAGTAATTATATTTTTCAGCCCTTCAACAATTAATAAAAAAAAACTGATGAACTTGTCATTGTCTATGTTGTCAAAATTCTAATTTCAACATCTTTAGACATAATATTCTACATGGTTAGAAATTTTTTGTGGAAATCACTATGTTAATGATCGTGAATGCCTTACTGTATACTGCATTGAGGGAATAACATTCGCAATAGTTAAGGCGAACGGGGCCATACAATATGGGCGTCAGGACCATACTGGTTGGTGAGACCTAAAATATTTCTGGCGGACATCCCTATTCAATTCTGTAAAATTACCTATGCTAAGATAGATACTATATGTATCTGTCTCTATACCATACCAGCATTATAGTAAACGTCATACATTTCTTACCATAAGTTTCTGGAATATCGATCATAAATGAATCTACTTTAATAAATCTAGCTATAGTGATTTATAGAAATAAATACCATAAATTTCCTGTAAAAATAAGTTCTAATAAATGTACATTTTATGAATTAAACTTCTATAAACGGAAACAATCCTAGGACATTTACACGAAAAAATTCTACAAACACGAAAAAAAGTGATTGAGACTGTAGTAAATTAAAAAATATAAGTTAGTTTGCGAATAGTCACGATATGTAATATTAATAGAATTTTCTTCTTTAACATTAAATAAATGTTAAATTAAATAAAATTTTATGAAAAATAAATGTTAATAGTTTTATTCAAAACTAGCTTCAAACCCGCTCGCTTCACTGGGCTTAAAAATAAAGACTACCTTGTTATAACCTCTACCTCTATTGCTCTCATTTATCCCCCTTCCTTAACAGTCGAAATAGGGGTAGGGATTGTTTTAAACGGGTAAAATATATGTAAAGATCTTAATTTTTTTGAAATGGTTTATTGTCTTGATTTATTGAGTGTATCAGAGAAGGTGGCATGAATTGTATCTAGTTCAACATTTTTACAGAAAGAAACCTTTAATTTACGATTCAAAATAATGACCATAGATGGCGTAGTGAAATATCACAGACTAAGTTTATTTTTTTTTTAAATATATCTTTATAAATTATACCTCTTGTGTTATTCTGATGTATGAGCTATATTATTGTCAAGTTTTATTAAAATTCATTCATTAGTTTTTGGGCGAAAGCGTAACAAACACAGATTTAAACAAACATTCTTACTTTCACTTCACATTCATAAAATATAGGGATGGAAATAGGGATAGGAATAAATGTTCAAAAACAGGGTGTATAATTAATATTGCAAAAAATTTTGAACGAGATTGTATGTATAAAAATAAGTCAAAAAGTTCATATAAACATTTATCAATTTTAATATAGCCAAAAATTTATCAATTTTAATATAGATGATGAAGTTTAGAAATAATTTTTGTTATCTTTTATCACGAAAATTCACAAAAAGTCTCTGAGCCAATGGTTCCACATTCAAAGGATCCAGAGCGGGAAATTAGGGTCAATTGCCTTCCATAAAAATTGAGCAACTATTAACCCGATAACACTCACGTCAACCGTTCGGTAATTTTTAGTCACGTGATGAGAGATTTGCTCAAATTTTCTGCATATACGTCAAATACTGCGCGTTTAAATTTTCTTTAATTTTGTGAATCATAACCTCTAGTCTCTACATAATTTTATATAAATTCATTTTTTTAATGCACAAGCTAATTAAAAATACTTTGATTACGTGATTATTGAATGATGTTTGAAAGCGAAAATATTAGAACAGAGAAATAATCTAAATAATTAAATTCAATTTTATTAATTTCACCATATTTCTATCAGAAGTTTTTTTAATTTACTGAGTATTACTGATATAAAACTAACGAAAGTACATCAACAAAATTCATAATTCGAAAATAGATAAAGTAATATGAAGATAGAAAAAGTTTCAACCACATATATTAATTCATATCATTTGAAAAATAAAATTTATTTATTATTTAAATAGAATGTTAGCAAAATGCTCATAATGCGAGTGCTGATGGGTTAAGAAACTAAGCAAGTAATTAAAAAATAACTTGAAGTTCCTTTCCATAGTACAGAATACAGTCGGACAGCTCATAACTAGAATAAAATATAACAAACTTTTAAATCCAAGTCTCCAATTTGAAATAAATCCCTGCCCAATTAATTTTGCAACACCAAAAAAATAATACAAGTTCCAAAGAGGTGTCGCTAAAAATAGAATACGAAGGCTGCTACCACGAAGCGTAAAAATGTAAATTTTATACTGTCAATAAATTATATTATTATATTTTATAAAAATAAAAAATGTTATTATACTATTATATAAAAATATCATCACGGTTATTTTTTTATTAATATAAATTATAAAATAAATAAAAATTGTATAATATGGGGGGTTTTATCTATAAATATATAGGAGACTTTCTATAGATATAGATAGTCACTCATCACGATATCTCTGGAACTATAAGACCTAGAGACTTGAAATTTGGCAGGAATATTCCTTGTGCCAAGTAGAGGTCAGCTAAGAACGGATTTTACGAAATTCCACCCACAAGGGGGTTGCGGGGGTGTTCATGAATAAAAAATTCATATTTTTCAATTATGGCTTTTAATAGTTCAAAACTTGGTCAGAATGTTTTAAATTACATTTAGAAATTTTTTTAACCTTCGGAGGGTAGAAACGTGTGGGAAGGAATTATCGAATATTTACAAATATACCTAAGTGGGGTATCAAATAAAAGAGCATGACGTGTACATTACAAAACTGCTATCCAACGCAAGGAAATGTGGAGGGAGGGGTGCAAGTGGGGATGTTGCCCAGCAAAGCGGGTAGTTCCCAGCTAGTATTTTAAAACCACAGATGATAGGTACTCAATAATAATAATAATAATATTGAAAAATCAATAAATTATAATTAACAAATAATAACGTACAAATTTTCATTAAGATAAAAAGTTGTTATTTTTAAATATGAAATAATTAAAATTAATTAGATATTTTAAAAAAAAAGTAAAAAAACAATCATATCAAACATTTTTATAAATGAAAAAGTATATTAAGAGCTTTTTTGTTTTAAAACTGATAACAATCGCATGCAAAGTTAATTTTCTATGTAATTTATACCCTCAATTTAATAAATAGAATTTATTATGAAGTATTGTGTGTTTCAAATAATAAATTATTTTAGTTGCAACCATTTCCAACATGGTATTTGTAATTCCTTTGCAAAAACTATGGTAAAACTCACTTTTCGACAGAAATTTTCGACAAAGTTTCAGAAATTTTGACCGTTTAGAACACGAGATAATTAATGCCCATGCTCCTAGTTTTGACAATTTACGTCCAAATTAATATCTCGGAAACAAAACGACGTGGTTCTATTTTATCTGGAATGGTATTATCTACGGAATTTTGAAATTATGGCCTCTTATGGTTTAGATATTCAAAGAAAGTTTTGCGACGATGCGACCCATTTGTTCTTTAAATACTTGTTGTCTTTATGGTAACATCGATAAATCTAAAATTTTGTTTACTGGTTTTTATAGGTAGTCTGTCTCTTTACTGCCCCTTTAGAATCGAGCACATATATCGGTATTTTATTTTCCCTCTGGTAAATTGGGAAGACACTTCGGAAGCCCTCTTCCAATTCTTTGAAGGTTAATTGAGGTCGAAGATGAGTTAATGCTTGTTCAAGGCGCCAAGGATAGGTAGCCAAGGTTAGCTATAGAAATATTAAAGAAAATTGGTCAACGTCGCCGTGAGGTGTGCAACGATTAGTTCTGTATCCATTTTTGATTAGATATGGAAAATATGCAAGTTTATGTTTCAAACCTAATGCTAAAATACTTTCTTTTAGTTCGCAGGGCAGCACTATTTTTGCTAAATGATTAATAAAAACTTGAAACTTCGTGATTGGCTTGTTGTTGGCGAGTCTAACAAATTGCTACACTACGACTTTTTTCGAAAATGCTGCGTTTTCGAATGAGCATGATAACGTCATATTAAAGCTATCGGTCTAAAAAAGCGCAGTAGGGAATTTGCCGGACACTATGACCATTTGATAACATTAATAATGATATTATAGAAACTATTAGCTCGTGTGTACCGGTTTCAAGGTTGTTGTCTCGCTATGGGCGTAGTATCAGAAAATTTTAAATTGTTTATACTTATTAAGGATAATGTAATGAAATTACCATAAAAATTTGAAGTCGATTGACCGTCTCTAGCTCGAGATAAATTTAATTAAAGTTCAGATTATTAACACGGAGAGCGTAAGGGAGGTTGTGTTTTTAACAAGTTTTTAATTCTAGAAAATACTGACTGAAATTTAAGAAATGTTGAGATATTTTATCGCAAAGTTTTAAACAATTTTATTGTTGAACAGAAATACCTATAGTTAGAGTATTGTAGTTAAAGAGAAGTAACTATATGAACAAGACTTTGAAACACATCGTACATTGATATTGTATGTATTGTAATGCGGGTTTTTCCACTAAACGAATAAATAAAAACAAAACACAAAGAATAAATTTTCGCAAACTTTTTAAAGACTGGCGTGATTTAATAATATTAAAATTAATCAAACATGAGTATGAGTTTTTTAAATTATTATTTTGAGTTTGTTTCAGTTATATTTTTGTTTTTGAAGTTCTAGAAAAACCAAACACAACATAAACTCAATTGTCTGTTTAGTGGAAGACCGCCTTAACAGTCGGGTGTTACAGTATAGATAAAAATTAGACATTATTTCACTACAAGGATGTTTTACTATTACCGGGCATATAATTCAAAACTTTTTTACAATAATGTAGGAAGACAAACACCTAAAAGGTTTGGATTTAAAAAGAAAAGAATCATAATTTTATTTGGAACACACAATAACAATATTCAAGTATTGCACATACAGTGCCTGTACATATAAAACAAGAGTAGTGTACTGACCCCAATAATATTGTTCAAGGAAGCTGGTACTGCTGTTGTTACAACGGTCTCTTCCGTTAACAACGATCCTGATGATACTGATGGTGCTGATGTTGATGAGACAACGCCTTTGCCAACAACAATACCATTTTTATTATTTGTAGTATCGGCAACTTGATGTACATTATTGTAGTTGTAGTCATGTGTAACATATCTTTGTATATTATTACTTGAGTTTGGTCCAATCATTTTGTTGTTATTATTATTATTCATAGCTGTTGTATAATAATAATCGTACAAAGAGAATATTAAATGTTATATAATACGTATATTAGTATATATTACGTAATAATCAATTGATGGATTATTACAAATAACAGTGGCGTAGTTAACAACTTTTTTTAATGAATATTCCTAATAGACTTTTAAAGTGTGTGCGAATATTGCGGAAAGTAAGTGTAAATAATATTGCGATCCTTTACCTTGCTTAATGGTAAAATAATTGTGAAACCCTCCAAAATATTGGAAAAAGAAAATTTGGCCACCAATTTTAGAATCAATAAACCAAGAACATGGCGTCAAAACATTACACGCAGTTCATCAATTATAGTTTCGAAAAAGTAAAGTTTTGAAATCTTGAAAAATGATGATCTTTTCAGTCTCACAAAGTACTGGATTTATAAGATTAAAAATTTGTAAAAAAACGGTAATTTTTTATTCCTTTTAATATTATAGGATGTGCTATGAATTTAGGCCCATTAACTCAATAACGCGAGGTCACCAAAAAATATGCAATTTTCTTAAGCATCTTGTTATTATTCATGAATTCTTTTTCGTAACCATCATTGTTTTCGTGAGGGGAAAACTCGGACAAAAGTTTTATGCCCTTTTTCAAAAATATAAAAGATAGAGAGAAATTTTCATGCCTACAAATTTTAAACGCAATTCAATAAAATGCCTTTTTTGGAATGAGAGTGAATGCTAGGGTGAATTCATTTCGCGGTTCCCTAAGTAAGCTTTTCTTTTAAGTTTTACGATATCGATGGATAAACAAATACAAATACGGTTTTTTCCTTGTTACTCTCTCCAAACTACACCGATTTTCTTGAAAGAGTACATATCTGTTTAGAATAATTTTAAGAATACTAACTTCACCATTTACTAGATTAGATAAAAATATTCTCATTTTTCAACTCCTACATGAACTTCTACAGCAAAGCGGGCCGGTAACAGCTAACATTATTATTATTTGGACAAACGAGTTAACTACATCACTGTTTTAAAATTTTATTTGAATATTATATTCAACAAAATTTTATACTGAATTTTCAACACTTACCACAATTATTTTGGCTAGTTACATTATGAATATTAGTTCCTTCTACCACTGACGATGTAGTTTCGTCAAACATCAGTTGTTGATATGTTTGTTTTGAATTATTCATACTATTTTGCATTAAATTGAATGGTTTTGGTGGTCGAATTGGTTTTGGTGATGAACTTTTAGGTGGTTTCATTATATTATAATGCTGTTGTGGTACATTGTTATGATATTGTTGTTGTGCTGATGATCGAGGTGGTAATGCAGGTAATCCGCATTGATCATAATTTGTATCTATTATATGATAAAACATTTCTTAAGTTTTTATTTTGTATTTCTGTTTATTTAATCTTTCAAATAATTTATATTCGATTTTGGTAGGATAACAGGGTCTTCATCACTATCATACAAAATTGTAATATAACTTTGATAAGCCTCGAAGGGCGTTATGGAGGCCTTTTACAAAATACTTTTCTGAATCGCTTATCTTCGTTTATCCACCGTACCGAGGATGAAACGCCCTCCACAATGATCAGAGCCTATATTTTTTAACCTTGCTGCGATTGGCTAGACAAATAAACCCAATCGACCAGCTATCCAACCCCGGTTTAAAGGATATAAGGACACTTCGTATCCAATTTTGGTCGATATATCAGAAGCGAGGTACAGATTGAAGAAATTGCTCCTGGGCAATGCTCCTAAAGGATTGATACGATTTTTGAAATTTTTGGCTCAAAAACATTTTGGCTAGAAAATGATTTATGTCCAAACCGGAGACGAAAAAATTTTTCCGACTTTTTGCAATTTTAACGAAATTTGATAGAACTTGCAAGGGAAATTTATACAGTTTAAAAAAACTCCCGGTAAATTTGCGAGTACGGAACCCTAAGCTCCTACTTGAAACATAGCTAAGAACATTCCCCATTAAATTACCTTTCAAACGAAACAAAAAAATGGAAATCGGTCTATCCGTTTAGGGGCTACGATTCCACAGACACACGGACAAATACACACATATAGCGGTCAAACTTATAACACCCCTTTTTTTGCTTCGGAGGAAAATTACTTAAAAAGAGTAATTTGCACTCAAAAAATACAAAAATCGAATTTATTCAACGATTAGGTGAGTCATTTTTAAGATATAAATAAAATAAAATACTGTACGAACATATTTTAATTTTTTTATGCTTGAGTCATTTCATAGGTTTCTCGAAAAAAACCCAACGAGTTAAATGAGCGGAATTATTTTTCGAATGAAAATTATTTGGGTAGGTATGTTGTTTTAAGGTATTGATTTGAGTGACGCCTAGGTCAGGGTACCACTCTCCGGACTGAAAACATCCTATCTAAGTGGTCTAAGGAATAATGATTTTATAACATTCTGAACAATTGCCTGATTTTGAACTTAATTCGTAATTTCAAAAGACAATATCCAAAACTGTAAGAAACTTTCCATTCCACTTACCACTATTATACTGCCCATAATTCATGATATTAGATTGTTGTGATATTGGTAAAATAGCACTATTTAACTTCGATATTGAACCACTATTAAATCCACCACTATGTTTATATTTTGGTGTCATTTTTGGTGAACTAATCGGTTTTGTAAACATGTAACTTGGTGTAACATCTGTACCTATTGAATTGCGTTGTTGTTCTATTAAATCTATGCTACTTCGTTTACAGTTTGTTGCTGTTGTTGTACCACCAAGAGGTGAAACTTCATTTAATTTTAAATCGTATAATGATTCAATATTTTTATATTCTTCAAATGGTTTATAATATGCATCTTGTTTGTTTAAATATGGTTGTGATTGTTGTTCAAATGGTCGATCTGATGACGTTGATTGCCATTCAATAATGTTGTTTATATTTCCTGTTTTAATTAATAAAAATTCATTTTATTTTCCAATCGAATACTTTTTATACATATTAATTAATTCATTGTATTGAAAATCTATTATTTTCAGGTCCTATCGTGGGTACCTCATCTCAAGAACGTAAAAAACTCAAACTTGAGCGGGGTGTGCTTCCAAACTATTAACAGTGTCTTGAGTGCGACGTACTCTTAACTATTAGAGCAAGTTACCGGATATTTTAAGTCATACGTATAGGATAGATATTTCTGTGAAAAACAAAACTGGCTCCCGAAGTGGCAAATTGAGCATCTCTAAATTATATAATTTTTAAAAATAGTATAAGCAATATATATTATACAGAGTGTCGCATTTAAGATAAAGACACCCTCATATTTTCCTTATTTATAAGAATATCGATTTGAAATTTTGTAATATACATGCTGATGGGTCACATTCTTTATAATACCCAACCGAAATCAGAAATGTAAACTCAGCCTGCTACAAATTGGCAAATAGGAGATATCGAAAAAACTATTAGAGAAAGTTGCTTGGAATATTTTTTTATACCCATATACCAATTGCATGACAAATTCGCATTTTTAATTTTTTAATTATTTTGGTCTTTGCTCAAAATTGCTACAAGTTTATTGAAATATTTGAATATAACAATATTTATTTATAAATTTGTCCATTTTTTTACATTCCATAGCGAACTATGTTCTAACAGTGTGTTATGGAATGTAAAAAGCTGGACAAATTGAGAATTTAATAGTGTTATGTACTCAAATATTTTAATAAATTTTGTAAAAATTATGAGTGTGGACCAGAATAATGAAAAATTAAAAATGTGAAATTTGTCGGTATATGGGTATAGATAAATATTCTAAGCAACTTTTTCTAATAATATTTTTCGGTATCTCTAATCATCTTTGACGCTTGACGAAATATTAACAATCGGCCCTGTTTATCAGTTTGTAACAGGCTGAGTTTAAAGTCCAGATTTAGGCTAAGTATCGTATAAAATGCGTCCCATCACCCTGTATCATTGCGCAAAATTTGAAATCGATATTTCTATAAATAACGAAAATGTGTGGGTGTCTTCATCTTAAATGCGACACACAGTACAATAATATGTATAACTTTGTTCTATTTTTAAAACTGTGGTTAAAGTTATATCATTTATGCAATACGTTTTGTATACGATACTAAAAAAACCATTTATGTATATTTTATAAAATATCTGGCATCAGGTATGTTCTTCAACCAACGAAGAGGAAAAATACAATTACATCTGTTGAAATAACATTTCCGGGACTTATTTGGCCAATATAAAATTAGTTAGAACCGTGATTAGAACTGAGTTAGAACCACGACGTTGAGCATCGCGGGATCGAAAGTGAACCAAAGTATAAATCGTTCCCGATTGCGTTTATATAATTTGCGTAGATTTGTGTAAATCTAACAAATTTGATAAAAAATGTTTTATTCTCTTAATTCTTAGAAATTACACAAGTAGTAAGTTTTAGCTTGTGAGGCAATTCTCTCTCATTTGTTTAGTTTCGAGATTTTGAAAATGTATGAAAATGTAGTATTGGCTCAAAATGTTAACCCCAACTAAAATGATTATTTAACGAAATATTCTCGAATGAACTATATCTTTTAGGATTTAAGGATTTAGCAGCACTTCACGATTCATAAAAAATCCTTTCATCAAGGCAAGTAAATATTTGAGTTTTACAGCAGAGCTATTGTACGGTGTAATTCTTATCTGCTTTTTAGAGAATATACAAACATATTCCTTTTCAAATTAGCTTGTTTTTGAGAAATTTTGCGAAATACAATTTGGGTAGTTCAGTTTTAAAACTTATCCATTTTGGTATCATCATACTTTTCAACGATCATGATTACTAAGGTTGGTTAAACAAAGAAACCTAGGGACATAATACCCTTGAGTATTCCCAAAGTATACGTGAGGTATAAACCAAGGTTTACTATATATACAATGAGATTTAAACAACGCTATATTTAACATACTATATCCTCACCAAATGGTTTCATAATCTCCACCGGAGCTGGTGGAGCAGATGGTTGTATAGATGATCTAGGTGGTAACGGTGGCGGAGGTGGTGAATAAACAAAAGAAGAACGTGTTGGCGATGATGCTCGAAATATATTCCCAATTCCATCATGATGATGCTGTTCAACTATAATATCCCATCCATATGGGGATGATGCAGGTAACGGAGATGGTGAATTAATATTTGCAGAATAACAACTATCTGTGTTTTCTAACACACCGGAAACGGATGTTGTTGCATTATTTACACGTCTTATTGGTATAACATCAACACTATTTCGACGAAATTTTCGTACACTTGGTGGTGAAGGAGATGGTCTTAATCGAAGTAAAAAAGTAACTTCATCATTTTCATCTAAATAGTACTCATCAGACATAGTTTGGTGTTCCAATATTTTTGATGAAGACAAAGATCTTGTTATACCTTCATTTTTATTTTCATGTTGGCAATATTGATAACATTTGTGTGCGGTATCAATTTTATCAGTAGAATTGGTGGATGGGTGTCGATAGTCTTTTGTTGTATTCATATTTTTTCTGTATTAATTTTCTTTTATTTTCTTTTATCATTTTATTTTTTTATTCATTAATTTCCGTGTTACTGCTTTTTATGGTGAACGTCTTTTGTTTTATGTTTTTAATTGAAGTTCACTGTTTTCTCTCTACACAATAAAATTAGTTGGATTTCTTTTGTAAGATGTTTTTACGAAGGCAGTTGTTACGAGAAATGTATTTGTTGAAAATGTACAGAGTTGTCTTATTTATTTATAATATTACTAAAACAAGTGTGAAACCTTTTTTCTTCCGTATGTAAGCGGAATCATAAGAAAACTAAATATACAGGGTGTCTCGTAACTCGAAGAACATAGTTTAAGAGCGTGTTCTTTGAACAATTTTAAGTCAAAAGTGCCTTATATATTTTTCCCCAAAACCCAATAGTTAAGAAGTTATATGCATTATTAAATTTAACCAACAATTAGTAAAGACATTGTTGAGTTAAGTAGTTTAAAGTTTTACTAATTAAAAATTTTTATATTGCTAACACAAAATGTAATCAAAATGTCTCCCCGCTGCCTGACAGCTCATGATTGCTCTTCTAGTTATTAAAGACGTAGCTCTCTGAAAATCATCTGGATCGTCTAATACGAGTGCAGTTGCAGCCATAATATTTTGAATTAGCTCATCTCTGGAATATTACTGCTGCATCCATACGAGACGATCAGGACACTCTTATGAAAGCTACGTCTTCAATTACTAGAAGAACAACTATAGGGTTTTGGACAAATATATAAATTGGCAGTACATAGTCGGTGTGGTACTGAAGTCGTGTGAGTGCGATCCCTTTAGTCCCCACTACTAACTTCCCAGAGAGGAAAAAACATTTTAAAAAAGGTGTTTTTAGCCTTCATAAATTATTCTTCGAACAAGTACTGCAGCTTATGCTGGAACGATCATTTTCTCTAGAGATAAATGATGTGTTTTATCCACTTTTCAGATTCTGTTTATTCAGTTTTTTCCAGTTTTTTTATTACCATTAAAAACGGCTCAGCTAATTTTGCTGAAATTTCTCAATAAGAAATATCTTCCAAGTTTGAATAAGAAAAACAACGATAAAAGCAATGATACACAACGATCAAGTAAAAAGTCTGTTTTGTAAATATACTAAAAATTTTAACCAAACAACATTTAAGAATAAATACTTTGCCATTTTTTAAGCTCAAAAAAAAAAGAATAGAATATTGGACATTGATTCATAATAGTTTTTTAAATATTTAATTTTATCCTTCTAGAAATTTTATTTTAAATTTGGAAAGACTCGTGCATCCAGGATTCCAGACTATGTTAAATAATACTTGAAACTGTGTCAATTTAGATAAAAAGTAAGCTAACAAAGTCATAATATGGAAAGGAATTGAAAAGTTTCTTTATATAATAATAAAAAATTTTTCTCTATACATTGCATGACATATTAATTTTTATATGTTATTTATTAAACTTGAAAAAGTGCCCAAGTTTGTATTTGATTTTAACCTCTATGTAAAGGCTAATTTTTTAAAGGGAAATTTTACAATAAAAATCGAAAATAAACATATACAATACAAACAATACCAATTGCCATTTTTTGATCGAATGAAGCATAAAATGTGCAGCTTAAAAATGAGTTGTTCTCAATATGTGTTTTTATTTCACCGTAACTAGAGCAATGTAAAACTTACGCTTCAAAAATTTGAAAAAATGCCCTATTTGTGTGATCTCACACCAGCAGATTATTTTCCGTGGAGAATGTGTATTTAAATATAAATACTATAAAATTGGCTTTCCAATGAAACCAATATCATGGCAAATAATATAACTTTCATGAGGTTGATTTTAAAGTTTATTTCCTTTTAAAATACTGTTGCAAAAACTTCTGTTCGGGACAAAACTAAAATCGAGTTCTTGAGTGAAAGTAATTTTTATGATATTTTGATACCTGCATTTTCTAATTTGGATGCAAAGTTCTTTAATCGGATGAAACACATGAAGTTATGAGATATGTTTATAAAGATTACAGGAATTCTGGATTACCTTTGAAGGATAGGAGAAACAATACATCAATCTGGCTGTAGTAAAAATATGGTTTAAAAACTTAACTTGAACTCTGCCCTGACTTAACTTGATCTTATTTACTTTCTATTTAGTAAAGCGAAGTAGGAATTTGTTTAAATTAGGATACATCCGCAGTATTGATCGATCAGCAAGCTGCGTTTCATCAGCGTTTAACCAATAATATTTGTTCATAAAAACCCGGCTAGTGAAGTGATCGTTCAAAAATTCTCTAAGCGTATCTTCTAACCAGCAGCAGCATATATATCCAGTATTAAATGTGTATATAGAGGTCGGATGGCGTTCATAGTATATTTTTATATTATTAAATAAAAGAATACAAGTATACAACCTAAATTGAAAATAATTTATCATTTATGTATTTAAAAAAAGTTTTGAAAGCAGTTTTCCGGTTATGGTTAATTTATTTTACATTATGCGTCTTTTTTTCAAGTGTTTGCAGATATTTTCTTAATCCAGTAAAAATATAATCTAATGAATTTTTCTCGGTAGCACGTGGCTTGTTGGGAAATGCAGAGAAAAGTTATACGTAGATTAATTTAACTGGAATCTCAAATACTGATAAATAATATGAATGCAAGATTTTTCGTATTGTAAGGAATTATATTTGTTCATTTCAGATCATAAACGGACTTATTTATCGAATGCTAGACCAAATATTCTTTTATCTCATTAGAATAACATAGACAGACAGATAGTAGTCAATCTTAAGTTGGAGAAACTATTACACAATTAGAAGTGGAATAGTTTGTTGAGCTTTCGGTAAAAAAAATTGGCTTTATGTCTAACATATTAAAGTCATATTGTATCTTCGTGTTAGTTATTCGTTAAGACTCCCGCATATTTGCAGTTATTTTGATGAGAAGATCTTGGTCTTCCATTAACAACAAGGGAGTTTAATTGCAGCAGTTTTTTCTCTTTCTGTAAATATTTTTGTTTCTTAACATAATAGTGGAAGCGATGAGAAGTTGTATAATAAAATAGTTTTCAGGTATCAGATAAGTTTCATATCATTACACAATAATTATTTTTCGTATTTAAAGTTTTTCTAGTTCTATTGCATAACATATGTTTCTTCTTATATATTTTGACTAACTAAAAAACTTGAATTTTTAAAGCTGCATTTTTCAGAATATTATGTTTCCCAAAACTCTTAAACAAATTACCTTGCATCTACTTTTTATAAACTTTCAAAATTGTTCGCATTTTACAACAAACTGATTAAACACGTATTTTCTTTGAAAACAAAACAGAAAAAAACAATTTACTTCAAAAATGGAAAACTCGTAATATGCGGAAATATACGATAATGTATAGTATTAAAATATATTTCACTAACTATATATATTTTCAATAAAATTCAAAATTACGTTTTATTCTAAATAAAATAAGAAAGTATATATATACTATAATAAGTTAATCCAATGTTATAATATACTCCAGAATTTTCGTTCCCTATGTTTTTGAAGAAAATGTAAACAAATATTGAGTAAATAAAAGAAGCTGAATATATAATAAATAGCTATTTCTTGCTAAGGATTGTATACAGTATGTACAGGATGTCTTTAAATATACTTAGGGATAAAATTCCCAAAAATTATTAGAATAGTTGGTGACAAAACCATTTTTTTTCTCCATTTTTTTAATCTTTTTCCTCTTTACATCATATGAAAACTAAATTAAAAACTACTTTGTCATGGTATAGGTGACGGGTAAAAATTTTACTATAGAAGAATTTAAAGTTTAAATATAGCCAATAAAACACTGATTCAGGAGCGTACATTTGCCGTAATATTCGCTTGAAGATAGAAGTCACAGGAAGATTTTTAAAGAACCAAACCAACGAGACCAGACAATCACTTAAATAAAATTCTCTTCGGAATGAAGATTTTAAAAAAATATAGTCTTTCTGTGACTTTTCCCCTCATACGAACATTACATGAGAATTTATTATTGTCAATGTTTGAACTTTGAGTCCCCTTTTCCATATTTTTTCTACCACTTTGAGGTTTGATAAAGATAAATTTGCTTATAAAGAAAATGAGATTTTAACAGTTTCGATTTTTAACGTTTCAGTTTTCCACGCCGCTAACGTTAAAACAAAGAAATTAAAAAAATAATACGTAAAAAATACTAAGTTTGCAATTGTGAAAGAGTTGAAAAAACGTTGGCGTTGAAAAAACGTATCACTTGTTTTGGGTATTGAGCTGTAAATGACTCTCTTATATAACAAAAAACAGACATAAAAACTTGTTGAAACACAAAAATCGATAGAGCCATTTCCATAAACTCGACATATGGGCCACAGTTGAAAACTCATTCTCGTTTATTACAAATTTATTTTTACCAATCTTTTAAACAAAAATAATCATAGGACCGTTGCTTCATTAAAGTCTCAAGATCTAAAGCTATCAGACTTCATAAAACTAGTTTGATATATTTTGAAGGACAACAAACGAGCCATCCTTTAATATATATGCCTAGTTTGTAGACTTTTTTACATGAACAAACTGTTAAGTAACTTTAAACCGTACGTATACAGTCGGTGTATATATTATTAACTTATGGAAAACAATGTAGATAATGAAAATACTACGTTGTATTTCAACGAAAATATTTCTTAATATTAGAGTGTTGAAATTAAAACCAAAGATGCATGATGAAGTAAGTATTATTATCTCTATGTATCAAAACAAGAAGTTTACTTTTAGCATTTTTATTAGTTTCTTTTAAAATCAACCAAGGTGTCAGATGACAGGGCATTAAATTGAGGGTTGATTATGGAACTTTTGCCCTTTTATTTTTTTTAAACTTAACTCTTCATGTTTAACTTTGAAATGGTTCTTTTTATAGTTTTTTTTAGAGTTCCCAGAGGAGAAATCCACTAAAAAAATGTGTGAAGTTAACTTTTGAACTATATAGAAAACAAACAAAAAAAACACTAAAAAATACCAACATATTACGTATTCTAGAAAAGTTTGGTATTTTCATATTTATTTTGATGAGATTTTTTAAATCTGAATCGATCTTTAAATTGAATTGATTCAATTTTCAGTTAGAAATAAATTAATAGAAACAACATAGGAATTCATATTGATGAAAATAAGTATTACTATTCGTTCTAGTGCCAAGTGTGTGTTAAATTGTACAGATTTATTCGTTGTGTGCGTCACGATATGGACAATAAAATCGATACCAGCGCTGTTATGACTAATTTGCAGTTCTTTACATGTTAATGCTATAGAAAATGTCAAATTAAAATTATTGAAAAACACTAATTAATTAAACATAATGCATTAAAAATTGTGAAAATAAGAAATCAAATTGCACAAATATTATTTTTTAAATGTAAATTATCATAATTATTTATTTAAATTTGTGAGACAATAATATTGAATTTTCAATGTAAGTCACAAATGCAATCCATACAATTATATATGCATCCATACAATTCTATAATTAAAGTAGTGTATCGTTGTCATGGAAACGAAACTCGCGCACGGTGCGAATAGAATACCTAGTTCGATATCTTAGTTTCATTGCCTAGACGTTTTGGGCCATTGCATTCTATAGAATACTTTAAGATTTTGTACAACGGTATAATAAGTTAAGTTCATAAACCACGTAACTGTGTTTGGTAAGAGAGAGTTAGTCCATTAAATAGTTATTTTTGCCTATATAGTATAACAAGTAGAGGGGTAGGTTAAGAATTAGTAGCACGTAACAATTTTCTCATAAGATTCGAAAATACTGAGCATAGTCATAACGTCAAAAAGTTCATCCAACCACCGTGTGAAGTTACATAATATTGCACTGGAGGGAAACTCAATCTGAATGTCTATATAGTGTTATTTAGAGGAAGGAAATATTAAATATTGTTTTAAATAAGTTTGATATATCAAAAAATACACAACTATTATATTGTTCCTACCATGAAAGATTTAATTTTTAACTCAAAAGTATATAAAGATTTGTTTTTTACTGGTTTCCTGGTTAAACGAAAATAGAGCATTCTATATTCATGTATTCGTTAACAGAAAACTGATATTTTAATAATGCAAACTAATTAAAATTTATCACATATTAAAGTATAATCTTCATTTAATCAGTAGGTATACAACTGTCAAAAAAACAAAATGTCACAAAAAAATACAAACATTTTACAATACTGGTGAAAAAAATAAATAAACAAAACAGAAAAATTTATTAGATTACCGACTGTCATAACATTTTTTTACAGTTACAAAATTATTTTTAATAAAAACATCTGTGTACCCTCGTTTTAATTAATATTGATGCCATTAAAATAAAAATTAAATCTTATCATTTAAAAAAAAGGACATGGAAACGCAATCAAAGCATTTTTCCTAGTACAGTTAGTATCCGTAATATCTTTACGAAAATATGTGTTTAATGGAAGGAATTTTTGTTCTTATAACTGTCTTTGATATCGCAGTCAATTTGTAAATTTTGTCCAAAATTTATGTTTTTTTATTCAAAAAAATTAATTGTGAGTTATCAGAAGTTAAACATAATAGCGATAATTTAAAGTAAGTACAAGGAAATTTTATATCATATTAAATATCCTGATCAAACAAATTGTGGATAATGTACGCACATATTGGGTAGTCTATTAAATCAGAAGTATGTCTTTTTTAATCTAATTCTACAATTAATTCATAAAGTATAGAGTTAAAGTGGCTATAATATTAAATTCTTTAAACAATAAAACAAATATTTGACTTCTTAAATTAATACTTTTTTGCAGAATTACCCATGCACAGATATGCAGCCAGTATCGTGCAAGAAAAAAACGAAAAAAAAAAAAACAAATTAACCTAAAATTACCAACGCACAAAAATACAAAAAGTATCGATAGAAAAAAAAATTAAAATAAACTAATTACACTAAACCTGCAGGATAGCGTACCACAAAACGAATATTTATAATTAATTACTAACACAGTTATTTGTACGAAAGAAGCATAGTTCCTACCGACACGTCTAGTTTTTTATACTTTTAGCAGGGCATTACTGTGATATCGTGATGAATCTCATGAATTATACATAAATTTAGAAGAGGAAGAAATGCAAAAAATTAGAATATTCCATCGAGCTCAAAATTTATCCAAAGACTGATAGCAGCAGAACCAAGCAATCTACTGGCATAAATTATAAGTGGAACTATGATTGCATACCCACAGGAGTTACCAAAGGACTACAATCAAAAAATCATTTAAAAATGAATCTTTTTAGATACAGATATTATTGATTTTAATTCCAAAACATAATATAATGTGTTTTGTGCTTCTGTTACTGGTTCTTAAAATAGCCTACGAAATATAAAATCAAAAGAAAATTTGAAAATTCAATAAACAAGATGTTTTAAACCCATGTTATACATTGTATTAAATATTTTATAGGCTCTAATTTAATTATATGTCACTTCAATTAAGTTAAAACACGGTATTATATTGTGTACGAAATTGAAATTGATACATCAAATAAAAACATGTCATATAAAATGTTCACTATACATATGTTTTTACTTTATATACACTGTGTTAACTTGAATACAGCCAAATCTTTAACATTCCACATTTACTTAAAACAGTTTTAACAACAATTTATAGTTTAGTCCCTCAACCAATAATCAAGCGAAATTTCGATGACTCTTTTCCTCCGTCTATTTGTTCATTAATAAACGTAAAAATTGGTAATAAAGAAATTTGAAGTTTTAATTGTGGTTCGAGGTCGAATTAACTTAAATTAAATTTTTAATGATTTTTTTTTTTGTCGACCGGGAGAGTTTTTGATCAGAACGATTCAAAGAACATTTTGGGGGTACTTTGAAAAGTTTCACAGAAAGCCATTTTCCTCGTCGTATAGGTACTATAATTATATATATGTATACCTTTGATTGCTCTTTGCTCGAAAACTACTCGTTAAAAAGTTTTGTGGCCGGTAGAGTTTTTGATCAGAACGATTCAAAAAATATTTTGAGGGTGGTTTGAAAAAAATTCACAGAAAACCATTTTCGTCGTCGTATAGATACTATAAATATATGTGTAGCTTTGATTGCCCTTTGCTCAAAAACCACTCGTTAAAAAGTTTTGTGGTCGGGAGAGTTTTTGATCAATACAATCTGAAGAATATTTTCGGGATTTTTTTGTTTGAAAAAGTTTTACAGAAAGACATTTTCTTAGTCATATACTAAAACTATAATATATTCATTCGTAGCTTTGATCACCTATGGGCGATCAAAGTAAAATTTTTGTGGTCGTGAGAGCGTTTGGTCAGAATGATTTTAAGATGAGTTGGAAAAAGTTTCACAGAAAGCCATTGTCCTATCTTATATTGCGGGGTCCGTTCAGCAACCCAAAAAGCACTTACAAACGCTACGTTACTAAGGTGATTTTGAACAGTATAATATATTTCTTGGAGCTCCCGGTAACAAAGTGCTTTGATTTTGTGTTAAATATCAATTTAAAACTGAAAAGAATCTATCTATCAATTCTATTATGTAATGTATCCATATGTATGTTGTAAGAGCATCAGCTTACATTGTAAAAATTGACATTTCTGTATATAAAATAGCATATATGAAGGAGGATCTTTGTAAACATAATAAAATGTAATTTAAAGGTAATTGGCCGCGAAATTTACGATATGTATAAAAATAAAATACAACTTAAGTTACTTATATATAGTCTTATCAATTACGAGTACAGTAGTCTCTTAAAAAAAAAACATTATTTTTTACAAACATCATAATTTAGTTTTCCTTTTATATTCGAGAATGGGATTCGTAGAATGAAATCATGGACCATTAAAACGAAACGTTTACATTTTTTAAGTGCAAATAACTCTAGAAAATGATTGTTTTTCCAAATCAGAGTTCTAAATTGTCTGTTTTTTTTTTTTTGTAATTTTCTTAAGGGACTTTGAAAAATTGGCAGAATCAAACAAACATATATTATTTCGAAATTTATTAACGTATTTTTTATTTTGTTTATTAACAATTTTTGAGGTATCTCTTAAAAGTATGTATGAAAAACGATTATGGAGATATCTCCAAATAGTCGCGGAAACGAACCACGAAAATTTCAACAGTAAGAGGAAATTGAATGTAGTTTTCTGCATGCAATTCATTAGAGCGTCAGAAAATTTTGTTAAAATAAATGGTTTATAAGAAATTAAAAATATGCAATTTGTGGAAATACTATGCATTTTATAATTGCATTTTAAAATTGACCGTAGATATACTAAATTCAAAAACCGCATTCAAATTCGCCTTACTGTTCAAGTTTTTCGAACTTGGCCTTTTTAAGTGTTTCGTTTCCGCGACTTAAATATACTAATCTATCGTCGAATGAGAAGAGCTTTATATTTTTTTAGGTATAAATCAACCTTAATAATAAATAGAAAAATTTTGTTGATAATATTAACATACGATTTTCGATAATATCTGAGAACATAATGATCCAAGTTTCCAAAGTATGCGATTTTCATATATTTTACGTTAAAATTACTCTAGGAACGAATATTTGTGTCTTCGTAAAAAAATATACTTTAAAATAATATTATTGTATCAAAAAATTTATCATAATATTTTATTTGAGTTGGCACCAAATTTTGTGTAAACAAAAAATAATAACGATATTATAAATTTTATAATAATATTTTTATATTGTGAACATATACTTTTAACCATGAATCATTTTAACACACGTTTTTTTTGAAAATTTATTAATTATCAAATGTTAAAATAAAAATTTCCATACAATTAACTCTTTGTGAATTTATCTAGACGAGTTAATGTATTATATGAGATATTTTAATGGATTTATATTATTACAGTTAAAACAGTAGTCGAGTTCGTGAATCATTATTTTAATAATGTAATTAATAGATATAATTAATTATGTAGTCAACATCCTGATTTAGCAATTAAAATAGTCTGGATCCAATTGCTAGATGAAATTAGACGATAGAAACTTTTATAAACCAGATAAGACGAAACGGGTTTTACAGAAGATATAGATAATACAAGAGACATACTGCTTTGGCGGCGCCTCACGGTAACCCTGATTGTTATTTAAAGTTTAATAATTTTTAAATAAAAATCGTTTTTTTTTATAGATATTGCTCTGTTTGTATATATATCAGTTCACATGTAATGAATTTAAAATACAAAACAATAAGAGGATTAAACATCGTAAAACCCGGTAAGAAATTTTTTGTGGGTATTTCTATGTCAGTATCGGTGTGAACTATTGTATACTGTATTGAGGAACTGTAATATTAGCAATAGTTTTGACGGATGAGTCAATGCAGTTGATTAAAGTTGACAATCGCCAAATGCTTTTGGCGATACCCGCAATACTTCTGGTGGATAGTCCTATTAAAATCTGTAATTTTATTTATGCTAACATACTGCCTCTATATCATACCAGCATTGACAATAATAAATTTTAATAACAGTACCTATTATTCTTGTAAACTTCAAAAGAAAACTGGCAATACCAAATTATGAGTCTGATAATCCTAAAGATTGATAAATTCGATTGCATATAAAATTAATAATCAAATAAGTTACCATAAAATTAATAGTAATTAAAAATGAAGTTAATGAAAGAGATACGAATACCTTTTATGACATTTAACCTACTAATACGTTTCCCAGTATGTACGTTATAAAATTGCTTGCCGGCTTATAAACTTTTTTTTTAAACCAATCCCAAAAGGCAAGACAGTAAATGTTTGCCTCTGTCAAAGAAGTCTATTTAATAAACATGGTGAGAGCGTAGAAATGTATCTATCTTGCGCTGAATTATATAACACTATTACAGGGTGGGCCATTTTAATCTATGCATCTGAATATATCGCCAGAGGTGCCACCTATATGAAAAAATGACCTAAACACAAATAGTAGAGTTTGATGAGGCACATTATGTTCTGACATCAGATTGAACCTAGTTCTTGGGGTTGCTTTAATAACCAATTTGGATTCGGTAAGAGATAGAATAACACTTTGAAAGTTGAACCTCCTAAAAAACTATTTTTATTTAAAATTATTTGTTGAACAATGTTAGTAGCTTTCGGAGATCATTATTGCATTTAATCGAAAGAAAATGCGCTTAGTCTATTGATAATTGTAGGTCAAAGTAATTGATACAGGCGAATATCCCGCATTGCCCTTGACAAGTTTTGACTAAAGCATTTTTCTGTAGTAAGCGTGTTTTCTTTCGATAAAATTCAATCATGACATATTTTTAGGTCGCATTTCCTCCGAAAGGATCAACTATCTTATTTAAAGTGTTCAACTAAAACTAAACTAAAGTTCAACTATTTATTTCTTAACTTTTCGAATCTAAAAGGTAAGAAATAGAATAAGTTAGTACTTTAGTTTCTCTATGTATTGTAAATGCAACAGTTTCTCCAGTTACCCTAGGTTGATTAAAGGTTTACTTTTAATCGACCTAGAAATTATTTTTAGATACATTTGTGAGCTTTAAGCTCATATATCAAAAGGAAAATGAAATTTTCAACAAACACATTACAGTAACCTACTAATCCTTCAGAAATATGATAAAGAAAACATTTAATTAACAAAATTTACACTTAAAAACACTATGACACTGCAAAAACTTTTCCACCAAATCTTTAAAACTGCAAGAAACAAATAGAGTATGATTTAAAACACAGAACTTTGAAACGATAATCACAGATGTTGATGACAACTTTTTTTTAATACGCAATCGAAGACAAAAATTAGATCACACAAGAAATATTTAGCTAAACACAAGAAACTTAAAATTTTTATGTAAAACAAAATCTTCTTATCTGATCTCATCAGAGTTAGATACAAAATGAAATATAAAATTTTTTTTTGTTTGAATGTATATTAAGATTTTTAAAGTGTGTTAAAATAATCTCTCACCATTATGTTATTGAATGCCTCTATTTAACACTCAGTTCATCTAATTTTAAAAATAAAAAAATAAAAACTATGTTTTTAAATGTGATTATTTCGTTTTCTTAACGGCACTATAATTTTTTTTAGGAAGGAAATTAGGTACCACACATTAGTATGACATTACAATTGTTTAAGATGCGTGGTGGCTATGTGTTCAGTATGTGTGGTTTACACAGTTTTGTAATAAAAACAGAAGAATTTAAAAAAAAAATAATGGTAAGTATATACGCCTTTAAAATAATTACATTTTACAATTAACATTTTTTTTTTTTAGAGAAAATAAGAAATTATTTGAGTACAGTTCAGAACATACAAAGATTTTTTAAATTGAAATTTAATACTAATAATAAATATTTTTTAACTTCCCGGTTTAAAAAAGTTGTAATCGGCTTAGTGATGAGCAAAATTAGTCTTGGTCTTTTTATAAAACCAAGACCAAGACAAACATAGTTATCACTTACACAAGACCATTGCCAAGAAACCAAGAATCAAGAGCGAGACGCAACTCTGCAAGACCGAGATCTATCTAACTCTACAAGACCAAAACTTATTTGGGCAAGACCAAGACTCATTGCAAGACTTTTACCAAACTTATCGTTGAAAATAATGAATGAACCGCCTAGAGTTTTTCTATGTGCTTTTTTATTATATCTGAGTAAATTTTCTTTCGCATTTTAAGTAAACCAGAGAAATAAAGAAAAAACAATAACTGATATACTAACTTTCGGTATAAGACAGTTTGGATGGCAGACTAAGATTGAGATAAATTTTGCAAGACCAAGACTAAAACTAATAATGCAAGATACGTTGATCAAGATCAAGACCAAGATACAATGTTCAAGAACAAGAACTCTTGTTCTTTGTCTCGCTCATCACTTAATTCCGACAATCCAAATCGATATTTCCGTGAATACCTTTACGTTTCATGCATTTTTACGTTCAATGTATTATTAATAACACTTTTAGATTGATGTTTGTGTGTTATAAGTCAAAATTATAGTATGAACGAAAAAATGTCCGCCAAACGAAAAATGTCAGACGTGTGTTCTCTTTAACTTGCGAGTTCTGTTAGTTACATGTAATTTTAGCAAATATGAATTTAAATAAACGTGTCTAGGAAAAATCCTGCGTTAAAAGCGACGTTCGCTTGACCTTAGCCTCAGTCAGGAAATAGTTCCTTCTGTTTTATGGGCAGAAGTCATGAAGTCAGAAGTCAAGTTACATTAACAAAGTTTAAATAAATTTTTGCGTGATGTATTCATGAGAAGGAAACGAGATTCAATTTCTTTTATAAAAATTTATTCTATACTTATTGATACCGGTTCGGTTCTAGTATTGTGTTCATGTTTCTAGGAAGTAAATGAACACTAATGAACACCTACATTAAGCCGGACAATACATCTAATAAGGAAAAAAAATAGAATAATATAACAGAAGTGATTTATTTATTTCATGGATACTTATCGGTGAACGGCACTGCAACAGTTTTCAGTGAAGATACTCTCAAAATTCGGATACCTAGCAAACTAAAATCTGATCCATGTTAATTTGAAAATAGTGTCCTATATAACCACGCTGAAAATTACATCAACTTTAAAATGTGGCAATTCGACTGGAATTGAACAAAGGAAATTTTTATGGACAATTCAATTTAAAAAATATTGAATCCCTTTTTAACACCTGGACCGTACACAGGAACTTACAACTATTTACAAAATTTGATGAAAGGACAGATAAAATCAATTACGTTTAAGGCTTTTTAAGATAAATAACTTCATAATAAAAACCGCAAATACCAGCTATCATAGGTTACAATTAAGAATTTTTTATAGAGAATTACAAAATTTTTTATAAACTGTTTTCAACCAGAAACCGTTGGACATTTATTTTGTTTCTTTAAACTTTATAAATCTATTATATTTCGATATTTTTAAAAGACGAAAAATCGGTTACAAGGTGGTATAATAGCTAGCTTTATACGGAAATTGTACTTAGCAGACAAGGTGCATGGGGGTCAAATTGAAGCATAGGAAATATCACATCCCACCAAAACCCTAGGTCAAAATACAACCCCATCAAAAATATGAATTTTGAAGACTTTTGATTCAATTATAAAATACTACTAGATACCAAAAATATTTGACTAAGAGCCATTTTTTATGGACACCGTTTCTAACACGAAAGAAATAGGTTGTGTTTCTCTTTAAGTTTACTACATCCAGTATTTTTTCCATCATTTATTTTTCAATTTCTATGGTTTTTATCATAAACATAATATTTTTCATTCATTTTGAAAGCATATTTTCTTCAATGAAACCCCTAAAATAATTTGTCAGATATTTATTTTCTGTGAAAAAATTCTGTTTACGTGTCATATTGTCAACTTTTATAAAAATAATAACAAAAATTTTTTTATGAAAATTAGAAAAAAAAATTTTTATACGAACAAAAAAATTTTGTAACACCTTTTTTTCCAACAGGAAAAGATAACATATATTTTATCTGACACAATTTCTCCATCAACACATTTTTCTACCTTTAAAAAAAATTGAAGAAGACAAAAATACGAATTATTCCTCTCTTTTTTTTATGAATATTTATATAAAATACAAAATTTTATTGTTACCATCTGCATTGATACTTTTTCTTCCCGAAGAAACATCGATCAAGTATGTAAAGTATGGCATAAAATAAGGTTCGGATTTGTTCAAATTAAATTATCTGAAATTCAATCTATCTAATGGTTTTTGTTTTTAATTCGGACCATTAATATTCGTAAACATAAAATTTTAAGAAAAATTTGTGGTATGAAAAACGCATTTCGAACTTCTGTAGTTGACCTACGTTCATTGCTAATGTCTTAAAAAGATTTTCCTACTTTTCGCTATATCGTTTCCAAATTTACGTTTCTATTTACCGCAAGCACATCTAGAACATGCCAATGAAGAATGATTTCGTTTTTCGTTTTTTCGAATTTTTGGTTTCTAAACATTCACCACGTAGATTTCGTATCTGAATAATGGATTTTTCAACCCACATTTGATCAGAATCATAATTTGACTCGGCAAAATTCTGGATCATATTATCTTATTTGGAAAATTTTTTTTCTCAGAAAATATTAAGTGTTTTTAGAGCAAGAAAAATGAGAATTTTAATTTGAAATCTTTCGTGCAATTTCAGTTGTTTTTAACATCCGAACTTTAAAAAAGAACGTTAAGTTTGACTGTTAGTAATTTAATGGAGAGTGTTCTTAGCTACGTTTAAAGTTCGAGTTTAGGGTTCCGTATCCGGAACAACTAAAAAATAGGTAATGTTCCTCAAAATCGGTTCCGTTTGGAGAAGGCTCTTAGGAAAAAGGTAATTTAATGGGGAGTGTTCTTAAATATGTTTTAAGTACGAGTTTAGGGTTCCGTATCCGAAAAAATCGTCGGAGGTTTTTTAAATTTTGAAAATTGTACCTGTGTGTAATGTGATTTTCGGGTGCAGTATCCTTCAAATATTCAATATTATTGTGATATGTACCACGTGCTACTCTACAGAACAAGAGCATATTGTACAATGAATATTCAATATAAATTCTCATGCATTATTATTCTTAATAGTATGGAATAAATGGGAGAAATATTATCCCCTGCCTACGTTTTGAAATGTATTTTAAACAAAAATATAATATGAATAGGGTAGCATGCTTTCAGCTGACACAAAATTTTTAAGAATATTAAAATATTTAAAACAAAAAAGTTGAATGGGCATTGTAAGTAAAATTAATTTAACTCTGATAATTCTGACGAAAATACAGCAAGATAGTCTTTGAATTCTTAGAGGCCATCTCGAAGAAGAGTTAAGTTCGAAAAATACTTTCGAAGTGGGTACCTACTATTGACTCTGATCTGCACTTGGTTAAAGTTTTTAACAGTATCGTTAACGATTCGAATTCGTTGTTACTTTTCTGATAAGAGCTGGATCCATTGATATCCCTACCTAAAGCTGAAGCTGATAATATCAGATACAACCTTGACATGATTTCTGATTAGGATCCTATCTAGGATCCTAGATTCAGCTTGCATTAAGAGTTACATTTCTTACAATAATTCATTCATGAGCATTTGCGATAACCTTTCTAGAGGCAGATCGATTGAGACGCTTCCCCCAGGAAAATCAATTGGCACATTACTTCTTATTGGCGCATTATGTCTAACAAAAATTGGATTTGAACTCCTGATCCAACTCGTATCTTATATATAGTATCTTATATGTAAACTTTAATCTCGGAAACGCCCCCAATGATTTTCATGAAATTAGGTAAGCATAGGATTTTTGGGGCAAAAAATCGACCAAGCTATGTTTCATTTTTATAAAACATCTTTTTATTTCGGAAACTGCTTCAACGAAAAAATAACGTGCAAAGCTTGGTCAACCAGGTACTTAAACTATTGCTAAAATAGGCACATTCGGTTCAAATTCTAGAATCAATTTCCAGTCGGGTTAAGATTATAATGTTTTTATGATAATATTTTGTTTGTTTGCGTTAAAGGAAGTTGTGCGTTGTGTTGGTATATCCATCAGATGGGGACACCAAATCATACTTTAAAAAAAAATTCAAATACAATACTACCAATAAAGTCTACAAAAATCTGTGGTCCACCCTGTATATACTTATTTTTGGTAGTATATTGGAATTATTAAATACATAACAGACATTGTACATAATATTATGTTTGTTGCGTAGTAGAGCCTAGCGTGACATGAAGATAACGAAGGAACAAATTGAAGTTTCGCTACAAACAAATACAATTCACAGTTTTTTTGTGATGTTTGTATTGTGTTTAGTACATTACAATTTTGAGAGTACAGAATGATTATAAACATGGTGCGACAATTTATTCATTATGAATTTGTTAAAAGCTTCAGGATATAAAACACTTTATTAAATTAAGAGACCATTGAAGTTTGCTGTCAAAATGAACGAAAATCATTTACAAACCAGAAGAACCAAACTTGTCGAAGCTATAGTGAGGTTTCATATTATAGTGACTTTTTTTTTAGATAAATGTAGTTAGCAATATTTTAAAGATTCTAGGTTAGGTTAGGTTATAGTGGCTGTCCACGAAGGGCACACTTAGGCTATAGACCCCATTGTGATACCATATGTGTTTTACCACCTTTCCGCTGATAATTTCATTTATCAACTACTCACATTCAGAGGCTGAGTGCACCTTCTTCATGCATATACTACACTGTACTACACTAAAAGTTCATCAAAAATTTTACGATTGAATGAATAATTTCCGACACATTAATTTTTAATTTTTTAATGATTTTATCTTTCCTCGCATCGACACTTTTGCAGAGTATCCTCGCTGAAAGTTAGCCAAAGTGAAGCCCTCATTGCCATACTCTCACCTTATTTCACAAGTATCTTAATGTTGTGGTTAACATCCAAAATAGGGTGTCACCTCCGGTTTTCTGACATAAATCTATAAAAGAGTCCACCCACATCATTTAATTTACCACCCCATTAATTATAATTGATCAGACTACCGCTAACGGTAGTCAAACGGTCGGAGGAGATGGGGCTTTTCCTCGCTCGGCAACTGAGCCGGTTAGCTCATCACAAAATACAGCACACTACAAAAGCAGGGAGATTATAATAAAGGAATGCATTATACTCGATTGTACAACTAAGCCACATTGAAAAAATTTTCTTCCTATAAAAACTTTTTATTACAGTGTACAATAAAAATTCTATAAACTGATACTCAATCATAAATATCGCCATTGGTGTTGATAATAATTAATTATACGTCCAATTGATCTAAAAGATGATACGAATATAATTATTAATCACATACGTTTGCATGATACATGCGGTATAAATGAGCCGTATCGTATGTATACTGTATAGTTAGTGTATGTAGTCTATAGTATAAATAGAAGCGTTGGATATATTCTCTCAAATGAAATGTATTTTTATTTTCTTTACAATACATAAATTACAATAACAAATGTTTTTATTTCAAAATGAGATCTACATGTGTCGAGTCGAGTACCAACGAACTCAACAGTCAACGAGCATAAATATCTTCTAAACGTATATGTTTTTGTATGATATCTCAATTTTGTATACTGCAATTGGTTTTAACTGGGTTTATTTTTGAAAAAAAAAAAACAACAAATAATGTTTTTGTATACCTACATGAACTAACTTTAGTTGGGAAATGAATATTTTAGAAAAAAAAAAACAACTTTTAACAAAAGAAAACCGACTTCAAAAGAAAAACTTTGCCAAAGCAAATTAATATGCACTAAAAAGGAAAAAAATAACGATAGTATAATGTAGTTAAAATTATTATTATTTTTGGATAGAACAGTTTGCTACATTAGGTTGGCTGACACCGTCTCCAAAAATAACAATAATTTTAACTACATTATATTATCGTTATTTTTTTACTTTTTAGTGCATATTAATTTGCTTTGGCAAAGTTTTTCTTTTGAAGCCGGTTTTTCTTTTGTTAAAAGTTTTTTTTTTCCTGATTTTTAGTGATCTGAAGTACACTAACTAATTTGTCACAAAAAAAAGGAATCATCGAAATCGGTTGGCGTGATATTGAGTTATTCGTCCTCTTGCCGTGCATACTTAATGCAAATTAAAGACTTGATTTTCTCATGGATGCCGTTGTCAGAACTGGACTTAAATGAAATGGGACCACACGGGAAACATCAGTTTTCAAATAGATAAAGAATCGTCAAAATCGGTTAACCCAGTTCTAAGTTCTGAGGTAACACACATTTAAAAAAAAATACAGTCGAATTGATAACCTCCTCCTTTTTTGTTTAAAGTCGGTTAAAAACCCGACTTCAATGATGCATAACCTCCTCCTTTTTTGTTTGAAGTCGGTTAAAAAACCGACTTCAATGATGAATAAAAAAAATTTACATATGAAAATTTTTCCGTAGAAAATTTATGAAACATTCTGCACCAAGAATTCAATAAAGAATGGGAATTGAAAGAAAATAATTGAACAGAAAAATGATTTTCTTGCACAATCGATTTTTTTTTATTTAAAAAAACAAACATTTTCTGGATGCAAGAAAACTTACATATAATCAGTCCATTTATCGAGTATTCGACGAGAAAGATAAATATATCGAGGACTTCACGCTTTTAAACATTGAAATTTATACAGAAGGCGTAATAAATACTCATTAATTGACACAGGAAATTTCAGTTTTTTGGTTTCGAGACACCTTAAGAAATTAGAACCTGAACTTTTTTCGCTTTCTCTTCTATCAAATTTGACAAAACTAATAACTAAATCAGTGTCATCTCCTTCCTGTTTTGAAGTTGGTTAAAAAGATAGGTAGTTTATCGCATCATATATTTTATTTACCAATTCTAGTTTCACTAGAGTGGTGACGAAGTTGTTTAACTAGAAAATTAATGGACAAGAAAAAGTATTACAAAATTGGATAATAAAAATTTGTTCTAAAACCCATTTAAGTTTATCTAACTTTAAGGCTTCGCAGGAGCATCAATTTCAATACCCTTTTTTCGAACGAATGTTATTTAAAACGTATGTTTAAATTGTAATTTCAGGGATCTCTGGCGTACATGGCTTCTGTATAAACAACTTTATTTAACATGATTTAACCTACGTTTATCGCGTCGAGCTTTTTCTAAGACGCGTTATATGCCGATAGATTTTTAGAGATTTTAATTTAAAAGAATTGTAGGCATAAAACTTGCCTTTTAAATGTGTGAAAATACAATCAACGAAACAAAACGTTAAAATAAAAACTTTACTCCTTAAAAGTTCACAATGAAAGTGGCAAGTAACCAAATTGTAGCTAGGCATCATCCTTTTTTGAAGCAATTGGATACTGTAGTTATTTATATGTTATCTAAAAGCACCCGCTTAATAAATAAGCTGACAGGTTGAGAACTCATACAATAACAAACCAATTGGATTTCATTTATTAAGAAGTATGGTAGAGGTAAAACAAGGCAATTATACGTATGCGCATACTCACTACGAGACAATAAATAGTGATCTATATCAAAAATTTATTATCTAAGATGAGAATCGTTACGAGGTGTGCATTCCACACTTTTCGGAGATAGCAACTGTAACAATTAAAATGACTCTAAAGAAGAAAAGAGGAATGCATTTAAATTTTATAATTTACGATTTGTTTTTATAATTCTGTGTCTATAAATTTTGACTGTATTATAAAATTTAACCACCAATTCATGATCGTAATCGATCGTAATAATAATGGAATTACATAATTCCATAATTAACTAGATTAATAAATTTCAATGGTAATAAACAATAATAATTTTATAATATTACAATGAAATTTTTTAAAATAATTTACTAAAATAATGCCACTCAACTTAATAACACATGTTCATTAAAATGATATTACACCATCTATGTATCCTTGCTTACTCGCTACTCATACCCAAAACCAGGGCTGACTGCATGGTTCGTATAGATAACATTTAATTCATCAAAACATTCTCGTAGCAAGAGAGAACTATGATTTATTAAGTGTAGTGTAGAAATAGTAAATGTAAAATACAAAGTGTTCCAAAATTAATATAGGTATCATATTTTAACTAATATTTATTTATGGTGTTCATTACATACAAGTTTCAAATGGAATGGCATAAAGAATATGCTGATGTTTTAACTACAAGATCAAAATTGAATTTTTTGAATTCTGATGACGTCATAAAGTTAAAAAATACCAAAACACAGGCAAGTTTGATCCGATCTTATTGGAATTTTTTTGAAACCCACTAATTTTGATCGTTCTTTTCAGCTGTGAGTTCATTTTTTCGCAAGCTATCCTCTATGTGCTTAATTCCGGGACCAGGACTCCACAATTTTGAAAGCTATTATAGCTAGGTTAGTTTTGATTACAAATTTGAAAAGTATGACTCAAATATAGTAGGATTGCATACTTGGTTTATCCAAATTGGATAAAATTTGGATGTTATAAAGCAAAATTCAATTTTTTGTATTCTGATGACGTCGTAAAGTTAAAAAATTATATTTTTTTGGTAATACATGCAAATTTGTTCCGATCTTTTTGGATTTTTTTTTTGAAACCCACTAATTTTGGGTCATGCTTTTCAGTTATGATGTCAGTTTTTCGCTATCTATTACTAATGTGCTTAATTCCGGAACCGAGATTCCACATTCTTCAAACCTAGAGCTAGGTTAATTTTGATCACAAATTTGAAAAGTATGACCCAAGTTTAGAAGGATTACATACTTGGTTTATAAAAATTGGATGTGATAGAGCAAAATTAAAGTTCTGTCACATCCAATTTTTTTATTCTGATGACGTCATAAAGTTAAAAAATTCGATTTTTTTGGTAACCCTGGTTAATTTGATCCGATCTTTTTGGAATTTTTTTTGAAACCCCCTAATTTTAGGTCATTCTTTTCAGTTGTGATAAAAGCTGATAACCAGATTTAGACATTTCCCTCTATCTCGAAAATCGAAATTCTGCCATATATATGTTCTATGAGAGAAAACGCTTCACATCAACTCAGGAGCTTATTTCCTACGCGGAAGAAAGCTAGGGTTCATGGATTTTTTTACGTGCCATGTCATGTAAACAATAAACATTGAATATATAAATTATTAATTACCTTAGTGATATTATCCCACGTAACATCTATTTAGAAACAGATGCTTAAATTTTTTTTTAAATCTTCACAAAATTTGATTCAAATTTGGCTTAAATTTTTTTTTAAATCTTTGTTAAATGATATTAAACCTTTTACGAAATGAAGTGAAGAACTTTTCCTTATTCGAAAGTTTGTAACAAAAACTAGACCAAGTTATTTTGTAAATTAAGTATGCAAAACTTTTTCTGCATATAATCCAAATTGTTATTCTATCTGTCTCACATAATTTGTCGGTGGTAGTGTTCAAACTTTAAGACTGTGTCACAAAGATAATAGAACTGGATATGTTATGCATGGGTATGACGTATATCTAGTAGTATAGTAGTTTACTCCAATTCAATTCATTAGTAATATTAGATAGATGATTATGTACAATGTAGTGGTTGAAGAGGTCACATTCGAAGTTTATGATGTCACTACTAACTCAGACGAAAACATTCATAAACTTACTAAAGTAAGTAAATTAAAGTTAAGTAAAGTACTTTATCATTATTACTTTAATTTAAATATAACTAGGTTATATAATTATTCTTACTGTTGCATGAATATCAACCATAAGATACAAATTATTCCAAAAGTTTATTATTTAATTCAATAATATAATTGAATTCAGTTTTAAAAGTCCTACACAAGATTCAATTCCATAAAATTTTTTTCTCATTTTACATTTTTCATTCATCCTTTTCTTCTATTTATTTTAGAAAATTTTTTGGGACTGAGCATTCATCGAATTGGATAAAATAATATATTAAATTTATACAGTGAAACCTCGATTACTCGAATCTCGTTCAGTCGTAATTATTAGGAAGTCAAAAAAAATGCCCTTTCCCCCGCTGAGCCCCTAAATATGCAGTATCTTGAATTATTTAGACTTTGAAACTCAAATAAAATGTTATTTCTTAGCGAGGTATTGAAAGTACATATTTATTCTCCGTAAATCGAATTAAAAAAAAAAAAAAACTGTAAGTCGAAGTTTGAGCAATTAAATACTCTGTATCTCGAACTATATACTTGCTGAGTCGAAACCTCATTAACGCGAATTTTTATGTATTTCCCTTCAGGTTAGAGTTATTGAGGTTCCACAAAATGCAACCAAAAATTGTACAGCCCATTGTAGCCCATAATGTTTTAAAGATAGCAATTTTAAAGATTAACTACTCAAATAAAGCAATTCGGAAGTCATCTCTGGCAGTAATTTGCTATTATTCCAATTAATAGATACGCATGCAAAATTTGGAATACCAAAATACGTTTATCTGCTAAGATAACAAAATAATAACAAAACAACACGAGAATAGCACAAAATAAGCGACAGCTCAATGAAACTCGCTATTTTTACTATATAATCGGAAATTTAATTGCCCATCGACGATATCGCAGTTCTCAATTGATAAACAGACTTTATTTTATTATAGATTGATAAAATAGCATTAAAAAACGTACCGAAAGCCAGTTATTCACGGAATTTCTTCGACAATGTTTTCAAAAAACAAGGTGATTATTCTATTTTAACTCCCTTGTTATTTTCTCGAAAATAAGTTTAACTTTTTTGTGCTTAGAAAAAATAAGTGTTACTTTCTAATAAGCTAGAAAAAATTTTAATACTCATGTATTCATACTTTCATACTGACACTGAGCACTCTTACTTTTGAAGCACACAATATCATCTACACTAGTAAATAACAGTGGTGATGTTGACAATGAAATCATAATTAGAATCAGTATCATACTATTATACTTCTAGGGAAGGAGAGAGAGACTACACCCACTTTTAATAATTTATAATGAAATGGGTTTGGTTCTATAGATGTGGTTTTACATTGTATTAAAATTTCATTACAAGAGAATGAACGATTTTGAAAAAAAAGCTCATTAATTTCATTTCATCATCCCAATAAAAAGATTTATTTTGGTTAAATATAAGATTCCTTTACTAAATATCAACGAATATACTATACTTCCGGACGGAAATTAATTTAGAAAATACTGCATTTATTGATAAACTAGAAAAAATAAACCAGCGAATAAGTCCGGTTTCGCACGTGTGTAATTTAGATTTAGCTTACGTTAGCCTTGAAAGTAAATTTTTTGGCAACTTGATTCAGAAATATCGTTATAATATTTCAATATTTTACACCATACAACATTTTAATTAGCATGGAAATGAGTCTAATTTTAATACTCGTGGGTTTTTTAAGACCGCTGAACTCGTGTATCACCTATAGGTATACCACTCCACAGTTGCATTATTACAAAAATTACCCCTAAGATACTACCAGGTGCTCAGGGCGGATAGTATACACCTTGTCTCTTGTCGTCTTCGTTGAAACTCGTTTGTCGGGAGTTTTCGAAGCTACCCTGGGCGTCGTTCTTTCGTCTGCCCTGGGCAACCGGTATCTCGGACGCAGTTTTTGTTGTGTTATTCGTGTTCGAGGGTTCAGAAAACTCCTGAGTAACGAAACATGTTATATATTCTCGTAAAACTCCACGAGACGAGGGGTATACTGCCCGTCCTGGGTATCAGATAAATCGGGGACATTTTTTGTAGTGATTTTGGTGTTTTTGAAGCTCAGCCGCCCCAAAAACACCCGAATAACGAAATAAGAATCATTTCCATCGATATTTAGTTTCTAGTTTTTCATTTCTCCCACGCCACTTTTGTTCACAAAGCTTGTAGACGCCCTCAAGATTCGAATACAAAAATTCCTTCCTTGATTTATTTCTTCGAATATTGTCGAACAGCTGGGCGATTACGCAGTATATATAAACAACTTATTCTTTGTTTACTTATTAAATTCAGTGCATAGTGCATACAAAGTTTGGATATTATATTTCGTATTATACTCAATTAATTAAACTGACTATACTCTATTTTCACTTTCCCAGCATAATTTTGGATAATTGTGTTTCATTAGTATTAAGAATATTACAACAACCTTGCATATTTTAGCAAATATTCGTAGTAATTAACCCTAAAATAGTATTAGTAAACCTAAATATTGTGGGTAAATATTCAGAGGTATAATAATATTATGTGTATTACCGAAATACATTCAAAACAAACACACAGGTTATAGAATTTCATAGTGGTTCCTCTATTACTACTACCCGCCATCTTGTGCCCGTTATGTAACAACATATAACATTAACCCAAATATAATTATTGGATGTTTAGCATAACATACTTGAGTTTACATAAGGATTGGCATTATTGTCATTTAACTTGAGTATACATATCCGGAATACAATTTCAAATTAAAATTATTTGAACGGTTCGTTTGAGAGATATTATGAATAAATTTAGTATAGCTTTCGAGACATAAAATCTTGAAAATTAAAAAATTTGATCATCAATAAAATTAATCTAAAATAAATATGCCATCAAATTTCAAGATTCTTTAAAAACTATGCGAGATCTCGGAAAATGTTCTTAGTTTAAGCCATATTTCTGAAAGAGTTTATTAAACTTTGTTGGTTATGAAACCGTTGTTTTAGACCCCTTTAAAAATTTTTGAAGGGGTAATCGGAACATTTAGTTCGTATTTTTCGAGTCATTATAGTTTCATAAACTGCATGATTTTAGCTAAAAATATGGTTCATTTAACGATTTAAGTATCTGAGATATCCCAAATTGATCCGGGATTTCACAACATCCATGGGATTTAAGTCGATATCTCAAAAATTACTTATCATCAAAGAGACCCGTATACAATTATAATCGATATTTGAGAAAAAAACTCGTCTAAACGTCAAAGGGACTCGATGTTGCTATTTTTTCAGACACAAAAAAATTTGCTCAATTTTTTGCAGTTTACAAGTAATATATCCTTTAAAAAAGTAAAAGTATCAAGAAAATCTCAAACAAATTTGCAAATATTTCAATTTAGATGCTTTAGTCCAGGAAGTCTATGAATGACCCAATGATAAGGCCCTTAAGCATGCTATCAAGAATCAAAAAATTAGGTCGGGTAGAAGAAAATATTCGAATTCTCTAGATCATGTAATTCCGGGCAATGGCCGATATAAAAAAAAAAGACTTTCATCAAAAATTCGCTATAAAACGCGCAATTTTCAATTGTTTTCAATTTTCAAAAATGTTTCTACTCCGCAAAGGTAAAATTTGTTGTTATTTACAAATAATTTTTAACAATATCTTATCCACCTTTTTTATTGTCTACATTTCTTTCTCATTTAACTTTTATTGTTTTGTTTATAAATGCGAAAAACCGTTTTTTGCAACTTTACCGATTTTTTTAGGTTATGTTAGGTTATGTAAAAATAAAAAAAAATAGAGCAAAAACTTTAAATTACAATGTTAGTATGTACAGATTATCTGGGAAAAAAATACCTATCTTGTACATTTTAATTTAATGTATAATAAAATTGTAATAGGTACCATTTAATTTTAAATAAACATTCTTATAAAAACGCTATATTATCTCGCTCCCGTGAAGTTTAATGTATTTTAAGAGTATTTTTATCTCATTATATTCTCATTAGCTGTATAAAACGAAAACATAACTATCAAACTATTGCTTTTAAATCAGATAAACTGTAATTGGAAAATAATAAACCTATATGAATCATAAGCTAATGATAACACAACATGAGCATTTCCGATTAAAAACGTGAGTAACTTTTTTATTTATGCATATTTTTGTTTTAGTTTAATTTTCTTCATACTCGGAAGATAAACGCCCAATATGAAAAAGACATCATTACAGACTACAGAATGTACGAAAATGATTAGTATTCGTTGAAAATGTATTGCAAGCTTAATTGCAACACTTTACCCAAAAACTTTTTAGAACTTAACAATCAAATATGTTCAAAAAGCGGTATATTCATAAACAAAATTAATATATTACAGTAAAAACTAATAATAACATTGTTATTGAAAAACACAATTGTGTTAGTAGATTACACTGTAATATTATGTTTACATAATTCATGAAATTCATAAAATATGCATATTACAAAACAGATAATAATAATTGAGTAACTCATTTCGCTATTGAGTTAATATTACCCATCCATATTTGTCACTTTTTCCAGTATATTGTATTTTAGTAAATTGTCTATTAAACTGATTGGAAATTAGGTTTTTATTTTACAGTAAAAATTCTTAATTTTATAACAGAACTTATTAATTTTGAAAAAGTTATTTAAAATTTTGGGCCAATGTATTCAAACAAATTTGATTTGCATGTCTCTCTATTCTGGCCTTTGGAAGCAAGAGTCGGTGGGATGTGTGTTGTAGACAGAGCATAATTCAATTTTTACTTTTTAAAGACGCAGGAGTTGTCTTTAAAAAATATAAATTGAAATATGTTCTTCGAAGACCACTACTGGTCTTCGTTCAAAAGTTGTTAAGTCAAATTTTTTATGAATATTGATAAAAACTATTAATTTTGGTATTTAAACAAATATTCAAGCAAAAATGAAAGCAAAAACATTTTTTTGAGACATTTGACTGTATTATTTAAACAGAAATTATTTTGTATTTTGTTAATTGACTTTCATATTATCATCGAATCATTAATAACTGTCCCGAAGCGGTAACAAAGTGAAGTGTGTACCATCATCGTATATGAGGAAATGAGATTGATTTGATTAGTCAAGTGGACACGATAATCGATAAATCAAATTATATTAACATCCATGGATTGGACATTTGTTAATTGAATAACACAAAATATATTCGAAACTCTACCGTAAAAAAATTATTTTAATCTTTTTTTTGATTTTTAAATATATAAATGCAGATAAACTTGGCTTACAAAATAAATAAAAAATAAATTATTTTTACTTACCTTATACTGATCAACTAGCTGATTTATTGTCAGTCATTTATTTACCAATATATTCCACGCACATAAAAATTAGTCTCACTTACAGAAATACAAAATTACTTTATGGGAGTATTTTTCTCCCTTCAAATTTTCAAATTTATTTATTTAATTTTTTTATCATTTTTATATTAAGGATGTATGAGCATGACAACAATGTTTGATTTAAAGGCTCAAAATTTGTTTGTAGGTAGTCTTTTACTCAAAGAATATGTGGTTAAAATTTCAGCTTAGGTATCCGTGCAAATTTTTAAGAAAAAAGTCATTAAAAATCGATATAAAATACATTGGCTCTTATGGAGGAATCTCAAAAAACGACATATTTTGGAAGTTTTTGATAATTTTCATTTGGAATGAATGAAAACAAATTTAAAAAAAAAAACTTTTTAATAGAAAGTAAACATATTAGCAATGAATTAGAAAAGAAAAAAACTAAGTGTCACCGTCCATATAAGGGATGTAAGAGCAGGGTAGATTAAGGGTTGAAATTATTTTTATTAATTGCGAGTTGCAAACCGCCAACTGGCGATAATATAATTCGTACTAATTACAACAAGAAGTGGGGATTTCTGTAGTTCAAATGTAGATTTCCAGATGGCAATTCTAGTACTTACAACCTTTAAAGAAAAATCAAAATATTCGAAATAAAATCAGATAAATCCGCCAATTTGCGATAAAAATTCGTACTAATTCAATTAAGACTACCAGGTTACTTCCCATTTATCAATAATCCTTATATATTATATATATGAAAGTAAAGTTGTTTGTTTGTTATACTTTCAAGCAAAAACTACTGAATGGATATTAATGAAATTTTACAATAATATAGCTCATACATCATAATAACACACGAGTGTTAATTTATAAAAATATATTTTTAAAAAGAGTTAAATTTTTAAATTTTAAATTTGTCTTTGACATTTCACTGCGCCATCTATGATCATCAATTTAAAACTCAATTTCTGTGAACATGATAAACGAAATACAATTTATGGCCATCTGTTCTGTTAATAAATTTTGATTATTTTTCATTTGAAAAAAAAAATAATGAAAACTGTCCATACATTTTACCTGTGTAAAACTGTCACTATGACTACTTTGATTTCTATGGAAGAGGGGTAAGTCAGAGGGAGCAAGGGAGGTGAAGGCAATAACGCGGTGGTTTTTCTTTTAATCCTAGCGAAGCGGTCAGTTATCAAGCTAGTATTTAATATTACATCCTTTTGGAGGAAGTTGATAATCTACTTTGTAAATAAAATATAGTCTCACTTAATAGACAATATGCAACGTTTTTTCTATAAGAGATCTGCATTCCTTTATCGTAAAGTATTTTATAAAATAAAATAAAAAAAACTTACAAAAAAGTTTTAAAATATTTGACTTACCTCAACAAGATCTAGCCACTGAATTAACGCAGATCGTACTTCATTATTTGGTGGTGTATGTTTTTGTGTTGATTTATTTAATAAATAGACTAAATGTTGAGCTGCCTCATTTAAATTATCTGGGTAACTATTGAAATGATGAACATTATTTGTTGAAACTTTCGACGTCACATCTGGTTGGGTAGCACCTGCAACAAATTCAAGAATAAATAAAAAAGAAAATCAATGAATGTTGAACACCTTTAATAAATTGCTTAAATATTCATTTTATTTTTTTATGATAAATCACTATGGTATAAAATGTTTTACAGTAAAACTGATTCAAAATTTTAAACATTGTTGTTTTTGCAATAATCTCTTTGACCTCTTGTACACTATTTAATAGAATTCCAAGGCCAATTTAAAAACAACTGAATGTAAGTTTTACAAAAATTCTCAAATTGTACACTGGATTCACTTTTGAGTAGCCGCAATAAGGCTTATTATATAATTGCGCTTTGTAAGGCTTAAAGATTATCTGGAATTTGAATAATAAATGAGGGTAAAGACAAAAATTCCTTGATAATTTTTTTGATAATTTATAGAATAATTTATAGCTTCATTTTCTTTTTAATTAATGAGAGTAAAAAAAATTTTAATTATGTGCGACATTATTCAACTGCAATCAATATTACATCATTTCAGTAAACTTTTTGAATTTCCTTGATAATTACTGTTGTAGGAAAATTTGTTGATAATTTCTGATTTTTTGATATTTTAGAACTTTCTCCCTTATGTTCTGTCCTAAAAGATAAGGATTGTCAGTGTTCTTGGTTTCACAGAGTTAAATCGAAAGCCAATTCCCCAGCGTAAAGTGAAGGGTTCTTTCTAAAATTAATAGTGATTTTACGTATTGAAGTAGGGTTTAATCATACATCGAAAATTGAAATTATCGGGAGTGTGTCAGTTTTCCAGTTTCCATCTATTGAGAATTAAAAATTATTGGTTTCACCGGCCTGAATCCTGATTGCCATGACGTGAGTATATAAGAATTGAGAAACATTTTTTCTTCTTATTTAGAAGTTATTTAAAAATGAAATATAAATAATTTTAAAAACTCTATCAGACATTTATTTATTCGTATACATGAAATCTAACCCAACGTATAAAAAGTTATTAATAAATTCAAAAGGTTTTTATGGCATAAAAGCTACCTTAGCATGTAATACTATTTTGTACATAGTAAAATTCATATGCATATATTATAACAATATAATAAAATTTAGTTACAAAACTAGTGTTGTAAAACTCAGACTCATTTCTGTTATTTAAACTTGGCAAAATGCCATGAAAACTTGTTACATTTTAACAACATAAAATGTAAGATAAGTTGTAGTACCTAACCTATAGAGTCAAATGAACTTTGAATCATTCTGTGTTTCTTGGTAGATATTGATATTAACTGAACAGCTTTTGTGTTGATGTGAGGATATTTTATAATAATGTAGGTAGGCTGAAGACTGATTGTCAATGTGAATAAACTATAAAGAAAAATGTAAAAATTTCTATTCTCCTGACTATTTATTTACAAGCTGAACTTTGCATATTGCAACACTCAACGTAAATCAACGGTTAGTGGTGAATAAGTTGTTATACGATAATCCAGTTTTCAACGTAAAATTTTTTCAAAAATACGCAAAGTGATGTACCTTGAATCTAACAACATGATATACTTTGATATATCGGATTGATACATGGTAAAATGTATGCAAAGTATAAGCGGAAGAAGAAACACAAATCACATAAATGTCAATTTTGATTATAGGTATTACACCTTCCCACATACATTTAGATATGTGTATATGAAATCAGTCCTCCAATTCAACATAAAGTCGACACTCGTTTTTCTCAAAACTATATCGAAAGTCTAAATTCTCTACAGAAATAATACGATTTCTAGTAGTAAGACAATTTATTTTATACATTTATAAAAGAAAACAAGAAATTTATAAAAGCAAAAGCGAAGTTTAGAAAGATTTTTTAGAAAAAAAAAAAATAATTTAAACTACGATGTTTTGTATTAAATCAAAAACAGCATTTAAAAAAAATCCTTTTAACGATAATCAAAGCAAAATCTTTTCAAAATATAAACTTACTATTTTGATATGTGTACTTCTACATTTAATGAAGAATAAATAACCTTTTACCTCTCCACTGCATCTTTATAGTGCAAGAGTCAGTGACATTAAATTTTACTGAACGTTTTGAACATATTTCTAGGTGTAGAATATGGCACTGCATACCTCGTAATGTAGTTTAATTTTGCTTGTAATTAACAAACAATGTAATCAAATTTTAGAAGTCAATTTTGTTTTTGAGAGTGTAGCGAATTTGACACTCGCTTCTAATGCGAGGGATCAGCAGGTTGAAATCTATCGACGTCAATTAACTTTTTTTTCTTAAATTCTATTTTGTTAAAGAGTACTTCATTTTTAACTTACCGAGACTAAAATCTAATAGCATGAATTATAGTTAATCAAACTAAAAAAAACACGCTTTATTGCACTCAAAAGTGGATAATAATTTAATCGTAATGTAAAATTCAAAGCGCGGAATGATCGATATCTGCCAATCAGTTAATTTAAAGAATGCATGTAGATACCACCCCCCGCATTTAATTAAAATTGAAATTAGAGGGCATGTCTCCCTTAAAATCGATAGAAATTTTTAGAAAAAATATTAAATCTTCGACACAAGAAAATGCATAAATTTTTGTGTGTGTAAGCAACAGCATTGGGAAATTATCACAGCTTTCAATTTTTCAAGTAAGTAAATATATGAATTATAAAAAATCCATGACCTTACAGCCTGTGTGCAGTTTAAAAATTTCGAATTTTTCAGCGCATCGTGCACAACTAGTTACTTTTAAGAGCTAAACTAAACTAAAATATGTTACTATGAGAGTGAATGTGATAATACTGACAAATGAACATAACGGAAAATTGATTTAAATCTGTCGCTAGCAAAACTACTTGGACAATAACTGAAATAAATTTAATTAACTATATAAAATCAACTGATATTCATCTTTCTAACGGAAAAATATATCTCTCTATATGACATGTACTATCTCAGACAATGGTAAAACGTAGAATGATATATACTAAAGAAACATTTTCTATTCAAAAATTGTTTTCTTTTACAATTATTTATCTTTTTCTTACGACATTTCCAATAGTAATAATGATGTATGTATCATATTAAGTGTCATCTTCAATAAGATAAAAATCTTACTTTATCTCAGTAAACATATATTATATGCTATATATAAAATCAAATATATTTACTTTAAGAAAAGTAAATAAAATTTATTTAGAATATTTAGGAAAATAATAATAATACATGTCGTAAACATTATATGTCGATATGCGACGAATGACAATAGTAGACATATCAATACAAAAATCAATCTGCAAAAAAAGATTATTTTTTATTAGATTTTAGCTCTAGACCAGGCGTGGGCGAGTTATTTTAAGTCAAAGCCACCATTGTTGTAAGTTTATTGCGTGCCATAAAGTTTATTGCGTGTCTCTTTATGCAAGTCCGCATTGCTCATAGAGGAGGGAGCGAGGCAGGTATACGACACTTCTACCTATCTCAGTTTCGCTATTAGCAATGAGATAGGTAGAAAAAAAATGTTGTCTCTCTGTCTTACTCGTATTATTGGTTGACACTGGTTAGGGTATCACTGTCTTACTCGTATGTTAGATACAGAAGTCAGAGTGGCTTCTCTAAGCCACGTTTGCAAATGGATGCAATAGACCAGGCATGGGCGAGTTATTTTAAGTCGAAGTCACCATTGTTATAAGTTTATTGTGTGTCATAAACTCTATTGTGTGTTTCTTTATCTAGTTCCTCATTGATCATAGAGGAGGAAGCGAGACGGGTATACGACTCTTCTACCTATCTCAGTTTCTCTAAAAGTAATGAGGTAGGTTATCACTGTCTTACTCGTATGTTAAGTTAGGGGTCCGAGGAACTTCTGTAAGTCACGTTTGCCCATGCCTGCTCTAGACAAATTGTTACTATTATTTTTAAAGGAAAACTAATCTGGCATCCAAAGTAGTACAATGTGATTTCCTCAGAAGAGTTATTGTCGAAATATAAATTAGGAGTGTTTACAATAAAAATTGAAAAAATTAAATTTTGTGTGTGGTACAATTTCAAAAGTTAGACCTTCAAAAATATATCCTCCAAAACAGGAATCGCTCATTAATGAAATGTTACTCCAACGAGGGTTAAATCTCTATAGGTCCGATTGACTTGCAAATTTGGGATTCAGCTTTATCCACACTCTATATCAAAAGTGCCTAATATGGTGCCGTGTAGTGCTTTTGTCCAGGAGGTGGTACTCACCCCTTCCAGGAGATGGAAAAATATGTGTTGAAAAAGGCAACGGAGATCGATAGAGCGATGAAATCTAAGCAAAAAGTTTCATCCAAGTATATTTCAAAAAGTCAATAATTTTTGAAAGTATATGATAAACTTTTTAAAGTACTATAAAAAACCTTGGAAAAGAAAAAAATGTCAAGTCAATTACACGTTAAATTAATTATTTCATTTTTTTGTAACTGAATTAAAAACTGAATGGTTATTTTTCATTTCATTTATTTACTACATAAAATTTCCCGTTTTTCGCAAAAGCATGGGTCAGATTAAAGTTTAGTTTCAAAGTTGAAAATCTGAATTCAAAGATCAAATTAATAATTTCTTATAAATTTTGTCTTCTTAAACTCTGATCTATATCTTTTCGTTAAAATATAAAAATTTGAAAGATAAGCTTTTATAAATTTATAGGTACTTACACATATCTACTCATTTGATACGCTTAAAGATGCGTTTAAATAAAACATGCGTTTAAGATTACTGTTATAGGGAAATCACCACAAATGTACCTACCTGATAGTGTTGCCATCTAGTGGATCTTTTTTAATCTTCAGAGGAAAAAGGCTAATTGTCTCCGTGTATAAAATTAACTAACTCATTTGATGATAAATATTTTATCTAACAAAACCCTTTTTTTATAGTTAGTTCAATGAAACTTTAACAACAAAAAGCATAAAAAAGAAAAGCAAACCACTAATATATAAAGTTATAACATTATTTGAGCCATTTATGTAGTGGTTTTAAAACCACTACACTACTGTTGTTACACTTGTCATACATACATAGTTGGTTTCCTATAAATTCTATGAAGTTTTTTCACAGAAACGTTAAAAGGATTATCATTTATTTCATAGTTTTTCCATGCATTTGCTAACTCTATTTTTATTATAAAGTATAATTTTTAGAAATTGGTTTTTATATACTTATTTATAATCCAAGAGCCTAAAATCAGATATATCTAGATACATTTAGATAATCAAGGTTATAAAAATTGTAACGAAATTCAAACATGATTTGTGCTAGGTTTTTTCAATCATCTACTTCTATATCAAATATCTCCTAGAAAGTTTCTTAGAAAAACATCTATGAATTACAAGCAGCTAACACCGAGGTAATTACACAAATGCTCCGTTTTACAATTTAACCTAAATTTTTTTAATTCAACACTATTTAGTTAGCCTTAATTTTATAAATTACATAATTTAGTAGTTCTATTAATGGGATCATTTTCGGTAATTTGCAATACTACTTCTGGTGAAGTCATTTAAAATTACGAATTTTAGTCACATCTGGGTTCTGGCTAATGTCAGTAATCCGATCATTCAGTGGTTCGTTAAATCCAGTAATCCGACAATTTTGCCTTTTTCCCACCAGCCCCTACATGTCTGTGAAAATATATATACATGAATTTTTCTATACAGTGCCAGCAATCCGACAAATCCAGAACTCCCTGGTTTGTAATATACTCGGATTAGTGGAACTCTACTGTATATGTTATCTGAAATATCAGATCTCCGTATCAAAATTTGATATTTCAGAATTTAAACAAAAATTTATCGAAAAGAAGTAATTTTTCTATAAATAAAAATAAATTCATAAACACTCAAAATTAATTCGGACACGATGATTTTCTCTTCATTAGTTTCAACTCTGAAACATGCGAAAGGCATAGGTACTATAAATTCAGAATTAAAAACTGACAATGTTAACATTTGTTATTGGATTTTAGAGTATAAAAGTAATCTTCCTGTCTTTGTCTTTTACAATGGAATAAATTTTTATGTCATACCCAATATTTGCTTAGGTTTTATATTTTTCTATATCATATACTTTTTACTTGAAAAGAATTGAAATGTTTGAAACATAAAAAACGTATAATCTTAAATTTAAGTAGTAAATCATTTTTATGTCTGGATGTGATTTTTCTAGCAATACGATTAAAATTATATAATGCTAGCAATTATCAGTGGAATGGCATCCACCCAAATCTTTTCTAGAAAGTAGAATAAGAATAATGAAGCTCTGTATCTTTAAACGAAAACAAAAACAAAAAATAAAGATACAAAAATTAAATTAACTTTTATATAGTGGACATTTTACGTTTAATATTAAATCGAAATATTTATCATAAGCTGTAGATAATAAATTTGACTAAAAATTAAAGTTATGATCGCGTTTCTGTATAGCTACTATTTACAAAGATATTTTAAGATTGTAATGTTCCCTTATATAAAATTTGGAGTATTTCGCTTAGGAGTATTTCGCCCATTGGCTGTAGAAAAGGCTGCATACTATAAAAAATAAACTTTTTTTTTGCAAAATGACTATTCTAATCCATAAATGGAAAATTTTCGTTGAATAATTAAAAAACAGAAAAATATTTCATACGCAAAATGATGGGTTCAAAGGGAGGCACCTTTAAGACATCTTGAATTTGACATGGACCTTCAGGGTCGTCCTAAAGTCACATCGAGCTCGTTACTGATAAGATATAAAAGAATATTTAAAAAAAAATAACGATTTTATTAGAATGTTGCTACTTATAAAAAACATTAAGAAAATAACATAAGTATCTTTTTTATTCAAAACATTTATCCGTTAGTGGTAGACAAAAATTGATTGTGAAAATAATAATTTACTTGAAGTATAATTTTTTTCAATTTCTGGTACAAGAAGAGGTACAGAGAAGGTAGAAAACAGCCGGTGACAAAAAACTAAAAAACTTTGTTGTACAGGTCGTTCAAACCAAAGTTGCACCGAACAAAAGAGAGTGTACTAATGAGTGCACAAACATATATATCAGCACTCTCTCGTATTCGGTGCCACTTTTGTTTCAACGACCTTTAGCTAACTTATGGCCATTAACTTGCTAGAAAAACTACTTTATTTTGGCATTAAATTTCTGCCATAATTGTTGGGTTTTTCAAGAAAGGTTTGCCTGACTGTTTCTCGGGTACAAATTTATATTTGAAAATTAAGATATTTCCGTTGATCTAAAGATACTAATCGGAGGACATCTTTAAATATCTTTATCTCTAAACATGCGATATTCTAATGTTAAATTTATTTTACCGAGCTTTTAAAGTGAACAAATAGCAATCACTCTAAGCGTATATTGAGATGGCATGACTACATTGGCACGAATCAAGCTTGCGTGATTTCTACTGGAAAGGTCAGAATAAAAGGGAATGAATCTATATATCGTTAAAAAATGCGACAACCTAAAACCTATCTACAAAAAACTCTATTTTAGAGTGTACATGAAGGAATTTGAATAAAGTTAGCTAGATATAAGTAACCAAAACTAAATGTATAAAAAAAGTTATCAGCTAGGTAGGTCGAAGGTCAGGTTCGACGCCGACACTCATTCGGAAGCCAAAGGTGTGATACCAAATTTTACTTCGGTCAAGTCGAGGCTAATCAACATTTTAAGAGTTATAAAGAAAGCGAGGCGAGGCGAGGTGATACCAAAACCTCGCTGGCCTCGTACCTTGTCATACACTAAATGGGACTAGATATCAATCCTTGAAAACTCGCAGAATATTGTTTAACTAATCACAAAATCAATAATTAAATGATCAAAGAAATCATTAATTGGATCTAAAGGTCATGGTGTAACTGAATCTAAAGGTCATGGTGTGGGAAATAGAGTCCATATTCATCATGGTTTGCTAAAAAAAGGAGTTTGTTGTATATACAAATATATAAACTTGATTATTTGTGCAAAGAAAATTGTAGTTCTTTGTTAACTCTGAAAAGGTTGTTACCCAGACTACATTATTCACTTGTATAGAAAAATATTTATTGATTGATATTATGTTTTATAAAGAAAATTCTAAGAATGCGATAAAAATAAGAAAAAAAATGTAAGATGAAGTAAAAAGCAAGGAAAACAATAATATTTCTCTTGAACAAAGCATTATTTATATTTATAAACGGTACACTCGTAAATGTTCATCAACTAGAAAATATTTGCAGTATTGTTAATAATAAACTATTTTGGAAATAAGTAAATATATATGTACAGTGTGTCACACTTTGAGTGAAATCGCCCTCGTATTTTGGAGTAGAGAGATCTGAAATTATACATTGCAAAAATCATAGAAGTAAAAATGTCCAAAATTAACGCAAGAAGTAATTTTGATGGCAAACACAGTTTTTATACCATGTATATATGGAATATATCAAGGTATACGGAGGTATACTGGGAAGTTCCATTTCCCAGGTTTATAACGCTTAAAAATATTGATGCTACCAACAAAATTTTTGTATAGGTGTTCATAAAATCACCTAAGTAGTTCATTTTGTATAGGTGTTGTCTTGTGATAGCGTGCTCAGAACATAAAATGTGATGTTGAGTTCGTAAATGAGCAACATAGGTCAATTGGGTCTAGGATCCGTAGGATCCATCTTGTAATCCGTTACAGATATAATGTTCCCTTTAACAAAAATAAACAACTTTTGTTAATTAACATTTTAAGGTCAGCTTAAAATTTTTACTAACTGTTTACCTTCGATTATACTCAATTTAAGCGACATCTGGTGTATAATTTTTTATGAAACTTAATAATTGAACGAATGAGACATGAACAAACAGTTTATGCAATCAGTTTTCGAAATAAAAAAATGCTTAACTTATAAAATGATAGCTCCAGCTCAGACCATCTAATACGTATACTCCTCTGCCGTGGAGTTTAACTTGCGTTAACAAATGTTTTGTTATTGAGTTAGGCTATTTGATCTGATGGTTACCAAATAACAATATGTTATACTAGCCGGATACTCGCTCGTTTTACTGGGCTTTAAAGTAAAAAACACCGCTTTATGGCCTCCACCTCTCTTGATGTGCACAGTTTTCAATTTTGTTAAATGTAAAATAGTCATAATTCATTGATTATATCAGAAAAGTTTGCCATGAATGGTTTGACATTTACAATTTTAATTTTTTACAGAATACTTTCATTTATGGTTCAAAATGATGATTATAGATCTGCTTCATCTATAATCATCATTTCGAACCATAAATTACAGATTTCTGTAAAAATTTAAAATAGTAAATGTCAGATTAAATTTTATTTTTTTATTTTAAAAATATATCTTTATAAATTATAGCCCATGTGTTATTCTGAAGTATGAGCTATATTGCTGTACAATTTCATTAAAACCATTCGCTAGTTTTAGCGTGAAAGCGCAACAAACAAACAAAAAAACAAACATCCTTACTTTCGCATTTATAATATAAGGAGATTTTAAATTACATAAATAAACAACTTCTAATGCCAGATATTCCATCTTGTTTTGTCAAATGGTCACTTCATAGTATGAATGGCATAAGTATCAGCCAGCCGATTCATTAAATGTTTTTAGTAGACGTTACGGCTGAATAACATTCAGGCCGCTTGTGAACGGCGCCGTTTAATGTTAAAGCTTGGTTGTTAACGGGGCGGATATTTAAGCTATTTGGTTGCGACATATATGCATGCAAATTCAACTGAAAACGCGAAAATCATGTCCATTCCATTTGATTCTCAGTAATTACAACCGATTTGATAATTTTCAAGAAAAAAAAAAGAACAAAGTGTCGGTATTTGAAAATTACATTTTAAAAAATGGATAAAGATTACCTTTTTTAACATGATATGCAATTTTTCTAGTCGACTAGACGGATATATCATAGAGAAAATATGTCACATATGTGATGATAATAATCTTATAATATTTCCAACATTTATATGCCAAACACAGTAGAATTGTATACGTATATGTTGCTACATCCAATTGTATTTGTATGTTTTAGACCGTGAGCCTATAATTAAGCGAAATTTCTATAATTTGTTTGTTTGGTTGTCTTAGGGTAGTTAAGGGTAAGTATGTGCCAAATTTGTTTGCATGTATTTACGTTTATGCTAAGAGAAATTTGTTGGCTATACAATACGTAGAAACAAAAACCAAGAAGTTTCGGTAGCTGCAAACTTCCTGCTGTTTCTTACTGCGTATTAAGAAAAACCGTAGAAATACAAATATCCCGAGTCACAAAAATCAAAAAACGTGATTTCCATAAAGTTAAGCCACGATTAAAACCTCATTTTTCTTTTATCTAACTTTTGTCTACATAAAGAACCACAGAAACATTTCATTATGAACTCACAGGCTATTTCGTGTACGAACATTACAAGGACAATTTTCTTCATTCTGACATAATATTTTTCATAAAGAACGAGAAACTTTTATTTTCATGAAAAAAAAAAATCTTAAATTTGTAAGTAACCAGGAAAAAAAAGACAGGAGTTATTTATTTTGTACCAACATCATTTATAGTTATGTGATAAAAAAACAACTTTTGATAAGGCTTCAAGTTGAAAAATGTATTGATAAAACAAAATACAAAACTCGTTGAAAATTAATAAATATATACGTTACAGGAAAAGTCGATTGTTAGTTAGAGATAATTCTTCCTGAGTAAACTCTTACTAAAAGCATCAATAACAGTTTATTCAAAATGAGTAAACACACTATTCCTAAGAAGAGTTTACTATGCCTGCTGTGGTTTAGTAAAAGTTGATTAAAACAAATTTATTTTAGTTTAAGTGCAATAATTACGCCAGATTCCTTGTTGTAGCATGATAGTCTACATTTCTATCAGTTTATTTTTTTTACAGTTAGGATTAACGGACACTACCGTGTGTTTAGTGTTAGTTTTTTTTGTTAACTCTGTAATAGCGTTCATTCACTAATCCTCAGAAAATTTTAGAAAAACTCGAAAAACTAATATTCTATAATATTCTGTTTACTGTAAATTATGTTAACGCGAGACTCACGCTAAACACATGGTAGTGTCCGTATAATTTGACCAGTCTTTTATAATATAGTAATTTTTATGCCTGCGTATTAGGATTACGCAGGCAGTAGTTTTTGTTAATTTTTCAAACTTTTCCATGAACACTTTTTTAACAAGGGTATTACCTTTCTAATTTGTATTTTATTAGCTGGTAGACCGTTTCCTTACAAGTCAACTCTCTCAAGACAATGTAGAGTATACTTAACCTAGCTATAGTTAACTCTGACTAATACATGTTGATCAAATTTCACTTTTCGGTTTTAATAAACTTTTATTAAAAAGACCAGTATTAGTCGACTTTACCTAGGAAGAGTCAACTCTTACTGGAGGATCAACTTTTTCTGTATATACAATTGGAAGACTGGAGAGTGGCTTAGGCTTGTTGAAATCTTAATTTGCCTCCACCTTTTTAAACTGGTTTCAGTTAATTTTTCTGAAATTTGAATATGCTTAAGTTCTTACTCCCGAACAAAAGTCTCCATGAGCAAAAAGGTTTGGTTCTAGTGGTTTATGGTTTTCAACATAAATAGGTTTAGAGTTCACGCTTTAGAGATATGCACTAACTTTATAGAAAAATGGTTTATTTTTCTGAAAAACCGATAAGATAAGGACCCAACGGACAAGAATCAGTTATTTTCCCAGTAATTCAAGCTTGGTCAATATACTGAAACTAAACTTAAAATAAAATTCCCATTAAATTTTGCTTTTTAAAGTTTTCACTGTATTACTGTATATTTGAACTAATACATCAGTTATTAAAAAAGTCCGATCTTTCATACCATTTAAAGCCTCATAATTTATATGTATAATAATATCTTACTCTGAGAATGAGACTTTGATAAATGATCGTATAAACTACTTAACACATATTCAAGTGTGTTAATACTGCTTCAAATATGTAACGTAAATCCCCCATTTTCAATCATTAATCTTCTGATTTTTTTTGTTTTTTATGGGAAAAATCTTTAATGCCCTATATATTCATAATAAATATGAAATATTTTGTTCTTGTGGAAATTCATATTTACCACAATCTTCTAAAAGTATGACATTTGTATAATACCATGTGTTATGTTGATGACATATGTTCTTATGTCTTAAGATTAATTTTCGACAAATTAAGTGAAATTTATTATCCTCTGATTATACACAATGTACAAAGTGTACAAAATTTAATCTATCATTGATAATTTTTCGTCAGGTGCAGTGTTGCAGTAGAGAGTATACAGGCGTATATGTTGTTGAGTTTCATATACCACTTACTTAAAAAAATTATTCAAATGTTTAAACACTGCGAATTTTCAAATATCGAGATTTCTACGAAAAAGGTAGGATGCATTGTCTACAAAATGCATCTATTGTAGTTTCTCGGCAAATATTTCTATTTATAAGAGTATTAAATGAGAACGAAGATAGGCTGAAGACTGATTGACAATGTATTCGAATAAATTAAAAATATTTTTTTTTTTTGCGAAGAACGTAAAAAAACACACAAATGAAAATTTGGATCCAAGGTACTAAACCTTCCTCCACATTATATGTTTTTAATGAATCAGGGTCGGCTATTTAAGTAATCGAAACATACTAATTTTCCAATAGAGTACTCTCTATACTCTATAGCACCATGGAATGGAATTCAAACTCTTTTGTCACAGCCTAGTTTTTGCTAAGGTTAGGTTAGGTTATATTGGCTGTCCACGACAGCATATATGTGTTTTACCACCTCTCCGCTGATAATTACATTTAACAGCTCTTCAATTTCAGAGGTTGACACCTTCTTCATGCATATACCATGCACTATAAAAACCATCCCATCACAACTATTAATTAAATTAATTCTGTTGCGACGGCGGGAATCGAACCCGCTACCCTAAGCATACCCCGGACGGAATTGGTTACGCCTTAACCAACTGAGCTAATAGGGCGACTTCTTGCTAAGAAAGGCGATCTAATTTAAATCAACCATTCTTTGACGACCTATCGTATATAGTTCAAATTAATCATCAAATCTAATATGCGATTCTTGAAGAAATAGTAGTGCATAGTGGACCTTATAGTATGTATATCCCATCCGGGCGGATGAGAACCCCATTTCAAAGAAATCAAACGTGAGAAGTACTTATTTCTTATGCTCAAATAAAAAAAATGTAATACTCTGTTTTCTTCCTCGCTTCCACCTTATGAACGTTGAAATAAGAATCCTATAAACAATCGAATAGCGAGCGTACTTATGACCAAAAAAAGTTAAGATACCCAAAATAGACTACTTTTAATAAATTTTTCCCATATTAACTAAATACAAAATTCTAATGGATTTTTATAAATTGGGTTATAAAATTTCGATTTAAATTTATGGTAGTTATAAATTGTACTTGCGGTTGACATAATAATAATAAATTTTATCAGATATTGAAGATTATTTAAACGAGATAAAACAAATAATAACATTTCTATAATATAAAATTTTTTTTACAATAAAAAGACATTATTCATATATTATTACATGATGATATTAAAATTTATTTTTATTACAAGGTATTCCAAAAGTTTTGTATTTATTATTATGTGGTTAACATATCAATAGACAGAAGTTTGAGAACACTTACTTATCGATTTTAAAAAACCTCTTCTTCTTTCTTCTATTTTGTATAACTTAAGGTAGTACGAGCGCCAAGGCAAGTTAAGACTTATGGTTAAAACTATTTGTACCTTATTTTCAACTTTGATGATGAATTTTGTTATAACTTCATGAATGTAGACGAAAAATAACAATAAAAGTTTTCGATATCTGCCTTGGTTTTCGAAATATCGAAAGCTAAATAATTAAACAAAATTTTCAATTTTCGATATTTTGAAAATTACTCCAGATATCGAAAAATTTTATTCTCGCTTTTCGTCTTATAACGTTTAAGTCATAACATAATTCACCATTAAAATATATAATTTTTTTAATTTGTGTCCCCACTACCGTGCTCATACATACTTAATTAGTCGGGCAAGGCGGGTTTTTTTGTTTTCAATAATTTATTAAGGTTCTAACTGTAATTTAAATAGATTTTTTTTGTTTTCCACCGACTAATTTTGAAGAAATCTATGAAAACATATCATCCATCTACCATTTTCCCATAAGACTAATGTTAAATATGCCTACTTTTGAAGTCATTTATTTGTTTCAATAATTGGGCAACCCTTCCCAAAATTTTCGGAATTGATTTAGACTTAGTCCAAATTCAAGTACAAAAAAGCAAACCTTTTATCGAAAATTGTCCTGGTACTCGTACATCCTTAAATTGATATTGAACACAAAATTAAAGCACTTTTTTCCCGAGTGCTCCAGGAAATAGACTGTACTGTACTGTACTGTACTCAAAATCTCCACTTACCACTTTGATATGTAATTTGTCGGATTACAAGGTAATCTTTTCAAAAAGTTCCGGAATACAGCGGGTTTGTGGCAGAACTCTATAGCTCGACAAATTCGATAATTCGATATCACTTTGAAAACCGTTTGTCGGATTACCGCGAGTCCACTGTAATGGCACGATATATATTTATTTTCAGAATATTAAAAGGTCGGCTACAGGCAAGTCAAACTCGCGAAAAAGAAAGATTTTTTGGGTCTTAATAGACATTTCGAAAATTTTTGAGGACCTTGTATACTATTTTCTCTATTTTAAAAATAGGGATCAATGAACGAACAAGTTAAAAAGAGATAGATTTATAAAATTTCATTCATATAGGAATCTGTAATATATTCAACCATCATTCAACTACATATAAAACTAACTTCATGTAACTATAATTTTGTAAAAAAGCGTATATCAAGCGTTATTTATTCCTAATGCAGGCATTCATACTGATGAGGTGTTAGTTGTACAAAGAATTGGAGAAGAGAGGATGAATGGTTTAGTAGTTAGAGTAACTCTACTATATATTATAATGTATCTACAAACCACATCAATAAACGCTTATCCATACATGATTTTCCTTGTTGAAAAGTGAAGTCATTGAAAAGTAGAGTGAATTTTCATGTGTACCAGGGTGTTTAAAAAATACATAAATTACTCTCATTCTTTGTTTGTCTACAATCTTTTAAGAGAAATAAAATGTAAAAGAACGTCTCAATAGTTTTATTATATTGTAAATTTCAAGAAATCATCCTTCAACGAATTTTCATCAATTTATATATTTATATCAAGTTTTATATAAATATATAAATTTTTGGCTATAGGTAGATAATAACGCTAACTACTTAATTTAAAAAAATTCTCACTTAATGTGAAATTTTAAAAAAATTGTTAACTTTTTTATTCGTTTCTAAAAGGAGATTGGCAGTTGAGGTTATAGCTTAGCTCTCCCCCTCCCCCATTCTCTTAATTTATTTTCTTCTCAGGAATTATTAACTTTTACTGGATGAAATTAAATATTGATATATAATATTATTTTCAGAATATTAAAAGATTGGCTACAGGGAAGTCAAATTCGCGAAAAATTTTGTAAAAATTTTCTTTACTTTTTTTTTAAAACACCCAAAATATTAAAATATTGTTTCGATAATTTACGTACAATTGGTGAAGGGCCCCCTCCCTTCCGTACCATAGCACTTGTATGTTTATTGATCCTAATTTAATACCAATCCCATCCTATAATTTTAAATGGTGGAAACGGAGTCCAAAAGTTAATAATATGAAAAATATTTCAAGAAAACTTCAAAAAATAATTTTTTTAAGAAACTCTTGAAATCCACAAAAAATATTTCTGCCGAAAAATATGATTTTTGTAATTTATATCTTACGTTTGAATCAATATTTTGAATATAAAATTTTTTGTGACATTTTTTCATTTCTGACAAAAAAGAAATTCAAAAATCAATACTTCATCAATACAGTAAAAAAAGTCGCTTCAATCCGTCTGTCTGCCCCTAATCATTATGTATACTTAGATCTTTAAATTAGATTTCTTAGATTTTTATGTATAACTAGCTGTTACCCGCCCGCTTTGCTGGGCAACATCCCCACTTGCACCCCTCCCTCCACATTTCCTTTCGTTGGATAACAGTTTTGTAATGTACATGTCATGCTCTTTTATTTGATACCCCACTTAGGTATATTTGTAAATATTCGATATTTCCTTCCCACTTTCTCGCTACACCTTTCTACCCTCCGAAGGTTAAAAAAATTTCTAAATGTAATTTAAAACATTCTGACCAAGTTTTGAACTATTAAAAGCCATAATTGAAAAATATGAATTTTTTATTCATGAACACCCCCGCAACCCCCCTTGTGGGTGGAATTTCGTAAAATCCGTTCTTAGCTGACCTCTACTTGGCAAAAGGAATATTCCTCCCAAATTTCAAGTCTCTAGGTCTTATAGTTCCAGAGATATCGTGATGAGTGACTATCTATCTATCTATCTATCTATCTATATCTATAGAAAGTCTCCTATATATTTATAGAAGATACATGCATAATATAGCAGAGTAAAGAGTTGAAAGGGATGTCCTTCAAAAACTTAAAAAGTTGTGCATCGATTAAGCTCAAATATTGACAAGATGTACAACCAGCTTCAAGGATTGTTTTTATCCATTTATAACTTTCGAAGATTGGAAAAGTAGAGCGAGGAAGTGGGGATGAATAATCAAATATTTTCAAATTTACCCAAGAGGGGTGTCAAATAAAAGAGCATTGCGTGTACATTACAAAACTGGTTGAAATTCGTTGTCCAGCAAAGCGGGTAGTTCACAGCTAGTATTATGTATAATATAAGGAGTATATCTCAGGTGGTTAGTTTATAAAACGAGAATGGAAAGTTTTTGAATTTTTTACTAGCACGTATAGCGCCATTTGCGCCCTCCGGCGTTAACAGGTGGTCAGGTATATGGATGTGACAGCTACTAGCAAAACCACTAGTGTTAAACGCATTAAATTACAAAATCCTTTCAAACTTTGTAATCACTAAATCACCCCTTTATCAAATTCACACTGTACAACTAAGTATTTTATGCATCATTGACTCATTATTCATTGAATGTTGAATAATATTCTGGATACAGTGTTTAGTGTTGTTTGTGTTGTTGTATTAAAATACTGTACAGGTACATCTATCTATTGGTTCCCTATGGAACAACCATAAATAATATGAGAATTTATTACATGTACAGAATGATTGAGGATACTTATTGAATAGAAGTAAATCAATGCACTTTCTAGTTACAAGCAGTAACATACAGCATAGTTTGTTCACATCACTGAATATACAAAGGCTTTAATTTTAATTAAACATATGAATTTAAACGAATGCATTCAAATTATTATAAAAGGTATTTGGATTTGGACATCCGATCATATTAATATATGGGTAGAAACTAAGTAATTTTCGGCTTCTCCGCTTAAATATCATGAAAATGTGTTACGAACTAATGTTTTTGTATAAAATGCTGTAATTTTCACCAATTTCTAATTGATTTCACATAATAGAGAGGAAAGACGTATGCATGCTAGTATATAAATCGTATTTATGTTCACTATGTTAAAAGTTTTAGAAATTTCGACTTAATGATCAAAAAACTGTACTTATATTGATTGCATTTATTTTATTTCTAGAATGATGTTAAAAGGCATGACTTTCTTAGTCAATTTCAAATTAAAATTAATGAAAAATAACACTGAATTAAACTTATTAGAAATGTGAAAATAACGAGACGAAATTGCATAAATAATGATTTTTAAATGTAAATTGATAATTACTTATTTAAATTAGTTAGAAAATAGTATTAAATGTAAAGCATATATGCAATACATTTGTGCATCCATACAACTATATTAATAAAGTAGTTTGTTGTTACTATGGTAATTCCCTGAAATAAAACTCATGCACGGAGCGAATTGGCTATGGCTATGGCATGAGTTTTAATTTCCAGGGTAACCATAAACTACTTTAATAATATAATTGTATGGGTGGGCATATAATTTTATGATTTGTATATATTATTTACATTGAAAATTTAATACTATTTTCTAACAAATTTAAATAAGTATTTATGTTAATTTACATTTAAAAAATATTGTTTATGCAATTTCGTTCTTATTTTCACAATTTCTAGTTTAATTAATTATTATTTTTCAATAATTTTAATTTGATATTTACTATATCATTTACATGTGAACAATTGCACATTAGCCATATTTTAAATAAAATTCATGATTTATTGCAAATTTTGTAACAACGCTTCGGTCTATTTAGCTGTCGCTTCCACCTACTATGCTCCATGTCAATGGCTTGCAAAAGTGAAGAGAGAATAGAACAAATCGGAAGTGAAATTTTGTGTCTACAATTTAAGAAGTAGCATTCACATAATTCATTCAGAGTACTAACATATTGGAACCATAAGCAAATGAATTTTTCTAGGCAATCCACGCGATGAATGAAGCGATAATTTCGTAAAATCCTAGAGTGGAGCCTAGACAAACTCTACGGCTTGTACAAGAGAGCTAAACCAAAAAAATAATGAGTGGCGCGGGTAAGGCAAGTTATTATTTTCTTGGCAATAATATTATACCCATATTTTCTCACATAAATATTACTTACCACCATCTGTTGTAACATTATTTGATTGTTGTTGTGTAGTAAGTGCACTGGTCTCATTATTCGTACCCCCACTTCCATCATTGTTGTTAGATGTTGGTACAGTGGTACCACGTAGTCCACGACCTGTGTTACACACATTAAACCACCACCAACGGGTCATAACACCACTAACAAAAACCACCCAGTATTTAAAATTTTAAATATATGGTTTTTTTTTCTTAGTATTTTAAACAATTATTTTACATTTTCTTTTTTATTAATTTTATTGAAAGTCTTTGTACATTAAATTTATTAAAATTTCATATTTTTATTATTTATAAATTTTTCTGTATAAATTATTAAATTTGCTTTTATTATTATTCTGAAAAAGTAGTCGCACGCCTTTTCGTGCGATACATATTTAATTGCCCTCTTTATTCACCAAGTGGCAGAAAAATGGCTGCGTCTAGCTTAGGTAAGCGCTTAGTTAAGCTCTGAGTAAGTTCCTCCAGTTTTTTCATAATATATATGTGGAGCCAGTACTACCTTTCCGCTTAGTACAGCTCACTTCGACGGGACACAACCAACAATTCAAAAATCAAAAAGCATTTTGTGTGATTGCAGTATGTGAAAAATAAAGTTCGACTGATTCCTTCTCTACCATGTAGGGTGAATTACCATACAGTGAAAAACACAACTAGATCATATAAATTTATAATGTTCATTCTTCATTTTGAAAAATATTACCACCCTGCCATCTGGTAAGCGCCTAGGCAGGCTATTACAAAACAAAAAAGAAAGAATTTTCTCTTTCAATTGGTTATTGGTACAAATTGTTTAAGTTGTAATGAGCTCGAAAATGAAGAGCTTTACCGTATTCATTTGAACGATTTCTCAAACATCAACGTCTAATAAGGGACAATCTAGCTTCCTCTCATGGTGGCATTTTCTTCAGTAGGTGGCATTATTAACTGCTTTTTTACTTCCCTACTCAGAATAACATTTTTTTGCAGGTACTTAGATATAAGCAAACCCATATGACCCACACACCCAGTAGCCGAACGAGTAAAGTGAATTGCACTTAACTCGCACGGCTACGAGCCGATTAGTTTCACACAAAAAATTCAAGTTTTATTTTTCTCCTAACCCCAATTCCACCGCCCCAACTTTTATTCACGATACTTTTGGTAATCTTTTCAGAATTTTGATGTTACTACTCAACGATTACAAATGGAACAAATCCGAGATCGTTACCAACGGTACAAATCCGAGATCGTTATAAACTTTCATTCACGTGAAATCTTGAACGAAATAATATCCCCGAACACACAAAGACCCACACAAGTACATACACACAGAAACCAATCTAAAAGCGGTCTTAATACATTGACCAGGCGATAAAACATAAAGATTCGCTGAATATTTAGAAAATATCGATGTAACCAAAAACTAACATATACAGTCTTGTATCCGCAGTTGATCATATCCAAGAGTTTTTGTAGAGAAAAAACAGAAAACTTTACAATATGTTTCTACTGTACATTAGAAAGTATCTCATCTAAAACTTGTTATCACAAATTATTGTAAATGAGGTAATATTAAATACTTACAATGTACAAGTTACCATTTACATTTTATAGTTAAAAGCTTAAAGAATATAATATAGATAGAAGACAAAAAGCTTTCGAAAGACAACTTGAAAATTTACCCACAACTTATGTGTAATTACAATCATAACGAGATGCAAGTCATTATATCTTTTAGAGGTACATGCACTAGAATGAAAGCTCTAGAGGTTTGTTCATTGTCTCTACCCTCCCCAAGAATAATATAGATCAAGAGCTAGTAAAAAGTTTTAGGTTTGGTTCATACTTCGCTACAAAAAAATCGATGTTTGTAATCAAAACACGAATCTTTGTTATCCTATCTTTCTTTGGTTGGTGACTGATCCATAAGCAAAGTTGCCAAAATTTTAAGAACCCTCAAGTATGTGTAACAAACTTTAACATTTTTTAAATCAATTTTATATATGAAATAGTTACGTCAGGAGCGAAAATCGAACTGCAACTCTTATAGGGTATACCGTTACCCACAGAGGGAATTAGCGCTTACTTAGTTTGACATTTCAGTAATACGTCTGAACAATATAAATATTTTTTACCTCAATCTGAGATATAAGGAAAAGTACACATTGAGACTTTACAATTGGTACGACAACTGGCCACCTTTTCGAGAGCTTATTTCAAAACGGCTGCATTTCGAATATTTCTTTCTATATTGAATTTCAGTAAGTATGAAGTAAGTACATCTAGTAACAGAAATCGATTGCGTTAGCTTACGCCAAATGCGAACTAGTAAACAAACTAATTTCTGTCTGACAAATTCACATTACTTTAATTATAAAACTAAATTATATTAACATCTACACTAAAATGATAGAAAACGTCTATTTGCAATTGTTAGAATAGTATCTGGCGCGATGTTAACAACGGCAAATTGTCTGGTAATTATTGCTTAAAAAAACGTGGAAAATTGTTTTAAAGTGATTTCAAAATAAACAAAGATGACAAAAGAGAAATAAAAATAAAATTTGATCTAGAAATTCGGATGATTTAAGCATTTTAAACTACTAATTAAACAGATATTGGACAGAGACAGCAGATATAAACTGTGACGTCATAGTCTACTATGGCCATATTGCTTAACTACTCCATTCTAAATTCTGTTTTGCTAGAAAGAGATACAAATAAATTTTTGATGGCTTTTTATCTTGGTTGTTGTTATAGTTATTCGAAAAGTAACTTTTCTCAGCATTTTGTTACATGAATGAGCTTTTATTAAAGAAATCATGCATTTTACCTATTAGAAAAGTAATATCTAAAATCAGCTGTTTTGAAATCGACTTTTTGTGACGTTGCTAAATTTTCATACCAAATATGAGGCTTACATTCTGTTCGGGCGAGAAGAAGATAAACTATAGAAGACTATAGACAGCTTGAAATATGAAATCAAAACTGTATCATCAGCCCTTAGGCTAAGATTATGCATACGTGAAAGTTATTTCAAACCACATTAAGAGCTCTTTCATACTCTCAAGTTTTAAAATTACTAAAATGATGACATAAAATGTGTTATATTTATAATTTAAAGTTTTAATTAGGTATGTTTTTGCATATATTTATAAAACGGGACGGAAAACCTGTTCAAAACTAAACAGTACATGTTCAAAATTTAACAATTAGTGTTCTAAGATATCTGCACTTTCATTGGGTTATAAAACAAAATACATGAAACTTTAAAACTGAGAAGACTCCGAAACTGAGAATTAATAATAAAAGAGAATAAATAATTTAAATTATAAGGAAATTATTTTTCAAATTAGTTAACAAATAATGATATATTTCTTTTATATTCTAAAAATGTTTTAATTAATTTTAATTTTCCTTAAATTGAAATGAATATTTTGTTTTCTCGAAAACATATATCACTCTAAAACTGCCACGTTTATTCCTTCCACATCGAACATAGCACATTCAAACTTATGTATAATATAGAATTATATGTAGGTACAAATAATGTAACTGAAACTGTCTGGAAGTTAACTTACGTACCATGAACGCCACTGGACATATTTTAATCAAACTTTTGTTAATTATTTTCCTGTATTCTCAGTTTAAATATTCGAGCGATTTACAGTGGCTTCTAAAGATAATCCAGAAACGTTTTCGACGTTAAAAACATATATTACAATATTTACGAAAAAATATTTCAGACAAAAGTTGGTCCTTTTTTTACATTAAACTTTTGTTCTATCTCTTACGGTTTACAAAATTGGTCCTACAGATGAAAGAGAGATTATCTTACTCATTGTTGCTCATTTACGAACACCAAATCCCTTTACGTTTTGAGTAAGCTAAAAAAATTTTGGCTCGACATCTCTATTCGTTTTAGATATTTGGAATATATAAACAGGCGGACGGACGAACGAATAAACGGCAATGGAATAATGAAATAATTTTATTAATCGGCAATGGAATAATATAATATTTTATAACAACTGTGCCAAAATTTTGATCGTTCATTCAAGCGGTACAAACTTGGGACTAAAATTAGTATACCGAGATGTATAATATCTCATATACATATTATCTTTTTTATATTTCATACCGAAATGTGGGGCTGTGAAAGTTATACGACCAATAGCAAGGTGACAGAAATTATCGGAAAAACTCAAGAATTATTAAAAATCATAAAAAAAAAAGATAATTAACCTATTTTGGTCATATAATGCGTTCAAACAATTATAATTTGATAAAAACCGCTTTAATTAGTTAGATTTGAACAAAAAGAGCAGTTGGAAGAAAAATAATTAGTTGAATTAATAATTTAAAATCTCGTACCTGAAGGATTCAAGAAGTTATATTCATAGGCTCGGCACCACAGAGGAAAGCACAAATGGATTCATATTAATTATACTTTACTATACTTTATTCATGAAAATAACAATTTAAATACACTTAAAAAGAAAGTTATTGGACTGCTTTAGATATTTATTTCTTTTTCTTAAAATATTAGAACAAAATTGAATGAATCAAAAAGCAATAATAGATATCGAAAACAAAATAATTTTGAATCTATCGAACTAAAAAATCTAAAGCAACAAACCCAACAATGTTTAGAAAGTATAAACATAAAATATTTACAAAACTTACACATTAAAAGTACTTTTCTGAATATATTATTTACGTTTTTGCACCCTTTAAAATATTTATTCAATAGTTTCTAAATATTAACACTAAAATTCCATTAAGGCATTTCTACATGATTTAGATACAGTTTATTTGAGAAAAAACTGATATTTCCCTAATCCTAGTCTTCTAAATATTTTAAATACAGAATGATCAAAAAATGACAATTCCGCCCTCTTATGTTAAGTGGTATAATGTATTGAAATAGAAAAAGCTATTAAAAGTATATTGTACGAGGAACTTGGACTCATATAAAGTACACAAAAATTTGAATCAAATGAAAATTTAGTTTCATTATAAAAATATGTAACTTGTATCACTCATGTAGCAGTTGGAAATTTTTGTGTTTTCTGTACGAGTATACAAAAACATACAAATAGAATAAAGGCACGAAGAAGTTACACATAATTTGAGTCACTTACATAGAACAGACGTAAGGGAGTAGGCTACGTCTTAGACAAAATATTTAGAGTAACTGGGTTCGCATCAATGAATGTTTTTTAGTCAGGAGTCCTCAATGACAGCTCCGATTTTGATGATTTTTTTTTTTCAAAATAAATCTTTTTGTATATTATTTAAAATCAGAAATATTTCAGATGGGGGAAATAATCTGGAGGGGGAATAGGCAATGTCACGAATGATATATCGACGCCCAGCCTGAATCGCTTATGATTGAAATTTGGAATTTCGAGAAGATATTGATTTTATATTGTAGATGTCCCATAAGAAAGGATTTTACGAAATTCATCCCCTAAAAGAGTGAAATAGGGAATGAAAGTTGGTATGAAAATATATATAATCTCAAATAAGTTTTAAATGATTTTTCCCCTATTAAATGCGAATCATGTACAAACAAATAGGGGTACCCATGTACAAAACAAATAGGGGTACCTTTGAAAAAATGAAATTGATCCCCATTTAATTTGACTGAACCAAGACCCTATCCACCTAAAAATAAACTGGAATTGGTCGAGACTTCCAAATGATCAAACTTTTGTTCGAAAAAACATGTATTTTATATATTTATAAATTTTTTGTAAACGTCAAGTTAAAAAAAAAAAAACCTGAAATACTGTTTTTATAAAAACAATTTTGATTGAATCTTTTTATTTCGTACACATCGTATGAAAAAATCTAACAATTAACCACTTATGAACACAAATATAAACAAAAATACAAATAATTCATTCCCTAAAACTTTAATCACGTATCATCAAACCTTAATATTTTCAAAAATTTTCACACGGAACTTCTAATTAAATTCATTTTTAAAACACATTTGAATAATTGTTTTAATCACAATATTCATTAAATTTTAGAGACACATGTTAAACAACAGATATTATTTTATGATTTAGGTATAAATAATAGATGTTTTGTTGTTTACAATAATATTTCAATAATACCTACGCAGATAATATGATTCACTTATTAATTTATCGCGCAAATATCCCTGTATCACATTACAAAAAATATAAATAGAAATGTATGTACTAATTAATGAAATATATAAATTAATTATAGTTTATGTTCTAACTATGAATATAATATAAATCTATATAATAAACATTAGCATGATTTTATTATTTTATTTTGGGGAGTTAAATGTGTTAATTATTTCAAATAGTATCCATTTTATGATATATGTGAAAGGTAATGATATAAAGTGTTCCAGTGATATAGGTATACAAATAATATCACAATTTACCATAGAAGTAATAACATAGAAAAAAGTACGCGTATAGCTGTCTTCATCTGTCTTAAATACTGTGTCCAAAAAATAAGGTGACATTTGAATTTAAACTGCGCGCGTTTGTTGTGCATTATGAATTCCTTCCGTCCGGCCAAACAGTCAACAAGGAATATTATTTGAACGTTATGCGTCATTTGCGTAACGCTATCCGCCTAAAAAGGCCGGAATTGTGGAAAGACAATTCATGATTTTTACACCACGATAATGCACCATCCCATATACTGCACTCATAATTGGTGGTTATTTCGTCAAAAACTCAACCCATATCGTTCCGCAACCACCTTATTCACCTGATCTGGCTCCGTACTTGTCTGTTCAGCAAGCTCAAAAGACCGCTCCGGGGACACCGTTTTGATACGATAGAGGAGATTCAAGCCCCAGCGAAGACGGAACTAAAGGGAATCCCGGAAAGTGAATACAACCAAGGTTTCGAAGATTGGAAAATCCGTTGGCATAAGTGCATTGCATCGGGAGGCGATTACTTTGAAGGGGATGAAATTGAATTGGAAGAATAAATAAAGAATTTTCAAAATAAATACAATGTCACCTTATTTTTTGGGCACAGTAGTATTACCTTAAAATACACAGACATGCATATGTTTATACAATAATTCAAAATATTAACATTCGCGCTTTGATAGGCTCCGTCATCGACTCCTTCTCGAGTCATAAACATTCTGGTCATAAACCTACGGGAGCTAAATTTTTATATATAAGACTAGATTATCCAGTGACTTCGTTTCACTTACAATTTATTTAATAGCTCCAATTCATTAATAGCTATACTATGCTTAGCCCGCCCGCTAAAAACGTTAAACCCACCCGTACATCTCTTGCACAAACCTTCGGCTTTCGGCCTGACTGTAGCTTTCGACCTTGGAGGTCGGTTCCCTCACATATAGCTCAAAATCGGATTTAAACTTGATTAAATCGGATTTAAACCTGAATTAGTAAGAAATACCTCAATACTATTCGAATACCTGTTCATAATTTTATGGGTTATAATTTTTTGATGTGGAACCTTAAATTTTTGTAACTAATCAATTGAAATTCACTTTTTGAAAGACAATCTCCGGATCAGTCAAAGTTGCCATACAAAATTATTTTCTAAACTTTAAGACATGTACAATAACACAACCAAAACGACTTATATTATGCTAATACCGCTACTACAACATCTGTACTGAAACATTCTGTATTTATATTGTATTACATGAATATTTTAATAATTAATTGAAGTACACAGTACACAGTATAGTATAGTAGAGTAGTTACTTTCCAAATGCATTACAATTTCAATTAATATTTGATTAATATTCATTAAAATAGAAATAATTTATATCAAATACAAACAATAATTTTTTATTTCAATTTTAGTTTCATTTCAGATAATTGTTCTTGTAAGCGTGAAATTATGTTAAATGTATACCTTTTTTACTTTTTTTATGAGCAAATATTATTCGAAACATCTTAATAATAAACAATGCACTAATAAAGAGTAAGTGGGACTGGTGTAAATTAAAAAAAAAATGCACAGCCTTTAAAACGTTTAACGTATACACTACGCTCACAATTGCGAAACATATATATTGTGAAAACAATAAATGTTTTCATGGCCGTTAAAGTTTTTTTTTTCATTTCTCTATCTTTAAAGAAACAAACCATTTATCAAATTAATTATACAGTGCGTTGAAGACACCCTCATACTTTCGTTATTTATAGGAATATAGACTTGAAATTTGGCACAGTCTTACAAAATGATGCGTCACATTTTTTAAGACACTTAATCAAAGCTTTAAACTCAGCCTACCACAAATTGACAAATAGGGCAGATTCTTAATATTTTGTCTAGCATCAAAGATGGTTAGAGATATCGAAAAAAATTATTCGAAAAAGTTGCTTAAAATATTTTTGTATTCCCATACACCGATTTACATAACAAAATTCTTAATTTGTTCATTATTTTGGTTTTTACTCGAAATTATTACAAGTTTATTGAAATATTTGAATGCATAACACCATTAATATATCAATTTGTCCAGTTTTTACAGTCCATAGCTCATTAAATATATAATTAAAAAATAAACTTTAACTTGTGTGCTATGGAATGTAAAAACTCGACTAATATTATGTATTCAAATATTATATTTCAATAAACTTGTAATAATTATGAGTGTGGGCTAAAATAATGAACAAATTAAAAATTTGAACTTTACCCGCGAGGGCGCAAATTAGGCGAAAATTGTATAATATGTATTATTTGGGAATATCACGAGTTTCTAAATAGATCTAAATGGATCAGAGAAATAATAGTTTTATATGAAATTTGAAACAATTTTAAATCAACATCATAGATGTTACGCAATTTGCAGTCTAAAATTCGGTAAAAATTAAAACCCTACATCAAAATTGTTTATCTTTTCCATTTTGTTAAAGAAAAATTGACGGTACATAATTATATTATTAAAAATAACCCGAACATTAGTTATTTTTAATTTCTTAAACTTCCCGTCCCGTACATTCATCTAAAATACGTCATTTAATTCATAGCGGTTTACCGGCCATGCTCTATCCATTTCAAATGTTTTCAACTTCCGATACTGACCCGAAGTGGCTTATTCAGATGTATTCTCATGGACGGTCGAAGAGATAAATAAATACTTAACGTCACAAATTTGGTTCTTATATAATAGACCTTTGATGAAAACAATTTATCGAAAAACGAATACACTCGATAGTGAATCGAAAGTACAAGCTTACTCTTATCAAATTTTACACCATCGATTTTTACCAAATGTGTTCGTGTTTCGAAATAACTTAAGCTGAAAACATGTTCAATTGATTAGGCATGTTTGACTTATTGAATAAAGTCCTCAAAATTCACAATCAACGATAAATTCTGGATTACAGGAGCGAGTGTACGGGTCGGGTGCTCCAAGGAACAAAAATTCGTAGCACAGGAGCTGCGTTAGTTAAGCGAATTCCTTCAGAAATTGAAAAAATTACACATTTTTCTTAAAATCGAATATTGCATTTTTAATTTTTTAAGAATTTTTATTTCGAAATCGAAGCGTCTAGAGAAAGAATCACACGAGTATTTTTTTACTTAAAACTGATAAAAAAAAAAAAACATATTTTTTATATTAAAAAACAGCAAAAATTTTGTTCTTTGCGCATCCACCCACCCCTTTATAGGTCAATTTTCTCAGTAACGAACTTCATCTTTCAAATACCAACAAAACCCTTCTTGATATATATATTTGACATCTGGTAGGAAGGATCGATGAACATTTGAAGAAATTTCCCAAAATTCCTTTACAAAAGCAATAGCACCATTTCCTTCGGCAATTTGCTAAAAAAATTTTCATCTTATTTGCAAATCCTTTCACAAGGATTTAATTGAAAGAAAATAAAGGGTTACTATGCGACGACATACTATAACGAGTAGTTTTATATTATTTAAACACGTGTCGTAATTTAATTGGTTGGTTGCCTGGATTTGTTAGAAACTATCAAACCAGAAATTTCAATACAAGTAAATTATATTGAAGTAATTAAGTTGTATAAGATTTCGTATAATGTTCCTTAATAAGCATTTCTCCTTTCAATCTTAAACATTAGTTCACATATGCTAAACTAATATTTTAATTGGTATTGTGTTTATAGTACAACGTACAATTATTAATATAGAAAACCATCGAGGACTTCTAAATGAATGAAACGCCTTGAGTTGTTGACAATTTTCAAATACAGTAGAACCTCGATCAATTCATGAAAACGTTAAATAGTTATTGAATCATAGACACAAAATTTTAAAAGTCTAAATTGGAAACTACTACCTAAAAGAATAGGTACTAGATGACAATTTTAAGCTAAAATAAGCACTTCAAAAAAAATTGGACTACATATCTCTCCCGCTGGGGAAATTTAACCCCCCTCTGTGATTAGGTTAAGTTGGCTAAATATTCCTTGGGGTCCCATAAACACGTTACAAAATATTTCACTAAAATCGGTGGTTTCCCAACTTTTCCATTATCGACACTTTTTTTCCGACATATTTACTATATTATAAATTGAAGTTTCGTGTAAAAAGGTCAGTAACTCAAACTTCTCAGATTCGAGCTAATCAAAGTTTAACTATACATATAGGTCAACAACCTGCTTATGTATTATGTAAACCAAGCCTACAAAAATATGACGATTTTGGTTTAACAATATTTTACTATTTTTTCACACTTTTGGAAATTTCTATTTAACATTTCGAAACAATTTAAGGTAGTACGAACGCCAAGGAAAGTTTATATTTGTGGTTGAAATTATTTGTATTTTATTTTCAACTTTGATAATGCATTTTGTAATAACTGGGTTAAAAATTAAGCAAAATTTTCGATATTTTGAAAATTATTCCAGATATCGAAAAATTTTGTTCCTACTTTTCGTCTCATATTGTCCTCACTACCGTGCTCATACATCCTTAATTAGTCGGGCACAACGTTTTCTTTTTTTTTTCAATAATTTATTAAGGTTTTAACTTAAATTTAAATAGTCTTTTTTTCAATTTCCACCGACTAGTTTTGCAGAAATCTATGAAAACATATCATCGATCTACCGTTTTTCCATAACACCAAAGTTAAAAATGCCTACTTTTAAAGTTATTTATTTATTTAAATAACCAGGTAACCCCCCTAAAATTGTCGGAATTGATTAGAACTTAATCCAACTTCATATAAAAAAAATCATGCATTTTCCCAAAAATTGGCCTGGCGCTCGTAAACCTTAAGTAAAAATTTAAACACAAATAAGAAAACTATCTACAACAAAACGGTACAATAGTTTTGTGAGTATTTTTTCAACAATTCCATTTAAAAATTTTACCAATTCATAAATTTATTTTACCGTTATAAATATTCTAAATAAAAATTTTCGCACAAATAAAACCGATACAACATTTTGGCCGGTATTTACCAAAAATATATTTATTAAAAATTAATTAAACTATTTTTAATTAAAGAAAAATAAATCACTATATAAAACCACAATTTTTATAAAAACTCATAATATCACTTTTTTTATTACACTGTCAGATACACGAACACCGTGTCACACACCTGTTGAGAACGAACAGAGTTGAGTTGATTTATCAGTTAAAATATATGTAAACCGAATAATGATGATAATATTATGAGACGTCGCGACGTTCTTGTCGACGACTAAACTAACCAAACGAACCGAACTAGCTAGTCAACTGATTCTCTCGAAACACGATATTATAGTAACATAATAATATAAACAAGTTGTGATATGTATATAGGGAAAATGTATATTATATGATGAAAATCTGGAAAGCGGAGCATGTGCACGTTTAAAAAGGGACGTACAACGTATCCAATAGGTATGTTATTACTAAACTAACTTCCTACATTGTGGTACGCTTATAAAATCATAGCGGATATAGTTACCTACACAAATTTTGATTCTAATGGGTGCATTCATAAAACGTGAAATTGAATATTTAGACCGTGGGACATCAAGGTTTTTCTTTAAATGATAAATACATACTTGAAACTTCGTGATTGGCTTCCTTTTGACAAAAAGGAAAAAGCACAGCAGGGTATTTGTCGGACACTAGGACCACTGGGTAACATAAATAATTATTAAACAATTCACCAAAAATGAACAATGTACTCAAAAACAAAAATACTTGTACGGCATGATCGAAGTTATTTGTGTCGGACAAAATATTTTATTTTTTAATAACTTTTAATATTATCAAGTGCTCATAGTGTCCGCAGTGCACTGCTGCGTTTTTTCAGAAGGATAACTCAAATATGACGTCGTCATAATGATTTGAAAACGCATCCTTTTCGAAAAAAAATCGTAGAGGAAAGTTTGGTAGATTCATCAAAAGGAAGCCACTCAAAAAGTTTCAAGTATGTATTTATCATTTTAAAAAAACCGTGGTGCCCTACGGTCTAGTTGCAATGTGAAAAATTATTTCCATCAAGAACATAAATCTACCGGAAACAAAAACCTGATATGGACACATCATTTCCTTTTTACGCTAGGTTTACTCACTCAAGCAATATGATAGATGACTGATATCGAATTTGCCACATTACCCATAAAAATATAAAAATAGACTTGATACCATAACAAAATTTGAAGTTAAATTAAAATTGATTAAAGAAATGCCTTTCTCTTTCAAGCCAAACAGAGTTTTATATAATGTCTAGTGATACCGTGCAAGGACGTCACTAATATATATCTTCCTCTTTGTTTAATTAGGGGACTAAAAATTGACCAGGTTTTTCTCTGTCAAGTGGATTTTCTCAGGCAAGAAGTTAAAAACAGTTTTGGACTGGAATCTTACATGTTCCAAATAACCATTACACAAATTTAAGTTTTTATTTTTATACCATATATATATGTAATATATATATATATATATATATATCAAGGTATACTAAATTTAGTTATAAATTTGTAACGCTTAAAAATATTGATGCTACGAACAAAATTTTGGTATAGGTATTCATAAAATCAACCAAAAAGTCCATTTTCGGTTATCCGTCTGTGATCACGATAACTTAAAAACGAAAAGAGATATCAAGCTGAAATTTTTATAGCTTGTTTAGGACTTAAAAAGTGAGGTCGAGTTCATAAATGAGCAAAATAGGTCAATTGAGTTTTCCTACGGACCCATCTTGTAAACCGTTAGACCGTTATCTCATAATAAAGCCAAATTTTTTTGATTACTTTGAGTGCTATTTTTGTGAGTTTGTTAATAAAGAAAAATGAAGATTGGCAATTTTCGTGTTTCGGTTTTCGTATTTCGAGAATGTTTTTTAATCTACCATTAATATTAAACGAAAACCATTGTGTGTATATTTAAAAAATCGCAAACTTTCTATCATTTATTTGTACTTATTGTGTTGTCGTCCAATTTTCTTTTACCATAAAGGGGTGAGATAGAAACATGGTCGAAATAATATCTCGTTTTTTTTTAGTAACAAACTTACCTCTCATAGAAGTTTTGCTTCATTATGAGATCAAGTAATATTTGTTAAGTGCTTGGATTCAATTTGAACAATAAATCGTACAACCACATTCAAAACCAATAAAATCTTCTTTTTTTTTTTTTAAATTATACCTCAATCAATCATCACAAAACCAATATTTCTCCATAATAAAATAGAATAAAATTTCTAAAAAAAAGTGAATTAGAATCGTATAAAATTGCATTTTATAAGCATTTATTATACCTTTAGCTATAAGATCTAATTTTATATTCCAATAGTGCTTTCTCACCCTCGATAATAAGTTATAAAGTCGCTTTACATTTCCTATTTTTACCCTGCCACTGTCTTGGGGTGGCTTCCACATAGATTGTGATATGAATATAAAAATTTTTATATTTACATTAAGGGTAACAGAGTTAAAGAAATTTTATTATATTTATTTTCGATTATAAAAGTGTGTATGCATTGAAATATTATATTATTAGTAAACTTGTTGAAACCCGTTAAAAGTATTAATGATAAAAGCACAAACTTTTTTTAAAAAGTCTTTGCTCTTCATCAGGTTACCATATTTCAACTCACAGATGTTGCCTCTAATATGCACTCATAACCACGGGTTAGCAAGGAAAGGTCGATTCTATCGTCTCTGACAACATGGAGACAACAGATTCTTCACTTTCATCTATCTATGAGCTAAAAACGGCAACATATGAAATTATCTGACTGATAGAAAAAGTAGTATAACGGAACAACGAAAAATTATTCCTCAAAGATAGATAAAAGAGGTATAAATCGAAAACTACATATTAATTTGCAGTTTTCAAAATCATTGAAATTGGAACTCTCAAGATGTCAAAAAAAATACAGAGAAGTTCATTTCTTAGCGTGTGATAATAATGGGTAATCAAGCTTTTATCACAATCGGGCCCAAACTGCTGATTTTCTCGAAAAATTAAATTTGCAGTGTCACCCGGAAAGATAATATTCTGTTTATATGAGAACATTCCATTGCTTTAACCGACTTCAAAAAAAGGAGGAGGTTATCAATTCGACTATATTTTTTGTGTAACCTCAGAACTTTCGGTGAACCAATTGTGATGATTCTTTATCTATTTGAAAACTGGTGCTTCACGTGTGGTCCCATTTTTTGTCCAGTTCTGACAACGACATCTATGAGAAAACCATAAAAGTCTTAAAATTGCATTAAGTATGTACGACAAGAAGACGACTAACTCAATATCACGAAAAACGATTTCGATGATTCTTTTTTTAGTGACAAATTAGTTAGTGTACTTCAGATTCACTAAAAATCAGAACATTCAAAACAAATTAATATGCACTAAAAAGTAAAAAAATAACGATAATATAATAGTAGTTAAAATTATTGTGATTTTTGAAGTCGGTGTCAGCCAAATGTAGCAAACTGTTCTGTCCGTTGTTTCCTTAGCTGACACCGACTCCAAAAACAAGAATAATTTTAACTACAATATATTATCGTTATTTTTTTACTTTTTAGTGCATATTAGTTTGTTTTGGAAGAGTTTTTCTTTTGAAGACGGTTTTCTTTTTTTTTAAAGTTTTTTATAAGTAAAAATGATTAATTTTTACCATGTTAGAATGCAGACAACATAGGGTCAATATGCAACCTAGCACTGTCTTCCGACAACCCAAAGTTGCCTTTGTCAACAATATTGTAATAACTTGGTTTGCCCCTTAGAAAAGCTTTTAAAACACAAAAATACCTACAAAACAAAAAGAAAATGTGACTCTCAAGCATTAGCAACTCAAAGAAACCAGATAAAAGAAAATAAAAAACGAACGGCAATAGAAATGTTCCCATATCATAACAAAAGATAGATTCCCAAATGAGAATAAAACGTATTCCGGACCAAATCCTTAAACTTATTCTGATTTTATTTAGAACAAGTTAAACTAGACTATTGAAACAAGAAGAATTTTTCAAAATCTCGGAACAAAAAGTCCAAATTTAACTATTAAATTTTTTGTGTCTAAGTATTGCCTAAGAAAATAGTTTTAATATTTTTCTGTAAAATACTTTCCTTTGGCTTGAAAACAAATTTCAATTTTCTCTACCTTTTTTTTAAAGATATTGTCATCCAGACATCGGACAGAAAAGTCGAAACGTACATGATAATAAAATGAAAGTATTCATAAATAATCGTACGCATACAAGCAATAAGCATATGAATATATATTTGATTTATTGATATTATTATTTCGATTTAATAGTGGCAAAAGGTATAAAAAGAAACCGAATAAAGATGAAATGAATTATTTAGTTTAAACATCTTCTTCGATTTCTACTAATGTTCTGTTATACAGTGTCTTATTTTCCTGACGTAGTACGCATTAGAAAAAGAACTCGAAAATCGATCAGTTTCAACTACAGAATTTATAATTATTTTAATTAAGAACATATGTATTAAGGGTATAATAGGTTTTTGTCTTTTTCAATCAAATGAAAGTGATTGAAAACATGTGTTCAATCACTTAGACAGCCTGATGCGCAGTACAAAGTACGCAACGACCGATGAATAGACTCCGCCCAGGCAGACACCAAATTCAGCCTCCGGCGCTTATAGCTCGGCATAGGAGTTTTATGTTCTTATTATATACATTCTTGATTTTAATATTTACAATTAATTATTAATTTTGGCTTCCCGTCTCTGAAGATAATCCCAGCACGTCAAACATCAAAATTTATTTTGATCGGAATAAAATTGGAGGCGGTAGACTGCCTACGTGACTTAGTTTACCCACTGATAATAAATTTTAGCTCACAGTGGTGAACCAGAATTAACAAAAACTAATTATTTCAAATTTAAGTAGAATTTATTTACCCTATCTTTTCTGAGAAAACAATAAACAAAGATCACTTTTAGACGAATATTTAGTCTAATCCAGAGGTAAATTGTACAAGCGGCAATGTTAACCAATTTACTTTTGGGCTATGATGCGTGCGCAGACAAGCAATATGTGAGAAAGTGGCTTTGCCAAATGAAAGGCCTGCCTTTTTTTCTTTCTCAGATATTACGTTATCTCTCACTCCAAAAGAAATACCTTAAAATTTCAAAGTACATTTCTAGGTTTCTGTTCTCCACCAAGAAATTAAAAAAGTTAATAAAAATTTATGCCTTTGGGCCTGTTGAATGGTCGGAAAAATGTAATATATCGAACCGTGGAAGCTGTAATAAAAATTACTCCGAATTATTGTCAAAGTAATAACTTTAAATATCCTTCCTTATCTCGGAAAATAATCAATTTGAGACACGACGTTTATATGAAATGTTTTGTTTACTTTGTGTTTGAGTACACAAACCAAAAATAGTACCCTACAATTCTGAAGCACTCTATATACCTGGAAAAGATGCTTTCAACAACTATGAAAAGAAATGCTTAGCGCTATAAAAATAAAATTTTATTATAAAAAAGTTTTCTTATAATGACCTATTGACTACCAAGAAAAATCAAGGAAAGAAAATTTTTGAAAAAAAAATACCATTATAAAAAAAAGGTCACAAAAGGAAATACTTAAAAGAAAATGAAAATATTTTAGTGAAATATTCAAAAAAAAAAAAATTGTTAGGTATCTACTTTTATTTAATCCTCGGCAGAAAATAAATAGTTGTATCTCAATTCCTTCGAAGGAAATACAATAGTAAATGTATATACAGGGTGCTCCGAATCGCATGCTGAAAATACAGCGATTTGTTTCAGATCGTGTGTTGAAATTCTTTTTTAAGTAACTAGCCAATCAGATATATTTAAATTTTCTAGGAACATAAATCGTACAGAAAATGTGTACATTGACGCAACAATGAAGCCAAAGACTGCATTTTTTGAACAAAATATTGTATGTGTTTACAAAAAGTTGGATCAATTTGTGATGAAATAAACGTAGTCTAATCAAAGTAGGCAAACATCCAACACTTTGACAAATTGAGTTAAGGGTATTAAACGCAACTGTTCTGTTAGTATAAATTAAGAAGCTGAATTTATTTTGAAATTGTTTATTTCGGACATATGTACATGATACTTGGCAATTGATGGCAACTTGACTTCGAGAGAGAGAATAAATAAGGGAAATACGAGGACAAAATTTTTATAGATCCGATTGAGATTTCGGTGAAATGAAAGTAAATAGTGTCAATACGTGTAAAAATAGGTACAGAAAAAAGTTTAATAAAGTTCAATTCAGTTCTAGTAAAATTTTTTTCATCGATTTTTGAAACCATTACGTACCAAAACTACCATAAATTTTCGTCTGAGTTTTCACTAAAAGTATGTCTAGTCCTTATACGGTCATTTATGTAAAGCTCCAGTAAGTTTTAGGCAATTTTTTCTTCTCCATTTTGCCTCCTTGAACATTGACGAATGCCAGAATTGTGTATTAATTTCGGAATTATTTTGATTTTCATGATGCGTAATATTCCTAACTAATTTTTACCCGACTGTCAAGGAGTAGTCATGTTTTTCGTGCCTATCTTGTACGTATGTATGTATATTTGTTTGTAAACACTTTTAACACTTAAAGTATGATAATAATTGCCTCAAAAACCTAAGTGATCTTAGATAGGTGTTTGAAAAAACAAAACAAAAGGGCGGATTTTCGATTGGAAATAGTAATACATTAATTTAAAAAAAAATAAACAAAACCTATCGAGTAGGATATCAAACTAAAAGAAATTAAAGGAGATTACAAAAATATATATAAGATATATGTTTACATTGAATTAGGAATAATCATAATTAGTATAAAATTTTAATTAGTATAATAAGTCTAAAATAAAATAAATAATTAAAAAAAGCCAACTGCTTTAAATAACATCTGAAAAGAGAGAAAAAAGTCCAGTAATTAACATAGCGACTTTAACCGTCGAGGCCCATTAAAATCTAGACCGACTCAAATCTTCAAACAACAATAATGGGCCTTTAAAGTCACAATGTAAACTACTGGACGTGGGCGTTGAGCCTAGGTGGAGAAAAAATATTGATATCAATGGTAAAAACTTTATACAGATGAATTTTTATAGCTAGAATGTTTGTCGAGTATATCGAATTAACTACAAAACTTGATGAAATAGAAATTTTGCAATACATAAAGTGAAGCTGCACACAAAGCCTACTAATAAATAACAAACGGGCCACATTACAGACACCCTACATTACCAACTAAGCGTGCATGCACATACAAAGTACACTATTTTTGTGATCCCTATTTTCATTGTTAAATGTAATGGAGTATTAAGTTGAAAATGAGCCCAAGTATATCAAAAAAAGAAATAAAAGGCACACATATGATAGTGTGAAAAGAAGATAGTTATACTCAACTATTTGTGATCAAATAAAGGATGAAAAAAACATTCATACTATCATCAGCATCATAATCATATGTATATACAGAATGGGATGAATGTAACTAGGATAACTGGCGTCAGGACGCTGATGCGGCACCGCCCTATTGTACATAGGATTTTGTGTCTTTAGTATATACAAGCTGATTTTTTTTTATTTCCACCCATATATTTCAAAAACGAGATGAAAAATTATCAAAATGAATTAATGTATCGGGTCATTTTTAAAAGGAAAGAAAATATAGTGTTTGGTTTTCTTTATACATATTGATGGTCAAATAGGGTCCAGCTTTGTTTTTCTAAATGGAATTACATATTTTTTGTACCAAATTCTTAGTCTTTGCTGCAAAAAAGCAAAATTTTGTTTGAAAAATTTTTTTAGAATTTAATTAACAATTGATTTTACGGTTTTCTAAAACTTAAAACTTGAAAAATAGTAGTATAGGATAAATATTATATGGAAAATTATTTTTAATTTGATAAAACATAAGAATTTGGTGTTTCGCTTATTTCGCTGTATTTTTTTCCAAATCTTTTTTCTCTGTCCCCCTTCAGCATTTCTAGAGTCAATCACTCTTTCTCGCAACTTGAAGAGTCTAATTTTTAACTCTCGAATTAAAAAAAGGGGTGTTATAAGTTTGACCGCTATGTGCGTATGTCTGTCTTTCTGTCTGTCTGAAAAAAAAAACAAAGTAGTTCCTTGTTTAATCAAGAAGTCTATTAAAAATGAATTTGGACTATTTAAAAAAAAAAATTATTGAATGAAATTATTATCTTTATTTTGAAATCGTAGAACGTTCAATTTTTGATTATATTTTTGACCCGAAAAATTGAAAAGCCGAGTTCCTTTGACAGTTTCTGAGATATCGGCTAAAATCGTATCCGAGGAGTGATATGCCGAAGCTATTTTCAGTCACTAATTTGTACATTAATGACAAAATCATTAATTTAATAGAGAGTGTTCTTGCTTATGTTTCAAGTGCAAGTTTAGGGTTCCGTACCCGCAAAAACAAAAAAATTGGCGATGATCTTCGAAATCTGATCAGTATGGAAAAGACTTTCAGGAAAAAGGTAATTTAATGGAGATTGTTCTTACATATGTTTCAAGTGCGAGTTTAGGGTTCCGTACCCGAAAAATTTAACAGGGGTTTTTTAAATTTTACAAATTTCACTTATTTACAGTAATTTTGACCACAAAAATAGAGAAATTGGGTTCATTCGATAGTGGAAAAATAGTTTCTGAGATATCGACTAAAATCGTATACGAGATATGATGTACTGGAGCTTGTCGTTCAATCTCAAAATGGCTGAAAGCCAAAGGTAATTGAGTAATGATAAAATAATTTGACTACTCAAAAAATGCTCATGAAAAGTTTATAAGGGCTTCGCAAAAAATTTTCTAGATCCGTGTTTCAATTTACATGACATATGGTCCGGCACTTGAGTAGGGACAGAAGTCCTGAACTATTGAAGTGTAATATAAGAAAGAAAAGTGTTCAAGCTCCCACAAACTTTATATTTATCATTCACTCCAGCAAAAAATTGCATACATATTATTTTGAACAGCGTTGTAGTTGTTGCACATGAATATTAGTGTTTGTTGTACAGGATGAGTTTTAAGTCATGGAGTTTTAAGAAACGGTGGGTAGGGGTTAAATTCTATGACGAACAGCCCTGGAAATTTTTGCACCTAACCTAGCCTTAATTAGATATAAATTAAATAAAGTACTCAATAGAGAATATTCATGAAATTAAAATTTGGTTCAAATAATTTTTTTCCGTAATTTTATTGGCTGGATTTGAACTAAACTATTATTTTAGTAATTAATATCTTTTTAATTACTTAAAATTAATTAATAAAAGTACAAATTCAGTGAGAGAAATTCAAATTTCTAAAACGGAAATTTTAATTTTAAACCGGATGTCACGTCATAGTATGTGGCTTGTCAGACTTGTTGACATACAATATGGTATTAATTACTTATATTTCGTATGATATTACCATGGATATATACTATAATTACTACATACGTAGGTATTACACTTCTAGTAAATAGTGCAATTGATAGATCACATATTACTACGTCATCAACAGAGAGCACCAAAAGGACTGCGTTTAAACATCTCAAAATTATTCTTTTTTTTAAATATTTTTTTATAGGTACTTAATTACAGCATTTTTAAACAGTATTTATATTTTTTACTATGTTATAACGGTGTAAACAATGATTTAAAAAATTTAAAAAAATACATGAATATTCCTTATTACAGAAAAGCTATAACGGAATAAGAAAACGGATGGAAAATGAACGCAATCATATCTCACGTATCACTACTGTCGCTGCGTTCAATCCCCACCATTTTTATTCCATTAGCACGCTCCTGTAATTGGTTAATGTATTTAATTAATGTCTAATTAACGGTGGGCTTGGTGAAAAAATGTCCAATAACATTTTTCTTACAATTTCATCTCCTAGCCACCTTTTAAAAATAACTTTACGGCTAGCAACTCACCCTGTATGCATAATATATATATTTGAAATTGAAATTCAAAGAGATACACGAAACGATTTTCATCAGTGGGTTATTCAGTATATATTGCAAAAATATGCATGTGATGATAGTCATCTGAACATATGCTGCTAGTGCTAGGGGCGATAAATAAGAGACAAATATCTCGTCATCAGATATTGTTTAGTAAACAAACAAATAAAAAAAAATGCCACTGATTTAACAACATTTTATTTTCAACGGTCATCACAAAAACGAATGCCACAAAATATTTTAATTTTTTCTCCTCAGATAAATAAAACTAATTGTAATCGAAGTTGCGTATACAAAAGGAGAGCGGATTTTTAATTTTCTTCTCTCAAAGTTCGGGTATTTTAACCTTTATAAATTAGGAAAACGTAATAAAACTCGAACATTCTCTGAATAGAGTATAGAGTGGTTTCTGGAAAGCATCTCATATTACACTGGTTAACACAAATTTTGTCATAGAATCGTGCTGAATATGAATATGAGCGCAAACTGCTTCAACACGTCATATTTTCGAAATCCCAAAAAAATATAATCTAACCAAAAATTAAACAGTATTAGCTTAACTCTAACTCTAGTATTTATTAATTTTTTATTTCGTCACAACGGCAGCCAATCATGTTGTAGTCAAATAATGACAGTCAAAAGCCGTTTCCATCGCCTATTAACATCTTTAAAAAATTTCCTTTTTTTTAAATAAATAATTCATTTTGTTAGATAACGGCAAATAGATTTTAGAATCCATTTTGATTGAATTTTTCGACTTTCGATCACATTCATGTCGATATATTGCATAAACAATGGTATATGTTTCCAATTTTACATGCAAGGATAATAAAATTTGTTTTTTTTTTCTTTATATGGCGTACACATATGGTATACTTTTTAATAACTCTGCTTTGTACTCTTAGAACTATAAAATGTATTTTGTCCAAAATAAAATTTAACTTTTGTTTATATTAAAAATATATTTTGTTGAAGCATTTCAAAAATTAAAACTAGGACATATAACATGAATAAATTTAATGAAAATAAGATGGATACTAAACACACACCAAATAAAACATTATTATTCATTCTTCTTCAACAATATTATTGTACAACTACAGGATTACCAAAAATAAATATGCACAGGATTAAATCTTTTTTCCTTGAGAAATTATTATGCATCATACAATCATTAAATAAATTCGATTTTTGTATTTTGGGTAAAAATTATGTTTTTTTAAGCAATTACTTTGAAAAATAACGAATAACTTTTTGTTTTGGAATATGATAGACTCTGTATTCATCGAGTAATTTTGATACAAAAGCAAGGAAAATCATTTAATGATAAGACCAGTATTTTCGATGATATCGCGTCATTCAGTAGTCAAATGAAGTGTATTTTTGATTTTTTGAGATACTCTTTGCTCTCTGTAATCTATAAATAGAAATAACAAACATTTTGACGTTTTTTATAATCGTACGGAAAAAATTCCAAAAATCAACTAATACTTTGTTTGTTGTCTAGATAAAAATATCGTCTAAAATAATTTAATCCTAAAAATCATAAAAAAGGTTATTTTATTGTTAAATAGTTCCCAAGATTTTAAACATAATCTCTGATAATTCTTCATTTTTCCGATTTGTCACATTGAATTTTTTTTAAATTAGCTATGTCGGCACAGCCTATTTTAAAAAAATTGGCTATTTGAAGAGACTATATATAGTTCAATTTTTTACTTCTGATTCGTTTTGCATTTAATGAATCCGATGACAAAAATGCTAAATTATCGAATATTTTATAAAGCTTTCTAGATCATTTCTAATAAAAGGTATCTCTTTTGTAAAATAATTATTTTTTTGTTTAAAATTAGATTAAATTAATATTTTTAGTACAGATGTATCTTCAAACTGTCTAAATAATATGGACATGATAGAATGTGTTGGAACAACAAAAAGCATTTCATTTTCATAGTGTGACGAATATAAAAGAAAATGTTTTAATGAAATTTATATTGTTTAGGGAAAGATATCACATACAAAATAATACTTAAACATATACACATCTCGTTCCGACTGTCTATTGTTTCATTCAATTGTAATGTGAAAATTTAGTTGGCATATCACTTACAGATCGTGATATGTAGGCATCACTATATTTAACATATGTGATAAACCAAGGATGATCAATATATTTTTTTACATAACATTCAAAGTTTGGCCACGTTTTTAGTAAAATCTACTCAGTTAATCCATATAAATTTGACGTAAGTATATAGACAACTCGATTTAGATGTCATAGGCTACTTGAAATTCGAAGTTATCTTCTAAAACTAGATATATACGGGATGTTCAATGATTTGATAGCAGAAAAGTACACTACTGAATAGGGTATTATCGTTAGTCAAAAATAAATAATGAAATTTGAAAAAAGTTAAAATTTATGTAAAAATATACTTAAATATTATAAATGACATTTTTCTTTTAAAATATTAAAATAGAAATCGTAATTTTTAAACTGTATATCACGAGATCTAAAACGCGGGCAAGCCTTGCTGTGATGTCATATCGATATGAGCCATAGACCATCAATTAGTTCAGTGCAGACAGCTGGGTATAATATATCCACAGATAATAAGTATTTATATTTATTATAATCAGATGTCTATGAATATATCTGTCAAACTTATTTGTGTTATTTCGTGTAATGATAGCGATATTACGTCATCAAATTGGATGCCCGCGTTTTTGCGAGTTTAAAAAAGGTTTAAAATTTAAGTTTTTGGCAAGAAAGCGTGTGCATTTTTCAGAAATAAATTGTTGGTGTCTTTTTATTAGCAAAATCAACATTTTGAAGTACTTTTTCAAAAATAGTAGAATACCCTATTCAGCTTATCAAGATGAATTAAAAATTATTTTACTAAATCAATAAATTTATTACAGAGTACTTTGATAGAGAATGTGGCCTCAATTTGTCTGAATAACCAACGTTGCGGCGAACAAGTAAAAAATTGCACCGGCTTGAGAACCGTACATTTCGATATCTGGTTTCTTAGTCAAATATCTTGCATATAAGCCCTATTATAACCTCCTTCACAATTGGTTTCGATTTATTAAACATTCTATACATATTATTGGAAAAATGCTAGAAATAGCCTCGGAAGCTTATTTATACTAAACGGCAGTTGGTAGAGAGTGGTGGAAGAGAGAATGATGCTTTATCTGCTAAATTACAAAGTAATATAAGACATTATTAATTATTACCTGGTTTAAAAGTTCGAATGAATTAAAAGTATAGTAACATTAATAAAAACAAGTGAAAACAAACAATTGACTGAGTTAACTGTTGAAATACCACGCATAAACAGTGTTGATTACTCTATCACATTACACATACATACATGTCACACATACATAACTAATATAACTGATATTCCCATATAATACATACTATGCAATTTAAGCCTAATTTGCGTAATCACGAGTAAATATTGATGTTTATGAACAAATGTTTCTAACAAAAGTTGTTTATTTTTTTATAAGGAACATTTTTTATATTTAAACTTTTGTTCTATCTCTAATGGTTTATAAGATGGGTCCTACGGACCCAAGACCCAATTGACCAATGTTGCTCATTTGGGAACTTGACCTCACTTTTTACGCCCTGAGTACGTTGTAAAAATTGTATCTTGATATCTCTTTTCGTTTTTTAGTTATCGTGTTGGCAGACAGACGGATAGCCGGACAGACGGACAGACAACCGGAAATGGACTAATTAGGTGATTCTATGAACACCATATACTAAAACTTTTTTCCTAGCATCAATATTTTTAAGCGTTACAAACTTGGGACTAAACTTAGTATACCTTGGATATTACATGTATGCATGGTATAATAACTTATATTAAAGTTTTGTGTCCATCAACAATAAGTTTTATGTATAGTCCAGGAAATCTATGAATGACCCAATTATAAAGCATGAGAGAAGCAAAAAATTTAGTCGGGTAAAAGAAAAAATTCTAAGAAAGATAGAGCTTTTTGCATTTTTTTCAGCTGGTGTAGAACATAACCTAAGAAATATTGGAATAAAAACAAAAAAAACAACTGAAAATAAAAGAGAAAATTATAGAGAATAAAATAACCTATGGAATGACATAGGCTAGATACAATTTCGTTTATTATTCCCCGAGAAAATCACGGAATTTCATTGTAAAATCGTCGTTTTTTGTTTTAGCTGTGAACGGCTCAATTTTTATTATAATTATTTGCAATTAACAAAGTGTTACCTCTACCGAATTAAAAACGAGCATTTTTAATTAATTTAATTAAAATTGAAAATTGCAACTTTTACAACGAATTTCCTGAAATAGGTCATTTTTAAAGTGATTATTGCCCAGAATTAGGATGGCCTAGAACGATTCGGGGCTAAAATTTTTCGCAATGGATTGTATTATCATGTGCAGCTAGAAAAATGTTTTTATATCATTTTATAACCTTAAATAAAACGAATAAAAATGAGGATGATTTCAAAATTTTATTATAGTATAATACATTGAATTTAAAATTAATAATGATTGATCCCACATGACGAAAAATGGCATTTTCGTAATCATCTTGATTTTTATTGTATTTATTTAAGCTTACAGAATTTCCAGCCGCACATAATAGTACAATCTTTTACAGAGAATTTAAGCCCCTCATCGTTTCTCTAGGCCATCCAAATCCTGAGCAATGAATAATTTACAAAGACTTTTATCAGAAATTCGCTGTAAGAGGCGCATTTTTCAATTTTTTAAATACAAACAGAATACAGAATAGCCAAAGAAATCGTACCGTTTGTCATTCGATAGATTTTTTTTAATCTCTACAAACTTCCTAATTTAACATTTGTTGTAGATTGCTTATTGCTTTGTTTTTTTTTTCGTCTTTGCAAATTTTTTTAGTTCATGTTTTGCACCAGTTGAAAAAAGATATTTTTCTTCTATTCGGCCAAATTTTTTGCTTCCCGATAGCATAGATAATGTTTTTTCGTACATTCCCCGGAGTAGTATTACAAGAACACTTAATATTCATTATTTTTAATTTTAATGATTATATAAAAACTTGAAACATAAAGATTGTTGCTATTAAAAAAATTATTTAACTTAATGTTCATAAAGTTTTTTTTATTAGCTTTTTTTAATACTTTTAATAAGAAATTAATTATTTATTAGAGGACTATATTTTATAGAACATAAACCAAGTAGGTATTTAGAATTGGATAGGAAGTAAGTTTTGATGGGATAATAAAAGAATAAAACTTTGTAACAAAAATATTAAGTTTCATATAATTTAAAAATGTAAACTTGGCGGTTTTTTCGCTGGTATTTCGAAAAACTACTGGAATCAATTTAGGCCACTGTAACCTTGGGCGTTATTGTTAGTAGTTTTAAGAAATGCAGATATAGTTCTGAACAAAATATGTGAGGGTTTTTTGGATGAAACCATATTTTTATCTTATAACGATTTTCATCTAAATGAGTATAGAGAAGTTTTTTGGGGGCAAAAGTCGATCTAGCCAGGATTCATTTTTAAAAAACGCTGTTTTATCCGTCTTTTCATGAAAAAATAAAACATACACTGCAAAATATGACTCTTCCTGACATCTATTGGTGTATGTCGTAGTTAACGAAATAGAATACATTAGCGGGACATTCAAATTGGTATTTGTGTGGAAACATTCTAGAGGGTCTTATATTAGTGATAAAATTTAACTAAAAAAAATTCCGAGCAAAGCCTTTATATTTCCGATGGGTTTAATATGAAATAAAAAACATTAAACAAACTTTTTGAAGCTACCTACAAATTTTCAACTCTCAAACGTTTATAGTTTTTGAGAAAATGGAAACTTAAGTTTTGCTCTAAATTTGACTCTCAGGGAAAATAAAGATATATACGAAAAAATGTCTTAAACAAAAGAACTCAACCAGATTCTAGATTAATGCTTTAGATTCAACTTATAAATTAGTATTATAAATTAAAAACAAATAATACGGAAAAAATTATACAATAGATTGAAAAAAAAATTATTGCTGATTTGACTAGAATATTATGTATGCCTTCGATCCCGCCATATTTCCTTAACCATTAACAGTAAAACCAGATTAAAAATATTTAAAGTCCACGACACTAAATCTTCAATAGAAAATAATTTTACAGAATTTCATGATCTGTAATTTTATACTTTTTTCCGTTTATTAGCAAAAAAGTGCAAGCTAAATTAATCATGCCTATAACGAGGACACTTATTTCCTTAAGTTTAATAATTTGCCAAGTAGCCATTAAAGTTAACTAAAAACCAAATTATATGATTGCTTAAAAAAATTCCTTCATTGAGAACAACTCAAAATTGTAACAAAAATTATTTTTCTTTTGTAAGGTTTCAATTTTTTTAAATTTTAGTTCACTTTTTATGGTTTTTGTGATTCACAAACCACTGTGAGCATTAGTGATCATTTTTATCGATTGTCAAACATTCGAAACTTCATACATGAATTCGTTTTGGTTAGAATATTTTTTATTTAGTTAGGTTAGGTTATATTGGCTGTCCACGAAGAACACACTTAGGCTATAAAGCCTACTGTGATACCATATATGTGTTTTACCACCTTTTCCACTGGTGATTTCATTTACCATTCCCTCTTAAATTAAATTATTTTTTTGTGAAGGCGGGAATCGAACCCGCTATCCTAGGCATACCACGAACGGAATTGGTTAGGCTTTAAACAAATGAGCTACTAGGGATTGACACACATTTTTTATTTAGGAAAATACAATCTTAACAGCTGAGATAAAAAGCCGCTTTCCTTAAATTATCAAAAATGTATCTGATTTGCCAAACAGGTAATTTAAATGTATGGTAATCAATAAAAAATACCACTAATACGAATTGTGGATTATATAGGAGGATATTTGGCTGACATTTGCACCTCAAGACAGCATAACTATTTCATTTGGTTAACTTTAACAGTAGCAGTGCCGAAATTATTAAACTGTAAAAAATAAGTCAATTTTAGATATTAAAAAGCATATTTGATTATAATTTGCATGAAAATGATTTATTAACAGGTGATTTATGTAAAGTAAATGTATGAGTTATTGATAACTAATATTAATTGTGCATATTAAAAAATATTGATAACTAATATTAATTGTGCATTCAAACAACGCTAACATCAAACTATACCTTTTGGATTTCGGGTATAATCGAATGTCATCCATTAATCCTTGCAGCTTGTGACAATAATCAATTATTAATTAATTATTTAGAATAAATATCTAATTTTATTGTTTGTCCACCTCTAATATAGTTTTTATTACTTAACTAACTGGTCTTAATTAGTGCATCTCAAAAATATTTAGCAATATTTTAGGTTAAGATAAGCACACAAAAAATGTTCCAAAGAAAATTTTTAATGCTCAAATGTTGCATTTGACTATAATATCCAAGGTTACTTAAAAATTAACGATGATTTGTAAACGATTAAGAGATAGAGGACCACTTTAAATCAGATAGTTATTCGTTAAGTATAAAAAGAATGTGTTCATATTTCAAAATAATATTCTAGCAAATAATTTTTGTTATTTTATAAGGAACAACTTTTGAATTTAAAGCGTTTATCAATTTCTTAACAGTTACAAACTCGGATGGATTTTTGTCGACCATGGAAGTCAATGTCAAATTCAAGACGTTTGAGATATTCCACTTTAAGCTCAACAACTTTGGTTTGGAACATTTTTCTATACCTAACTTATCCTACATTTCTCTATAAATAGTGGAAAAGGGTTTTTAGGGTATACTTTATAACTGGACGTAAAATTCGGAGCCAAAAATGTATTATTATAATAGTCCCGGTACCCACCAGCACACACTCTCATTGATAGTATACCTCTAGAAATTATTGTGTAGCTTATTTTGCTTAGCCTAACAACTTTTTATCTTTGAAAATTCCTTTAAGTGGACCGATTCGAAGGATATTCATTTTTTTCGTATTATATTCGGAAGATAAAAAATAAATACTACAGTTTTCATGATGATTATTTTAATGACTTTTAAATAAGCGAAACGTATGATTAAAATTTTGAACCAAAATAGGTGACAAGCCTGTATTTTGCTTTTAAAAATCACTATTTTTCCTAAAAATTCGTAGCTTATAAGCTTGGAAAGTTAAACGAATGAAATCATGTTTTCAGGTGTTATTAATCACCTAACAGTGTCATCCTGAACAGCTGGAAAAACTACATTTAAGTGTTATTTTCAAGTAGTGATAGAAATTACAAAAATTGAAACGATGGACTCCTGCTCTAATTTATTTTGAATCATCATTCAACTATGATAATATTTTGTTTACATATTAAAATACTTACCGGAAATGATCCCATCCATTTGAAGCAAAGCAGCTTCTAACATTTTACTGGCCTCTGATTGTGGTGATATCCCTGGTATAGACTCTTCTTTACGCGTCTCAACTTTACCCATAACTTATCAAATAAGCACTTAATATATAATTACGTTTAAAATATAAAAAATGTAGGTGTTTTTTGTATATCACTGCAAAAAAGTTAATTTACATGAATAACATGAGCGCTTTATAAAATAATACTATATATTTCATAAACTAATTTACCTGTTATAATTATAATTACTATAGCATCCTGTACAAAATGATTTGTATCAAAAACAAATTAAAAACAAGAGTTTTAGTTTATAGGAAAACCTGATAAGAATTAATAATCACTTCATTTGTCAAAAGTAGTATTAGAAATAGTCATGCGGGGCAGCACATGTTGAAATAATTGAAATGTAAACAAAAAAAATCAATGTAAAGCCTGATTCAGATCATCAGCTACACAGATTAGATAATTAAATTTAAACTTCCACTTCACCAATTCTTAAATTTTATGCTTAAACAGGCGAATATATAAAAAACAAAACATTTCTCTTATTTACGAAAATATTTAGCAAAATAAAACTGAGTTTCGATGTTTTAAACACAACCTTTTAGATCACCTTATGACAAATAAGAATACACACGAGTCTAATAAACAATAGGAAATTGAAATTATGATATATGATTGAAAAATCTATGGTTATATCATGATTTAATAGGGCTCATTAAAATATATCATCGCCTTTTGGTCCTATGTGAACTTGCCATTACAGTATGTCATTTGTTATTTACGTTGCCCTCTATAAATGAATTATCTAACCACATAATGCGATCTTTTTCAAAACTCCAAAAAATTCAAAGTTCTGTTTTGTTGTATGAAATCTTTGCATCCTTTTCATTTTCGAATAAATAAAAATGCTATGCTTAGATTTGGTGATATGTAAACCTTTTTTTATTGTTACGATAATTTATTACATCCATATTTATTATCTAGCTTCATTTGCGAACCGAGTGAGGGAAAAGCTTAGAACTAAGGGGAAAAGGCATTAACAGTTTAACACATTACAGATTTAGTTGGCTAGACATGTATTTATAAGCCTAAAAACCTCTTGTTTACCCATGCCTAGCTTAATTATCAACAAAATGATTTGAGCTAACAACTAAGCAACCTACCGGCCATAGGTATCGTTATTCGCCATTACAGATCCTATTGAAAAGAAAGGCTTTACTGTTCACACTATACAATACTCACGTTGTGTAGATGGAAGGTAGTGATAAAATAAGATCAAACATACTAAAATTAATTAGAGATTTGTTAAATTTATTTAATCTAAAAATAAAACCCTTTTACCATAACAATAATTATAACATATTATATTGATAATAAATTATTATACCCTTTGACAGAATTATCAAATCACATTTAGTCCACGGTAAGGTCAAATTATATATAAATCTAAGGAATGATTTTCATTTTTTTTAAAAACATACATAAAATAATTGAAAATAATATTTCGTGCTAGACTTCAAATAATTATTCTATCCAAAGATATGAAAAGTCTAACATTACAAAAGAAAAAAAAAATTAGTAACGGGAAAATTTGACGCATAAGGCACTGTCAAAAATATGTTAATTATTATTTACAAGGAGTACCTATTGCACATTAAACAAAAAATAATAAATCACACACAAGATTTTCAATTTTAGAAAAACGTAATTAAACAATACTGGCTTTTTTTTTTTAATTTTTGTTGTTTTATTCACAGATTTCTTACACTAAACTTAGATAGCTAGCAACATAGTCAACAATAAGAGGGTAATGTCAGATTTTATTATTTGTCATAATAATATTCTTCTTACTTAATTATGTTGCTTTTCGGTGCAAGTTTCTTTCGATTTCTTTGTTGCAGAGCAAAAAGCAACAATAACCAGTTGTTAGATATTCATTCAAATAGGTTTTTGATTTTCGAATTCGCAATCCTTTTTCCAGTAACAATCAATTTTGTAGCTTACAGATAACTAATTTAATCTATGTACATTTTCACCAAGGATGGATTTATACGATAACAACACTTGCAAATTGGGCGAAATTTATTCCGTAAAACCTGATTTGGTTTGCTAAGGTTCTAATTTTTAACACGATTATGGAGCGCTGCCATTGGCTTGAATAAATAAACACAACTATGGAAACGAACCTAGCGAGCCAAATATGTCAGAAAATCTTGTATCCATAATTAGGCATTTATTTGCGTGTACAATCAAGTACATTTAACTTACGAGATAGCCATTAGTTATTTGCCGTTACTCGAAAAAAGCATGCTTAAAGGGAACTGAAATTTTCTGCATTCTTCTAACCCATAAAAACCAAGTTTATATTTTACTCCTTTTCTTTGTTCAAAATTTTTAAAATAAATTATTTTACTTTTATTGTTGCGAGTCTACCTGCTTTCAGCTCAATTGGATCACGGGAAAAGGGTTAAAAATCGATCCAAAGTTTTCTCGGCATACAGGCAAACACTACGAGTTAAAAGAAAGGGAGTAAAAAGAGCAATTTCTTATACCAACTTGTTCGTACGTTTACTTTTACTTGAGTTGTTACCCTTTTATTTGCGAGTACTTTTCCACTTAAGTCAAATGCCCATGTTAACGAGATATACTAATAAGGGACTGTACAGGAAATATAACGGCCAATATAGCTATCTAATTTTAGTATGATATCTGTGACTTACGAATTAATCGATTTTTTTTAAATTACTTGAAAATATATAAATAAATACTGTACAAAGCATTTTTCTTTCAATTCTTAAAATCTACTAAGAAAAAAATCAATTTTACTGAAAATGCATCTTAATGGAATGTTTGTATATGGGCATAAATTATTTATAAATATTTTTTCAATCAAATTGAGTATTCTTTATACGAATTTTCGTATTTTTGTAATATGCCCTTTCTGATCCTACTACAAGGCAGAATTATAAATATTCAACAAATAAAATTCCTATTTTATTTAAATTTTATAAGCACTTTTGTTTCGTCTATTCTAGGTACCGTAGCTCTTAAAAGAATATTTTTAAATTTTTTTTAAGCGCTAAAAATATAAATTTTTTTTATACGAATAGATACTTTTTTCAAAACTCTTTTTTTTAAATATATAACTCTCGTTTCTTTTCTTTTTTTAAATTCTAAATACAAAAATATCAGGCCGCATTTTTTTTTGTCAAAATATATTCAAAAAAATATCATTTCTTATATGTATTCGAAAACTAATTAAAGGTGTTATCAACTCATGTGCAACTCTTTGCTATAACAACAATTTCAAATAACAGACTAGAAATCTATTGAAGTAAATATTAAAATGAAAATTAATAAATTGTTAAGTTTTAAAACTAGATACTTCCCTTCCCCATTTAAAATTTCAGGTCTCAAGCTCATTTTACAACAAATATATATTAGACATGTGACTGTTTTACGGATACCCTTTATAGGAATTCGTCAACCAACCAGAAATTTACTATTCATATTACGAAATTTGGTTGGAAGCAATTTAACATTTCATTAAAATTAAAATTCAAAAATAAAACCTGAAGTTTAAAAAGTTAAACAAAAAGGATTTTTCACTTTGTTAGGATTTTTCCTAAATTTGTAACACTGAAAGATACAATGGAGTACATATCAAATTTTCACTGACTGTAGTACACTTCGGTAACATTCGTTAAAAAGGCTTTTAAAAATTTTTTCTGATTGCCTCAATTTTGTCATTATATCACATACAGAGTAGTTTGTAATTATAATTGAAATTAACTTATTGTCAAACGATCCTAAAAATACTCTGTCGATTTAAATTGAAATCTTATTCCTTACAATAACACATGTCACTTTTATTCGACCCAAATTTTAAATCTACTACATTTAAAAATTCATAACTTCTAGCCTTTTTAAGTTTCTTGTCAATCTACAATTTCGAAATGGAATGTTAGTAAGTTTTTTTTAATAAACTCTAAAAAGAAATAATAAAATAAAAAAATTTCTTAAAAAATAGTCATGACATAGTCTTGGTTTTTTTATACATTACATTACTAAAACTAAAAAAAAATTAAAAAAAATGACATTAAGTTTCTCTATAAATGCAAAATTCTCGTTTTAAGTTGCGCAAGGCTGATTATTTTGTGTAAAAAAACATTTACAATTACGGGGGAGGGTGGCTATTCATAAATTTCACTATCTTGTTAATACAAATGCAAATAGTGAAATACATATTGAAAACTTACGCACAGATCTCAACAACAAAAATTGAGCCTACATAAAAAAAATACAGAATAATGTTAGTTTTCTTCTAATTGAACACTTTCAACTTTTAATCAAATTCATATTAGCAACGACTTAAAAAAAAACGCTCGTTGGGTTTGAAAGCAATAATTGCAACTAGCTGACGTTTATATCGGCGTTATATAAACGTTAAATAAATTAACGTACGTAACTGTGCAGAATTCTTCACGTATTGAATTCAACGTCTACAATGTTCAACGTTCGTGCGTTACCGGACCTTTCTTAATAACAAAAAGCTAAATAGGCTCATTATTTTCAACGCACTCTTTTCACACACTATCTTTGGACTCGCTTATTAACTTTAAAATATTTATTTATACCACATTTCATATTTACAATGAAAAGTGTTAACATCCGTTGACTTGTTAACAGGTGTTTTTTATAACAAAAATATAACAACAGTAAAACAAGGAAGTGTGCGTTATCAACAATGCTCTTATTTTTTCGATAGGTATGCAGGCAGCCGGCAACGGTAATCAAAAATCGCTGTTTATTATCGTCTTTAACACCCAAAATTTCCAAAATGATTGATAAAATGCATTAATCGAAGGCAAGATATAATAAGGCGAGAGTTTTGGGTAATCCAAATATCGAATTTCCGAATCAATTCTTGTTATATGTATTACTCTGAAAAATGTGCGAAAAGTTTACAATACTATTTTCTTTAAACTTATAATTTTAAATGCTGTTCTTTAGTAATAGTAAATAATATATTATTATTTATAAATTTGTTTCTTTATATTCCTAAAATTTTAATATTTATATATTTATAATTATATATATATAATATAGATAATATATTTTTTGTAACTATAAGATTTTCTTGGACGGAATGTGTAGAGCATACTTAAATGCACACAGCTCAAAATTCGTTCTAAGCCTTAATTTTTATACAATTAAATAATTTACTTTTGTAAGGCATTTTATAATTATAATAATAAAAATTTACAACACTTTTGTTTAAAAATTGTCCAGGCACTGTTATTTGCACATTTGTAAAGTTTTTAGTTTTTTTTAATAAAATTTTAATCAAGCAAAAAAATAAAATTAGGGCATAAAATGGTATTTTTAGGATATAACTTACAGATGTGGAGAAAATTTAAAAATCTGATGGAATCATTTATTTTCTGAGTATTGTAAACTGTAACAACTTACTCACATTGTATTATAACATTTAGTGCATCTTGTAGAGGTGATTGATTCAGAGCGAATTGTATCGAATCCCGCGGACACTTTTTTGTCCCCTTTTAAACATTTAATCATGTTAACAGAAATGAAGATTTTCATTACTCTTTTGGTCACTTTAAAATGATCAAAAGTGTTGTTGTTACTTTTTAGATATTTTGTAACAAAAGTACAGGTCTATTGTGACGTGTATGGTTGTAAACTCTAGAGAAAAAAATTGTCTGCCATGATAAGCAAGTGAGATTATGTTTGTCAAAAAATCAGTTTAATTCCTAATATTGTCTTCACATCTTTTAAGTCACAACCTCAAACTACAAAACCTCCGATTTTTACGAATATTAACACAGTTTTTATTTTTTACATTGTCCTTTTAAAAATGACCATTGATTCACCCAAATTTTCTGATTACGAAACAAAATTTTAAAACTTATGTGCCAAGCACCAAAAATATAATAATAACTACTTCTTACAATCGATTTTTTCGATTTATTAAATTTGTGAATTTTTAAAAAGCCTGTAATATGCAAAACAAAATTCTCACATTTTCATAAATTTACGTTTATAAAATGCGACAGACTTTTTAAAATGCTTTGATTGCTACTGATGACTTTTACTCAATAAATGTGAATTAAACTCGTAAACATTTGAGCACTGTTCACCACAAATATTACATTTCCATGGATTTGCATCAGAATGGCATCCTTTGTGTAGAAAATACAATGTTTGATCGGGGAAACCGATACCACAATATGTACAATTCAATCCATTTAAACCACGCTTACTAAGAAAACGCCATACGGTTGATGAATCCGATGGATGTTCTGGACCTGTTGAAGTAATAATACCATTAGTGGTTGTTGTGGTTGCTGTATTTGAGGAAGGATGATCATTATTTGATCCTCCTCCACTTTCTGCCGTGCCTGGATTTGGTGACATGTTATTTGTACGGTTTCTCGTCGAGGTGTTACGTGTTGCCATTTTACGTTTTAAATCTTCACGTAGCAATGATTTTAATGGTGATACTTTTATTAGTGATGATAGGCTGCTTGATGTTGCTGTTTGTAGTTGTACGCTTCCAGAGGCTGTCGATGTTGATAAGTTTACTGGACCATTTAATGTAATGCCACGTAATTTACTTGTATCAAATGTTGGCATATTGTCTTCAGATTGTGGTTCTTGTTTGATTGGAATCAGTGAAATCGATGGTGTGATTGATGTCTCTGAGAGACCACCATGATTTTGATTGGAATGCATCAGACTGCTGGACGGAGCATTTGAATTGGAATCGGCGGATTGAGGTGAATTTGGACATTCACCGTTTACGCGTTGTTGTGAGGCTTCTCCTCCTTGCTGTAAATTACAAAAAAGTACATTTTTATTTGTTACGTTGAAGGAATGCGATAAAATCTATGTTTAACCAATTTTTTTGTTGAGAAATTTTACCCGGCTTTAAGTCAGTCTATTCTACAATTGAAGTCGTATTTGGTTGTCGTTTATAAGACGCATGCTCAATATAAGCCATATTTGACATTTATTGAGAAATGAAGCATAGGTGTAGTCACAAATATCAAAAAATATAATAATCTGAAAATTGTTCAAGATTGGATTTTATAGATGAACTTGTCAATACTTAATAATATTTCAAAAATTGCTGTAAGATGTCAGTGAATTTGTCATATAATTGTTAAATATGCCTTATATTGCACATGCGTCCAGCATATGACACCCGAAAAAACAAACATATGCTTCAACTTCAAAAATAGGCTTTAGAGAAAATGATATTTGAAATAAACTTCCATACTTGAAGTGTTTAGGTAAAATAACACTAAAAAAGTTTAAATGCACATAATTCAAACAAATTGGTGATGAAAAGTTTAGAAAAACAAGGGATAAAAAGCTGCAAATTTTTTATCAGGAAAATAAATTTTACACCTTTTGGAAAAAAGCATTTTTGTATAAAGTTTCTTATTTTGATGAGTAGATGTGTGCAAAGTAGGATACTGCTTTATTAAAATATTCTTATTGGTACAAATCATGCATAATGTGAAATTTAGTGTTTTTTTTTCAAATCAGTAACCACCTTTATGACTTACGAATTCCCCTATCTCAAATTTTATGTGAAAATATACTTTAAAGTACAGCAAAAGTTAGAGGAGATATCATTCCTGTAGCTATGCGTGTATAGCGAACCTAAAATTCGCTCTATTTTGGAAAATTTGCGTCGGTAAATTCGTCTTAGGTCAACATTAATGCGATATAAAAGATATAAACATATAACAGTGGCAATATTCATTTGAGATGGCAGTAATGCTCTTGATAATCAAATGTCTACTTAACCTAAGTATAATAGAATGACTCAAGGCAAAGAAAATTAATTTAGTGTCAATGAAAAGATGAACCACATTTACAGAAAACAGTATTTCTATACAATTACCTGTGACGGTGAAAATGAGGCAGGAGCATCAGCCATAGATATTTCCACATGTGGTGTTAAGAAATGCATAGGAGGTGTTGCATTATCAGCGGATCGAGCTCCTGTCGATTCACCAGAATCACTATAATTTTGAACGCTCACTGATAAGTTACTAAGTGCATTCATTGTGGCCGGATCCATTTGTGGTAAACGACCAGCTGCTGCAGCGGCCGCTAACAATGATGCTTGACTACCAGCAGGACCTGGATTATCTAAATCTATGCCATGTCTGCAAATACGAAAATGATTCAATTAGAAAAATTTACTTTAAATTTTAACCGATTTTGAAAACATACCTATTGAAAAAGTGAACCCTAAGACTTTTCATAGATCCAGCACGGTAACTACATAATGGGCATGACTTCACCAAATCGTGTTGACCAACATGTTCGTTCTGAAAATGTGCACGCATAGCGATTTGTCGTTGAAAGCCACGATTACATATTGGGCAATGATAAGGCAGTGTTTTGGTATGTGTTGTAAAGTGTTCAGCTAAATGATCTTTTCGAAAGAATCGTTTTTGACATACACGACATTCATACGGTTTAACGCCAGTGTGCCGCATTCGATGTCGTCGCATATTGGCGCCGTTTGAGAATTTCATATTACATACGTCACATTCGAATAATTTTCGATGTGGTCGATCTGCCGGCTGATTATTGTTTTCATTTTTGATAACAGGAGGTATAACTGCAGTTGTGATTTCATTTTTAACTACTGTCGGTATTACTGTGGGTGTTACAACCACCGTTTCCGGTACTGTTTCAGCTTCCCGACTGTGACATTGCGCTACATGAGCTAATAATGCTGAATGACTAGCCGATTCATATATATCACACTGATCGCATCTGTGAATTTGAGTGACTCCACCATCAGCTGAATCATAGTTACTCGATGCTGTTACTTTATCATCGTTGTCCTGTGGTTCTTCAACACGAGCAATGGCCGCTGCACTAACCGCCCGAGTTAAATGGCGACTACGAGTTGTTACAATCGGTACTGAAATCACTGAATCACTTGTTGGTACGGAATCAGCAATTCGTGCCCCGCCAGAATCTGCTTCACCGGCTACATCCGCCATCTCTATTTTCCAATGTGAATCACCTCCAGGAGATGGCCTGTTGATGACGATGGTTATTGATTAATGACGTTAGTGTCATTACTAAAATCAAAATTAGCAATCAGATACAACCGATTTGATTACCACTTTTTGCTAATTTATTTACACGACCTAGATTAATTACTAAAATGTTGTTTAAGAAATTTAATTAAAATCTACTAAATTTTCCTAACTTTTTGACACCTGTTGAATTTAATAATAATTTGTTTCACCTCATAATTAAAACAAATTACCTGTGTAATTTAAAAATAACTTTCAAAAGAAGTAGTGCACAAAAAATTGGATATTGCAAAATACCACTGACGACAGTGGCCTAATTGAGAAATGGAAAAATAGGTTTTAAAAAAGAAATGTGTAACATATGTAAAAAAAATGAATTTTATAAAAATTTTCAGGCCAAATCAGCAAAATAATAAACATTTCATATATTATTTTAACGCATACGTCAACAAAAAATTTAGTATCAATAATTATTTAGGCTAAACACATCGTAAAATATAGTGTTGGCCTAAAAAAATGAGTGCACTTTCTTATACAAATGCAATTAAAAATATTTACAAAATCAATTTTCATGTTACTTACATGTTTACAAAAAAGAAAAACAACTTAAAATTTAGTATGGAATGTAATTGAAATTTTTCAAATAACTTAAATTATTAACAAACAAAAAACACAAAAAACTATAACACTTGTCTTTAGTTATGTTTGACCGCTTTTCGGCCATTGAAGTTTTCAGTCTGACCTGTTGTGGTTAATAAAATATTATGTGCGCCTTGGATATAAATTAGATAAAGACCAATATATGTGTGCCACATAGGGAATGGTATGTTGGTGTCTTTATTTAATGTGTACATAAACGTAGTCAGTTCTAAGGAATCTGTATCATTGGGATGTCTAGAAACGGGACATGAGTAGGTCGCATGGTATAGACTAGTGGCGACTTTAAAGTTAGTTGTTAGTTCCTTGATTATGTGGTTGGTTTCCACGACGGACGACCAGACACGGAGAACAGGTCGCTTTAATTCGTTTTGTTATACATTTACTGTGTTCATTTTGTTTCACAATAAAAATACACCTGCTTTTTTACCTGTATGCAGGTGTATTTTTTTTTTCAAAATAGTGAAGGGTGATCCTTTTTTTGTTCCCTTGTTGCAAAATAAAACACTTTGACTTCCCCCTACTTTATATAAAGTTATCCTAAAAGTCAGTTACAGAATATAATAAAAAAAACCTAATCTTTTTTTTAATCGATCCAGTGAATATATTTTCTCACGCTACTTCCATATTACTATAATGTAATTTAATTAGGAAATTAGTTCATCTTGTGATTTTATCTGTAATTTTTCCCAAGTAGTGAATGATAATCGTTCTTTCTAATTTAGTTTATTGCAAAAAATAAGCAGTTGTACTTCTTCCTGTATTTGTAAATTTAAAATAATAAAATAAGCTACTTTTTTGAGTCCAATTATTACGAGTATTCATTTGACTTCCATGTATAGTAGCGATGTAATTCAATTAATTGGAAAAAATTTTTTTTAATTTCTATGGTCTTTAAACAAATTAGTCTATTTAGATTGAAAGTTGAAGAATTAGACTAGGTACTTGATTGATCATTGAAAGGTATTTGAATTGATTATAACGCTTTGGGCATAAATATTATAACAGTAATTTTTATAAATTCAATGAGACATAATCGTTTTGACCACTATAATACGTATATAGATTCTAGCTAAGTATTTAATATGGAGGTTATGACTTCAGTTTTAAAGTTTTAATCTTTGTCGCGGTTAGAAATTTTTGGTATAGTTTTTGCTTTAAAGAGGAATTACTAATTTCTTATTTGTAAGCAAATTTCCCGCGTGAAGGTATTAAAAATTTACTTTTGAGTGGATTCTAAAACTCTTAAGTACTTCAAAACTCTTTGTTTACTTTCAAATGTTATCAATTTTTTGCTTTTTGTAACGTTTCAAAGGGAATGAGAATAATCGGAGACTACATACTTATAAATCGAAATTCTTCAAACAATAACTCAGGAACATGTCATTTACTTTGAAAATCAAACATGTTTTCGTTTCTATTGATTATGTAAGATAAAAATTGTTTTAGAAATATCCTCAAAATTTTCGTAAACGATTTTGGCCGGTATTTCAAAAACTAAAAAACTACCCTCTCAATCCCAATCATGGATCGAAATTACCATGTATATCAAATTTCATCAAATTCCCAAACAAAAATTTTTTACGAACCCTTTTAGAAAATAGCAAAAAATTTGGATAGAAATGCTTTTTTTAGGCCTTTGGGGCCTTTGACTTTTGGAAGAATAGTTGCTGAGATATCTATCAACTAAAATCATATATGAAGAATGATATTTATTCAATCGAAAGCTCTGAAACTTGTGCTTAAGGCACAAAATATATCAGACTTTGTTGACTTTAGATTATTAGGACCCAAAAAAACAAAAGAAAAGGATTTCATTTGACCATTATTAAAGAGTTTTTCAATTATCCTCAACATCGCTGGTAAATAGAAGTTTTTCGTACAGGATTCTACGTGATATTTCAAAAACTATTAATCCAATTGTTAAATAAAAGAAATGAATACAATTCTGAAATTAAAAATTTTTAGAGATTTTCTCAATTTTTCATTTTCCAGAGTATCTAAATCTGGCCAAAGAAATGCAAAAATCAAACGAAAAAAAGAAATCCATTCGATGATTAAAGACAAGAATTTTAGTCCGTATCTCAGAAACTGGCTGCTTAATCGGAAAATTTCACCAGATTTTTATATAGTTTCCAATAAACCAAAGGTACAGATCAATAGACATTAAAAAAAAGCCCCCCCCCTCAACAAATATTCTCGATTCGCACTTTACAATTTATGCTTTTAGGCTTACTTTTGAGGAAATTTTGACGCGTATGACAGGGCAATTGTATGTTAATCTTAATTCAAATTACTTTTAAGTAATTGTTTTTTGCAAATGTTAAATTATAAATGAGTGATAAATGAAAATTTCATAAATTATTGATTGAAACCAGAGAATTACTATTGATAAATAATTTTTTTTGACAAATTTATTAACAAATAACCTTGAAATATCATAATTCTATTATTAAAATTGTTATTTGCATTTCAAAATATTGTTCATCAATAATTATAAAATAAATCGATAAATTATTTATTGACTGATATATCTAATTATAATATGTTGCACATTTTACATTTGGCAGCAGGGGCGTCGCCAACCAAAAAGCGCAAAAAGTAAATTTACCCTTTTAATTCTTAAAAGGGTGAATTTACTTTTTGCGCTTTTCTTATGCATGTGACTTCATTTGACAGATTTAGAGATGGTTCATTTTGCTTAATTGATTCTTGATGATTCTTTGTATATTTAGATAAAGAAATGCTAAAAATTTTTGGAAGTTTACATTTATTGACAAATGTTTCTTTGTTATCTTATGTGAAACGAGTTTCAATAGCCGTGTATTTCGATTACAGTGACGGACGGGCCGACTGTTTTTATACCGCAAAACACTCTAAAACTAATCATTTATTACATCTATTAATACTTGCACACTAGCTTTTAAGTAGCGCACTGTCAATGAAAATGGCTGGGCAACGTTTACCGAACATACTAGCACATTGAATAGTATTTCGACAAGTTACTCAAGTCAAAATATAGGATAGAAAAAATGTGAAAATGGTAGTGTTTTAAAATTAGACCTATTGTACCATTTACCTGAAATGCGATTTGATCAATAAAAGTTTGAAATGAGATCTTGAATTCAATAGAATATTACCTACATTTTCTTAGAGGGGTGTCTTTTACATCTTTAGAGGGGTACTGTTGTCCTAACTTGCCCTCCCCTCCTTTGCGACACCTATGTTTGGAAGTACAGGCTCATATACGAATTCATGGTCATAGAGATGCATTTTTCGGTTGGTTTAAATAGATTTTATTTATGCACTAGAGTCTTGTTTTGATTTTAAGTAAGCCAAAACTTTTTGGCCTATGGTAGGCAATTACATAACAACATCTACATGTATTACATATTGCCTACACTGGCAAATAATATTTATGCCTTTATGCTGTTTCTAGTTTGAGTGATTTGTTGTTATTTGTTACAATTTTGTCATTAAATAAGGTTTAAAATGATCCCAAAAATGATTGCATAAAGGTTTAAAAAGCAGTCTCTCCGCAACTTTGGTAATTTGTATACATATACAATATAGAAGATAAATTGAACTTTTACATAATAATAACAATGATAATAGACAGTGAATTTTAGACTCGATCTTTGGCACTTTGGCACTTTAAAATCTTGATTGATTTAATTTTTTTAAATGCAGATTAGGCAAAATGATTGGATTATAATAAAATGGTACTCTCTTACAGGAAAAGAAAATCGAAACAGATAACATGAAAAGACTAAGTTTGTAAAGAAGATGCACATTAAAAGAAGCCAAAAGAAAAATTCACTTGAGGAAAACGTTTTATCTTTCAAAAAACATGTGATTTAACGTGAAACAAGATTTAATTATAAAACGAAATGTACACTTTAGGTATAGTATCATACATAGTATAAGACAAAGTCGCTTTAATCCATTTATCTGTCCCTAATCCCTATGCATGCTTAGATCTTTAAAACTACGAAACGGATTTTGATGCGATTCAATGATAGAGTGATTCAAGAGGAAGGTTTTTATGTTTAATACATGCATTATATAGTAGAGTAAAGGGTTGAAATAGGGGTTGAAATTGATGTGCTTCAAAAACTTAAAAATTTACGATTAAGTTCAAATATTGACAAGATATAAAACCAACTTCAAGGATTGTTTTTATCTTTTTTTAACCTTCAGGGGAGGTGGGTGAAAGTGGGGATGAATTATCTGATATTTTGTGGGGATGTTGCCAAGCAAAGTGGGTAGTTTACGGCTAGTTTTCGCATAAAGGATTAAATTTCCATTTCATAATGAATTTTTTCAAATAGATCTAGCAATGGTTATATTGGGATGCCTTCAAATTAGAGGAAATACCGCAAGAGCACATTTGTTTAACAAAATCCTTTTTGTGATCAAGGTCATAAAAAACAAATTTTCGAATAAAATTAGAGCTATTTTGACGCTATCTACGTAAAGGTTTAATTTTTATACCTACCAAAATTATTGGACATGTAAATAAAATCTACATTGCAAGATTGTTCCTCATAAAAAATACTACATAGTTACTTTTGTTCGAGTTTCTTTTCGAAAATAAAACACTTTGGTTCAAGCATATTTAACTCGCCAGCATTGGCATCTATTTAAAAGTTTGAACTTATACCTTTTTGAAGTTGAACTCAATAGTACATTGTTAACTAAACAGATGGCATTATTGTGGTATGGCTGTGCACTTTAAACCAAAAATGTACGATCAAATAATTTGATTTAATTTTTTTTTTTGCGGACCAGGCGTAGACCGTAGATCCGTCCCTGTTTATTAAACATTTAATATTAATCAATTCATTTTAATTTAAAGCTAATCATTACCTAATATGCGAACGGAAGTTTTCATTACAACTACAAAAATTTAACATTACATTTTGGAAAATTCTTCAAAATTCTATGCAAAAATTATAATTTTCCTTTATATTTTTTTTCATTAATCATTACATTTTCTTAATATAATCTGTATAAATTTCTTTTTATACAAAATTTTAAAGATTTGTGTAAATAAATAAATCACTTCAGATATAATTTATTGTTATTTTTGTAGTTTTCTTGGAATTAATATTCAGTTCAAAGGGTAATGTAAATAAGAGTTTCCTGTACGTATTAATTTTCATTAAGTTTCCTGTTTAATCATACTTATTAATATTTGTGAGTTTGACGTAAGCTAAGTTTATTAAATTTATCGTAAATAATAAATACTTCTGGAAAAAGACCTCGCACAAAGTAGATGTAATCTGCATTTCGGTCAAACTTTTTCTGATTTTGGCAAATGATAGTTAAAGTCATTCTAAAGAAAAGTTCCCATGGTCACAAGTTATGGAAATGACAGGATTTCATGTTATAGCTAAATTAAAGTTGGAAAATGTACTTATTTGTATAATATATAACTATGTGTGTATAGGCAAATACATATACAGATATGGATAAATACATGCATATGTGTGTTTTTTAATCTAAGGATGTTGTTTTTTAATTCTTGCTTTTTTGAAGAATATGCTACGAAATTCGAAGAAAAAGTAGTGTTAAATGTTCAGTTAAGATCAATATTTTCAGCTATATGTATACGTACATGATTTTTTACAATTAAATTACAATATTTTTTTTACATAAATGAGTACATTTTCCAATTTTAATTTAGCGATAACTTGAAATCCTGTCATTTTCATGACTTGTGACCATGGGAACTTTTATTCAGAATGACTTAAACTCATTCCCCAAAATTTGAAAAAGTTTGAGCGAAATGCAGATTGCATATAATTTGTGCGAGGTCTTTTACAAATTTTATTCAAGCAATTCTTATAATTCAATGAACAAATGAACAAAAAAATTTTTTACGAAAGTGTTACCAAAAAACTGAAATTTTGTGTGTTAATTTATGATTATTTAATACGCCTTCTGTATAAATTTCAAGTCGATTCTCTGTACGATTTACCATAAATTAATTATTAAAAAACAGCCCATATGGTGGTATACGAAGAAGTCGTAAAAAATATTTCTAGTTAATATGGTTTTTTAATCAATTAGTTATTTTAAAAATGTTACCATTGGCATAAAAAAACTTTTATCAATATTATTCCTCAAGTTTTAAGCTTTATAATCATATCAAAATTAAGAACTTTGTATACAAATGAAAAACTTTTTTTGATAGCTCATTTCTCCTAAGCCGTACGGATAATCGATATGAATTTTTCACAAAAGACGTATATAAAGATGATTAATAATAAATAAAATTTCAAGTTTATTGAATCTTTTTCACTTTTTTGGTTTCGAAATACGACCAGGAAAAAGTAGTAAAAATAGAAAATTTTAGAATTTCTGACTGAAAATACGTGTCAATATCCTTATAACGAAAACAAAAATATATCTTGTTTTCTCTGCAACTATACAAAATAATTTTTGAGATCCATAAAATTTGGAATTGTCATTTTATAAAAAATTGAGATTTGATAAATCCTAATTTGTAATCAGAATGAACTTTCTGTAGAAATATTCTATAATAATTATAAACTTAATTTTTAAAAAATAATTCTCAAACTGTATTCTATGTTTTAACAATTTCTATATTTTAACATTTCTGTATTTCTACATGTATAGAGTATATTTGAAGTAAAAATAATAATTATACAATATTTATATGAACATCTGTTATCATAAAACCATATTTTCTATATTTATTAAACATTAATGTAAATATTTAAAAGATTTAAGAACAAGAAAAAAGAATTATAGTTATCTGACGCGTGTCAAAATTTATTATAAACATATACATCAATTCTTTATTTTTATACATTTTTTTGCATATTATTTCTAGAACGAAAAACAAAATATTATTATTCATCAAATTGAAAATAAAGTGAAAATTATTGTGCTAGGTTGTTCGATACTTCAATTTTCAGTAAAAAAAACGTATATAATTCTTTAAAAAGCAAGAAATATCAATATCATTTTTGTGCCTTAAAATTATATACTTACAATTAGTTAAGATTGGCTATTATCTTAAACTTTAAGAGGCATTATCAGAAAATGTACTTAGATATCCTTCATTAACGTGTCTCCAAATAATAAATGTCATTTAAACCAGTCCATCCGATGTTAAAATGTCATGAAAAAATACTGGCAGACAAATGAAAAATATACTTAATTACGGTGGAAGCGTTAGGTACTTTTAGTTTTATAATAAATAGATAAATCCAAGCCATTTATATTCGCTTCCACTTATCCTATCTTATTATACCATGTATATGAAATATACCAAGTAAACAGCGGTGTTTACGAAAAAAGTTGTTTATTTTTTTACAATGAACATTTTTTACATTTAAACTTTTGTTCTATCTCTAACGGTTTACAAGATGGACCCTATGGGCCCAAGATTCAATTGGCCTATCTTGCTCATTTACGAACTCGACCTCACTTTTATACATTTTTTGTTTTAATATAAAGTAATTATGTACTCCAAAAATGTAATAATTGGAAACATGGTATTTCATAGCTTAGATATGCTATTTTCCTGAAGTGTCGCAAATATTCGTAGACAGATTTGTATACACTCTCTTAATTACAGCTTCTGCACCTAGATTTCTGTCTGGTAATTTAATTTTCTTCCTCCTTCGTTAGCTTTTTCATCAAACTTTTTAACTTTAAGCATACCTGCATTTAGTTCCATCAGGTTGTGTTTATTTATACCTACATAAAAACATTTAATTTTTAAATACAGAGCAGAATTTGCAACGGTATACGAATTGAATTGTTGATATTGAGAAATTGAAAAATAAATATTAAAATAAATGATATTTTTCATATTGCATTTATTTCACAATTTAATATTTCAGTATGATGTAATTTTAAGTATCTACAGTGAAACTTATAGTTACTAAGTTCTCGAGAAATAAGTAGGTTTTGAACTAAAAAACTAAACAAAGTTTTTTTATTTATTTTTTATAATATTTCTTACTATAACAATAAAAACGAAGCCTAAAATTTGAGAAAATTTCATCACAAATTTGAAAATTATGACCCAAATTTAGTAGGATTACATACTTGGTTTATCAAAATTGGATAAAATTTGGATGTGATTAGTTCACTAATCCGATTAAAATTTTATTTTGAATAATGTTCACTGTAATACCACAAAAATTTAGATATATTTATTTTTAAAAATGTATTTGAGCCAAAAATAAAGTTGTAACATAAGTCAATAGCGTTCTTGTTATATTTTCACAAGTCGGAAGGAAGTTATTTCTTTTATGAAGGAACGGAAACTATATGTCATATGTAGATCGTATCACACCTGGTTTAAATTATTTCTAATTAAGTGTTCTAATGGAGGATACATAGTCTTAATGTTTCAACGTTCACAAAGGCATAACTGTTGTATTCCTTTTTGTGTAGGTATAATAAACTAAACATCTGGCAATTCATTATCTGTGTGAAGGATTTGTGTAAGGACAACCCAAAAAATATGTACCATGTTTTGATAGTTAATTTTATTAAAAATAAATACACACATATTATATTAAAATCTATTTTTTTTATACGATTTGAAATAAATTTCCGTTCTTAGCGAAATTTCTAAAAGATGGAAATGTTTCAATATTGAACGACTTTCGCTAAGAAATATGTAGGTATTATTATACGGACTGTAATATGGCCATAATTGCAGTTCGATACTTTTGGTATTTGAAAGCAAAATTGGAAAGTTTATAAAGGATATTAAGACAGGGACAAACACAATTTTGAAAGTTTCTCGATTTTGTTTTTATAGATAATAAGCTTAATATTTATAGAGACATGTGGGTAAGTTAATTGCTCTAATAAAAAACAAAGTTTGAAATTACAGCAGAGTCCCGATTATAGAGACACAACAAAAGTCAGGGGTGTTAAGATTACTGAATTTGTATCGATTGTTGGGATTTTATGGTGTTGAGATGGATGTATGTTTGAATGTTTGTTACTCTTTCACACAAAAACTACCGAACGGATTTGAATGAAATTTGGGACAGAGATAGATTATAGTCTGGAATAGCACATAGGCTTTATCCCGGTAAAATGTATGATTTCGTGGGATAGATTTGTTTTAATTTTTCATAGAGCAAAGAATTGACATAATGTTTTGCAGTGAAAAATGCACGGTTCCGATGTGATGGCGCGTACAGGAACCATGTTTTTTAAAGAGTAATGTAAATAGATTTTTAGCCCATTTTTCTCAAGATGGGTTGATTAATACACAGTAACGATAAAAACTATGCAAAATGTATTCATTAGAGTTGAACTTCAAATTTGTATCTCGCTCTTTTATTTTAAAAGAAAATGTTACATAGCATGTAATAATTATATGCACTTGTTCTAGAATAAACGAAGAAGCAGGTGTCATTTTGAAATACAGAACCTTTATAATGAGTTGGGTTTGTTGGTCGCCCAATCATTTTCCACAGACTCAAGAAGTTCGTTTGAATTCTAAACTCAAAAAATTAACAATTTATGTGCTAAGATAAACGGAAATGGGTAAATATATTCAACCAAGACAAGGTGTAGCGCTGATTGCTTGGTTAAATAAATTTTGTGTGAGAAAAAAAATTTTACCACAAATATTTTGATACTTAGTTTTATTGAAAATAAATATAAATAATATTAAAATCTATTATTTTTCTGTAATATTTAAAACAATTTTAATTTTTAAAATTAGCAAGTTGGCATTATTGAAAATATCGTTTTTTTTTGTTCAAAAACTTTAATTTTTGAAATAAGATCATCTTTTATTAAACTGTTCAATTCTTTAACAAATTATTGTTTTTCGCATTCGTTTAAACGTTAAAGATAAAGTCAGTTTTCGAATGATTTATTGATATCTATTAAAGTTTTTAATCAATTTTGACGTTGAAGTTGTATTACATTTACAAAAAGGTATATGTAAGCTATGACCTTTCCTCATTTGCAATCTTTTTTAGTCTTGAAAAAAGATACTTAAGAGTCACTTGATTTCTTAGTATATGAACGTGTGGGTGATAACCAGAAAATGGTTACCGATTAATTTCATATCTGTTTATAATTTTTCAAAATTTCAAGCTTTTATTATTTACAAAATAGAGATAAGTATAAAACTTAAGAAAACATCAAACCACTTGCACTATTGCAAATAATTTGATGGTTATATATGGCTTGCAGAATCGGTCGTGTTTGTGCAAACTATCAATTTTCCATAATATTCGCTGCTGTAAGAATTTTCAAAATTGAAAAATAGCATTAAGCTCGACCAAAAAACTCCCTTGAAAAAGAGCACGTAGAGCTGAATTATAGATGATAAATTCGGAGACTAAGCTCAAGATTAAGTTACATTTTGGATTTTCTTTTGTTCTATACTTTAGCTATTATTAGTTCAACAAATTTTTATAATATTTCAATAAATTATCTTAATAGGGGGTACAAATTAGTTTAATTATAGAGGCCAAAAAAAAAAACAAGGAAGTAAATCCGATATTTTCAATAAATACAGATATAAAGAACATAATTTACATAAAAATTTAAATTCACTTTAAACTTAAAATTATAAGTAGTACATATAATGTTTTGGCTGAATATTTCACATAAAAAAATATAATAAAAATAAAACGAATAAAACACTATTTAAATTACAAAAGAAAAAAAAATAACTGTAGGCATTTTTCTTATTACATTAAAATTATTCTTAATGTAATTTTTGTTTTTAAATTTCTATAAATACATTTTTTGAATTATATCTGAAAAATTTTTATTCAAAAGTGTAAAAGTGGCTGCATGCGAAGAGAAAAATGTATACAATTAAACAAACAAACAAAAAACAATATACAAATTACATTTATTTTATTTTAAAATGGAAAAGAAAATTTGTATTTTTACATTAAAAAAAAATTATTACAAAATACTATTTTGAACATAACGTATAGGAAACATAAGGTTGAATTAATTTTATTTTTATTTTGTACTGGAATACACATTTGACCCATTTTTTTATTAAATATTTTTTATTTAAATTGTAGCGGTTAAAATAAAATACATTTAATATTTTCACTGCTGTAATAAGCTGCTGACATCTATCTAATACACAACAAACTAAAAAAACAACATTCAACTGTGATTTTGTGACAAGTTTTAAAATCTATCGTCTAATAATAAAGCTTTTTTCTGGTTTTGCAACAAATTTAGTAGGAATTTCAAAGCCTTTTTTGACTAAATATTCTAATTATTGTGTGAATACTTAATTTATTTTGTAAAAAGCGTTCGTGATTTTAATAATATTTCTACAATCTCTACTCAGATACAAAAATCCCTAAGCAAATAAATTAAAACTTTTTAAAATAATTTAGAGCAAACTTTTTTATTATTATTTTTAAATAAAATATTATAAATTTTTTTGGCTGTTTGTGTGTAGCCAAGCCACTCTTTTTTTATATATTCCATTTTGCTATTTTTTAATATTTACATAAAATTTAAGTTATATAAATTAAATGAATATTTTTAAATTTCTTCTGTTTTTCTATTTTCAATCATTGTTCGATTTTTTTTCTGTGGAGGACGTTGTATTTAAAATTGATCCGCCTGTATTTGAACCATTCTTTTCTTCAATATACACATTTCCAACGCCACGTTTTGGTTCCATTTTGGTATCTTTTCGCACTGAAATCAGAAAAAAGAGAATATTATTATCAACTTTGTACAATTTAATAAGTTTTTAGTATTATTGGTGTTAAAAAATATGTTACAAGAAGAAATTAGAAATTTGGTGGAGGGTCGAGGAAACATTATAATATACTATTAATAAGACTAAAAGTATATTTAATCAAATTTAATATTTGCAAATTCGCTTTAATTGCTAGTTTAATATTGTTTGTTTCTAACAAAATTATTAATCAGACAACAGCGAGGGCTGCTAGTTTTAGCCGAATGTATGTAAGTTCATCTGTTCCCTCATAGCTTTTAAACTGCTTATCATAAATTGAAGAATGAGGTATCGTCGCACGATACGCAGCTTCGACGCCCTTATATATACTCACACAACAGGATTAAAAAAGATATAATATCAAAAAGTTAAAAATACTTTTTATGCTGGTATTATACTGTTCCAGCTTGATATCCACCCGCTTTGCTGGGTTTAAATGTAAAGATTGGTAAAGAAAACCGTGGCATAGCCTTCACCTCTCTTGTTCTCACTCATTCCCCTTCCATAACACTCAAAATAGGGATTGTTGTACACAGGTAAAATATACGTACAGTTTTCAATTTAAAAAAAATATAAAATAGTCATAATTCATTGAGTATATCAGAGCAGATGGCCATGGATTGTAAATGATAGCAAAGTTAAATGTTAGACTAAATTTAATTAAAAAAAATATATATATCTTCATAAATTATAGCTCATGTGTTATACTGATATATGAGGTCTATTATTGTTAAGTTTCCTCCAAGTCCTTTCATTAGTTTTTGCGTGAAAGCGTAACAAACACACAAACAAAAAAACATCCTTACTATCACATTTATAATATACTGAGTGATACCCACCCGCTTCACTGGGTTTAAAAGTAAAGATTGATAAAGATTGCTCTCGCTTATCCCCTTTCTATAACACTTGAAACAATGGTAAGGATTGTTTTACATAGGTAAAATATATGTATGGTTTTCTATATTTTTAAATGCATAAATGCAGTCGTAATTATTCATTGAGTATGTCAGAAAAGATAGTATATCAGAAATCTGTAATTTATGGTAATGTCAAATGACTACTATTACAGAAATCTGTAATTTATGGCAATGTCAAATAAAATTAATTATTAATTTTTATTTTTTATTAATATATCTTTATAAATTATATTTCATGTGTTATTCTGAAGTATGAGCTATATTGCCGTAGAGTTTCATTAAAAACCATCGCTAGTTTTACCGTGAAAGCGTAACAAACAAACAAACAAACATACAAATAAAACAAAAAAACATGCTTACTTTCGCATTTATAATAAATAAAGATAGGGACATGTTAGACATACAAACTCTTTGGCTTGCATACTTATGAATCCACTAAAATATATTTATTAAAATAAAAATATCATATCATTCATGAAAATGAAAATAAATTTTTCCAAAATGTTTAATAATAAAAGCTTAATTCACATAAATGATAACATTCAGGAAAATTTATTTGTTCTAAATTCCAAATCAGTGTATTACTCCCAAAATTAAAAATAAATTTTTAAAATAATGTATTTCTAAAATAAATTTTCGAATGGAATAAAATAATAAAATTTTTGAATGAATTACAAAATATTTTACTCAAAATTCATTGAATAAAATTTTATAAATGAGAAAAAGGTGCAAGCAGTAAATAACAAGTGAAAACAAACAATTGACTGAGTTAATTGTTGAAATACCATGTATAGACAGTGTCAATTACTCTCATTACACACATTACACACACATACATGTTGATGCGCACTCGTTTGTTTTTTTTTGACGTCAGGTAAATAACAAAAGATAATCACTTTTAAATACACACACACACACGCAACTGATATTCCTATATTAATATATACTATAAAATTTGCACCTAATTAACGCCCTCGTGGGTAAACAGTGATGTTTACGAAAAAATGTTTCAAACAAAAGTTTTTTAATTTTTGATAAGGAACATTTTTTACATTTAAACTTTTGTTCTATCTCTAATGGTTTAAAAGATGGGCCCTACGGACCCAAGACCCAATTGACCCATGATGCTCATTTACGAACTTGACCTGTCCTTTTACGTCCTGAGTACGCTGTAAAAATTTCAGCTCGATATCTTTTTTCGTTTTTGAGTTATCGTGTCCACAGACGGACGGACGGACGGACGGACGGACGGACGGACGGACGGACGGACAACCGGAAATGGACTAATTAGGTGATTTTATGAACACCTATGACAAAATTTTTTTCCTAGCATCAATATTTTTAAGCGTTACAAACTTTGGACTAAACTTAATATACTATGTATATTTCATATATACATGGTATAAAAACCGTATTATATAGTAAATGTGTCCGTCAGGCCATCAAGTCTGGTTGTTAAAGAATTGACTGTTGAACTAACTGAATTGAACGTACGGACACGGACCAAAGTAGCGACAGACTGATGGACATTTGTGTGTATTTAAATGCGTGTTCACTGTGACATATCTATTATTTTACACATGTACAATGTATTTAAAAAGTCTTGTAAATTAGTTCTTTATTGCGCTTCGTAACATTATAACAATGGAGTTCATGAACCTTTAACTATAATCGTTTAATTAAGCGTTTGTCAGAAAGATGACGAAAATGAAACACAACTTAACTTATTAAAAAGAAGTTTAAATCTGAAAAAAAACGTCTACAAAATCAGTCTATACTTCACAAAGCAAAAAAAAAACATAAGTCAGTCTTCACAAGTAAAGTGAAAAACTTTTTTCTATGCTTAAAGTACTAATTAAAAAGGTTAAGACTGGTTTCATTTAAGGTAAGTATAAAATTCTTTTTCTCTACTTTGCCATGATATTGGATTCATTAGAAAGTTATTTTTATGTCATTTGTGTTTAAATATGGTTTTGAGCCTAACGAGAGCGTGGCTGGCTCATATGATACACACTCTTAAACTGTTTGGGCTGTATACGTGCAATACCACGGCAAATGTATGTTTCCAATTGGTTTTATAGATGTGGTTTATCGACGAAAAACTTAGGGACTTCACATATCCCCACAGTTAATAATTTCTAGGTGCGAGTATAACATTTACAATTGGAGCAATTTTTCAAAATTTTTGAAACTTTATTTTGGTGTAGGTTTATTTACGGTGAGTATTAAAAATAAAATAAAATTTTTCAGTGTAAGTCTCATTGTAGGACCAATGTATAATTGTTATGAGTGGAATGGTGAAAGTCCATACAAAAACTAGACAATATATGTTTACGATTTCGGTGTTAAAAAAAACTAAAAAACACGCTTTTCTAACTTGCTGAACTAAAAGGTAGAAAATAATTTCCTTAAATTCCAAAAAATCATTTTATCTAAAAAAGCGTTGAGTGCTAAATTTCAATTATTGTAAATATTTTATAGATAGATATTGATAAAAGTAAAATCATTATAAAATATCTTAAAAAGCACCCCTCGCTTTTTTTAAATAAAGTGATTTTTTTGAATTTAAAGAAAATGTTTTCTACTTTTTAGTTCAGCTAGTTGGAAAAGCGTGTTTTTTAGTTTTTTAAACTATTAATAATTTTGTGTTTTTTCAGACTATTATTTATTTATCAAAAATTCAGTATAAATATGGTGGAAGCGCAAATAAATTTATATATTTCCGTTAATTATGAAATCGTTAATTCTGAAAATCCTGATCAGAATAATCAAATAATCTGGATAAATAATATTGTCATCGGCCCTTGATAAGTTCGCCAAATTTCGAGTTAATCCGACGTTTTAAAGTGGGTCAAAAGCATGTTCCAAGTTTCCATTACATACTAACATACTAAAATACGTATGAAGCTAATAAAAGCGTTAATATTGTAATTTTTATTGCCACAGTAATATTCTGTGCCCGTTTGAAAACATTTCTTCACCTTCAGGTAGAACGTCTCTCGATAAAAGGTGTATTTTCATTTCAAATAAAGTTGATTAAAAAATCTTGTATAGAAGGATGCAGCAGTATTAGTAAACTTATGTTGGAAATTTTGCTTTATGAATAAGCGTTTGAAAACCAAGACTAATTATTGTTAATTTGAAATTAAAAACCTAAAAAATTTATTTCAACGTTATACTCGATTAGTAGATTATGGTTGTATGGTTAATAAATTTGAAATAATCTGTATAAAATTTTTAAATTTAATGTATCATTAAGACAACAAAATAAATCACACGTCTTCTATTTTTTATTGATCTATATTAAAAATTAAATAGGTTGCCAAAAAACGTTAATGACCAATTTATAAAAATATCGATTGCTTGGATAAAATTTTATCGGGCTAATAGGAAGGAGTTTAATGATTCTTATTATTTTAATCTGAGTTTTGAATCGTTAATGAAAGTAATTATGTAAATATGATATATTAGAAGATTAAACCAGTAATTTTACCTACATATATGTTGCTTTATGAAGATCGTTTTGAAATATAGGTATTGACCGATACCTGACAGTTTAAGGGTATCAGTTCTGAATTTCTGAAAATTACACTTTTGAGATGTGAGACTACGGAAACATCACTGTTTTTTTTTATTTACTTTCTTATTAGAGTATCAAAAAACTGAATATTGAATTTGAAATTGGTAGAGCATGTAAATTTTTGCTGGACACTCCACTTTGCTATCAGAAGAATACCTTAAGAGAGTGTATCGATTTTATGTACATCATTTAAAATTTTTGAAAAAGTGAAGAATGATATCTAGTCTTGCAAAGTTTTAATGTCAATTTTCTGCGTAGCTCGCATTGATCTATAATAAACATTGTGTTTTATACAGGGTGAACCATTTTAATCTATTATGGCTAGTAGCTTGTTTTGTAGTTATCCAATCAAAATACTTAAACAAAAGCTGCAGAGTTTGGTGAGAGACACCATGTTCTGACATCAGGTTGAACCTAGTTCTTTGACTTGCAATATGAATCAATTTAGATTCTAAAAGATAAGAAATAAAATAACACTTTAAATAAGAAAGTTGATCCTCATAAAAAAACAAATATTTTTTATTTTTGAAAAACGTTAGAAAATATGACTTAAAAATATGCTTTATTCAAAAGTTGAAGAGCAATAGACGCAATTCGCCTGTGTCCATGACTTTGACCTGAAATTCTAGCTTCAAGGGCATTAATCATTAAATGATCTTGAAAATTTATCGAAATAAAAGTTATTAAGGTAAAAGGGCTTAAAAGTTATTAACACAGACGAATGCCCTTGATAACTTTTGGCTAAAGCATTTTTCTATAGCTAACATATCTTCTTTCGATTAAATGCAATAACGACATACTTTTAAGTCACATTTCATCCGAAAGCTAACGATTTTCGAAAACAATGTTTTAAATAAAAAATGTTCGGTTTTTAATGAGAATCAACTTTCTAATTGAAAGTGTTATTATATCTCTTACCTTTTCGAATCTAAATTGACTATTAAAGCCATCTGGAGAACAAAATCCAATCTAATGTCAGAACATGATGCCCCCCATCAATCTCTGCCACTTTATTTTAAGTTATTTTATGATTGATTAACTACAAACCGAGCGATTATCCATAATAGATTTAAGCAGTCCACCCTGTATAGATCAATTGTAGTGTATTGGTCTTGTGATGGTTACAAACTTTAATTTTGTTTTCAATGTAAGTAATCAGATTTGTAAGAAAATTTCGATTATGAAAAGTGAAAATTATGTGTTATTGTGCGATTCTAGGTATGAAGCAACCTAAAATTATTAACTCTGTTTTATACTGTGTTTGACAAAAAAAATTTTATACGGAGTTTAATAATCCTTCTGACATCAGTTGTTGATGTTACAGATTTTTTTTACTATTTAGAAGAATATAAAATTTCGAAAGCTCAAAGAAAGTAAGTGAATGTGATTTTAAGTTTCATTTGTAGAAATTTATTGTAGTTGTTTCTATTGTATCTAACAAAGAAATCCTGATTTTAACGAGTAGAAAAATTGTTATTTTATATTTGTATCGCCAAGGCTTTTCATAAAAATTTGTAAAGGTGTAATGTCTGACATAACAATAAGCGATAGAATACTTATAAAACAAAGGTAAGAAGAATATATAGAACGACATAACATTTCATAAACATAAAAAGGTATTCATACTTAAAAAGTAAATATTTTATTCATAGTTTTTGTTTGTAAACAGAATGATTTGGATATGAAAAGAGAAAATAATTCTGGGGAAAATTGTAGTCGATATACTTAAAAGAATAGCATGTTGATTTATTTAAATAACTGAATAAATATAAAAACCAAATTTTGTGCTTGAATTTACGTACATACGCGAAACTTTGCAGAGAAGTGTTTTTCGATTTCGCTTTTATAGGTCAATTTCAGCGTTTTTGAAAATTTGTTTTTATTTTCGCGCTTTATAAATCTACCTGGGACTTCCGGCTGGAGGCCCTTTGGCCAATAATTTGTCGCATATCCTTTTTCTTTTTGTTTAAGTTTTCGAAGATCATCCTGGTGTCTTCAGCTTATATAATCATTTTGACTAAACCGATTATCAAAAGGCCATGCGCAAAATGAAAGAATTTTGGACCTTACTGAAGACCTCTAAAATTATTTAATGTTATAGCTTATGGCCTTCAGGCTCTTAAAAATGGGCAGATCTTGAGATATAAGGTCGTGGTTTCTTCAAAAGGATTAGCTAATTTTGATAGATGAGTGTATTCAAGTTATCCAGACTATAAAGTACGATGTTTAAGCTGAAAACTACATTTTTATGGGACTAAACGAAAGAAATTTACGCAAGGACTAAGATAAATTATGAAAAACAGTGAAAACAAACAGTAACTAATTGAGTCAGTTGTTGAAAAACCCTGTATAGAAAATATTGGATGTCAGTATACTTGCATTATTTTTAATAAATTAGAAAAGTTTAAAAAAACCAACAGAATTATGGCATTCTTTTGGCTTCCATTTCTTTTTATTTTTGAAAGTAATTTTTAGGATTTTTTTTCATTTTTCGAAAATCTTTCACAAGACTACTAATTAAAGCTACCTACAAGTTTTTAACTTCCTGTCTAAAATATAGATGTTTTAGTTATTGAGGTCGTGAAAAGATTAATTAAAGATACTGAGACCAATGCCGAAATTATTCGTTTAACTTATAAACGCTTTGTATTTTGAGTAAAAGAGGTTTGAGGCTCTCAGGGATCCAAAAAAATTTATTAATTTATAGAGGTTTTTACGATAACGAGGATTAAGTTATCGAGATTCTACTTTATTCAATAACACTCAATTTTGATTCGAATTTACGACTGGAAAACTGCAGTTACTTTCTATCATGAAATTAAAAAGTATGATATGAAGTACCTAATTCACATACTTTTAAATCCTTTTCTCATAATGTGATAAAAAAACAATGTCTAAAGTTTAGAACATTTCTGTGAAATCTAAAAAACCTCTGATCTTGTATCTACGTGGTTTTATGGACTAAAGCCGATGTTCTTAAAAAACCGCATAGAATCGAGCAATACTTTTGGGACTTACGATGCTAGAATAGGTAGGTTTTTTTATTTTTGGGTCTAACAAGTCTAACAATATTCGTTTACATGGTTCCATACCTTTTGAAACCATTGTCATATTTAAGTCGATCCAAACTATTAGCATATAATAAATATTATTATATGTATTTATTATGTACAGTGTTGATATTGCGGAAGCTCGTATTATGTGTAAAGATAAATAAACAGGAAATGTAACACATCGGTTTCAGTTTAAAATAACTTCGAATATTATTATTATTATTATTATTACTATTTTGTGTGTATTTTCTGTTTCTTTTAGTTAATATTCATATAAAATATTTGATATAAAAAAGGATGGACAACCGAAGATTTATTTCAATTTTAAAATACAGTAGAATTCGTTTACTGTCACTTCTTACATAGGGTGATTTATTAACTCAGTGAATAACTTGAGAAGATGATAAGAGGTACTAAGCCAAGAATGTTAAGATTGGGCCAATTAATTTTAGATAAAGTTTCGCAATGGCAATACAGTCTCACTTTAATTGGAAATACAGTCTCATTTTAATTGGAAACATGGTAATTAGTTAGTAAAAGCCACCTTTTACAGGAAATGTTTATTTAACAAGTGAAATTTACAAAGGCCGAAAAACCTCCGACAATTTTTTCGGGTACGGAACCTTAAACTCGCACTTAATGAAATTACCCTTTTCCTTCGAGCCTTCTCTAAACTGAACCAATTTTGAAGATCATCGCCTATTCTTTAATTGTTTCGGATACGGAACCTTAAACTTGCACTTGAAACATAACTAAGAATACTCTCCATTAAATTACCTTTCAAACGAAACAAGAAATCAAAATCGGATCATTGTTTTAGGCGCTATGATGCCATAGACGGGCAGGCAGATAGATACACACATAGCGGTCAAACTTATAACACCCCTTTTTGGTTCGGGGGTTTAAAAACCGAAAAATTTGAGAGTAACTGCTATAGGAACTTTACCCTTTTCAGTTTATATCTACAAAAAATCTTTCGTAATACACAATCGGTTTAATCATAATATTAAACGTCGTAAAATTCGTAATACACAAAGTTTAATATTAGGGTTTTAGGGGAAATCTACGAAAACTTAAGATCACATAAAGGAGTTAGAACATCAGAAGAGGAAGCAAAAAAGAAGGAAAGGCCTGAATTGTAATTAATGTTATTGCAAGTATAATCACAAAAATAAAATGAATAAATTAATTTCCAGATTTTATCAATTAAAATTTGATTCTAACAAATTTTACGGTATTTAAGTTGGAAAGTTTTTATTTAGAAAATTTTTTTCAAATACAATTTTGAGAAAATATTTCTAACCTAAAAATATTAATGAAATTTTATTAATATAAAACAACATCCGTTCTTATTAAATATAATTTATAAATAGTTAAAATTTATTCATAGATTTTATGAATGTAAGAGAATGTTATTTTAGGTGTTTGTGTGTTTCTATATAACTTTGTATTTGTCCTCCTCCCCGTATCTATATCCGATCCCCATTTTTATTGAATGTGTGGCCGTTTAGAAGACGGGAAGATTAGTTTATTTCATTGATACAAATATACATGTTTTGAATGTAAATATTCAATTTAAATCAAAGAAAATGTTTTAAAAATTTAAATATGTAGAACTTTTATCTGACGAACGTCCAAACAGAAAAACTACACATATCTATTGGAACATACGTTCAAATTTTCGACGCCATAATTCTCTTAAAAAAAAGGATGTTATTAGAATGAAACTTTTGTTTATGGGTCGAAAAGAATTGGTCGATTTCAATGTGAGTTTTTTTAAATTGATGGCCGGTTTATTTGAAGTGGTTCTTAGTTATGTGTGATAATGATTATTTACGTAACTAGTGGGTTAACAGCATTATTAACGTACGCCTACGAAATTTGCACAAGTTCGTAGCACGAGTTGGAGAGTCGTAGAAGTTCGTTAATAGTTTTGATAACACATATCGTACAAAACTTTATCTACGCCTTTAAAATGTGAAAATAAACGATAATTATTATTTAAAATTTGACATGGCTTGTCGAGAAAAATAAATTTGACATGGCTTGTTGAGAAAAATAAAAATTTAAAAATTTACTATAGTAACTGAATTCATTCCCTAGTGCGGTAATGAACTATTTTTTCCACGTATACTGAGTCAGAAAAGTACTTCTTTTCTCAGGGGCGTAGTCGCCGTATTAGCTCAGTTGGTTAAGGCGTATCCAATTCCGTCCGCGGTAAGTATGCTTAGGGTAGCGGGTTCGATTCCCACCGTCGCCTCTGAAATTCAGGACCTGATAAATGAAATTATCAGCGGAAAGGTGGTAAAACACATATATGGTATCACAATGGGCTATATAGTTTAATTTTGTTTTTCGTGGATAGCCAATATAACCTAACCTAGAGAGTTGAAGGATATTTATAATGGTGGAAGCGCAGAGTAGTAAATTTAACATAACATCTATTTTGTTATAAAACCACCAGAATAGTATTTTAATTTCGCTAAATCCATATGCAATATTATTTCAATATTCATGAAATCTAAGTCGTACTTAGCGGGTGAGGTGTGTTGTTATGGCTTTATAATTTTAGGAATATTATTAAAATCTTGTCTGAGCGAATTTTTATTCAAAATAATGTCCTGATTAGAATATTTCAATCAAACTTGTGTAAATACCTAAACTTTTTACATAACTTATAATTAAATTTTTCTGAATAAATATATAAATTATTTTGAAAATAATATTATTTTATTTCTGAAAAAATTATGATTACTTTAATCATATACCTACTTCTGAAGAATGAAATAAATTGAAATATATAATTTCAAATAAAACAAAAAAATAATATTTACTTTAAATTATTACAGTGTTTAAAGAACAGAATCAAACATAAAAATGTTAAGTGGAATTTGAAAGTATTCTTTTGATAGAGGTTCTGTATACAAGTAATAGAGAAAGGTATAAATAAAAGGTTTATGACAAGTAATAAAAAAAAAGGTTCGATAAAAATTGCTCTCAATTACTGTAGCTCTGGAAAATTGTTCGTACAATAAACTGCCAGCTTGATCTAGCTATCAATTTTCCGTTATTGATTGATTTTAGATATTTTATTAAAAGTGAAAGGATATAATTCCCCCTTTTGCGTAGCTTCCATTTAAGGTAATTACGTAGTTGTATATATTGTAAATTTATCGGGTACAAATTAAAAGGTTATAGAAAAAATATTGAAGTAAAATCCGGGCCTCGCTTTCTAGATTAGTTCGATGTAAATGACGTCACTTGATACCGATTTTAAGTATCATATCGCCCTTAGAGGAATAATAACCAGACTAAGTCTAAATGAATATTGATAGGGAATAAAGAAGATTGACTAAGCTTAGAAACTAAGACTAGTCCAATGTTGAATTAACATTGAACGATAAAGTCAAGCTGAAATGTTAGATATTGGCTCAAGCCTGAATGTATTTATTAGCTGGGCTAATCCTTGGATCAGGATTAGTAGACCAGGCATTATTTAGCTAGAGCAAATACAAACCAAGAGCTGGAAAACGATTACTAGCAACCAATTACGACTCTATGGTCTGAGTGAAATTTTGGCCTTGCTAGTCTTTGGATCAGGACTATGGCACACCAGGAATTACTTTATTAACCTTGGCTAGAGCTTGAGCAAATACAAACCAAGACCTGGAAAACGTTTGCTTGCAACCAATCTCGACCCCATCGTCAAGCATGGAATTTCCTACTTGGGTGGGTCAAGGTATTGATTCAACCAAGCATGTGCCTCAATGTAGACAGTCACCTAACTTAAAAATAAAACTTGAGATTTGGTAGTTTGCAAGAGATAAGTTGTATCTGTTGTTTTGAATGTGGAAAAACTAAACCAAAAAAAGATTTGTGCTTGAATGTTTTTGAAACGGGGATACTCTTTTTCATGAATTTTGAGCAATCGGGCAAAGATTAAAATAGTGCTTAAAAATATTTTAGATCTTCTTTATAGTATACAATAAAGGAAAGATGAGTAAGAATATTAATATTAATTTAGGATCAATATGGAAATTTGAACTTTTTTTGAGATAAACCATCAAATATTACAAAAAAGAAACCCTATTTTGATACAGAGCCCTTAAATACATTATGAAATTACTTCACAACCATAAAATAATAATTTTATTTGAAATAATAATAATTTAAAGAGAATATAAATAAAAAAAATAGCATCGGTGGTTAGTTAAGTTTACTTACTCCGTTAGTAATTAAAATAATATTAGTTTTTGAGGTTGTGTATGAATGCTACTCTTTCAATGTTTATACCATGTATTGAAATGTATATGAAAGGTATACTAAGTTTAGTCCCAAGTTTGTAACGCTTAAAAATATTGAAGCTACGAGCAAAATTTTGGTATAGGTGTTCTTTAAATCACCTAATTAGTCCATTTCCGGTTGTCTGTCTGTCGTCTGTCTGTCCATCTGTCATCACGATTACTCAAAAACGAAAAGAAATATCAAGCTGATATTTTTTTAGCTTAGGAGGAAAAAAGTGAAATTGGGCCCTTAGGACTCATCTTGTAAGCCGTTAGAGATAAAATAAAAGTTTAAACGTCAAAAATGTTCCTATAAAAAAGAACCAACTTTTGTTTGAAACATTTTTTTCGCAAACATCATTGTTTACCGTGAGAGCGCAAATTGTATAGTATGTATTATATGGGAATATCAGTTATATATATGTGAAATGTATGAATGTAATGTGACAGAGTAATCAACACTGCCTATACATAGTATTTCAACAATTAACTCAGTCGTTTGTTTATTTTCACTTGTTTATATACAAACTGAACATACAGCAGATACCTAACAAATTTTTTTTAAATACATTATTTTCATCATAAATTATTATTATATTTTTTTATGATTTATAACTTTTTGGTACTGTAAACATTGAAGAAATAAAAATGTTGAACATAAATAATTATTATTTATTTCATAAAGTCAGTAGGACCTGGGTGTGTTCGCGAATATATTTCAAAGTTTATATTAAAATTTGCACTCGGTTCATCGTTTCTTTGTGTTTTTGATATTATTTATTTCTTTGAACTATTTGCACATGGTTAAAAGTAAGATTTTATTGGTATAAATTAGGAATTTTTGAAGGGCATTAGTTCTATAATATGCCAATTAAATAAAATATTTATATGACTTTAGAATCAAAGTATATAGAAGTTAATGATAATATAAAATATACGTTTTTCTGTACAAAGAAATAAAGCATTTTTACAAACAGTATTAGAACCATACTGTATAACAATATTAGAACCATATAATGGAAGATCCAGGCCAAAAAATATTCGTTGAATTTACTAAAGCTGATCATTTGAGGATTGGTTACAGTAGTTGTGTACAACATATACTGCGGTCAGTCAAGTGAACGGTAGAACAGGGGTCAGATATATGCTATCGAAACGGTGAAAATTGATATACAGATTGTATATTGCATATAAATAACAGTTATGACTGTCATTCAGTTAAGTGTTAGAACAGGGCTGGTCAGTCAGCCCTTATGTATGTACAATAAATAAATAAGATTAAGTTATGATTGCCGTAATATTTAAATAAATTTATTAAAGCTGAAAATTGTTATACAGCTTATATATTGCATACAGATAACAGTTATGACAGTCTATCAGTTAAATGTTAGAATAGGGCTGGCCAGTCTGCCCTTATTTATGTACAATTAATAAATAAGATTCATTTATGATTTCCGTGGTATTTAAATGAATTTATTAATGCTGCTAATTTAAGTACCACGTAAAACATTTTCGATTTCGTTGACGTATATCTGACCACTGTTCTATTCGCTTGACTGGCCGCAGTATGTTTGTGTGCACAACTACTATATCCAATCCTCAAATGATCAGCTTTAGTAAATTCAATTCAATTTGCCTTGGCTCTTAATTCAATAATATATAATGATTATTCCAAGAGTGTAATGTCCCCAATAGATTTGCATTTATTACAAAAAAATGTTTTGAATACCATATCTAGATCCCATTTCCATCAATTGTTGTGATTTCTTCAATTAACTATTCTATCTTACTCCAAAAACTGCTACCAAACACGTTTGCTTCGAACAAAAAAATTCCTATAGAAAATTGAAAGTCCCACTTTCAGCACTGTACTGTCCTGTCCTGTCAAGAGTCCCATCACCCTTCTTTACTGTGTTCTAATAAGTTTCAGGCGAGCACAATCGAATGGCCTAGCTGTGTGTGCAGTAATCAAGACTTTGCTTGTCGTAGTCATTCTTTGATTCGGTAAATTACGAAACATCTTGCTATGGAGTAACTACCAAAAATTCAAGAGTTTGAAAAATACTTCAGGGGTTGGATAAACTTGTTTTCTTGGTTTTAGTATCCAACAAATTATTACTGTTATCAGTAACAGTGATAACTAAGGTATGTTTGTCACAAAACTCTTTGTTGTACCTCACCTTTTTCAAATGACTGTGTTATAAATTGCATTTGTCCGTATTTTTATTACAGTAACTAACGAAATACTTTACTACCCTATATATTGTACAAAAACATTTTGTGTTAATTAAATTTATTTAACAATACGATGGTTTTCAGTTTATTAAGTAATTTTTATATTAGTTTTTTTTTTCTCTAGATATACAGTCCATCCATCCAGCTTGTCGATATGGTTTGAATAAAAAATGTCATTCGGTATTCATATAAAATTTACAGAGAAATATCTCTGGAGACTTCAATATATACGATTCTCTTCTCGTTCGATCGACTTGGTTATATTTTACAGGGTGTTTGTAAGTTGTATTGTTAAAATTTAGAGAGTAATAATTGTATTCATCCCTTGTGATTAAAATTTATTTTTTAGTTGAAATCATCTCCATTAAATAATATAAGAATTCTCTAATTCGAAAATGACATAGTCTCTTTAAAAACGAAGTGGTTTGTAGTTTTTTCGCTTTATTCCGTGTTAATGAACAAAGCTGGTGAGTCCTAAATTAAATTACTGTTGACATTTTTTAAAATTTATTTTGAATTATCTTCTACCTGAGAAAATTTCTTTTGACAGGGTCTATTTGAGTTCTGTAATTTTTCAATATTTCATTCAAATCTTCTTTCTTGTATGAAAGACTTAGCCAAGAATAATAACTGCAAATCTCAGATTGAAATAGCTTTATTTTTAGAACTTTTAAGAAGTGACTATTGTTAATTTCAAAAATAAATTAATATCACGAATATGGAATTTTGTGAAATTGATTAAAATTTATGAAGCTATACGAAAATATTAAGTGGTGTACGTTTCGTTAACAGTAAGTTTTTATTATTTTCGAATTATAGCCCTTGAAAATGTGAAAGTTCAAATTTTGGAATTGGGCGTCATATGTTCTTTTAATCTCCTTTATAAAGTTAATAGACTTTCAAAAGTCTTGCATTTAAGCTCAAGAAGAAGGGGAAGACCAATATTTTAAAAGTGCAAGCCCATATCCAAAACAAAATGTTTAGGGCTAAGGTCAAAACCTCAAGATTTTCTCTTGATCTTCTTTCTAATTATTATACCTACAAACACAGAAACGCATTAGCTATTAGAAATATACGGGAAAAAAGGTGAACGTTTATACGTTAGTGCCTCGTGCATTTGTGCAAAGTTCTTCTATAAATGAGGAACGAACTTGTACACACTTTATTAGTTCTTAAAATACAAGAGAACTCCTACTCTAATAAATTTCTTATCTAAGAAGAAAATTCATAGGTCGAAACAAACGTTAAATGACCAATCATAATAAAGTATTTAGATCACATTTAATTACGATAACTGCTAATAAATGATAAGTATTTTACGAATATACTTTTGTATGAAAGTGTTGTTTAACCTGTTCATTTCGGACTATTAGCGTAAGCATATCTTAAATAAGTTTATGTAAAGTGTAAAGCATATGATTTATGTAAAATATTTTGAGGTAACAATGATAGCTTTAATCCCCTGAAGCATACGACAATTTACGAATACTCAGTACAGACTGATACCAGAATAGTAAGACAGATAAGTGGAAATAAACAATTGACTGAGTTAATTGTTGAAATACCCTGTATAGATAGTGTTGAATATCAGACCTTGTATCGATAACGAATTTTCGAAGGAAATGTAGCCATTGCTTTTCAAGAAGGATTTTGGTATTTCAAAGGTCAAGTTCGTTAATGAAAAACATCGACAGATAAACAAAGATTGGCGGAATGGGTGCGTAAAGTACAAAATTATGAATTTTTTCAAAATAAAAAATATTTTTGTATTTTTTAATCAGTTTTAAGCAAAAAAGGAACTCTTGTGATTTTTTCTCTGCACGCTTAATTTTCGAAATAAAAATTGATGAAGGGGGCAAGTAGAAAATTTTCGCAAGAGTTTTTAATTTTTCAAGAAAAATATATTATTTTTTTTAATCTTTGAGGGAACCTGCGCTACGAATTTATTAAAAAATTAGAAAAGTTTAAAAAAAATAAAAACATTTATGTCAAATAAAATGGTAATCTTCTGGCCACCCTTCCGAACTTTCGGAAAAATATCCTATTTGCTTCCTTCATATTTTTCTACAGGTTTGGTGTGAAGTTCAAATCAATAAACAAAGTATTTAAAACTATTTATAAATTTTCAACATTCTATCTTGTATTGTTTTGGAAAAAGAGATGTTTACGAAAAAATGTTTCAAGCAAAAGTTGTTTAGTTTTTTTATAGGTAACATGTTTTACATTTGAACTTTTGTTCTATCTCTTACGGTTACAGGATGCGTTTTACGGATCCAAGACCCAATTGACCTATGTTGCTAATTTACGAATTCAGCCTCACTTTTTACGTTCAGAGCACGATATGATTTCAGCTCGAAATCTTTTTTCATTTATGAGTTATCGTGCTCACAGACAGACGGATCGACGGATGGACAAACGAAAATGAAGTAATTAGATGATTTTATGAACACCTATACCAAAGTTTTTTTGTATGACCCATATTTCTAAGTGTTACAAACTTGGGAATTAAATTAATATACCTTGATATTATTTCATACTTATAGGGTATAAAAATGTTCAATATGCATACCATTTTCATGCATATGGTATAGATATAGTGAGCTTCTTACATTGGAGATAAATAAAATGCATTTAAGGTATTCTTGTTATTTATTGATCATTTTCAGTTTTATATATCGTTGATAATCAGTATGTGAAACAAGTGGTTTCGATAGCACAGTTTAATTTACATGTTCATTTGGAAGCTTTGGAGTTTACGTGAATTTTAAATGAAACATTTACTTCAATTTAATATTTTTAAACCGTGCACCAGTCTGAAAAACTAAAAAGAATATTAAAACCAAGATCGCAATAATTTGAAAATGGTGTGTAATAAATTGATTAAAACAGAATTCTGCTGCGGATTGCGTTATGGGATTCAATCTAATTCATACGAATGTGATCCTGATAAACTATTTCATACAGAAACGGAAATCTTTAATTAATATATTTAGTTACTGATGAATGTAAGCGATTATATACATTTCTTAGCTATAATTTTACAGTTCAAGGTTATTTTGTGGGTTTTCTTAGAACAATAACCAATGATAACTATGCCCTTGAAATAATCTCCCTTCTGATGGTATAAATTATTGTTACGCAAGAATGGCTTGTGTAAGTATGTCTAAAATTCGGTTTATAAAATATTGGGTTAACATAAAATTCGGTACTTTTTGAGTAACAAATTGATCGATTCGCATTTTCAGCAATAATAGTACCCTAAATTGCGCCCTCATGACGCTTACAGTGATGTTTACGAAAGAATGATACAAAATATTTTATGATTTTTTAATGGTAATCGAATAAAATTCGATAGTTTGTGCTTCGAATATATATTGTCATGCGTAATCTGCATAAATAATATAACTACTTGACCAAACCTTTTCATTTTCAATAAAACACAAAAAAAGTTTTGTGAAATACAATAATTTACAATAAAAAACAGCAGAGTAACAAAAAAATGTTTTTTATTACAAAAAAAAAAAAAAAAATTTAATAATATTCCCAAATGTTTAGAATTACATCGAAAAAATGTATGCGAAAATATTGTTTGTGAACAGGCGAGTATACTAAAAATATAACTATTTTTACCTCATAAAATCATACTATAGGATGGTCTGATAAAAATGGTTAAATGCTTTTGTGTAAAAAGATTTCTTTTAAAACTTAAAACTATTGCTTGTGCTAAGTATCCTTGTGCAAAATTGATTTAATTGCAGAATTTCGCTCAATGATAAACGTCGACTTGAAAATAAACGTGTAAAATATTGAGAATATAAAGTTCGAAAATACCGAGGCATTCAAAGGTTGCCCATCTATCTCCTTTTAGCAAAACAAAGTTTTATATGTAATCTCTATGGCTCCACTAGTATTTTCCTCTTTTCTTAATTAGGAATTTTTAGCACTTCATCTCAAGAGATAAAAAAAATTTTCCTCTTCTAAATATTAGAATCGTAAGTATCGTTCATTCCTAATAGTAAAAGTACAGATAAGAGAGAGGGATTATAAGAGCGAGTACATGGTGCAGAAAGCACCTTCAGATACAATGGTTGGGAGTATTTCTAGGTATATAATGGTATAGTCCATGGTACATTACGTTGTTGTACCATAGATCGTACGTTTGTAACGTAAGTTGTTGAATATGTAAATTCTATAAAGTAAAATACATAGTGTTGAGGCATATCAGTGCTAAGGAGAAATCGTTATGTTTTAAAAATGTGTTGAAAACAAGTGAAAACAAACAATTGATTGAGTTAATGGTTGAAATACCATGTATAGACAGTTTTGATGATGCAAACGTTTGTTTTTTGAAGTCACGTAAATAAAGAAAGATTTCCACTCTTAAATAGCCACACACACATAACTGATATTCCAATATTAATACATACTACAAAATTTTCACCTAATTAGCGCCCTCATGCTTAAACAGTGATGTTTACAAGAAAATGTTTCAAACAAAAGTTGTTTATTTTTTTATGAGGAGCATTTTTTACTAAACATTTGTTTTATCTCTAACGGTTTACAAGATGGATCCTACTGACCCAAGACCCAATTGACCTATGTTGCTCATTTACGAACTCGACCTCACATTTTACGACTTAAGCACACTATAGAAATTTCAGCTTGATATCTCTTTTCGTTTTTTAGTAATTGTGATGACAGACGGACAGGCGACAGACGACAGACGACAGACAAACAGACAACCGGAAATGGACTAATTAGGTGATTTTATGAACACCTAAACCAAAATTTTTTTCGTAGCATCAATATTTTTAAGCGTTACAAACTTGGGACTAAACTTAATATACTATGTATATTTCATATATATGGTATAAAAATTAATTTTTTACTGTTCGCTGCATAATCCAAATAAATATTTAATTCTCATGTATCACCCAGTCAGTATATTTTATTCCATATTATTGTTTAAGGCTATTTTCACATACTTCAACCCTCTTAGCATCCCTTCCAACATTATGAGGATCACGATGTAAACTATGAACATATTATATTATATTGAACGACTACAATAATAAATTCAATATGTGTTCATTTTCAATATTTATTTGGAATACCTTCAATAAAAAATTATCATTTACGACAACGACTCAAATTCAATGGAAAGTGTTTTTCGTTATTATTGATATTATAGTAGCCTAAGGTCAAATTTCATTATCGTAATTCCTTCGATAATGAAAAACTAATTAATTTCAAAACATGTGTCATTTAACGTTAATTATACATTAAGTTATCAATATCAAGGGTTGTCCTGTAAAAGTCAAAGGTTAAATAAAGGATATACTATGTTGTTCATTCATAATTTCATGTTATAGTAAAAGAGTTGATCGTTGTAAATCTTTCTTGGTAGCATTAAACTTCAATAATTATCAGACATTTAAAGTAACAAAGAGTTTCATGCAAACTTACAAGTGAAATTTACAAAATTTAAAAATCCCCCGGCAAATTTTTCCGGTACGGAACTATAAACTCGCACGTGAAACATTTCAAAGAAGACTTTTCATTTAATTACCGTTTTTCTTAATGCTTTTTCTAAACTGAACCAATTTTGAAGATCATCGCCAATTTTTAGGTTTTCCGGGTACGGAACCCTAAACTCGCATGTGAAACATAGCTAAGAACACTTTCCATTAAATTATCTTTCAAACGAAACCCAAAAAAAAATCGGTTCATTCATTTGGGTGCTACAATGCCACAGACAGATAGACAGACACACACACACATACTGGTCAAACACCCCATTTTTTAGTTCGGGGGGTGAAAAAAAAACAAGATTAGCTTAGCCAAGGAAAAAATTTAAACTTTTATAACATGTTCATCATAAATGTTATAGTATGAGACTAACGAGCAGCGAAAATAATATATAAAAAATGTGCTAAAATAATGATAGAAATGAATGCGCAAAAAATAAGTACATGAGAATGGTTAAGATTACTGACGATAGACTTCTAAACGACTTCTCGATTGAAGAATGGATATGTATTGCATTTCAATTATCTCGAAGCCAAAGTCAAGGACTGAAATAAAAAAACCAACAGAAGAGAATATTGGCGGAAATCGTCATTAAAGTACAAGAAGAGAGATTAGTAGAAATTCTATTACATAGAAGGAATGCCAGAATTTATATTGGCTTGTATACATAACATTGAAAGATTAAAAAAGTTTCGATCGAAAAAAGATTTCATCATCGGCAACTAAGTTTTACTTTACATTACATCATCAAAGAAAATTATAATACACAATTTTAAAGTGTTTGTGAAATTTTCAAAATGACCTATAGCTAAAATGTACAATGTACAAAAAAGTGTAGCAATAGATATTTTGAATTGAAAGTGTAATGTAAGTATATATATAATAGATAACGTTTGTATTGGAGTTTATCCAGCTGGACACATCGGGAATCTTTCCGTCGTATGCTTGGATTGAAAAACATAATACGATTACTGTATTGAACGACTTGTTAGCTTATACAAATACTTTGCAGTATACTAAGGTCGAATTTTCTTCCTAGTGTAATATGAGTACTTATAAATATGAATTTTAATGTTTTATGAATTGAAATTGCCTTAAATAGAAAATACCGAATATTGATACCAGTTTTTTAAAAGGTGAAAAAGTGGCTACCACTGCTAAAAAACCATCGTCTGCTCCGAAACCTCTATCACACGTTCATCACTAAACTTATTTAAATCCAAATATAATGTATTTTTTAAGAAGAAATAGAAAATTCACGACATTAGGGCTCCTTTATAAACTAACCATTCTAGTATTTCGCCAAAATAATGTTTTATTGCGGGAAAATTATTACTTAATTTTTATACCATGTTATACCAAGGTATACTAAGTTTAGTCCCAAGTTTGTATTTATAACATGTATATGAAATATACCAAGGTATACTAAGTTTAGTCCCAAGTTTGTAACGCTTAAAAATATTGATACTATGAACAAAATTTTTGGTATAGGTGTTCATAAAATCACCTAATTATTCCATTTCTGGTTGTCTGATTGTCTGTCTGTCGTCTGTCCGTTTGTCATCACGATTACTCAAAAACGAAAAGAGACATCAAGCTGAAAATTTATAGCGTATTTAGGACACATAACATCATAGATCAATTGGGTCTTGCATCCGTAGGACCCATCTTGTAAACTGTTAGAGATAGAACAAAAGTTAAAATGTAAAAAATGTTTCTTATAAAAAATAAACAACTTTTGTTTCAAACATTTTTTCGTATACATCACTTTTTACCCGTGAGAGCGCCAATTGTATAGTATGTATTATATGGAAATATCCGTTATATATGTGTGACATGTATATATGTGTAATGTGACAGAGTAATCAACAATGTATTTACATGGTATTCCAACAATTAACTCAGTCAATTGTTTGTTTTGACTTTTTTTTCGATACAGTTAATTTTTAATGGATACCATTTAGGAATATCGGGCAATTATAGGTATCATTATAGAATCGTTAAGTGTTATTAGCGAATCAGTAATTCATATCATATTAGTTTATGTATAATGATCAATCGTTAAAGTAATTAAGCACCCTGTATACCACTACAGTATTTGAATATGAGCAAATTGATTTGGTATTTTACATTTTCAAAAATGTCAGTCATTACAACAGTATACACAATACTCGCAATAACAATTTTCCATAAAGTACTTGACCGAATATTAAAATTTTGTTTACAATCGAAACTTTAATAATATTTGAAGTGAAATAAAACAGATTTTATATTAATTTTTTTTTCCGTTAATGATACATGACGAGTGTAGGTCGCATATGGTTCAATGGATTAACGGAATACTTACCAAGGAGCTGTTCTAAATAAACACATCGATTATTATGATAATTTCCATCATTGATTGGCGAATGAAAATTTGGTTCCAAATTATCAGCAATATCACCAGAAGCTACCATTAAATTTAATCTGGCTGACAGTTCCTCAACATCTGTAAGAAAACATAAAAAATATTAATATGAATCAATTAATGATATTCTCTGATTTTGGTGCTGAGAAAATGGAATAATGTTTTTATATTAAACATTGTTGGAGACACAAAGATTATTAAATATTGTTAGAGATACATTTACATCTAGAACTTTGAATTGGAAACTAACACAATTGATTACAAAGGAGAGATCAGTTTAAAATTAAAAAACCCTTCTATTTGGATTTTGTACGGTGGTTTAAAATAAAAACTTTCAATAAACGTTTGTACAATACCATGTATATATGAAATATACATAGAATATTAAATTTATTCCCAAGATTGTAACGCTTAAAAATATTGATACTACTAAAAAAATTTTGGTAAAGGTGTTCATAGAATCATCTTATTAGTCCATTTCCGGTTGTCTGTCCGTCAGTTCGTCTGCCCGTCTGTCCATCTGTTTGTCCGTAAAACAATAACTCAACAACGAAAAGAGATATCAAGCGTTTTTAGGACGTAAAAAGTGAGGTCGAGTTCGTAAATGAGCAACATAGGTCAATTGGGTCTTGGGTCCGTAGGACCCATCTTGTAAACCGTTAGAGATAGAACAAAAGTTTTAATGTAAAAAATGTCCCTTATAAAAAAATTAACAACTTTTGTTTGAAACATTTTTTTGTAAACATCATTCTTAACCCACGAGGGCGCTAATTAGGTGCAAATTTTATATTGTGTATTAATATGGGAATATCAGTTATGTGTGGCTATTTAAGAGTGGATATCTTTCTTTATTTACGTGGCGTTAAAAAACAAACGATTGCGTCAATAACAATGTCTATACATGGTATTTCAACAATTAACTCAGTCAATTGTTTGTTTTCACTTATTTTAAAGATAATATGATCACAGACTGCAGTCATCTCACATCTTTAAAAAGTCATTTCAATAAAAGAAGTAAATTTGTTCTTGCAATGCGAAGTGAGTTAATATAGCAGCGGGAATTTGTGAAATGTCGAGAGAAGGAAAACGCCATTGATTACCGTTGTTATTAATCACTTAAAATAAACTATAATTTTTTTTTTTTCCATTCGATATTTTGTTTTAAACTAAAGTTGAAACATTTTTATGATTTGGTAAATATTTTAGAATTAATTAATATAACTAATGAACCCTGGCGTAAAAGTTTAATTTATCCTTTAGATTTTATCTACTGTCTTTAAAATTTCCCGATTGAATAATCTTTAGTAAAAAAAACATTGTAATCAATATTACAAACTTTCTTGTTGAATAAAAGTTTTTTCTTCATTTGAATTGATTAAATTAATTTGTTACCAATCTGTTGAACTGTATTAAAACATATCGAGTTATACAATAAAAACTGTCTTAAAGAACTACGATCACAGTTTAAGTTATTTCTTTTACAGTGATCCGATCCTATCTCTGAGAAACTTTTTGCAAGCCTCATAAAAAGTTCCAAAATTTCAAGGTTTGAGAACATAGAAATCTGACCAGTTTTTTTTAACTACCGTACGGCGTTGATTTTTGAAGTTGACACGAACACATGACTTGTATGAAAGTAATATGTATTCTGTTTAATATAAATTTCAAATATTGTTGTTTTGAAATACAACGTAGTTTTAACAATTTTTTTCTTATTGGTTTTACCACTTATAAATATTATAACAAAAAAGTGATGTGATTGTCACAACTACATTCTTCGAGTCGGATTTGAATCGGCAACATATGGTTTACTATTTAATTTGGTGCCTTAAGTCCACTGCTCTACCAACTGCGCTTTCAATGGTTGTTATAAAAGTACAAAAACATCCTACTTATTATAAAAATAATCAATTAGTTTATTTCAAATTCTCTGTCTATTAGTAACAACAATCTTCTTGTAGTTGGCTAAACCACATTTGGACTAGACATGATAGGTTTAGGTTTTCTTTCAATTAGGTTTCTTTCAATTACATTTCTTTCGATTGGGTTTCTTTTAATTGGGTTTCTTTTATTTATAAATGTCTCAAGTCATTCCCATTGTAGCAATCTCACGAAAAATCAAAACAAAGGTTATGAGAATTAAGAAAAGTAACATTAATTTATTTTAAAAACTTATTTAGACGTTCTGGGATGGTTTGAAAATTGTTATATCGAAAAATATGATAAGTGTGTAATTTTGAAAATAATGTAAAATGTCATTCTATATTTGTAAACAAGGCGTTTTATACTTTTACTCATTCGATGTCGCTCATCTCTAGCGAATACTATGATCGTACACCCTTAAATGATAAAAAAAAGTTTAGTAAATTTAACTGTTTATAAAAACTGTTTATGTAGAAAGAACACTTTCGTTTCCCGTATTTGTTAATCGATCACACACCAACACAAAAGTGAACACTAAATAAAACTGTCAAAATCATTCTTTTATGAGAAAGTTTCTGCTCTAAACATTTTATTTATTTGCTTCAATGATTTTTAATAAATGTATTCTTTCTTTTTATTTTTGTATTATTTTATTCTATTTTTATGTTTTAATTTAATTTTGAACACGGATGGCCATTCAAACATGTTATTGATCGCCTTTTTGTACATCAAAAGAAATTTTCTAACAATGAAAATCTTTTTAATTTTCTTGAATGATTTTCATAAAATCCACAACCAGACTCTATACTCTGTAAGTGATAGACTAAAAGCAGAAACTTTTATCGGAAGTTCCATTAGAATATTTTTCGAGTAAATATTTTTTTAAACAAGTTCTTTATTTTTACTTTGTGCTATAAAAGGGCGTGTTACAAATTAATTCATCCTGTGTCGGGAAAGAAAATACGCGAAAAAATAAAATAAACAATGGAATCACAGAAAAAAGCACACCGAGAATGAATCCGTTTTGAATCGAGTCTCCAATGTTTCAGGAAAGAAATTTTATCGTCATGCGTATTGTTCAGTTCAATATTCTTTTTACAGTTTTAGAAATTATTTTAAAAAAAATATATATATAAATAATAATAATTCGATTATTCGTTATTGCATTAAGCTAACGAAGTTCGATAAAAATTTAGTCAAGTGCATCTGAACATAAAAATATTTTTAAAGGAATGTCAAAGCCAGGGTGAATCATTGGGAAATTTAGAGTTCCAGGTATCCTCATTCATATACTATGGCAGGTACTCAAAAAAGAAGAGCTGCTTTTAGGCTCAAGGCTTAATTCTGAACATAAAAACATGTAACTGGCTCAGCGTGTTATAGCTATCGGTAAGGTAACTAGGAAGTTTTTATTTTCAAATATCCTCAATTATTTATTATAGAAGGTAACGAACGGGAAAAGGTTTAGCTAACTAAAATTGTAACATGACATAATTTTTATTTCTTCATGACTTTACTCAAGACTTTACTCTAATTATGGATAACGCCTTGCAATTAATATTTTCATTTTTCGACGTCTTTAAATGTTAAATGGTTTCTGTTACAGCTTTAGCGGTTTAATTTTCATAACTGATCCACAAGTTGTTTTGTTTTGTTTAGTTTATTTTTTTTTATCATGTCATAGAAGAATTCGGTAGCCACCGCGAGTTATATTTCATTGAAAATAGTTAATAATATATATAAAATAGCAATATTATTCTGGATGTAAAAATTATGTCGCATAGTATAATTAATATGACTTCTGCTACCAAACAAAAACCATATTCTATGCAAAAGAAAATTTGCCTCCGGCTAGATGTTACAGCATGGTCCAATACAAAAGCTGTTGCGACACAACAAAATTTCGTTTTCCATTGCGTTCTTCCAAACAACCGTTCACTGTTACTTTGGATATCTGTTTTTCAAGTATAGTAATTGCGATGAAAATAAAATTTTTATTTTAATACAACCGGATATTTGTAAAACACATTAACATATTTGCAATCAGTCAATCAATTCACACTACATTGCCGATGAAATAATTGATTTTTCGTAAAATGTTTTTGTAAAATTTTATTATCAACATATATTATTAAGTGTTTATCGATCTATTTCGATCAATAATAAATATATATTTGAAAATCAATTGTAATAAAGTGATTTTAAAATAGATTACTTTTATTAAAGTTAATTTATAGACACAACGTAGTAAATAAGTCTCCATTCATAAGAACAAAATACTCTCAATTCAAGAGGTAATTATTATACGACTTTTTGATTATGACTAACGGACGAAAAATGTTTACTAGTTTGTATTGTAGTACTTTTACTTTCGAAATAGTCCCCGAATCGCTTCGAAATAAAATAATTTGGAATGTATTATAGACAACATCACAAAAACTACTCACCAAATCGTTAAATGAATCTGATTTTTGGAATCGCTTTTAGTTCAGAATTTGACGGTAAAAATTTATTATTATCTCCGTTTTACTTCATATAATTAGTATTATTAGGGTGGGTTGTGGTATCTTTTTTGAAAATCTCAATCTGCGTCCATCATTTCGGCTACCGAATCACTGAAGCGTGTATCAAGCAGAAGTGATGTATATTCATGAGGTATGTGAATGTATAAGAATGAACACTTTTAGGTGCAGTAACATTACTATCTTCACCGACAGTCAAGCAGCCCTTAAATTCTTCAGCTCAGTCTATCTAATTTTATAGCGTAGGACTGCCGAATGTCCTTAAATTAGCTGGCGGAACAAAAGAATGTAAACTTGGTATGGGTACCAGGACACAGAGACATTCCAGGAAATTATGAAGTCGACGAGCTTGCTAGAAATGTCACAATGCTGTCGGACACAAGCATCAATAGGCATCTGGGAGTTCCGTTCGCGAACTACAAGCTGCTCCTTAAAGAGAATATCTTAAGATCTAATATCCCTTCTAAGGGCCTCTGTTAGCCAAGTTGTTGTTTCTATTACAGGACACTGGTTGGGCGGCAAGCATGCTGAACGCCTGGGCCTGACAGTGTATCACGATCACTGCAGGACTTGTCACAGTGGCGAGGAAGGGGAAACAATGTCTCATAATCTCTGTCAGTGCCCAGCTCTTGCCATGAGGAGATGGACTTACTTGAGCCAACCCCTTCTTTGAACTACCTCTCCGACCTAGAGTCCGTCGACGTCAATGCACTCCTGCTGTTCTTAAACAGCTCCCAATGATTCATGGAGTAGTGGCCGGGGATGGGCCAACCATTTTTCGGTATCACAACGAACCCTATGGTCTAAGTGTGTCCCATCGCAGAACAGTCACTCTAACCTAACCTAGCCTAACCTGCTTCATATAAAAATTATTAGCATTTGGCTGTTGGTTTTAGGGTAGTTGAAGGATTGAAAAACCTAAAAATTCTGGGCAACGAATATTTTATCTCAGAAAAATCATACATCTTATAACGATTTGAACATCATGTACACATGGTAGGTACGTTAAAATAAACAGGATACAATTGATTATACATTGCCAATGTGTTCCTACCTTCTATACATATATATTTTAATATACGTAAACTAATTACTGCAAATAATATTCATTTTTTAATTTAAATATTATTTTTCAATTTCAATATTCAATTTAAAGGTCGTTTATTTGTATTTCAATGGCAACCATTTTGTAATTAAAAAAGTCTATTATTAGTTTTATTAAAAACGTGCATTGTTCGTGTTTATTTTTTAAATAATTAATTAAGTTGAATGGAATTATTTTGATCAAATTATTTTTACATCAGAGTTTTTTTTACAAGGTGTGGTGAATATCACCTTTAGAGGAGAGATTAAAACCTGACCAAGTAAATTTTTTATAACAATATGCTATATCTATGTTTTATACAAATTTCTTTCTATTCGTTGGTATTCTATCTTAAAAAGTCAAGTTAAAATTGTGTTTGCATACATAACACATATACTACATACATATTATATGTCGGAGGATTTTATAATTTTTGAAGAGTCCTTAAAATAAACATAGCACAGTGCGCATCTAAGTGGGATAAATGAAGTGGATTCTTCATTTTGCTAATGATGTCTTTTAATAATTTTAAAAGCAAATAAATTTCATTTGAATTGAAATAGTCTGATATTCTTTGAAAAGATCAAGGTGGTAATTAGTTGTGGAATACAGCAAAATCAAATATGATAATTGATGGTGTCAATGGAGCTGAGCGTGTGAAATCAAATTTTTGTAGGTTAAGGCAGGCAAGGACAGCGTGAAACCTCCAATAAAGATAGCTAGTATGATTCACGATCGATCGGTAAAAACAGGACATCTCCACTGTTAAGTCGATGTATGTATTCGCTCCGTGTATGAGTTTTATTAATATAATTGTATGGATGGACACATAAGTCTATGGATTGTTTATATGTTTTACGTTGAAAACATAAAACTATTTTCTAACAAATCTAAATAAATGATTTCGTTAATTTACATTTAAAAATTTTTATGCAATTTCGTCTCATATTTCCAGAATTCCAGAAAACTAGTCATATTTAAAATATAAAACATGATTCATTTCAAATTTTATAAGATGATAGCGTTGCAGTTGACTTTGCTGCTTCCCTCCATCTACTATGCTCCCTACCAATAACTGCCTGAGTTAAAGACAGGCCCACTTTTAAACCTAAACTCTGGTACATAACAGCGAATCTTTAATTTTAAACTTTTTTAACGACATTAATTTCATTAAGTATTAAGTTTTCCCAAGATTATAGACCGAAGATACTATTATGCTTTTGGTAACTATTGTATCCTAGGATAGATTTCAAATAAATCAGAAAAAGTTTGAATCAAATAAATTTTTTCGAAAAATTTTAACACAATTTTCAATGAAATTAATTTATGTATGTTTAAAAAAAAAATCAAAAATCTTTACACAATTTCTTTGTTTAACAGAAGAATTCCCTAACAATTTCATTTTAATCACCATGCTCAGTAACAACTATTTTTAATTGAACTTATAAATACTTTCAATTGTGAATTAACTAAAACAATGGCCAGCCAAGAGTTGGCATAAAACTTGGCACAGTAAGAATTTAATTCAGAAATAATTATTGTTGTTATTTCAATCACAAATGTAGATGTTTTTTGTCTTCTTTGAAAATTCTATATTATACAAAAATGCAATAGACAAAATATAATAAATACAAAAAATTTTTTTGTACCGCAGAACAAACAAAGTCAATATTATAACGAGGATAAGAGGTTAAGAAGAGATAGATAAAAGTGTCATTTATGAACCAAGGAAATGTCGTCTATGTATTACTATTAGAATAAAATAAATGTAATTGATAGTAATGACAATTTTATTACAATAAGTTATAAAGGTTCTCATACACATGTATACAGTCAAGTCTAGGACTCTTTAGGTATTTTCCAATATCTTTTCTCTGTACCTTCTTTGATTTATAAATTACATTTTCTATTAGTGGGATCATTATAGGATTATTTCCCTATCATGTCATATGCTGTATTGGTTACGGAAGTCAGGCGGCGTATTATGCGGTAGTTTTAAGTGTTAAATAAATAAAGTTATCAGTTCAACCTAGGCAACAACAGGCTTTTAATTAGCTGGATTATATACTGACAAGTTAGTACTTAGATTCGCCCTATTAGCTAAGTTGGTTATGGTGTTACCAATTCCGTCCGCGGTATGCTTAGGATAGCGGGCTCGATTCCCACCGTCGCAACAAAATTAATGTAATTAATAATTGTGATGGGCTGGTGTAGTGCATGCTATATGCATGAAAGAAGTGCACTCTGAAATTATCAACGGAAAGGTGGTAAAACACATAAATGGTATCACAATGGGCTCTATAGATTAAGTATGTCCTACGTGGACAGTAAATGTAATCTAACCTAACCTAACGTAGTACTTAGATTTTTGTTTGGACATCATAGATAATTGTGCTAAATCATTTATACAAACTATTCTGTTAGATAATCGAATACCTAATTCATGTGTATGTGGTCTGCTTTAGTACATTTTATATGCCAAATAGATACTGAAATTGAATCGAATCATAAACACATTACGATATACGTTACGCGCAGACTTTTATCATGGGTATAATAATATTCTTAAATGATCGTTGTTTAAAGTTATTAAAAATGATGGAAAATTTTGCTGTAAAATGTAGTTAATGTTTTATATACTTGTAATTCTAATTTGAGACACTTCCTCTTCGTTTTTTACGACTTCATTCGCATTACGACTATGACTTCATTAGTATTATATATGTATTGAAGTATACCCTTAAAAAATATAAAAAATTCCATAGAAAAATTGCAGATATGGTTAGTGGTTTAATCGATAGTTTTTTAACGGGTTTCATTTACTATTATTTAAAAATAATAATTTTAAATTACATAAATTGTAAATGACATTTTTAATATTAAATATTAAAAAAAATTCAATTAATATTCTAATAAGAATTGATTGTCATATTGATGATGATATTAGAATTCGCCTCTCCCACAAAATTGAGAATAATCAACAACACACTTGTTCTCTTTTCTTCGACAATGCTGAAAAAACGAATAATATAAAAACAGTAGGGAAGTGTGAGTTGGACTGCTATATTGAAGGCTACATAAATAGTGGTACTTGATTTTTTTTCTAACAAGTGAATTGGAATAATTGTTAATTGTTTAAATACCATGTAAAGACAGTGATATGAAAATAAGTTTGAAATTAATTCCTTTTTTTGTCTACTAACGTTTATAGTGCAATAACAATAATTTTTCACGAATAAATGTGATTATGAAACAATCGTACTCATACGGAGGAAACCATTTTAATCGATAAGTGGATAGCTGGTTTAGTGCTATGAAATTAAATTTTGGGGACATATTAAGTTGATAATTGGGTACAGAATCCTAAAAAACATTAATTTAATGTCGATAATATATGTCAAAAACATGTATACATTACGAAATGAAAAAAAGACTATTTAAAATACGTATTAAAATATTGAGAAAAGAAAATTGAGAGAAAGTTATGAAAATGACATGATATTTAATTAATAATTCTTATTATGTGTTTTGTTAAATCTGTTTTTTTATAGTTTTCCCTGTTCAAATTAACAATTTTCTTTTTGGCTCTTGACTCTTTTGCCTATGGATTGTATATTGGGTGGTATAAGTTTTTAAAGCAGGACTTCATCCAGTGATAGATAAAGTTAAAATAATGATAATTTCTCAATACACTTACAGTCAGAAAATCATCCTTTTCTAGACCTATAATGTTGAAATTTAAGAATAAAAGGATATTATTGTGAAAATTGCCCAAATGGCTGTTAAAAAAATTGGAAATTTGGTATGGATCCTTCCATAACGTGATAAAAAGTCAAAATGAGTTTTAATCATAAAGAATACTTTTCACAGTTAAAAAATGTCTATATTAGACGAAACATGTCATGTTTTAAATTATTAAAATATTAAAATAAAATATAAGTGGGCTAAGCTAAGAAAATTGGAAGTTTTTCTTCAAATCCTAAAATTATGAAGTTTCACAAATTAAAGCTCTCAACAATTAATAATCCTTTTTATACTTTCAAATTTCCAATTTTTCTAATCAAACTTTTTGACCATTTCATAAAAATGTATCTAAATAAGGACGCTTTTCCGGCTATAAGTGTATCAAAAATTATCATTATTTTAAGGTTATCTACGATTTTATAAAATTCTTATAACTTGGATCATGCTGTTTAGAGTAGAATAGATTTTGTTTACCTTCAAATTTTTCATTTCAAATTTTGTAATCCCTATCCCTATCCCTATATATTATAAATATGAAGGTAAGGATTTTTGTTTGTTGTCGCCATATTAGCTAAGTTGGTTAAGGCGTAACGGGCTCGATTCCCCCCGTCGCAACAAAATTAGTTTAATTAATAGTTGTGATAGCTGCTGGAGTAGTGCATGGTATATGCATGAAGTAAGTGCACTCAGCCTCTGAAATGAGGAACTGATAAATGATATTATCAGCGGAAATAATATTGCAAATGGTGGTAAAACACATATATGATATCGCAATGGGTTCTATAGCCTAAGTGTGTCATTCGTGGACAGCCAATGTAACCTTACCTAACCTAAGGATGTTTGTTTGTATGTTTGTGTGTTTGTTACGCTTTCACGAAAATATTAGCGAATGGATTTAAATGAAACTGTAAAATAATATAGCTCATACATCATACTAATTCTTGAGCTATAATTTATAAAAATATATTTAAAAATAAAAAAATTTAAATTTAGTCCATGCCATTTCATAGTCCATGGCTGCATGTTTTCTCTAAAAATTAACTTTTGATACATGGAAATTTTTTCAATTGACCATTGAAGCAACTGTTTTTAAAATCATTTTCACTACCTATTTAAAAATATTTTTTATTTTTGAAATATAATTCAATTAAATTCATCATTAAAATACATTGAACTCTTTAAATCAACATTTATTTTAACATGTTTTTTATAATGTTAATACATTTCATGTAATAATTATTTTAAAAGCTTTAAACGAAATAACTCACGTAATATGATTATTTTTTTTAAAAACATTTGTATTTTTATTCAAAATTTTTATGTTATTGTTTTAACATACTTTTCTACTACGAAATATCTACCTAACATAATAAAATGATCATTTATTTTATAGCTTAGAGTAATTAAATAGCTTCTTTGATTTACTTTTAAAATTACGAAAGTATATCACTTTTCCTATATTTTTTGTGGAGAACTAACATCTAAATTTATAATTTAGATTTTTATTTCTTTATTTATAAAATAAAAAGAAGAATAAAATTGAAAAAATTTGTGAGTATGATTGGGTTACACAATAAAATTAGTAAATTACCTAGCTACATTTCATTTGGCAAGTCGTACGATAGTAAGGTATTAAATTTAAATTACAACAATGTTTTTCTTGTTGGAAAAACATGTTTTCTGTAATTTAAAACAATTCGATCGTAAGTTAACTAAAGAGATTTAATTGTTCATCCGGAAACACTGGTTATAATCAGCCCTTGAAGCATATCCAGATGTTTTTTTTCGCAAGTTCATAGTTAGTTTAGCAAAATTACTTGTACTTCTATTAAAAATTGCCAAAATTGTAGATCGAATTACTATTCACCATATTTTCCTGATGTACACTTTAAAGAATACTAAAAACATTTGCGTCGACTGGTGAATTACGAGGAAAAACAAATGCCTACCTTGAATGGTACGAATTAGAAAGGCTTTGAAAAGTCAGGGAAAATTAGAAAGATTTGATTGAATGCATTACTCTTGAAGGAAACTGGGTTGATTAAAATGTCCAATTTTACTCGGAATTATTTATAGATACAACCACACAAAATGACGTGTCCGTCGTTCAATTCGAGGTTGGTCATCAGGATATTGTTTGCCTAGACAATGACTTGAAGCTCATGGAAGACTGTGCCAACCATCTACTGACAAAAGCTCAACCTTGGTCAATTTGTACATTTTAAAATTATTATTGCAATGCATAACACCTGGAAAATTGTACATTAAAATTTTTTTTTTCGGAATTTCGGGCCCAGCGGCTAAACCCTGCAACGTATACTTGGAAGCCCAATGTATTGTATTAGGTTAAAATGTGTTCTTAACCTTGCTTAAATTCTGCGAAAATTTCCATCACCGGCTCCATTATGCTCAAAATATATTATTTAAGTAAATTTTCAATCAGTACGTATAATAAAATTTAGAATATTTTTAGTTGATTATTAACGTCTATTTTGATTACTTGTGTGTGAAAAAAGAACCACTCCTATGTCCGGTTAAAGTCTGTAATATATCTGTATATACGTAGCTATGGCTATATCCGGAACTAAGCATGATAAAATATTTAACGCCATTGTGGACCAAACAATATACTAATGGACCCTTTGTTTGTTTTCAATTTAACATAGTTATAAAAATTGTATTTTCTAATTTGATTGGAACATTTTTAATGACCTGCATAGTTGTTATTATATGTTTAAACAATATTTACAAATTTATAGCATTTTGCATGTGTCAATATACTACATCTCTGGTCTAAAAATAGGTAGATTACTTACAGACTGAGACTGACTTGCCGGGTGTACAATGTTTTAAGACTTAGAATCTTGTTGATTTTTATGATGCCATAAAAACTATTATTGTGATTAGTAGAAAAATTATTGGAGTCGTAAATAAAAATGGTTTTAGAATTTTGTTTTAAAGAATATATTTTGAGCAGGCATGGGCAAACGTGACTTAGAGAAGTCCTTCATGTCCATCATTCTTCTGTATCTAAAATACGAGTAAGATAGTGACAACCAAAAATATGAGTAAGGCAGAGAGACAACATTTTTTTTCGACCTATCTCATTACTATAAGAAAAACTGAGATAGATAGAAGAGTCGTATACCCGTCTCGCTTCCACCTCTATGAGCAATGTGGACTTGGATAAAGAGATACATAATAAAGTTTATGGCACACAATCAAGCTATAACAATGGTGACTTTGACTTAAAATAACTCGCCCATGCTTGATTTTGAGTAAATTGCGTATGTTTTTAATTACTTTTTGTAAGTTTAATTTGACTTTAAAATAGGTAGTTTCATGTAGGCTAGATTGAGTTTCATCAAAGTGAGTTTCGAAATCGACCACTTCTGGAAATTCCGGTGACACTCTTCAACAAATATAAGAAAAACGTTATACCAAGAATGAATTTTTATTTCGAAATATCCTATCTCAAAAATATTTAATGCTCCGGATCAAAATATGGAATTCAACAAAAAGTAAAAAATTCAAAAATAGAACTATTTTCATACTTGTTCAAGATTTTTAATTGTATATGTGAAAATTAAAAATCTTCGATTCTATGTTTATCACGATTAGTATTAGCGGCCTACCCTGTATATGAGTTTGAATATACATATATTATTAATTTATTATTTAATATTTTATTAAATTAAACATTAATCCGAATTTGTACATAGAGAATGTCATAAATAAAATTTAATTATTAATATTTTAATTATATTAGTAATCTATTTGGCGAGCATGTATAGAAATGTTCGGATATCTTAATGGTTTAGTTTAGCTTTGAGCTGTTTTATAGTATATAAAAAAAATTTTTGGTCCAATTTGACCGACGCAGAGAGCGCCCCCAAAAGATACATTTAATTTAAATCTTAAAAAAGTTATTTATTATCCTTTTATGGTTTTTATACATACGTTTTCCCTAAAATTTCAAAAACGCCGTTATTTGGGGTAAATATATCTCTGTAGAAAAAATGCAAGGGTGGTTTTCAAACTTTTTAGAGGTTATTGTCTAGTTTTTATTATAACGAATCAAAAACTATTTGGTTTTTAAAGATAGGTCGAGAAGCGAGAAAAACGAGAAAGCGCCGTACCATTTTGAAAAACGTAGTTTCGAGAAAAACACTTTCGCGTGACGTGTAACTATTTATGAAAAAAAGTGACGCGTCGCTATCTAAAGAAACTGATTCGAATCATACGCAGGTACCGTTAGACGCATATGACTATAACTTTCTATTTCTAATTTCTTCATAAAATTTTAGGAGAGTTTTCCTATTCCTATAACACCAAGGAACATTTTTGTGTAGAAAAAATATTTTTTATACCATTTATATGAAATATACCAAGGTATACTAAGTTTAGTCCCAAGTTTTAACGCTTAAAAATATTGATACTATGAACAAAATTTTGGTAATCGTTATCACGATTAGTCAAAATCGAAAAGAGATATCAAGCTGAAACTTTTATAGCGTGTTTAGGAAGTAAAAATTGAGGTCAAGGTCGTGAATGATCAACATAGGCCAATTGGGTCTTGGTTCCGTGGGACCCATCTTGTATATGGCAACAAAAAAAATCATGTTTTCTGTATATACAAGATACAACATTGCAATTTAAATGGCCAACCAGAAAAGTTCATCGGTGTATAAAAGCTTTTTATTGATGCGTGTACATATATACTACATACGTTAATATTATTTATTTAATACAATTACTGCTGTTAATGAAATATTAATATATTGCATACTATATAAATTAATCAATTTAATTAAAAAATGTTTAACTATTAGCAAACATCGCAAAGAACATTTAAATTTATTTTAATAATTTGATTTTTTTTACTTTTTTTTCGATTTGAAAAGAAAACTTGTAAAATTTGTGGTGTCAAAGTTAAACGTTAAACGATTGCCAAAAGTAACTTGAAAAAAAAAACCAAAATTATAAATGATTATCGGTCGTACAAGAAATAAGGCCGAATAAGAGAGAGTGTAACTGTATATGTATATGTAAATATATTCCCAGAAATACATGCGTGTTTATTGTTAAAATATTTCTGCCGTGCGTTTCCACCATATTATCTTTTGGATTCAATATTCTAAAAAGGTACTTCACTTTTCTATTGTTACCCGACTGTCAAGGAGTGGTTATGTTTTCGCACGTTTGTGGCATGTATGTATGTATATTTGTAAATGTCTTAATTTCCTCGTATCTTCCAAACGGCTCAATGGATTTCAACATTTCCTTATATTTGTCTCAAAAACCCAAGTGTTCTTATAGATAGGTTTTTGAATAAACAAAACAAATAGGCGCATTTTTGGAGCAAAATAATTGTACGTTAATAAAAAAAAATTAACAAAACCTATCAAATAGGATATCAAAATAAAGGAAATTAAAAAGGGATTATAAAAATATGTATAAGTAATATGTTCAAATTTAATTAGGGATAATAAATTGGTTTACAAAGTTTTAATAGAGAATATAAGAGTGTTCTTTTTTTAGTGCCGGAACACTAAAAAATCTAATATAAAATAAATAATTAAAAAAATGAAATGCCCGACTGTGTTAAATAAAATCTGAACTGGAAGAAACAAGTCCAGTTTACATAGCGACTTTAACAATCGGGGCCCATTAAAATTTAGACTGACTCAAATCTTTCCAATAATGGGCCACGACTATTAAAGTCGCTATGTATACTATTGGACGTATCTTCGTTTTCAGATTTTATTTAACACAGTTGGGTATTTCTTTTTTAATTATTTATTTTATTGTTCGTCTTATTTCTGTGTTAGTATGGATTTTAAGTTTTGCAAACAGAATTAATAGAGCTTTGTATTTTTATATGCAATATGAAATTTGTTTGTATTATTTGGATCCTTTAAAACATTTTTAACATATCAGACCAGAAAACTTTTAAAAAGCATTTGACGACTGTTATTATTCATTCTATTCAGGTACAGACATTGTGTAATAAAAGTGTCATATTTTTATAGATATAAACTTCATAATATTTTTATAATAATATATATATACATGTACAGAGTTAGTCAATAGTTTGCTACTTTTGAATTTGAAAACTTGTGAAAGTGAAAATTGTATTAAATTTAAATTGTAAAACTTGCAAATATTAGATAAAATATTTAATCTTTTTGTAAACTATTCTATAACGCACACAAAAAAGATAGAAATGATATATGAATGGTTAATCCGTCACTGCTGTTGAATTTTCCATCAGTCAAAATCGAAGGAGGTCATTGGCTAATAAAACTTGAGTCTCTCAACATAAATTCATTGACATCAAATCGATTCACTGAAAAATTTTCAACTCTCTAATCCTCAAGTCAAGTTTGAACGGAAAGCACAGTTGCACAGTTCCCTAACAAGTGTAATTTACAAAATTTAAAATCACACTTGAAACATAGCTAAGAACACTCTCCGTTAAATTAGCTTTCAAACGTACCAAAAACATTAAAATCGGTTCATCCGTTTAGGCACTACGGTGTCACAGACAGTCAGACACACACGCATAGCGGTCAAACTTATAACACCCCTTTTTTTAGTTCGGGGGTTAAAAATATCGTAAAAACTTATACTTTCTTCAAATAAATGGAGAAGCGAAAAATCGTTGATATTCTCAATCTTTTCCTATTGTGGGTTTTACTTAGGTATTGGGTTTTTAAAGTTTTAGTCGCAGTGCCTTAATGAAGATGACTCGGCTGTAATAGAAAAAATTAACTTAATAGATAACGATTCGAATTTAGCATGTTATAGCTAATGAAACATATTATTGTATAAAACAAAAATTTGGGTACATTACCGATCAATTAAGAGAGTAATTAATTAATTAAAAATACACAAAATAACATAACCTGTTATGAGGATGGCTTTAGTGATTACTTGGATGTTATTTAGTGTATTTTTAATTAGTTAATTACTCTCTTAATTGATCGGTAAGGTACCCTACTAATTTTTTTGTTTAAATTACTGCCGAGGGATGGTCCTTTTTGCAGAATCATTGCGTTTGAAAATTTTTTTATTTAATAAAAAAATAAATAAATCAGGCTTGAAATGTAACGTGTAACATAATTGTGTTAAGAGTGTTAAAATTTTGGCTAGCACTGTATTATAATAGCATTGTGACAAATATTTGAGTAGATTCAATGATAAAATTTACTACTTATTGTCACAAGTGTTTCTATGTATATTATAGTTTTTAAAACTATAAAGTTCAAACATGAATTTTACAATATTTTCTATATGAACAATTCATGATTCACGGAAAACTTCAAATATGACAAATAGTAGTGTATTTTATTTCATGTAGTGTTTTCAAATAAACTGAACAATATATATTTACAATTTAACTAGAAAACTTCAAAAATTGTTGTACAATATACGAAATTGGTGTAAGAAATTTAAAAAAATAAATTGGCAGTACATAGTCGGTGTGGTACTGAAGTCGTGTGAGTGTGACCCCTGTAGTCCACACGACTAACTTCCCAGAGGGGGAAAAAACATTAAAAAAAAGGCCTTTGTTAGGTAGTCTTCATATCTTATTCTTCAAACATATACTGCAGCTTATGCTGGAACGATCATTATCTCCATAGATAAATGATGTGTTTTTTCCACTTTTCAGATTCTGTTTATTCAGTTTTCTCCAGTTTCCAGTTTGTCCATTTTTTTTTTTACCATAAAAAACGGCACAACTAATTCTGCTGAAAACTCTTTCAGTTCTTAAATACGCGATTACACGTCGAAGTCCAGTCACGTGTTAATGTCATAACTGGTTCGCGAGATAATCGAGGCGAAAGAATCCGAACGACCATACGAACATACGCACATACGTACACACACACACACACACACACACACACACACACACACACACACAGACATCACATTGAAAAGGTTTGATTCGGATATTGCTTCCTTAAAACCGCGGAATTATGTAAAACTGGAGAACTTTTCAAAATCGGCCCCATTATATTAACTCCCTCTGGGAAGTTAAAAACTGAAAATAAACAATTAACTGAGTTAATTGTTAAAATAACCTGTATATACAACGTTGAATATCAATCAATACATAGTATAAAATAAAGTCCCTTTCCGCTGTTTTTACCTATCACGTCCCTATGTATGCTTAGATCTGTAAAACTACGCAACGGATTTTAATGTAGTTGTTTTTAAGAGATAGAGTGATTCATAATATAGTAGAGTAAGAGGTTGAAAAAGGGGTGGAAAGGGATGTGTTTCAAACATTTAAAAAGTTGTGCATTGATTAAACTTAAATATTGACAAGATATACAACCAGCTTGAAGGATTATTTTTATTTATTTATACCTTCTGAATGTGGGTTGGTAAAGTGGAGCGAGAAAGTGGGGATGAATAATCGAATATTTTCAAATATACCCATATAAATATAAAAGTTAAAAAAATGAAGTCTCGTTTGTAAGTTTTTAATCAAAAACTTCAATGTATTAAAAATAAAACGAACCAAAATTAAAATTCAACACTTGCAAGGATGTGACGATTATTTTAAAATTATTATCATCTTGTATACAGTAGGAACACATAAACAAAATATGATTTAACTTGAATAATTTAAAATTAAAATTGCAACACGGAAGGTTGTAAATATGTTTAAATTGCGTAAAAAATATTGCGTTCTCATTATAAATTTTAAATAATTTTTGTTTGATTTTGATATAAGTTATATTTCAAAGAGAACTAAATTTTTGGATAGAGAATTGTGTGCTTATGTAATTTAGGCACTATGCTGAGATTTTTATGTTTTCGTAGTTTGAGAACATAAATATCATACGAAAAAAAAATGTGATGTATCTATTCAGTTCAATACTTAAGAGTTAAGGTGAATGAATGTTTTTTGATACACCGAATACGAATTTAATAATGTTATTTATTAGAAGATCAAAGTTGTGCTTTGACTCACCAGGAGGACATTACGATTTTATCAATTTTGTAAGAGTATTAAAAAAGTTTTTCCCAAAGCCACTTATATATTACTATGTTAAAAGCTTGAGGTGTAAAGGTATATAAAAATTATTGCGAGCATTAGAAAATTTAATTTGTTTCTATTCAATCGTTCTTCTAATTAAAAATTTTATGTGTAAAAAATTTTTTTAAATGCCTTTTTGAAGCTTTAAGAAGTATGTTCGGAACAAAAAACTTACGGAAGCCTGTGATACTTTTATCTTAGGTCTACGATGTAAAACAAAATAGATCCAAAATGTATATCTTCGTTATAGTAGTAAAATCATCTTAATTTAATTTTCTACACGTTTTTATGGAACTAAAAAAGCGATCCATAAATTTTGTAAATGTCTTTGATTATATTTTAAAAGTTTTATATCATTTAGATTTAAGTGGATTGGATATACAATACAAAATCTACCTCCACAACTTTCTTTAATCAAATTCGTAACAAGTATAGTAAAACACGCATAAAATGAGGATCCGTTGTCAGATTTTACAAAGAACGAATAATTCTTTAATCTTTTTTGCAGGTGGAAATTTTCATTTTTGTGGAAGATTGATAATAGTGTGTTACTGTGCAAAATTGAATTCTTGAACTTGGGTGTAGTAGTATTTTGTTTTTTTATTATGTTTTTGACCGTTTTGAGGTTTTCTACATGTTATTTATCTTTTAAGGTTTCCAGTTTGAAATATTTCTGATTCTGTAAACATCTTCAAGTATTTCGTCTTATTTTTCAAAGCTTTGAGAAAATTCACTTTAAAAACAAGTGAAAACAAACAATTGACTGAGTTAATTATTGAAATACCATGTAAAGACAATGTTGATTACTCTGTCACATTACACATACATACATGTCACACATATATAACTGACATTCCCATATAATACATACTATACAATTTGACAATATTTGCGCTCTCAGGGGTAAATAGTGATGTTTACGAAACAAAGTTTCAAACAAAAGTTGTTTATTTTTTTATAAAGAACATTTTTACATTTAAACTTTTGTTCTATCTCTAACGGTTTACAAGATGGGTCCGTAGGATGATGATGATCTGTAACGGTTTAGAAGACCTATGTTGCTCATAGGTCTAATGAACACGACCTTACTTTTTACGTCGCTTGATATCTCTTTTCGTTTTTGAGTAATCGTGATGACAGACGGACAGACGACAGACGACAGACGACCTAGTCTCAATATTTTTAAGCGATACAAACTTGGGACTAAACTTAGTATTCCTTGGTATATTTCATATACATGGTATAATAAGAAAGGTCGTAGAGGTAGGATAAAATTGTGTATGGCCACGTTTGCCAATTTCTCAACTAGCGCAGATTTCTACAGGCTACGAAACTACATTTTTATTTACGGAATCCTAATCGAATACAACGAATAAATAACAAAAAAAAAAAAAACACCATCACCAATAATAAATTTTAATAGTTATTTGTATGATACGCACTGAATATATAAACAGTTTCAAATTTGTAAAGGTACCTATATTTATACAACAAAACAAACCAAAATGAGAAAAAAAATACAGTAACTTTAAATGTATACAGTAAACACCTTAATTCTTTCTTATATTATGTTCTTATTTTTCGTTCCTTTGTAATCCAAGTAGTGTATATTTACAATATTACAAGACGCATAAAAATCTTACATGCTAAATGATTATTATTATATTTTTACTAATACTGGTGCTAAGCGAATGAATTCGTCATATTGAAAAGTTCTCTAATTTTAGTAAAATCTGTTAATCACACCAATTTTTAAAAATATTAATCGAGACATTTTATAACTTAAAGAAATAAAATTTTATTTTGTGATCTCAAATCTAAAAAATTTGAAATTAGTTGTAAACTAAACGCTGAGTGAATATCAGCGAGTTCTATCGGCAATCACTGCATTTTGAGACGCTAATCCAAAACTTTATGCCATGCAATACCACAACTAAATCATAATTGTATAGGATGGGTCTTTCAAATAAAATGATACTTTCTAGAATTTGAACTAACAACCCAATTTATCAACTTAAATTGTATTTTATTTTGAAGTTAGACATTGAAGTTTTATTGTGAAAGTATCTTGAAAATGTATGTAGTGTCGACCACGATTTTTTTTATACGCCCCAGTAAAATCCAAAAAAATTCAACCAAAATCGCAAAACTCAATGTAAAGCTACTTTTTTGGTATGTTATTTGGGCCCCTTAGGAGTGTCACTGTGTAATACGTGAAAACTTCAAAATTTTCGGACTTTTTTCAGTTTTTGCAATTCTATCTTCAATTCAAAAGTTAAAAGTCTTTGACATTAGTTGCTACCATCATTTTGAAAGTATATTGAATTTGAAACAATTAAAGCCAATCCACAGATCCGTATGTGTAACAGTTTTTGAGATACGATGCTTGAAATATTTACATGATTTTCAGAAATTTTAAAATTTTGAGTTTTGCTTATACCGTTAGAGATAGAGCAAAAGCTTAAATGTAAAAATTTTCCTTATAAAAAAATAAACAACATTCATTGGGGCAAAACTCTTGTGTCCATTTTCTCCAAAAATATAAAACATAGAGATAGGTATGTATGAAAATTTGTAGGTAGCTTCAACTAGTGAAGTCTTATGAAAAATACTTTTTTAGAAAATATTTTTCAAAATTTTCGAAAACTAGTACAAATGGCAGTCTCGGAAGGCGATGTAAAGCTGCAATTTTTGTATGTTATTTTGACCCCTTAAGGAAGTTTGAAACTACGTTTTGCAAACAAAAAAAGTTGTGCTAACTGTGTAAAAGGTGAAAAACTGGAAAAAGTCCGAAAATTTGGAGCAGAAAATTTTTATTCTTGCAAAACGTAGTTTCACACTCCCTTAATGGATCCAAATAACATAACAAAAAAGGAGCTTCACATCGCGTATTGCGATGTAGAATTGAATTGGCGTATTAACTTCATTTGAATTTTTTGTGTGTAATATCCCTAACGAAAAAATTAGACTAATTGAGCGTTTTGCATTGGTTTAATTTTTAATTTATCTGATAATTGGATATGATGCGAGTTGTGAAGACATTGTAATTGCGTTTCTATCGATTGTATGTACATTCGATAGATACGACTTTGCTTTGTAGACAAACATTACCTTAGCAACGCCGGTTGTTTGTACTCCAGATAATTGCGGAATAAATTCTCAAATAAAGTTCTTTTGGTTTTATTTCGTATTTTATTTCAGCATTTTCAGATGTAAGAGTAACCTCTTACAGAGTATATTTCAAACAATAAACTAAAATTCAACATTATTAAACGTATAATTCGTGCTATAGAATTGGTGCAATTGAAAATATTCCACACTAAAATTTATGTGCTTCTAAAACTGCTGTGGTGATTTGAACGATATTTTATGCACAAAATTCAATCTCTAATACACCATCAATGTCTAATACACCATCGAATAAAGCATAATTCACTTTAATACGTTGAATTATTTGTTTATTTGTTCAATTTTTTTCAAGTAAAGTAATATGTGTATGCCGCCTGTAGTTATATCGCCTACAATTCGTTGAATGTAATTTAATAAAGAAACCCACAACAACCACATCATTCTGAACAAAGATATTGAGAGTATATAATATATGCATAAATATAATTTTCTTTATTTTTTCATATAGATATATACATAGCAATATTGATTTGCATTTTATTCGCACCGTGTGTGAGTTTTATTGGAGGCGATTCCATGGTAACGATACACTACTTTAATTATGGAATTGTATGGATTCAAATATAATTGTAAGGATTGCATTTATAACTTACATTGAAAATTTAATATTATTGTCTCACAAAAAATAAATAATTATGATAATTTACATTTGAAAAATAATATTTGTGCAATTTGATTTCTTATTTTCACCATTTTTAATGCATTAAGTTTAATTAATAAGTGTTTTTCAATAATTTTAATTTGACATTCACTATAACATTTACATGTAAGGAATTGCAAATTAGTCATAACAGACTCCTTTAACGCCAAAATTTTTCACTGGAAGCGTTGACATCGATTTTATTGTCCCAACCATACGTACCCAACGAATACGTAAAAAACTGTTTTCTTCGATAGTATAAATGTTTTTTCAATATTGTCAAATTGAAATAATATATCTTTTAAAATTATTAGAAATGAAAATACGATGATTTTATTTTCGGAAGAAAATAAAATGTTTTATTTATGCAAAAATAATTTTTTGAAAGGTTTTCAATGTTATCTATTACTCAATATTGTATCTAATATTTTCTGTAAGTTCATGAAACGTATTTAAAAAGTGAGTTTTATTAGAGGCGTTTCCATGGTAACGATACACTTATTTAATTATAGAATTGTATGGATGCATATATAATTATGAATTGCATTTATGATTTACATTGAAAATTTAATATTATTGTCTCATAAATTTAAATAAATAATTATGATAATTTACATTTGAAAAATAATATTTGTGCAATTTGATTTCTTATTTTCATTATTTTTAATGCATTAAGTTTTATTAATTAGTGTTTTTCAATAATTTTAATTTGACATTTTCTATAACATTAACATGTAAAGAATTGCAAATTAGTCATAACAGACTCCTTTAACGCCAAAATTTTTCACTGGAAACGCTGGCATCGATTTTATAGTCCCTGCCATGACTACGCACGCAACGAATAGAAACCAAATCATGGGCCGATTCTAAATGCTCTTCAAGTCAATCGATTTGCCTATTTAATACCTATTCAATGAAACTTCATTTAACATACTTCGTCGATTTTAATTTTTTTCTTTTTCTCAGTATGATACCAGGCTGTGATCATATAGAATTTTTGTTACCTCAATGTCATTAGTGACATTCACAGGATTAAGACAAATCAATTGACGTAAGAATTATCAAGTCTATATGTTTAGTTTCTAGAGTGCCGCCAACAAATAAACATACATGAATACATACATAGACTGATAAACATATTACCTTTGCGTCGCGCAGTCGGGAAAAAATTAGTAGTTGAAAGAAAATATATTTTTTACATAAATACTTTCAAGTTGAAATAATTTTTAATCGGTCAAATACTTATTTTCTTGAATTAATTAAGTATTGAAATCGTTGACTAAAGAAATAATTGCTTGTTTTAAGAACATCATCAGCCAAGCAAACGCTTCAGTAAAACTTCAATTCAGTCATTTTTATTTTACAGTGCAAATTTACAAAAATGTAAACATCTCAAAATGAATTATTTAAAAATAGAAATTTCAATTTTCTGTATGCGAGCAACGCCTTCCTTTTTTATTTGACTGTTTGACTATCGCTGTTTTAAATAAAATGATGTCTGGATAAAAGAACAATTTGATTATAAAAATTAATTTTTGAATAATTAATAGCATCAACCATTAGTTTACTAATTAGAAAAATTAAATTATTTAAACCAGAGAAAAATTATTATTTAAATCAAACTAGGTGTAAATATTTAACAAGGTAATTTACATTAAAAGACCAAATTACAACACTGATGTAAATATAATTTTGTACATGTAAATTAAAAGTGAATGAATTATATAGTGTATACACATCAACGTAAATTAAATTTTATAGTCGAGTCCTTTTACAGACTTCAACAAAATAGTATTTAATATATTATAACACGGGTTAAATGTTATGGATATCCAATAACATAAACTTTAATTAGATTTTAATCTAAAAAGTTTTTTTTCTGTAGAATCGGTATTATAATTTTCTTCTATAATTATCCAGATCCATGCCCGAAAATTTGGTTGGGAAAGAAAACATCTCCAAAAAATAATTTCAGATCACCACAAAATTGATAATTTTCGTTCATGTAAACATTAAGAATGTACGAGCACCACGGCGATTTTAAAAAAAGCTTGATTTTTAAAAAAATGAAGTTGGGCTAAGTCTAAATTAATTCTGAAAATTTTAGGGGGGGGGGGGTGATTATTTAAATAAATATATGACTTCAAAAGCAAGCATTGATTTTATGGTAAAACGATAGTTGAATGATATGTTTTCATAGATTTTCTCCAAAACTAGTCAGTGTAAACTTAAAAAAAAACTATATAAATTAAAGTTAAAAGCTTAATAAATTATTGAAAATAAAGAAAACCCGTTGTGCTCGATTAATTAAGGTTGTAGGGGCACGGTAGAGACAAAACGGGACATAAATTTAAAAAGATATCTATATATTTTCAATTTTGATGGTGAATTATGTTAGGTATTACTTGACAATATAAGACGAAAATTAAGTGAAAAAAAGTGAAAGTAACAAAATTTTTCGGTAACTGGAGTAATTTTCAAAATATCGAAAATTTTGGTCAATTATTTAGCTTTCGATGTTTTCAAAACTAAGGTAGGTAGATATGTATAAATTTTATTCTTATTTTTCGTCTTCATTAATGAAGTTATAACAAAATTCATCATCAAACATGCTAAGCTTACAAGCTTGTAAAAAGTCGACTGAAATGCCGATTGAGTCATCAGAATTAATCTTCCCTTTTTGCTGAAAACTCAAAACTATTCCTAAATTATATTAATTAATTATTAGAATTGTTTTAGAATTACTTAGTTACATTAATTTTTTTAACCGTGAGAAATTTGGAACCATTCTCGTGATATATTCTTGTTTGAGTGAATTTTTTCCGGATAGTGGCTTTTTGGTGTTTAACTTACCAACTTTGGGTTATCCTCTTTTGATTTCTCTTACCTGGAACAAAACAGATAAAAATTAGTATTCCTAGCTAAGATAAATACAAAAATTTCAGTTTTGTAGTGGAAAAAAAAACTTTTCGAGTAACAGACGCTCGACTGTATTTAAGAAAGAACAAGTAGTGACGTGGGACACCTGGTAGGAACTAAATTCTTTTGTACCTTGGGACATTATAAATCTATCGATTACTTTTTTTATTTACAAGATATTTTTCTGAAAATTTAAAGTATTAATTTTTGAAGTCAAATACTTTCTTTAAAGAATTTAAATCTAAAGCTACTTTTAATTTTTACTGTATGAAATATTTGTAATATTAGTTTGTAATATTGTAATATTGGTTTTACCACTCAACCAGCAAACAAATCAGAATGATAACGTGCGATAAAGAACATAGTTCCAAGAAAATGCCAAAAACCTTCCTTTCCTTTCCTTCGCCTGTGTTAATTTAATTGTATTTATTTGGAAGTCGGTCGAATCAGCAGTTTCAAAATCATCATTGGATCCTCGAAAACTTGGAGATGCAAAATTTCAAGTCATTTGGATTTCAAGTATGGCGACCAATATAATATCTTGAACTACGTAATAATAGGAAACTAATGGTCACAGTGCCGACTGGCGGGAAGTATATGTGACAACGATGAAAAAAACTTGATTTACAATTAATTGTATTTGTTTAAGTCAAATTATTGTTGACCAATAATCATTTTCATTTAGGTATACATATCTCCGATAAATTGTTTTACGATTAGTCTATAGGTGCTCAGGAATCTCATGAACGATAAAAATGCTGGGCGGCCGCTTTCATAATAGAAAAGAATAAGTTTTAGAATAATATTATAATCTAACGGAGCTTCAATATATCAGTTTATCTGTTGCCCTAAATCTGAAATAATTATAATTAAATTTTCGTCGGACTAATTTCAGCTTCACCTATATGAATTTTATTTACATGCTTAACAAGTGGACGGACATACCTATTTGTCTGTCATATCACACCTAGTTCATATGATATGCTGGTGATGTAATCACCTAGAGGATTCATATTGTTGGTGAGGTTTTAACTTGTTATACGTTTATATAGTAGCTATACATGTACAGCGAGTATTCCCGAGTATGGATTTATTATATTCAACTACTGAGTACTAGTACAAAACCTACCCATGGTTTTAGTAGTTGCACCTTGCACCTGATGTGTGTCTGTGTAGTAACAACCTCACTATTCTATTCTAAACTCTTATCATACATAGAACTATGTCGAGAAACTACCCAAACAATACATACAGGAACGATCACGCTACCCGGCACGGTAGATTATGGCTAAACGGCTTGATTTAAAAAAAATTTTCTTTCAAGGCTAGATGAAGGGTTATTGACTGTGCATTTTAAAATTATTTTCGTAATATACAGGGTCGAATGCTTCAAAATTATATTTTTTAAGGTAGTTGTCGTGGTACAATATATATAAATATTATGGAACATACGCGCTGTAAAAGTATACGAGCTTGTAGCTAAGTGATCCATAATATTTAGGCAAGCCTGTACTCGTGGAGACGTTACACATACAATATTCATGTGTATGTATACAACACCAATCCTAACACTCTTCTGTCTGACTCGCTTTATTATTTTTTTTTTGAAATCGAAACAAATCAATTAATAGACTGTTAGTTTTTGGAAAATATCTGACAGTTAGTTTGTTTTTTATAAATTAATAACTGGTGCAAAAGTATAAAGAGTATATACCATACATGTTAAATATCGAACTTTTAATTAAATTTATCTCGGATTCTAGACGGTCAATCAGATTCAAATTTTAAGGGTAATTGTATAATCATGTTTTTAGTAAGTGCACAAAAATTTAGAATTTTTGACGCTACTCAAATATTGCAACAACAACCTTAAATGAAACACTCTGCTGATTATTTCATTTTCAAATTCTACGATCAAAATAAAGATGTTTTCAAGGTCTAAATCACGGTTTTCGAAATACTATGGATTTTCTAAAATTATAATAGCAATTTTAACATATAATTCCTCAAAGCTTATATCAGTTTTTCAAACCAAATTGAACTTGGAGTCTACTAATCGATTGAGTTTCTTGTCGCAACTGTGAATAATTGAATTTCGTAAATAGGTTGTCACAAAATTAAAAACTTACAGGTTTTAAACGATAATAACTTGTTTGGCTTAAATACAACACATGGTTTATGTCAACAGCAAATGTAAATTGTAACTGTTAACTGTCAAATATCATCAACTGTCCTAAAGCTAACCGAGTGCGTTTTCATTTTTAAATTTTTAGATTTTTTTCAACCCTGTAAACTCAGTAAACTTGGAAATATTCACAATTTGATGTTTATTTATGCCCAAGAAAAACTACTTCGAGAAAAAAATTGTCTGATGACATAGATTGTTTCGTGAACAAAATAAATTATCGATTTCGTAAATTGCGAAACGAAATTAAATTATATGCTGACTTTTAATTAGACTATCGAATTTTATAGTAATATTTCATTCATTTAAGCCGTATTGAAATTGGTTTAATAACACTCAAACAGGAAGGCAAAATTTGTGGTAAAACTTTGGCTACTTATAGAAATTTCTGTTTAAAAGCAAAAAGAAATAGTACAATAGGCATGATTTTAGTCGTTACAAAAAAAAAAAAAAAAAACAAGTGAAAACAAACAATTGACTGAGTTAATTTTTGAAATACCATGCATAGTCAGTGTTGTTCTTTATCACATTACACATACAAACATGTGGCACATACATAACTAATAAAGTATAGTACATATGTAAATGACTTTATAGGTTTCTGCATTACCGACCGACATTTAGTGTTTGTACACATATTATAAAATTTCCGCCTAATTGACGCCCTCACGGGTAAACAGTGATGTTTACGAAAAAATGTTTCAAACAAAAGTTGTTCAATTTTTGATAAGGAACATTTTTTACATTTAAACTTTTGTTCTATCTCTAACGGTTTATAAGATGGGTACTACGGACCCATGACCCAATTGACCTATGATGCTCATTTACGAACTTGACCTCACTTTTTACGTCCTGAGTACGCTGTAAAAATTTCAGCTCGATATCTTTTTTCGTTTTTGAGTTATCGTGTCCACAGACGGACGGACGGACGGACGGACAACCGGAAATGGACTAATTAGGTGATTCTATGAACACCTATGACAAAATTTTTTTCCTAGCATCATTATTTTTAAGCGTTACAAACTTGGGACTAAACTTAATATACTATGTATATTTCATATATGCATGGTATAAAAACCAGTAATCTATGTGCAATAGCCAGATAAAAATCTGTCCGAATTGCTTTTCGCCTTCGACAAATGCATATGGTAGTGTAATGCAGGTCAAAGACATCAACAACATGAATATAGTTGGTCATAGAAAATCTCCATACCAACTAGCAACAGGAATAAGGATCCCAGGTGTGCAATAGCACTTTAGAGTTATTGCAGTCTGTTCATGGAATTTAATACTAGTCTACTGGGTTTAAGGTTTATCATTTTTAGATGGAAAAATATATATTTTAATTAAAAATTGTTTGAAAAGCAGAGTGTATGTTTTAATTTCGAAAATTATTGATTGGAATTCTTATTGATACTATTTATTTACTTTTTTTTTATTGTATTCTGTTAAAACTTTTTTTTTGGAATCAACATACGATAATTTTTTTAAAAGAGAAAATTTATTTAAACAGATAATGTAAAAAAGTAAAAATAACAACTACCAAAATAGATTGTTTAAAAATCTTGCACATACTTGAGAATTAAGTTTTAAACTGCTAAAATAATTATTAAGTTTGCTAACAGATAATATGCGAAAATACATGAATACATTAATTGTATTAATGATTTACTAGCTCGGTCCGTAAGGAATTTCGATCCCATTGATACTGCAACTCGTGGATATCCTGTATCCGTGACTAGAAAACAAACAAGAGAAGAGAGAATAAGAGTTTCGTAGAAGGTCTTAAATAAGAATTAGGAGAACAGGTTTTAAAAATAGTTTTACTTGAAATATCCTTTACAGTTGCAGATTTATTTATTTACTTACTTCTTAATGATGTCTTCAGTATTAGGAGAACATCTATGAAAACTGTTACATTCGAATCATGTTTGCCGTATACACATATTATTTAAACTTTTGATATTTTTCGTAAAAATTATTTGTGAAGCCTGGCTTTTGGATATGAACTTTTTAGACCGTGAGTATATTTTTTCATCAGAAGCCAACATGATAAGCTTAAAAATGAGGGGTGATAAGGTTAGGAAGATAAGGACTGGATAAAGAAAACATGCTGAAATATATATAGAGATAGTAAATGGTTCTTTTCTAATCGAACTGGAAGACACTTTAAGGTACGACTATTATTAAAATATCATAAAAATTCACCACGATATTTCACAGATTAAGGAAAAAAAAGTTAGGCGGATAGATTATTGAAGTTGAATTACATTTTAAACAACTTCATCGTTATTTACCGAGTCCAGGTACCCTCTATGAAAGAGTATATAAATCTTTTAGTTAAAGTTCGACAAATCGTGATTGTGGCTGGCCATATCATATAAAACAATTTAAGCTATTTTTGGAACGAAAATTTTCCTGAAATTCGAAGATGGTCCAGATCCCATCATTCCATTAGCTAAAGTGCCCAGGGCCCTATAGTTCTAGTTTCGTACACTCAAATGAAAATTTTTCTTTGTTTTGATGAATAATTCCCCAAGTTTTGCTTGCTTTTGGTTGCCATAGGGAGCCGACTATTCTAATATACCCAAGGCTTCCAACAATAAAGATTAGAGAATGCATACAATTTTGGAGCTGTTGGCAGCCCAATTTACGGATAAGAAAAGCAAACTTTGAACGCAAAAATAAAAGATAAACAATTAGGAAAGCAAGAAATTTATTTCACGGCATTGAAAAAAGCGACAATATTAATTTATAAACTTAATGTATGACATTACAAACAGAATATAGCAGAAAAAAATAAATAAATTGCATTTTATAAAATTATTAATATTAAAATAATGATATGGGTGGTGTTTGTATTATCATGTTATAAAATAACATTTATGTAATCGTATAAATAAAATATAAAATAATAAATAAAAAAGTGTGATATTAATATAATTGAATGTAATAAATCTGTCCACCATAGAAATGTAATATAACAAGTTTAAAAATAATTTGTCATTAGTTCATAAAAAAACATCATAAGTCATAATGTAAACAAATCGTTTTTAGTATTATAGTACAGTACAGTACTTATAGTTGGTTCACTTTTAAATATCATTCGTATACCGAGTGCTTCAAATATTCTAAGGAGTCGAATAGTTAGGCAACAAAAACAGCTTCAACATCTCAAAAACTGACAATACGATGCCGTTTCAATATCAATTTAAGAAATGGAATCTGTGTAAAATTATCGTGTAGACCCACGCTGTAGCTGGGTCTCCTTCTGTCATAAAATATGAAATTCGCGTCATTTTAGAAAATTTAAACCAGTTATAGATTAAGGTAGAACGAACGCCAAGGCAAGTTTAGCCTTGTGGTTCGATACCTGCCTTGTTTTCGAAATATCGAAAGCTAAATAACAAAACAAAATTTTCAACTTTCGATATTTTGAAAATTACTCCAGATATCGAAAAATTTTACTTTTACTTTTCGTCTTATATTGTCAGGTTATAGTGTATAATATAGTTAAATTTGTGTCCCCACTATCATGCTTATACATTTTAGTCGGCATAACGGGTTTCTTTGTTTTTTTTTTTTTTTCAATTATTTATTAAGGTTTTAACTTTAATTTAAATAGCTTCTTTTTTTTTAATTTCCATCTACTAGTTTTGTAGAAATCTATGAAAACATATCACCCATCTACTGTTTTCCCATAAGAACTATGTTGCAACCCCCCTCCTAAAATTTTCAGAATTGATATAGACTTTGTCTAACTTCATTTAAAAAAAAGTCAAGCCTATTATCGAAAATCCTTAAGAAAACAAAATTTCTTTATTTTAATTTCGCGTTGCAAAGAGTACGTATGCACAATTTAAAGTAGGTCTGTGTGCAGCTATGTCTCACTTCGAAATTATCGCAAGACTAAAAAATCATAGTCGCTGAGCTTGTGCAGCAGAAATAGGCGGATTGATTCGCCTTTACTTTTATACGACCTTAATATAGCAGAATATAAAAGATCGCTGAATTTTTTTAAACAAAATTATTGCTTTACATGGGACTGTAATCACATCAAACCGCTGATTTCCGCTAAACAAATTTAAAAAAAATGTTTGACTCGCTCTACATTAATATTTCTTCAAGCGCAGAAATGTATTCGAGGAGAGACTAAAAGTTGGTTTATTTCAATGTCATAACTTTGGAACTATAATAATATAGTTGATCATGAAAATCGGTTTGCTCGTTACTTTTGTTCCACCTAGTAGAGTTATGAACGAGTTTACATCTCATCTTCTGTTTTATACAAATTGTAAGTCAGTAAGTTAGTTCACAATGTGAAGATAAAGAAAATACTATATTTAATAATAATGTAATATGAGATAAAAATACATACATTTAAAAAAATACTGTACTAAATCGGTTAAGTGGTGAAAAAAGTTCGATATACTAAAGTTCTACTGGGAAAGGGCAACAGTATCAAATGCGGTTAACATTCAAGGGTTGTTTAAACTGCAGAATGATTTTAGCATACCACAATAGGCACAATAGGGGAGTAGGGGAGCTGAGGGATGAAATTTGCATGATTTCATCCTGAGGGATGAAATAATAGACCTTTTTCATGAAAAACAGAAATGCTTTTTGTTAATTTTTTATGAAAAATAGGTGGAGTAGAGCCTGTAACTCGAAAATTACGCATTTTTAACAATAAAAACACTATCAAATAAATTGTTAAAAAGTCACAACATTTGAAATAATTTAAAACGATTTTTTATGGCTCCACCGCATCACGTGATCTGTGATGTCAATCCGACAAGCAATGACAATAAAACAGTGTCAACAGTCGTATTATCAACTTTAAATGACGTCAAACCGACCTTCGTGTAATTTCGTGTGTTTCCGTATCGTTTTCGCCAATTTGAATTTAAATGATTTTCATTGTCTGTTTTCTCGGTAATATGAAAATGTGAAAAAAGTCTATTTACTAAGACAGCCTGACTCATTTTCATACTGAATTCTAATGTATTATGCATATTACTGAGCAGAACAATCATCATGTTCCTTGAATAGAATTCAAGGAAATGCAGTTCAAATATAATGCTACAAGACCCTAAAAAAATACTGTAATGTAAACATTGTAATAATATTTTGTAAAGCATATATGGAGCTGTTAACATTTTATAATATTTATACCTTACGATACAAGACCAGATGTATTTGGCTCGAGTCGAGCCGTAACATAAGCACTAAGCAGTATAGTCGCAGAAATGAAGCAATGATATTCGAAATATTTGGACAGTAAGTCGGATTTGAATGCGGTCTTTGGCATTCGATTCGTTAGAGAGTCAGGAAATTATGTGATGCGAATTGATTTATTGGAAATTGAAAAAAGCAATTTGCATAAATAATATGCATTTTATAATTGCATTTTAAATTAACCGTAAATATACTAAATTCACAATTCGTTTAATAGTGATGAAATGGATCCAAACTTGTTACACGGGGGTTTTTGGGGTCGCTGGATAGGGCAGAATTAGTCTAAAAGCTACCTGGTCCACAGGTTACACCGTCGTGTCGTAGAATTTTCAGGAAATTCGTTATTAATTGGTCCAAACTCGTTACTCGGGGGTTTTTGAAGTCGCTGAGTCTCCGATGTATCTGGTGCCCAGGATATTTCAGTATTCATGTTCAGCGACGCTAAAAACCTTTGAGTAACAAGTTTGAACCGATTGTATAACAAATTTCCCGAAAACACTAGGAGACGACGGGGATGCCGTTTAGTTTGAGTACCAGGTACCTCGGGGACCAATTTTGACGCGATATGCGTGTTCAGCTACCCCAAAAACCCTCGAGTAACATGTTTGAAATCTTTTTCATCACTATTAACCGAATTGTGAATTTAGTATATTTAAGGTTAATTTAATATGCATATTATTTATGTGCAAATTACATATTTTTAATTTCTTATAAATCAATTTACGTCACAAAAAAAACTGATGCTCAATGAATCGAATGTCGAAAACCGCATTCAAATCCGACTTATTCCTCAAATTTTTTGAACTTTGACCGTTTTTAATGTTTTGTTTCTGCGACTATAAGCAGTATTGTAGGTAGGTATCTAACATACATAGTCTTTTGTGTAATTTAATATTATAGTTAGTTATACGTTTTACTTGTTAAAATACCCATATGATGGTATTATATCCTAGGTAAAATGCATGCAACATCCACATCCAGCACAAAGATTAAAACATGATCATTCAACAGCACCACCAGCAGTTCTCATAGTTTAGTTAAGTCTAGTTTTACTAGTATAGTAGTAGGATGTATGGCTGTTATAAATACTTTTTATATAAAAATATAAGGATAAAATAGGAAGGATCAAGTTATGCATGCATAATAATATTAGGATATAGTTTAAATGCCCATGTCAAGTATACTTCCGCGATACAACATCCTCAACAGTTTAAGAATCTACAAGGCGAGTTTTTTTTTGTTTAGTTTTATAAAATTATTGATGCTGCATGTACTTTGTACGCAAAAATAGGTATTCCAGTGCATTTATACTTACAGTCTATATCGGTAATAACGTCATAAAAGGGATCAAGAAGTTTGGTCTTTTTAACCGGTAGTCGTTATAAATAATATGTACATTTTTATATTAAACTGAATGTAATTGCGTATGTATACATATTGGTTTTTATTGCCGAATAATCCAAAGACAGTTGGTCGCTATAACCGATATATGAGTTAATAAGATCCAAAATAAAATTAATAAAACTCAAAAGAAATTTTAAGTGCAAAATAGGATTGTGATATTGATTTCTTTAACTTAGCCATTTCCATAGTGGTGTATATCGATCTCTGGGGGGGGGGGGGCGAATCCATTGCGTGGCAAAGAGTTTATTTAAGTAATAAAAAGCTAGCACATGGTCTATGAGATTAAAAAATTTGGAAACCTGATTTAACTGAAAAATTATTAACATGAAAAACGGTGTGTTTGTATATACATGCGTTGGTCGTTATAGCTGATGTGTCCTCGACTTATTATTCCAATGAATATTGGTCAATATAGCCGATAGGTCGTTATAATCGATGTTGCTATAGCCAATACATTCATATATGTATTTATTTAGGTATTCAATCGCAGCCGTTCAGTTTCGTACTAAAAAAGTTATTCAAAAATTTATTGATATATAATTTTTTTTTAATATTAACGATTTAAATATGTAAATTGAGTTTATTAGGAAATCAAATTTTTTTAATCATGAATAACTAATTAAATATTAATTAAATAAGTGGGACAATTGTATATTCTGAAGGAGCATTTCAGGAGCAAGTTTTTGATATATCATTTTTTTAATATTAATATTTGGAGTTATGGTGAAGTATACTATAGTTTATGATGAATTAAAAACACACAGTACAGCCAAATACTGTGACTTAAACTCATATATGTATTTTTGTCTGTTAGATAAGATATTAATATATTATATAGCTGCAAATTTATAAAAGAAATGGCTTTTTAAATTAATAATATATTGTATAATAGCCCAGATTTTAACTCAAAACTTATTATGAACAACAAGTTTGTTAGATTCTCATAAACTCTACTAGTTTTAACTATTATAAAATATTATGTATACTTGTAAGTATATATTATTTTATCTCTCCATGGAAAGGAAATACAAACATCATCCCTATGAATTTTCCAAATATGGTATTTGGGTATCTCAGTACTTGGTTCATACATATACAAATGAACGATTACTTCCTTTTGCGACATCCTTTTAACAACAATATTAACACAACCTTATACTGTAAGATTCTCATAATTTTAATTGTGATTAAATTTGACACAATAAAATTTGTTAGGATACGTCGCCGTCCTATAAGTACATCACAAAAGGTTATTTAGTTTATAGTGTTTGGTTTTGATGATAACACATACATTTACTCATATTCATTTTGTGTACAGAGTAATTCGAGGTATGTTGGCGTAGATCGTAAATTTATTTTCATAGACAGACGTTTGTGATAAAAGTATGAATGCTTGACTTGGTGATCCAGAAATATTTATAAAATATTACGAAGGCCTGTATATAAAAAGTAATACGAATACTTCATAACAATTTTTTGTAGAAATATGTTCACCTATACAAAAAATAACATCCGACCTTACAAACAAATTGAAAGCTTTTGAGATGGGGTGTTATAGAAAATTTTTTTTATCGTTTCATGTGAACGATTTTCAGTGCACGAGCAGAAAAGAGAAGTTGGTTTTTGAAAACTTTTAGAAGTAACCAAAATATGAACGTTTAAAATTCCTAATGAAATAAAGAGGAAGATATAGGATAGTGACGTCATTATCAGATATCATCATAGAGATACATATAAAACTTTGTTTTGTTAAAAGGGGATGGACAATCATCTTTGAATGCTTATAATTTATTCGTTTTTTAATCAATTTTAATTTTAATTTCTAATTTTGCCATGGTATCAAGTTTAGTTTTACATTTTTATGCGTAATATGGCAAATTCGACATCAGGCAACTACCGTATTGGTCAAATCAATTAGTGAATGTATAGTTAAAAGATGAAAAGTAGCGTATATTGGGCAAATCATGTGTTCGGATTAATATTGTTGGATCTTGTATTGATGGGGAAGCTAGAATCACAGAGCCAACGTGAGCCAACTTAGGGTAGTACGAGTGTCAAGGAAATTTTAGATTTAGGGTTGAAATTATTTGTACCATATTTTCAACTTTGAAATGAATTTTGTTATAACTTTATGAATGGAGACGAAAAATAAGAATAAAATTGTTCGATATCTGCCATGGTTTTCGAAATATCGAAAGCTAAATAATTTAAAAAAATTTCAATTTTTGATATTTTGAAGATAACTACCAATATGGAACAATTTTGTTCCTACTTTTCGTATGATATTGTCAAGTTATGACATAGATCACCATCAAAATTGAAAAATATTTTTTTAAATTTGTGTCCCCACTACCTCTGCTTATATATCCTTAATTATTTGGGCACAACGGATTTTTTGTTTTCAATAATTTATTAAGATTTCAATTTTAATTTAAAAAGTTTTTATTTTTAATTTCCACCGACTAGTTTTAGAAAAATCTATGAGAACATATCATCCATCTACCGTTTTACCATGAAACCAATGTTAAATTTGTCTACTTTTGAAGTCATTTATTTATTTTTAATAATCGAAATCGAACAACCCACCCCTTCCCCTATATTTTCAGGATTGATTTAGACAAAGTCCAACTTCATACAAAAAAATCAAGCTTTTTATTTAAAATTGCCTTGGTGCTCGTACATGCTTAAACTTAATGCTGCAGCAGAAATTAATTAATTGTAACAGGAAATGGCGGAAAAACAAATATTACTACCTATTTCTCAAGTATAGAAAACTAATTTTGACGAAAGAATGATTCAGATATTTAATTAAGAACACGTTTTCAAAAAGTTTTATTTTTAATGCATGATTTCAACGATTTTTATATACGTTTTCTTTTTAAAATATTTGACAACATTTAAAGTGAAAATAACTTTGGAATTATGATGAGCCACGTAGGTGAGGTAACGAGAATCCGCTTTAATTCTATAAAACAATAATCAATAATACATTAAATAAACATCTTAACTAAACTGCCTTCATAAGCACCTCCTAACTTTACCACTCACTTACTTATACACTACAATTAATTTTCTGATTGTTCAAGAGTAAGATTTCTGTGAATAATTACTTTTACAACAAAAACCACGAGTTTCCAAACTAAAATTTAATTCCACTCAGCGTAACTTTCAACAACTTTATTTATAATTTCCTGATGATGTTGTGATCTTCAAACAATCATTTCATTTGTTTGTTTGTTTTTGTTTTGGCGGCGGAAACTTTTTGAAGTGAGTGAATGAATGAAACTCTTAACTGACTGACATAATAACGACCTAACAACAACACCAACAGATATCGTATCGTATCGTTTGTAGTTGATATAAGATACTTTTATAAATGTATCAACAGTATGGTTGACGAAAAATAACCAGCAAAAAAAAAATGATAACAAAAGTCTGTGTGAATTTACGAAATAAATTTTTTTGAACTTGCTAAACAAAATGTTAAGATGACACATGCACTGATAAACGTTTTATGATAGGTAAACATTTTATATAAAATCGGTTCGTGTGCTTGACCGTAGTTTGTATTTAGAGCTTTAAGCTCACATCACATTTTTAGTTTTTACACGTTTTAAAAAATTTGTTTATTGGGCTTTTGCAGTAATTTGAATAAATCTAGGGGATTTTAATAATGAATTTCATAAATTTTTTTAGGTTTCTTTTGTTGTAAAAAATACAAAAAAGCCTTTTACCGGGTTCGGAATGATCCTTCTGCACGCGTTTTTTTCCTCCAACATTGTTTTCTTTCGTGACGTTTTCTTGAATATCTCTGCTTCTATTGATCGGATTGAGATGAATAAAAAGAAGAATTCCTGCATCGACCTTGCCTGCTATCGAACTCTGAACATGTATATATATATATGCGTGCAGAATGTCGCGCGGATCGCTCCGAAACCGGAAAACTTTTTTCTGTATTTTTTTACAACAAAAGAAACATATTAAAAAAATTGGCATTTGTAAAAATTTATCGAGTTTATTATCAAAATCTGCTAGATTTATCCAGGGAAGTGTATTGGGCTTTAATTTGTATGTAGAGTTTTAACCCATAGAAAATTTTTAGTTTTATCCTTTTCCTAAACATAACAAAATAATTGTCCATTTTTTCTATAAATGCCATAAAACTCAAGGTACATCCTTTTCGTAAAACATTTTCATTTTATAGATTATTACTAGTTTAAGGATGATACATTAATTTTTATTGGATATTAAATAAAACCCCCCTCTCAAATCATTTTTTCGCCATATTCTACGCCAAGGGCCAACAATTTTTGTAATTACTATCTATGATGTACCGCACTGTAACACATCTTAAAGTATTATACATATATGGATGTGTGTTGTCTATCCTGTAGGAACAAATATAATGTGATTAATTAGGTCGAACCTAGAAGCATATCATAAATGTCTCTTCATTTATTGTGTAGAAATAGTCCTGAGGGTGTATCATATAAAGACAACACAATATGTGTTTTGTAAAATTCAAAGTGGAATAATATAATTTAATGTAATTTGATATTAAATTTATGCCTAGCTCGGTTATATACTTTTACTTTTCTTTTACCGCCCTGGAATAAAAGCCGAGTCCTATTAGGCCGTAACTCATCAATTTTTAACATGGTTAAAAGACAAATCTCGAATGTTTAATTTATGGGATTAAGGAAATCATTCCGTTCCGGAGTCTGCTCCAAAAGGTTGTTAGAAAGAATCATAAAATTTTATAAAATTCAAAATCATATGTAATTCCATTTTTAAACACGAATTCTTTTGCTTTAAGATTATCATTTATTTGATAATCATTTCGATTTTCTCTTGGTATGAATGTCATCTTTCATTTATAAAATATAGAATTCATAAAATTAGTCAATTATAGAAAATATTTTAGTGATTTTACAAAAACCTTTTAAATATAGTTTGACGATGATTAATTTGTGACATGAAAATTTATGAAAATGTTTATGTAAAATTTTTCGTATGACAGACAAAAACACTTACTTGTTTTTCGTTGCAGAATTCATTTTAAAATTCCAAAAATATAAAATGTTTGTTTATAATAATAATTTTAAAACATATATCCATGATATGTGGTCACTTTTACAAGAACTTTAAAGTATAAGTGGAATATAATACATTTCACAGAAACAAGTAAAGCAATTTGTTAAAATGTCTTATGTACGAAAAATGTTTATTATATATTATTTTAATGAAAAATTGCGATTTTGGTTCTCGTCAGACAAGTTCAAGTATATTATTTGATCTAATGCCAAGTACAAAAAATTATCTACAATAAATAGTTAGTAATATCAACAAAAAATAATGTTTTTTTTCTATTTTTTTGAAATTGAAACTCAATTCTGGTCAGGTTCGGGCGTATAGTTCCAATATTTACTTGTAAGATTTTGAATCGACATCATTGTTAATAAATTTCGGTTCGAGATGAGACCACAAACCACCTCAAACTTGAATTCGTCACTACCATCAATGTTGCTGTTAGGCAAGTTGTGAAGAAATTAGCGTTTCAATAGTGTTGTTTCGAGTTGTAAATATTAAACTATCGTCTCGTTTCTATAATTGAAAAATTTTTTGCGTATCGTTTCGCCTCTTCAGTTGTTATAGATTTTCAAATGCAATGAAAAACTTTAGTCTTTTAACTATACTTCAGTAAAAAGAGTAACTATATGCGGTCGGCTGATACATTTTAATAAGAATTGGGAGTAAAAAATATAAGAGCTTTGAAACTGTACCAAACTTTGGTATTTTCTGATTAAATAATTATTTCTAAGGTCCGAATTTAATTGAGATTAAAAAGGATATTATCGGTCACTCGAATACCCATCGATATTATCTTCTTGCCGATCTCTGGCGTATCACCGTATCTTTTCATTTTTCAAGTTCCTCTAGCATCATAAATTATAACCTCCTACTTTATACTTCAGGATAAAAAACTGTTTTCAGAAATTTTCTTAAGGTAGTGCTATCGGTAATAGACTTTGCATTCAGAATTTAATGAAACTTGGCATAGTTGTCCATTATTATATCATATTAACCAGTTAAATTTTTAGGGGCCTTCAGAAAACTGAAAATCTGAACGTCCAGTTTTGTGAAATAAAATAAAATCTGTGATTTCCCATAAGGATCAATGTTAAAATATATTTTTTTCAGTTCTCTGAAGGCCCCTAAAAATTTAACTGGTTAATTGATATAATAATGGACAACTATGCCAAGTTTCATTAAATTCTGAATGCAAAGTCTATTACCGATAGTACTACCTTAAGGGACCAAGATTTTTGTTGGCTTTTGGAGTAAAATTCTATTTCGAAAAGTTGGATAAAATAAAAATTGTTCATTCTTTTTGTAATGGAATACTAGACGGTCTAGGTTGAGGCTTCTTGCGAAAGTGTAAAATATTTTTCAAGAAATAATTTTGACAGCTTTTAAAGTATTGCACATTTTAACACGTTGAGATTAAAATGTCACTATGTTTCACATACGTCATTCTAGAGACTTGTGTTATTTAATGCTTAAAAAATAATATTTTGATATATCTGATCCGATTTCAGTTCGCAGAAATTAAGGTATTGAGCCTTGGTGGATTTTTCAATATCTGTAACACTTACAACGATGTTACGTAAAGAGTGTAGTTTTAACAAATATAAAATATGAAATATTTTAACAAATTTTTAAAAAATTTCTAAAAGTTAATAAACAATAGAAATTTTTAGAAAAAGCAAATCTTCATCGTTTTGAAGGGTAAAGTAAAACAATAAATAATTCAAGATAACTAAAATTAAATAATAACTTCAGAATGATTTTTTATTTTAAAACATTAATAAGATCTATTAACGTACATTAAGAACTATTTTTAATGAATCTCTGGAGACTCATATCTGTCTCTATATACACAATATGATAATTATGATTGTAAATGAGTCTGACATTTTATTATAATGTTGAATATAGTTAGTTAAGGTAGTACGAACGCCAAGGCAAGTGTAGACATGTGGTTGAAATTATTTGTATCTTATTTTCAACTTGGATGATGAACTTTGTTATAATTTCATGAATGTAGACGAAAAATAAGAATACAATTTTTCGATATTTGCCTTGGTTTTCGAAATATCAAACGCTAAATAATTAAACAAAATTTTCAATTTTCGATATTTTGAAAATTATTTCAGATATCGAAAATTTTATTCTTACTTTTCGTCTTATATTGCCAAGTTATAGTAAAGTTTATCATCAAAATTGAAAATATACTTTTTTTAAATTTGTGTCCCCACTACCGTGCGATGTATGAGCACGATAGCTAATTAGTCGGGCACAACGGATCCTTTTTGTTTTCAAATTTATTAAGGTTTTAACTTTAATTTAAATAGTTGTTTTTTTTAATTTCTACTGACTAGTTTTGGAGAAATCTATGAAAATATATCACCCATTTACGGTTTTCCCATAATACCAATATTAAATTTGCCTACTTTTGAAGTCATATTTATTTGTATATATAATTAGGGAACCCCCCTCCCCCTGTAATTATCAGAATTGATTTAGACTGAATCCAACGTCATATAAAAAAATCAAGACTTTTATCCAAAATTTCCCCAGTGGTCGCACATCCTTAAGTTAAAAATTGTGGCTATGTTTTTGAACGTTGAAGAAAAAGTCATATTATCATCATCCAAGTCAGCCACAAATAAGTAACTACACAAACCATGTTTAAATTTATTACGAAACATAAATTTCATGTAATTTTGTTTTTTATTTTGTAAGTTTATTTTAATGTTTGGTGGCTTTGTATATTACCTACTTACTTTTTCTTCTTTTTTTTAGTTACTTAGTAATAATTTTTCATCATGTTTTAAGAAGGTAAAATAATGTATGTATAATAGATGTACTAAGTATTTGTAAAGCCTAACCAAATTTTGTAAAATAGAATCGAAGAAAATAAACATTTAATTTTTCATACAAAGACATTTTGGCGTGAACGGAGATTTGAAATGTTTTTCTTAAAATCGCGCTTAATAACTTCTTCCTTTTTGAAAATTCTCATTGCTTAGAGCTATCCTTTCTAAGCTGAAAATTGATGAAAATTCGTTGAAAACTATACACAAATAAGAAAATTACTGAAAAATAATGCCATGGTCATTCAGAACGGTACGTCACGCAAAAAGGTTTCTGTATTTACTAAACAATAATCTTCTCATTTGGATATCGCCCTAAACTGCAGATCAATTTTAATTTAAGGCGAAATAAAAAAATTGCAACCCATGAAAAAGAAGTTTCCGGTTCTGTGAATTTTCGTGAAGGAAAAGGGAGTTCTGTTCTTGCTAAAATAAGTTGTAAAATGTTTCACGACCTTCGTCCTATAATCACGATCCTACAAACTGGAAATTTATTTATAATACCTATATTGGCGTTGGAAATGATCTAATTCTCTCCAACACAATTTCATTTTTCATTAGCATGAAAATGAATAACTTTCATTTTCAAATAATGACAATTAAATACCGATTTTTTACTGAGACATCCTTTAATTAATTTGTAATATTTAACAAAATTCGTTACAAAGTAACCTAACGCATTCTGTACGTATACAATAATAAAATTCCATTTATTTAAATTACCATATTGTCTAAATTTTGTTTAACTAAATACCTTTCTGTTGAAAGAGAATTCTATGGAGATGTTTCTTGAAACAATACAATTTTGTTTTGTTTATTTTAATATATGACAATGTTTAAGTCCGTTTTTGTGTCTATCTGTTACCGTCCTTATGTCAACGATTTTATACATCAGAGACTGCAAGCCATACTGTGACTGAAAGATATCATATTTATATTTTAATACTTTAAACATAAGGGTTATTTTGTTGCTTTGCTAAATTATACAACGAATAAAAATTATAAATCACATGTTGAGTCTATGACAAAATCAAAGTATTACATAGGAAGCCTATAAGAGTTGGAGACATGTATAAATTTTTAATTGGCGTGAAACTTTATTACTTTTGTAAGAATCCTCTTAAATATTCATTAATGAAAAAAAAAAAAATTATAAAGTAAAGCAGTTTTCCAGATAAGAATCATTGAAGTTATACCCTTTACTCTATCGACTCGAAATTTGGATATGTTATAGGTATTCATTTTGTATTTGCCCTGGGTTTATTTTTCGAAAATTGTTTATTAAGATATTTTAAAAACGTATAGAAATGGGACTTTTTAATTAAATTGTGCATGGATTTCTAGATTTGAAAGAAGTTCCATATCCTTATATATAATTCGTCTGTGCGTGTGTATGTCACTGAATTCCTCTTAAGCGGCTGGGCCAATTTTGAAAATGTTTTTTGTGTGTTCAAGTGGATTCAAAAATGGTTTAGATTCAAAATTCAGTTAAGTTTAAAAAAAAAATAAAACACATGAAATTTTGAACAGGTATAGTTGAATAGTATTGAGGTATTATTTCTAATTATTCAGGTATCACGAATAGGTATTTATTAGAGCGCTAGCCAGGACGAATCTAATTAATCTAATTAACTAAGAGATGAAAGTAAAGTTTGTGTATAGCGGGTGAACTTAGCGGGACTAGCCACAAAACAGCAATTATTGAATTGGAGCTGAATGCGACCGCAACGAGCTCCAAGAGATAGATTTAATTCTCCAAGAGATAGGAGTAAAGCTGGCTAAGCTTAGTAGTAGTTATTAATGAATTGAAGCTGCTGGTTAATTAAGATTAATAATGGCTGATCAATAGTTATAAATAAATAAATTCTAGGTAAAACCAAGTTCATCGGGTGATCTATTTTCCTACATAAACTTTGTTTAAAATAATGAGATACCCCGTTCTTTGAAAAAATGGGTTTTTAAATATGATTTTAGTAAAATCAAAAATTATATATATATATATATATATATATATATATATATATATATATATATATATATATATATATATATATTAGCGGCCCCGACGGACGTTGTCCCGTAAAAACGTAACTCCAATTCATGAATACCTATACTACGTTTAGCCTGTCCGCTAAACCCCAATTTAACTCCTATTTATTGGAGTGGCCTGACCTTCGACCTTTGGCCTGACCTTTGATAGTAGAGCTCGCTGCGCTCGCATATGGCTCTAATAAATGCCTATTGACAATACCTGAATACTATTAAAAATACATAGTACACATAGTATACATAATGTGATATGATTTATATGCGCTCCCACCATTTAATGAAATTTCATTTTTTTGGTACGGAGCCCTCAAAAACAGTTGTACTGGACCAAATTGTAAATCTAAACCATTCTCGAATCTCCACGAACACACACAAAAAATTTCATCAAAATCGGTCCAGCCGTCTAGGAGGAGTTCAATTACATACACACGCACACAAGAAATATATATATTAAGATATATATATAATTAATTATAATACGTACAGTTTATTGTGACCTACTGTTTTAAATATTTTACGTTCGAGAATAACCTTCTTGACTTCTTCTAAATATTTCATAAATTTTAGTAAAATATTTTAATGAAAATTTATAATAACCGTATTATAATATAATTAAATTACAAATTCCATTTAGAAAGGGACGAAAAGAAATGATGGACCGCAAACAAAAATGTACAATAAACAATTTATTTTAAATAATTTACAAAAATATTTTTGTGTGTACTAATAATAATAATTAAAAATTTATTTTTCATGCATGAGAATGATTGCAAATATTCTTTAAAGCATGCATGAAATAGCGATAAAATTAATTGTTTGATTAACATTGACATAACAAATAATTAAACTCAATTTAAAATGAATTACAAATTAATTTTATTGATATAATAAAAATGCATTACACAACATTAAACATAAGTCAATTTCTTAAGTTCAACAAGTCAACTTGAATGACTCAACTTATTAAAGAGTAGTAACAAAGGAAGTATCTAATAACTTATGGCTTTTCGATAAGATAGATTTGATTTTTTGCCTCACCTTCCGTGTATTTAGTTGTTTGTTAAGTGTAATATTATTTGATTATAGGTCCCTCAACTATAATTTCATCACCACCAAAATTTCCATTCCGGAATTAGATCTATTTGTAAAATTGGAACTATTGGAACTATATTCCGATTTGTTTGCTGATTGGAATGTAAAACCAAAAAAAGGGGAACAAAAAAACCGACCATTTTCGTCTAAGTAACCAAGGAAACTAAAACTTTTTAAATCGATTCAGCTTGCCATGAATTTTGCAAATGCAAAAATATTTGTGTAATTTTGTCAACTTTTTGTCAAAATTTTATGTTTTATCATTTAAAAAAATTGATTTGTGAAAGTAATCAGATGTTAAAGGTAACAGAGATAATTTAAAGTAAGTACAATGAAATTTTTATGTCATAGTAAATATCCTGATCAAACTAAACGTATTGTACGTACATATTGGGTTGATTACTAAATCAGAAGTATGTCTTTTTTAAACTAATATTACAATTAATTCATACAGAAAAAATTAAAAGTAGCTACAAAATTAAATTCTTTAAACTCAAACAAACAAGTATTTGACTTCTAAAATTAATGCCTTAAATGTTTACAAAATCTTGTAAATAAAAAAAGTAAGCGTTACATTTATAATGTACCAAGCTACGAAAGGATTATAGTTCATACCGGGTGTTGCACAATACCTGTCGTTGTTTTTTTAGTTAAATGTGGTTTTCAAGACTATTCTTGCAATAAAACCAATGTACTTAATGTTATGCGAACAATGGTTTTAGAAAATCTTTCATTTATTTTGAGATGTTTGTAAATCCAAATTTTAAGCATATTTTCCCCTTCTTTCAATGTCAATAGCGAAAACTTTTTTAAGAAATAATTTTTTGTGCAAAAACCAAAACTTTATATAGAATTAAAAAATCAATAGTAACTAAGAGAAATAGAACTTAAATTAAACAACTTTTGTATGCAAATTTTTTATTTGGATGAATATTTTATAGAAAGTGTAGATTAGAAAATCAACTAAATGAAATGCAGTTTTGCTGCAAAACACGTGTGTGCAAAATAGAATGGAATTTACTATTCGAGCAAACCTTAAGTTTCAATCACTTTCTCATTTTATCTGTTTATGAACCGAAACAGTTGAATTAAAATTTCTTACGGAACGAATTACCTATTCATTTGTCTGGTGTCATATCACACAAATGAACATAAAATTCACTTAGAAAATCATAGCATATACAATAATTGTTTAAAAGTTTAAAGTTTTTTTTTTTAAAGTTTTAAGTTTAAACACTCTTAATGGAAAACCCTTTAGATAATTGTTATTTTTTTAGCTTCTTTTGAATATAATACCTTCAAATGTCTCAAAGTCTTAAACTCTGGACAGCATGAAATCACCTGCATTAAATACCTAACTAAACCTTTTTATTGTATTTATTTACAAATTGTACAAAGTATATTTACCTCATAAATTATATATAACATTTTCGTTTCATATAATATCATGTCGTTTAGGCATTTTAAAATGTTTTCGAAACACACATACAGTAAACACAAACACAAACACACATATGTAAAACTTTTAAAATAATCATAAAACAAAAAGCAAGTTTATAAGTTTGTTTGAATGTACACACAGCTGGCCGATCTAAATGAGTGACTTTATTTTCATTTTATTTGATTTGACTGGTTGCCATAATCATCCGATTTAAAACTGTCTTGGATATCCTGCATATCTGAATTTTGATGAATGTCTCTAAAGTTAAGGGTTATTTAAAACTCTCAAATAAGAGCGTTATCTATTAAATTTCAGAACCAGAGGATTAAGCACGATATATACATGATATATTGCACGATACATGCACGATTTTATAACATGAATAAAAGTTAAAGAGTTTGGCAGAGGACAACATGTTCTGACATCAGATTGGACTTAGTTCTTTAGGTTGCTTTAATAGTCAGTTTAGATCCTAAACAGTAAGACTTAGAATAACACTTGTTAAGAAAGTTGATCATCATAAAAAACCAACATTTTTTATTTAAAACATTTTTTTGTTAATCGTTAGCTTTCGGAGGAAATGCAACTAAAATTCCATGATTTAATTATTTTATGTAATTGAAATAAAATACGCTTAAAATATATCGATAATTGTAGGTCAAAGTTATGGACACACAGGCGAATGCCCTCTATTGCCCTTGGCAACTTTTACCTTAAACATTTCTATAAAGCTAGAGGGTTTTCTTTTGATTAAATGCAATAATGACATATTTTTAAGCATTTCCTCCATAAGCTAACAATTTTCGAAAAAATGTTCTAAATAACAAATGTTGATTTTTTATGAGGGTCAATTTTCTAATTTATATTGTTATTCTATCACTTACTTTTAAGGATCTTAATTGGCAATATTTTAATATTTTGATGGTGGAAGCGCATTGAAGTAATACATTTAAATTATGTCAGGCACTGCATGAAATTCATTGCATAACAGATTGTGTTGGTCGGGTAACGAAAACTATAGGTTAGGAAAAAGTTAAGAAAAGTAAATTTATTTCAACGGGTTTGTAGTCTTGTAATGCATATCGTTCATTGCTTCGTTTCCAATGCATTTCAAACATCTATTTTACGTAAATAATATCGTGAAGACGATGTTACAAATGCATTCATTATTTTATTAATGTAAATTATATTTATAATTAAATTAAAGTCGAGATTTGGTTAATTTTGAATGAAAAATCAAGCTAAAATATCAATGTATGATACACAAATTTTATCTGCATGAACACAGACTTGCCAAAAATTACTTAAAAACATTTTTTATTAAAGATATAGCAAAAAAGGATTTCAGATAAAAAGCTATTGTTTTTATTCTTTCTTTCGATTAAAATTAAAGAAACTAAAAAAATTGTTTTGCAAGCAAAAAAAAGTTGTGCTACCTGCGTAATACGTAAAAAAAACTGCAAAATTTTCGGACTTTTTTCAGTTTTTATTTACATATATAAAACCAAAATTTTTAATGTATAAAATGTTCCTCATAAAATGATAAACCACTTTTGTTTGAAACAATTTTTCGTTAACATCATTGATTTCTCGTGAGAGAGAAAACTCGGGAAGAAATTTCATTTTCTCCAAAAATACAAAAAAATCGAGAGGCGAAAACTTGTAGATAACTTCATCTAGTAAGTAAATTTACCTTTCTAAAACCCGATGGAAAACAATTTTGGAATTGTTTCGTAATCGTAAAGCTGCTTTTATGGTAAAAAGATTGTTACTTGGACCTCTTAAGGAGTGTGAAACTACGTTTTGCAAGAAAAAAAAGTTGCGCTACTTGAAAAATTTGGAGTTTTCACGTATTACAAAGGTAAAACAACCTTTTTTTGTTAGTAAAACGTAGTTTCACACTCCTTTAAGGGGGCCAAATAACATACCAAAAAGCAGCTTTACGGTTACGAAACTATTTCAAAATTGTTTTCCATCGGGTTTTAGAAGGGATCGAAAACCTTTGACATCCACTGTAGGTTTTTATTTAAAAATTGAGAATTTTTGGTTCAAGAAGTATGATGTGACTAACAAGTAATTTTTAAATGTGTCTACTTGAAATGACTATGTTGAATATGCCCTTTACTGATAAAATATGCCCTCTACTGTAAAATATATAGCTCTGGAGACCATATAAAAATGAGAAAAATTGATGGGTTTCGTTGAAATTAAATAGAATAAAAGTTATCTTAAGTTTATTCCAGCACTTACATAACTTGTCTATGTATGATAGTAATATTTATTTTATAGCATTTTAAAAAACATTAAAACGTGAGGTTGCATATATTCATATATCTACAAACACTGCATTATTTTTTCTAACATGTTAAAGTTTACTCTGGATGTTAATATAACGTTTTGTTTGTATATTTTCATGATTATTTTGTATACAAATTTTAAATAGAAACATACTTAAACACTAAAGGCTGTACCTACTGTTTGTTGTATATGTACACAGTTAAAGAAAATAAAACTAATGAACATTTTCTAAAAATATCATTTTATATACATATATATTTATTTTAATATTTGTATTTCATATTTTGAATGTATATAAAGAGTATTAAAAAAAATCTTTTTACCTTCTGCACAGATGTCATCTTCTGCGTATGTGGAGAAGAACTGTACCTTGGATCACAATTTACATTTGTGCGTATTTTAGAGCTTTTTTTAAAATATCATAATTGAAACTTACTGCGTGATTATTTCTATCCTCTAGAAATTTTTCGAAAAAGACTGAAGAGATATCAATAAAACTATTATTAATATTTTATATATGGTACAAGACCATAATGTACTATGGATCATACTCTGTGTATCTAGGATCATTGGCAATTATTCAATACAGGGGTACTTTTTTTAATATATAGTCTTTACAGTTGACTCAAGGAAAAAAAATTAAACAGCTCTGATAGGCTAAGAGGCCCCAACTCCAAACTTATTCCAAATGTATATCTTGTACATTGGAAATGAAAATGCACATGTTTTCGAATCTGTACATCTTATAACCATTCTTACATTTTTTATGTATTTCGTACTAAATCTATGTTTTAACCAAAGGTTTGCAACAAAATGTTTGAAATAAGCACATGTAGGTAGAATAGTAAATCAATAAATACTTAAAGAAATTGAAGAGTCATCCAAAGAACATTATCATCAAGGCACAATACTCTACTCTGACTGTACAACTAGAATGTAAAAGATTTTAATAAAAAGTAAAAAGATATATATATTCAAAGAAATTATTATATGTATAATTTTAAATGTTTCCAGACTAAATATACTTAATGTAGGTAATAAATGTTTAATTTGAAAGTCTGATATTAAATATTTTTTTGAGTAAATTTATTCAACTATTCTTTATATATTTAATTATAAAAGATACAATGCCCAGAAATTAAACAAATGGTAATTATGACCAGTTATTTGGAATGATGTTTGGAAAGAAGTGGATTCTCTGTAATTGATAAATTAATTATAATTAATTTATCGTTTACAGAGAATCGATTTTACATTTATACAGAAGGCCGTATTAAAAACTCATTCATTGATACGCAAAGTTTCAGTCTTTTTATCACAATTTCGTTTTGGTATCGGAGTATCTTAAAACTATTATATAAAATTGATCTTATAAATGCTTTTATTTTTTAAAACCTAACCCCATTATAAAGCACATTTAGCACCAGTGATAAAAAACACTAGGGAAAAAATGTTTGACATGAAGTATGTATCACTACAGAATGGGCTATTTTCCTCTATATTGAGTTTGAAAATATAATTATTAAAATTTTGTCAGTAAAATTTTTTTAATAAATTATCGATTTCTCGAAGATCTATTATCATTTATCGGTATTTTACTAGATATATTTGAACTCATTGAATTTAATTTCTTTAATGTCCTTTCTTCTTGATTTAGAGCTTTTTTTTGAATACTATAGTTTGTTTCTACAAAACGTGTACTTAAAACTTTAGTTATTCAAAACTTTATTTGAACAATTTCCAATAGATATACACGATCATTGTTAATTCGTGTATATAACAACCATTACATTTCAAATACTATAAGTGGATACTCCTATTCACAAGAGAGCTTTCAACTAAATTCTCATTTCAATAACCAAACCGATGTTGTTGATATTATAATACCACATATACTTAAAATCTATCAGAATATGTTCTATATATTCACTGTGAAATTTTAAAGCTCACTGCTGAGACATTGAATTTGACACAAGCGGCTTGATGCAAATGTTGAAAGTCTAAACATTTACTGATATATGTATAGGTTACAGGAAAAGTTGATTATTTTTAAGAGTTGACTCTTCCTAGGCAGAGTAAACAAAAAAAATTAGCAACAGTTTATTAAAAATGAGTAAACACACTTTCCCTAGTTATTTCCTAACTATGCCTGCTGTGAATTAGAAATAGTTGTTTAAAGTAATTTAGTTTAAATGAAATAATTATGTCAGATTCCTTGTGGTAACAAATGATAGTCTACATTTGTATTGGTTTTTGTTATTTACGGTAAGGATTTACGGACACTATCGTGTGTTTAGGGTGATTCTCATGTTAAGATAATTTGGAGTGGATAATTAGTGTAAACTGAGTATGATCTAAGTTTTTTGAGTGCCATTGCGTTAATTGACTGATCCACAGATTGACCATGCTTTTAATGGGATCAGCACGGGTCTGCGGATTTTTTAACTTATTAGTTAACACTCTGATTACGATCATTCACTAATCCCCAGGAAATCTGAGAAAAATTCAAAAAACTTAATAATATTCTCTTCACGCGAATCATCTACTCTAAATTATATTAGCGTGAGACTGAAGTTAAACACACCATAGTGGCTGTAGGACCTCATGCTTTTATCTATTATAAAGTAATTTTTATTACTTTTTTTAAGCCCCGAATTAAAAAAAAGGGATGTTATAGTTTTCATTACTTTTTTTTAACCTCCGAACTACAAAAATGAGTTACATCTATGTTTTTGTGTCTGTCTGTTGCATCGTAGCGCCTATACGGATGAACCTATATTGATCTTGTTTTGTTTAAAAGGTAATTTAATGGAGAGTGTTATTAGTTATGTTTCAAGTGCGAGTTTAGGGTTCCGTACCCGAAAAATTTACAGTACTTTTTAGTTATTTTTCCATGCACACTTATTAATAATGGTTTTGCCCATCTTTTTTCTTATTAGTCGATAGACCGTTTCTTTGTAAAAAGTCAAATTTTACTATCTCAAGACAGAGAGAGTATACTTTACCTAGCTACAGTTAACTTTGACTAGTATATGCCAATCAATTATAATCAAATTTAAACACATTTTGGTTTTAATCAATTTTTACTGAAAAGACAAGAAACAGTCGACTTTACCTAGAAAGTGTCACCTTTTACTGGAGAATCAACTGTTTCTGTAACATATACTTTCGTTTATTTATGTTTATAATAATTGTTGCTTAGAATTAATGTTTATTGTACTGTGATGATATTCAATTAAAACAATGAACTAATGCTGTAGACATTGATATGATCTTACATCTATGTTTTTACATCCGAATGGAAAATGTGCATAGCTGTTGATGTTTAAAATATGATGAGAAATTATAATTGAATGAACCCCAGATTTCGCTCACATATGGCACTTAAATTGACAAAAAAGATGAACGAAAATTTTCTTCGTTTGAAAATAGTTTTAACTGTAATATAGTATAATAAGAGATTTTGTTTAGTGCTGGCACTCTAAAAAGTCAAAGATAATTATTTTATTTCCTACAGTATATGTTGAGAAAGTTATTGACTACAAAATACTTGAAAAAATGAGAGGTAATTTGCAACAACCGAAAGGGTTGAAAATGATTTCGGTTTTTTATAATTGTACTCCATTTTTAATTCATTTCGACAGTTGTAAACTATTGGTGAAACTTTTAGCCTGGACGATTAGAAGGAATGATGATTTCTCTAACAATTATCAAGTATATTCTATGATTTTATGCAGTCATGAACATGGAAAAATAACTTTGAATTAAATATTTATTAACAAATCCCAACCCCATTGCTGGAGGTCTAATAACTTAATGCTAATAATTTCAATACTTAAACGTTTTACCATTAAATCTAGTTAGTTGTTTGAATAACTTTTTGAATTTTCAGACGGACATGATTTAATTCCACCGTTCATTATATATACCTTTATACGATTACAAAAAGGAACTGTTCAAATGTTCCTTGATACATGATTATATACATCTCTATAGATGCTTTGAAATATAGTTGAGTTTCACATATGTGTAAACTCTTATACATAACATAATTTCATTCATATTTGATGAGAAACCAAATAGGTTTACCTATAATCATAGCTGCATTGCAGTAAATTATCAAAATATTTATGTTAATAATAAAATTATTATTGTTTATTTAATTTGCATGTATTTTTTTATCGAAATTTGTTTTGTTTATCAGAATCAGCAGTTTCAACAGTTTTTTCCATTCCAAAAACGGTTCCATTAATTTTAATAATAATTCTGGTAATGTATTTGATCACTACAATAAATAAGTGAAATTTAAAAAATTTTAAAAGCCCTTGATAAATTTTTCGGGTACGAAACCCTTAAATTGAACTTGAACCATAACTAAGATTACTCTTCAAAATTACCTTTTTTCTTAAAGCCTTCTCCAAACTGAACCGAATTTGAAGATCATGGCCTATTTTTTATTTGTTCCGAGTACGGAACCCTAAATTCACACTTGAAACATAGCTAAGAACACTCTCCATTAAATTACCTTTCAAACATGACAAAAAAATAAAAATCGGTTCATCCGTTTAGGTACTATAATGCCATAGACAGATACACACACACATATCAGTCAAACTTATAGCAACCCTTTTTTTGGTTCGGGAGTTAAAAAGTACTGTAGACAGCGTAGTGATCAGGTCTTATTACCGATTTATCGATGAGGAAAGAGATAAAACATAAAAATGTGTAGCGCCGGAGATGCGTTAGCTAAGTGAATTCCCTCTTAAGAGATTGAAAAAATAACACATTGATTTGATTTTATTTCGAAAACTAAGCATCTAGAGCTAAAAATAGACTACTTTTGTGATTAAAACTGATCAAACAAATTAAAATCAGATAGCAAAATTCCTAGAGTTCGGTGCACAACTCACCCTATATAAACTTCTGCATAATTATCAAAAATTGTTTTAAACCATCAAACTATACTTGAAAAACTGAGGGTTAATATTTTGCTGAGTCTACTCCTTCACTTAAGCATAAATGAATTATGTCTATATTATAATCAATCAAAAATATCAATATGATCGCGTTGTACTTTGGGTACACCGAAACCAATGAAGGGCAAAGAAAAGCTCCAGCACATTGATAATAGGTAAACACACAAATAACACAACAAAGAACAAAAATGTTAAAAAACCTACTTCTTGATGTCGAAATCCAACATTTTTATTCAGAAATAGAAAAAAACTTACTAGGAAATATAGCCCTTGAAGGGAAAAATAAATGCAGAATATTGACACCCACCTATAACAAAAAGAAAAATTTATTTAAGTAGAGACAAGTTAATTTTAAATTGTTTTTTCTTAATTTAGAAGTGAAAACTTAATTTAGGAGTTTGGGCACTTTCGGAATAAGTGGTATCACTGATGGACTACCATCCAAAAATCCTTCATTCGAAACTCAACCCAGTCAAACTATTTATATTTATAATAGTTTTCATTATCCACGTTAATAATTTCAATTTACAAATTATGAAATTTTAATTGTTCATTTTTGTAATTAATTAAAAAATACCAAAATCAAAACCCCAGTTATACCAAAGTTTTAAGTTTTCACTTCTGTGGACAGTCTCCATATGAGTGACCTATCATTGTTTTGAGTATGTATGTTGAAAATTAATTTTGTTTATTTTTCAAAAACTACCAGGAAAAATGTTCAAAATAATTTAAATGAGGAAAAAACATGTTTAAAAGAATTTTCTATGTAACAGTATGTAAAAAGAATTTTATCCATAGTCAACTGGTCACGAAATTGAGTATTCATTAAAAATTCAACAGATTTCTATTTTTATGTAAATGTGAAATTTTTTTTTATTATTTGATGTGTGTTTATAAAATACATTTCTAGAAATGTATTTAGCTTGAAAAATTGTTCATATTTAAACACTTTAGTTCAAAAAAATTGAATGTGGGTAAAAAGAAAACATTCTTTTTCTCACAGACTTAATTTCACGGATAATTTTTAAATATTTTAAGAAAACTTGTATCTTTATTAAACGTTAATGTTGGATCTGCACATGTATTACTATAACCTCCATTTATACGACTAAGAAAAATAAAAATATCATCAAAATCCATCGAATTGAGCTAAAAAAATTCTTTAAATATACAAATAACAAAAGTATTATTCATTATCTGATGGTTATATGTAATTATCTGTTTCACAAACCTGAGAATGCCTCTAATTCTAGTACAAAAAGCGAAACGAATTAAATTAACACTTATTCATTTCATAAATTACATTAAAACAAATAAAAAATTATAATAAATTAAATTTCACAGCCGATTCAAACATGGTTACATTATGACTTTTTGTTTTTGTTTACTTTTAATCATGTATACGATATTTATGTATATCATGGTCTCTCGATTATAATTGATGATTTTTGATATGATACAAACAGCGTAAACTAAATATTGACAAATATCTTTTCTAGTAATCTTAATAAGAGAGAATTGAAAAAAACACACATTAATAACAGTTACAGTTACATTAATTTACTAATCGAATGACTGTTTTTGAATCGGATTGTACGCATCCCTATTACTATGTATCTAAATGGAAAATTCTATGAAATAAATAAAATGCATTTTACGTGAATTTTATTTTTTTAGAACCCTTCCAAACCACATAAACGATATTTTTTAAATAAATATTCTTTCCTTTTAACTGCAAGTGTAAAATACTACCAAGCAAGAGTTTAACTTATACTTCTAAGAGTTCATAGTCTAGGAATCTGTTACATATCACGTGTCAAATAGATGCATACAAAACCGTATTTTGCTGATATTTACCTGGTGTGTAAATAATTATATTAATACCTTATATGCAGTGAATTCAAAAGAGCTTACGAACTTACTCTGTAATTATCCCATGATTCCTTCTCAAAAAGATTCACTCAAATTGAATACTTTTATACCATGTATATGAAATATACCAAGGTATACAAATGAACAAAATTTTGGTATTGGTGTTCATAAAATCACCTAATTAGTCCGGTTGTCTGTTTGTCTGTCATCTGTCGTCTGTCCGGCTGTCATCACGATAACTTAAAAACGAAAAGGGATATCAAATTTTTATAGCGTGCTGAGGACATAAAAAGTGAGGTCGAGTTCGTTAACGAGCAACATAGGTCAATTAGGTCTTTGGTCTGCAGGATCGATCTTGTAAACCGTTAGAGATAGAACAAAAGTTTCAATGTAAAAAATGTTCCTGATAAAAAAAAAACAACTTTTGTTTAAAACGTTTTTTGTAAACAATACTGTTTACCCGTGAGAGCGCAAATTATGCGCAAATTGTAAAGTATGTATTATATGGGTATATCAGTTATATGTGTGTGGCATGTATGTATGTTTAATGTGACAGAGTAATCAACACTGTCTATACATGATATTTCAACAATTAACTCAGTCAATTGCTTGTTTTCACTTGTTTATCCTACATTGCTTGGGGCCTAGATTGTTAATTTCATTCTGGCTTTCGCCTTAAGGAACTTCAAATCTGGTTCTGCGTGAAAAAATCTTTTTTTTCTATTTTCGGTTCTAGGCAAATTTATAGGAGGCAACTTTAATAGAAAAAAATGATGAACGTACGGACTCCTAAAAAATGAAACAAAAATATGTATTT